>NC_136112.1:11970090-12570090 GCF_965212315.1 Lampetra planeri
GATTACGATGCTGTGTATACGACTGTATATAGGAATGTACATAATTGATTAATTGTGTATTACGAAAAAGTAGATTATTAAATACAAATGTAAAGTTCATTATTTATTTTACAAACTGTAAATAGGTTTAACGTTCCCCGGTGATTATTGAAAAGATCCAACAGGGGTAACCACTGCTCGTGGATATTCCCATTGGTGCTTCGCAGAGTTGTTACTCGGTGGCGTCACTGCGTGGCACAGCGTATGCATGCGTTTTTGGTACTGATTGGTTTCAAGAGGACAGTTGGTGAGTGAACATTTGAAAGGGTTTTATGGGAAAAAATCCAATTGATTTTATTTTTTAAAAGGTGAATACTGTAGCAGTATGAAGCCAGGATAAAAGACCCTGCACTTTTGCAGAATGTTGTCAGTGTCATAACTAAAGTTTGGGCTTCTGTACTCACTGGGAACATTAATTCCAAACCTAACAAACACGTTTCTTTTTGCACACTTTAGCCAACTTGAAGGTTTGTAGGCCTCCTGGGAATGTTTGAAAGTGATCAATTGTAAAATGTATTTTATATATATAATTTCATATTTGCCATTTTGCTGCTAGTCGGTGGTCTTTTCCTTCTTTATATAACAACAATGAATTCACAGTGCTAGGAACACTTTGCCCAAGAAGCACTGTTAGACTACTCCAAATGACTGCCAGTTGATGTTTTTGTCGACCCAATACCAGGTGCTCCCAGACTAAAGAAGAAAGTGTTTCTCTCTTTTGTCAGTTTTCGTGGCTTCGGTGGTGGCTACAGCCCAATCCTGTACACATGACGATTTGTAACGGCGTTTCTGAGCAGGCATTGTAGGTGAGGGGTCTGAACTGGATTGCATGACATAATTGAACCCTCAAGGTGCAGTGGCAATTTATTTATTTATTCGTCACTCAGGGCTTGAACCCAAGATCTCAGAAACACTAGCTCAATTAACTGGCTACTCGGCCACATCCTATTACTGATTTTTTTAATTAGGACCTTGAAACTTACGTATATCAACGCATGGAAGGACAGGATGCAGACATGTATTCAGCTGTTCAAAACCTATGCCCTGCGTCTCTCACCCAGTTTGGCTTCCACATCTCTTTCCGAAGAAAAAATTGCTATGAAATTTAATCTAACTTATTGGAAGGATTAAACAAATTGCATATGCAATGATGACATCAGCAAAATACTGCATCAAACTGCAAGCATGTCCATTTTGATGCCCTTTATCAATATCACATATGCATTTTACCATTAATGTGGAAATGTCACTTAACAAAATACATAAACCTTAGTTTTTCTCTTGGGCACTTTTACATATACAGCAGGGTCTTTTATCAGCTGCTTATCGCAATGACATAACATATTTTAAATATAAGCTTTTGCTTATTTTTTTCATAATAATAATTGTAGCAATCACATAATTCACTTAGCCATGGCTAGATATGCCAGTTCCAACGATTGAATTGTTTTGACAATTGCAACTAAGTCTCTGACTCTGAACCTCAGTTGAATTAGTTCTAGTGCCAAAAATAGAATTTCTAAATTATTATTCCCTACAATATTCGCAGAAGCCACAAGTATGCCAATAAAATATGGATATGATTTTGGCACTTGTTTAGCTGGCCGAGCTGTACAGATCAAACTGAAAATCTAGAAGCTGATCGATAGCTTAGCATACTTAACACAATTATACTCGTGGAACAAAATATCCGATTTTTTTACAGTTATCAATTCAACAAATTATACTTTCCACGTGATGTGCTTTAATAATATAACGCTGTGGATTGAGCGAAGCCCGCGGAGAAGCTGACACCAATAGTATATGGAATGCAGCACAAATGGTGCAAATAGTCACAATGTTTTTTGTGATGGTTTTGGATTATATTTTGCAAAAATAGCCTTTCAGTGCTATACCAAAGTACCAAAAAACATGCAACCTTTTTTTTTTTTTAAAAAGGAAAGGAATAACGACGTAATACAATTAATATCTGTCAGTTATTTTGTCGTAATTAACACAACCTGAGTAGCGGTTCGGTATACAGTACAACATCGTTGGCGCTACTGGGCTCTACTTTTACACTTCCTGTATGCTAGAAATATATATTTAAAAAAATTGTCATATACAATCCTGGATTATAGTAATGTCCACTTTGGTCATTTTCTTCTTTCTTTTGAAAGACTTAATAAAAAGTATTACAAAAAAAATCTAAATGTGTCTTGATTGCTTATTTAAATATATGACACATGTGCACTTTAAAACGCTGCACATGCTGCATGCCATGAGAATGTATGTGTCAACAATGTCCGGGACTTAACTTTAACATTTTAAGCTTATTGAAATCGCATGTTAGTTATTGGCCACGAGCCATCAATCATTACTTTGTCAAAATTGTAGAAATGGAACAAGTGCTGCGTTGGGTGCAAATGACTGGATAGGATGAACAGACTTTGGAAAACAGTGACCTTGACCTGTGATTTATTTTTTACCCTGAAAACCAATCTCAGGAAATATTATGATCTTGCACCATTTCAAGAAATGTTGCTCAATGCGGAGAGCTATTATAGATTCTGCAATCAAACTGACAGGCAAGGCAAGCAAAGGCAGACGGACACAAACCAACCAACACATTGTAGACAATTAAGCAAATGTAAGACAGGGAGGGTAAGGAGACTAACGAGTAGACATATGGATAGATATTTATGGACACAGGCAGAAGTACACAGATAAATCATAATTGTCCTTGCCTTTGAATATCTGAAGAACACTTGAAAGCTATATATTAACAGCATATATGCCAGTCTGTATATCAATGATGCTTGAATCTTCTTTAATTTGCAAGGACATTTTGAACAATGTGCTATATACATGTTTTTATAGGTTATGTTATACAAAAGAGTGTTGTATTCACCAGCGAAACGTCATACTCAGCCGTAAATATTGTGGGTTTACTTGCTACCACACCGATGTGCTGAAGTAATAGCGAATTAGCAGGTTTTGTGCACGTGACAAAACTTACTAATTGGCTGTGTCGGGTGATGGTGGGTTAACGACTCATTTACATTGACACGATCTAACAAACAAAAAACTTTCTCATGAATAATTATGACAAAATAACCCATTATCATTGAATTAGAAATATATATTGAATATAAATCTTGAGGTCAGTAACACCTCGTGTTTATACTAGGTTATATTTTAATCGTAATATTCTCAGTAGTTGGGCTATTCTCAAGGATCTGCTATCTCGTGAATGAAGCATGAAGTAGATACCTACAATTTGGATATTAACAATCGCAGCATTCCTTGATAAACAGCAGGCGTGTTTATGCCATTGGCTCGATAAGATCACACTCAAGGTCAATAAACTCCTTGTCCTGAGACAAAATTCGCCCTACCTGCCCCACAATTCTGAATTATTTTCGAATGGGTACTTTTGATATAAAAAACAAGGAGTGTGTGCATGGAAGTGGAAGTTACAAGCAGTTGATTAGTGAAGTGAACCGTAACCTGAATGACCCTTATTGTGTATTTCTCAATTTTATTATTCCATCAATTTCTTGGAGTTTCTATCTTCTGTTGTGCAGTTACTCAAAGCACACACTTTCTCCCAACTCACTTGCCTTCGAAGAGAGACCATTGGTTGAAGCAGTAACCTATTTTGCATCGCATTAGATAGGCAATTGCGACAAGCAGTATCGTTTAACTGAACATATTCACTGCATACCTAACGTGTATGCAACATTACCTAAATACAGTTATAACACTGATTCCTTACTTTCACAAAAGGTGAAACATTTCACGTGATGCTATTTGCAAATGAAGGTGACAGCGTCGGGAGGCGTTTATCCAGCAGTGGCTTGATCATAGTTGATGATGTGACAGACGAACATTTATTTCATATTAAGTGCAAAATGCAGAAGGAGAAAAGTAGCCGTGCAGTATGCATATGCTGTAAATGGTATGGTATTGATACATATAATGCAATAATGACCATTAAGGTGAAAACCTGTAGAGCCCACAATTGAGGAATCCACAGTGCCTCTTATTAGAAAGCAAGGCTACATCTTTCACTGTAACCGAGAGGCTGCAAAATGTCCTGGGTATTAATCACGTCTAGCTTGTCATGCTGCTTAAAAATAATTTGCGAAATCTGTAGTGCACTCACAGCAGGTGCATGGGAATAATTTTGAAGTTGGCAGAACAAGTAGCCACAGAGCCCGATGACAAGTAGCCTAGGGGCCCCCATGACAAGTAGCCTAGGGGGGCTGTGAAAGCTACTAATCGAGGGGGGTGGCAGCATATGGCTTGTCCCCTCTCTCGAAAATTGTGGGCAGCAAACTCACAGCCATAGGCAGCACTCGGGGGGCGGGGGGGCTCTCACGCAACCACCCATTTCACAGGTTGGGAGGGGCGAACAATGGAACTTAGATCTCCACCTCCCTCCCACAATAAATACATGTATTTCTGGTGATGATGGTGTTGGTGGACAAAAATGAAGTTGAAGAGGCAAAGGTGCAGCCGTGCAATTCCCTGCTTGCTCCGATGCTGGCAGAAGGGCCTCCACTAAAGGGAGCTCTAGATACCCCCCCCCCCTCTACAGAGACCCTCTAGAGGGTGTTTTCGGCCTACTCTTCCGGCTTGCACTTACACGCTGGCCAGAGATGTCTGAGTAGAGGTGGGAGTGCCCCCCACTTTACTCCACCACGCACATCTCACCAACAAACTAAACGTATCTTCTTGGTTCTATCGGTAAAGTCACGTAGAAGGGAAATAATAAAGTAAAAAAAAACATAATAAAATAAAATGATGTTGGATTTTTATTATTTTATTATTTCCCTGCAGTCACGAAAGCTTTAAATCGAAATTTAAACTAAACGTAATGTATAGCCATTTAGACCGCTGGGTGGACATTAATTGAGGAAGTGAAATTCGTTTTTAACTGTTCAAGTAAAGAACCGAAACAGGGGCGAGGGGCTCAAACCCATGGCCTTTCCATGCTGACAGGCTGCCTAGTGTCACGCCCCATCAACCACAGCATGTCCTTCATGAGATACAACTTTTTTTTTTCCGTACTCAACCCTTCTGGTACATAAGTTGCACTGCCTCTAAATACTCTGTACAGTCCATTTGCGTAGCGTGGTCGGTATAGGCCCTGGGAGCAACGAAATAAATGTACCGTCTGATCATTGGGGCGCAGTTGCACTGCCTGCACACTCGATAGCCATGCCACTTCCCCTGGCCCCTTTTACCCCCACCCGACAGTTCAATTTAGGTAGTCATTGCAGCCTCAGACGGGTTTTAGTGTAATTTAGACGGGACTCAAATTAGTAAGCCATGAGAAATGCTTTTTTATGTGAAACCTTAGTAAAAAGATACAATCCCACATTTCTGATTGGCTGGAGTAGAGTCACAAGCCTATATATATACCCTGCTGCTATTATTCAGTTGTCTGAATACGAGATTAAAAAAGTGAAATAGAATATCGCTCACCTAACCCAAGGGTTATAACTATCACAAAATTAACCTTGATCAATCCACTGCTAGATAAAGGCCTCTCCAAGCTGTCACCATCTTTCATGGTCCTGCCATGACAACCATTAATTAATCACCGGCAATTGAGCTAATTTCACAACTCCACCACCGCGCATCTTCGCGGGTGTCTTCTCTCCTTTGGCTGCCATACCGGCATTAGTCTTGAGCACCTACCATCGTCCTTTCAAGCGATGTTATCCTACCCAAGCACACTTACCCTTCTTTGGCAGCCAATATGACATCTCAAACTTGCATATGTTCTCCAATCCACGTGTTCATCTTTCTGTCCCACGATCAATTCCAATCGTTTGTATACTATGAAAACGCATTTCACTGAGTGTAAATTGATGCAGTGATCCACGAACTTACAAATCAAGGCCAAAATAAATATTTTGTACGCATTACAAACGCCATTTACAGCAATTAAACAGCTACAGAGATTACATTCAGAAAGGACCAAATGGGTATTTGAATAAAAGAGTCATACATCGAGACATACTTTCGCCAAAGCCATTTCGAGCAACATATAATGTCTTCCAGATATTGGATTGGAAATGAATCGTTTAAATTATGACCATCTCAAACTTGACGATGACATAGTTATTATTACGAACAATGGATAATGAACTATAAGAAATGAGGGACCTTAATACGGGAGGCTGGGGCACAAGATAAATAATAGCAAAGCAAATGTCATGGACAGGACATTCACAACTTCATTAAATATATATGTTGAAGAGATACAACTCGAAAACACTACGGGGCATATAAAGAATTGAAATGTGTACATGTTTATGCAAACTTAATAGTTTTGCTATGCAATTTAAAAAATCAGTCATGGGAAAAATATATATTTCAAAGTGTGATTATGTTCCAGCTTAAATGCTTATCTGAATAGCCCTGTCATTGATGCTTATATTTCATGCGGCATTGCCTTATTCTTAAAATAATACATTTTAAACATTAACTACAATGTGCACCATCTACTCTACATTTTACCCATTGCTGTTATGTGATTATGTCCTGGGCAGTCATGAGTAAGGGTGCCCTTTATGCAGATGAAGAGGTACAAGCTGGACTGGATGAAGCCAATGAACACTACAAAAAAAGTCAGCTAAGTACAATTTCATTTCTTCTTATTTAACACTCGATCAAGCATGTGATTGCTTCACAAAATTTGATACGGCTTTTGTGAGCAGTGGGAAACAAGATTATGGTTATTAACAAATGAGATGTGCGCTACTCGGTAAGTCACCCGTGGGTAGCAGTTCAGTTCTGGATGTTAAGGAAGAAGGCTCCGCAAATCATTCTGCGGGTATATCTTACTACAGAGGTAAAATGTCGCAGTCTCCACAATGTCATGGGACCTCCTTTGCCAGTACCAAAATATGAGAATAGGTTTTCCCCTTTTTTCTGCCAACAAAGCAGGTGTTGAGATATTAAAACACCAAACTGAAACCTTTTACAAGGAATCACGTCTGCATTAACCACAATACTTGTGGTCAGAATGCAAACCAAAAACATACTCTGATAATATATGCATTGTCTTTGAAATTGATTGGTCCACACCAGAGACAGCTTTCTTTTGAGCCTAGTCTCAAAACGGCGTTAGACCAGAGGACGCCAAAAGGCATACCAATCAGTTTCAAAGACAATGCATATATTATCAGAATATGTTTTTGGTTTGCATTCTGACCACAAGTATTGTGGTTAATGCAGACATGATTCCTTGTAAAAGGTTTCAGTTTGGTGTTTTAATATCTCAACACCTGTTTTATTGCCAGAAAAAGGGGAAAATCTGTTCTCAAAGTCTCCACAATGATCAATGTGACACTATATGCATACGAATGCAAAACAATTACATTGGTGTAGGCATTTGTACCAACCAACATTTATTTATTTTCCAATACAGATCCTTCCAACATCAAAATGAGGATTTAATAACTTAAGCATTGCATTCCAATTTTTTGCATCGCATTTTGATATTGCTCAACCCCACGTTGTACGTGTGCGACGAAATTTGATAGGTGTGTGGTATAATTTATTACATCTATAATTTAGGTTAGGAATCGGTTCGAACTTACCAATTGCCAGATTCGTAAAAACACGTGAACCCGTGAATATGGCTGGAAATGGAAATATGGATTATGTCTGGCTCTTGAGCCTGCATGGGCACCTCGCTATTGAATTGCAATTAAACGGGGAGTTGCTTTTTGCTTAACTCAGAGGACATTTACCCACACTTGGTGCCATGTTTTCCAAAGATATCTAAAAAGAAGGGCAGCAAAACGTTGAAACTATAATTTTTCACACCCACTGCTCCGACATGGAATTAATATGGCTTTATTACACCAGCTAAAATGTCAATGAGATTTATGTCTCTATCGCAGGGGTTACCTGGGATAAAATGTGACAACACACTGCAATCTTGACCCCAATATCAGTGATGGGAGCTATAATAATAATCTATCATTAGAACGCGTACAGTGTGCATCAACTATTAAAGAAAGAGAGCGGATGATTCAGAGGCACAGGAGACCAGAGACGAGTGAGACGGCAGCCAGAACAGATGCTAACGATTGCACACGCTCAAAGGTTCGATCTAAATGTGGATGTTTGGCCAACGCCATTAATGACCATTTATACTAGAGAAGTTCATTCGTTCATTTCAAATATATGCTAAAACACATTTGTGAATAATACTGCACTAAAAGGAAAAAATAGAAACTAATAGGTGAAATGTTCACTGCTAAATACACATAATGAGTTCATACCAATGCAAATCTGCGTTAAAACTAATCCCCTATGCGTTTTATTATTGAAGTTTATAAAGCTGTCTGGTTTTATCCTAAACCAAATTAGAGCCATTACCTGTAAAATGTAACAAAATATATATGACACTGGACAGGTCTGCATCAGGCCTCATTGATCCAAGTGGCTGATGTACGTGAAAGGTTACTACTCAAGAGTCCCACCAGCCACCTACTTTCCAAACTAAACATTGATCGTCCATCTACATACAGTATACACGTGTTGTCGAAACCTACATCAAATAGGGACCTCGGGACCTATTTAATATAGGTCCTTTTTATATAGATTCCTATGATACAGGTCCATATTCCCGCACCTCCGATTAGCACAGTTGGCTACATACGGTGCGAAAGAAGTTCTACATACGGACTTTATAAACAAATCCCACTTACACGATTGCTTCTAAAATTAATAATTGGGGGTGTGCCCATTTCTATTGTGCCACATCTGTAACCAACCACATTTGTCTTATTTTATAATTTCTTCAAGATGATGATAAAAAAATAGCCTTTCCTCTTTCCGGTAGGAATACAGGAGGTGTTAAGATTTTCAAACACTAAATAGACAATTATTACAAGGCATTAAGTCTGCATTAACCACACATACTTGTGGTATTAACTACACATACTTTTATTTTATTGTTCTCATTAAAGTGAAAATTTTGGCAGTATGGTTTTAAAAATTGTACAAATGTACTAAGCATAGCTATTGTAAAATGTATTGCAGGAGTAGTATCATACACATTGATTTACCAGTAATTGTCAGCATACTTTCCCTGCTTTCTTTTGGCTTTTGCGTCACACCATTTCAAATGGTACCCAAAATATAGTTTTCAAAAACATGTCATACAATATTTTGATTCAGCTACCTTCAAAATCTCCGGATTAAAACTTTTGTTGACCTAGATGTAAAAAAAAGTAAAAAAAAAACTGTGGGCCCCCTGAAATTTTAAAGCTGAATTTGTATGCATTTTAACAGTGTCTTTGCTTATTCTCGAATGAGCATTTTATTCAATTGCAATCCCTCATTCAGATGTACATTTCGAAAGAGAACCAAACAAATAATAATTGTGATTAAATATATAACAATAGTGGCACTACAGCATTGAGAAGAGCTCTGGCAACAGCCCAGATTTGGCCTAAAAGTTACTCCTTTATCGACATTGTTGCTGTAGTTTAACCATAGTGATTCTAGATTTGAAGATTTCGTGACTGCAAGGATTCATACTCTTAGGTTTTTTCGGTAAAGTCACGTAGGTATAAAATAATAATAAAATAAGATAATAATAAATGAAAATAACTCTATTAAATCACGACGTTTCAGAGGCAACACAAGTTTCCGTCTTCAGGTAGGACCGTCACAGCTAAATTTTGATACAGTAAATTTAGTTGTGACGGTCCCACCTGAAGACGGAGACTTGTGTTGCCTCCGAAACGTTGTGATTTAATAGAGTTATTTTCATTTATTATTATTTTATTTTATTATTATTTTATACCTACGTGACTTTACCGATAAAAACCTAAGAGTATAACCATAAAAAAACAGCCTTTCCTCTTTCGCAGTCACGAAAGCTTTAAATCGAAAAGTATAACCATAGTGAGTTTAAACGAGACATGAAGTACAGAAAGTTGCTGTCTGGTTTGGGAAGCGACAGTATAGCAGTTAGTGCGCTGCGCTATGCACCTGGCGATCCGAGTTCAATTCCCGCACAAGTGACAATGATCTCAACCGGTCCCGGGCCTCTGCTAGGTCGACTCAGCCTCAAATGAGTACCTGGTGCGATGTGAAATCATCGCCTCTGGGGATACAAAGGCAGTCAGGCGTGGTGATGGCCATGTACCATGCCGACCTTCATAGGTGCTCACTAACAACCCTTGCCCCAAAAGTCTCATAAGGCTATACGGGGAATTATTGTCTTTGTCTTGGTGTGTATGCAAGTGGTGTGTGCATTACTCTTTGAACTCGGTGGTGCTGTGATTTCCAGTCTAGAGTGCCAAGTGTGTATGTTGAACTTTTTTGCACCGTATGTAGCCAATCATGGTAATCGGAAGGGTGTGGGAAAGTGGTGTCTGAACCCATTCTGAGCCTACACTTGGTCAATTCAGCATTCATTGAGTTCTAGGCATGGTGTGTAAACATCGGCGCTGTGGATAACAAGACATGGTGCTGACCCTCTCCGATGTCTTACCAGTCTTAGTATGTGCACGCTAACAGCAGCTGTCCCAACAGTATATAGCACTATTTGGGCGATCTTTGTCTTTGTGTGTGTGTATTGTACTGTATATACGGTACATTGCACACATATACATACATATACAATTACATATTGCATCAATAACAAACTTAAGAGGCACTTCTTTCTGTCTGGCCAATGATTTAAGCCCTGGATTATGATGGAGATGCTTTCCCACCAGAAAAAACAAACAATGTTGCTGTGGTATTGCAAATTCCGAGCCTTAACGTTAGCAATACAATTAGGTGAAGGGTATTTATTTTCATCCTCACTTTTTTTTTGTACGTGCTTAAATTAAATTTGCATTACAGATGTAATTTCAATACAACATAGAGTACAGCCCTTCGTCAACGTAATTCTGGATACGAGCCTCGCGCACGCGATTTGGTAATGTCGGTTGTTTGTCTGGTACAAGCGTCATCAACCTTTCAAAGAAGAAGGGTATTTGTTTTTTTTTTGTCTTTGTAACGGGTTCCGGAGACACTTGTAGAGGTAACTTCTTTATACTGGTAGGAACATAGTGGACCAGCCTACAATAGATTATATCGTCCGTCCGTTTGTCCGTCCGTCTGTCCGTCCGTGTAGCAACATCGCCCCCTACTGCAAACACTTGGCATGACCCTATAAAAACCTTTAGACTCTGTGAGGCTTTCCTGGCTAAACAAGTGTAACATTCCCTTATAATTCCCTCAGATAGCTTTTAATTAAAACATTTAAATTAATGAGGCTTTCCTGGCTAAACACGTGTAACATTCCCTTATAATTCCCTGAGATAGCTTTTAATTAAAACTTTGAAATTAAATAAAAAAACTCACAGCGCCCTAAAGCCTACAGCTAGGCCTAAAGCCTAGAACTAGGCCTCAAAGTCTCCCTTCGTATCGTATTCCCGTGTGTGTGCAAGGGAGTTAATGTTTAACAATGTTACATTCCCTGATGCTTTTAAATATAAACATTTAAATTTAAAGCTTTTACATAAATAATAAAAACATTTAAATTAAAAATTAACTCACAGCGGCCTAAGCCTACAGCTAGGCCTCAAGCCTCGAACAACGCCTCAAACTCTTCCTTCGTATCGTTCCCCCGCGTGTGTGCAAGGGAGTTAATGTTTAACAATGTTACATTCCCTGATGCTTTTAAATAGAAACATTTAAATTTAAAGCTTTTACATAAATAATAAAAACAGTTAAATTAAAAATTAACTCACGGCGGCCTAAAGCCTACAGCTAGGCCTAAAGCCTAGACCTAGGCCTCAAACTCTCCCTTCGTATCGTACCCCCGCGTGTGTGAAAGGGAGTTAATGTTTAACAATGTTACATTCCCTGATGTTTTTAAATAGAAACATTTAAAGCTTTTACATAAATAATTAAAACATTTAAATTAACAATTAACTCACGGCGGCCTAAAGCCTACAGCTAGGCCTAAAGCCTAGAACTAGCCCTCAAGCTCTCCCTTTGTATCGTTCCCCCGCGTGTGTGAAAGGGAGTTAATGTTTAACAATGTTACATTCCCTGATGCTTTTTAATAGAAACATTTAAATTTAAAGCTTTTACATTAAAAACAACTCCCTACCCCCCCCCCTCGTCGGCGGCTCTCCAGCCTAGAGCCAGGCCTGGGAATCTCTCCCCCGCTAGGGGTATATTGGGCGGGGCTACAGCGGCAGGGGGTGGGGCTACGCGGGGCTGGGCGGGGCAATGGCGGCAGGGGGCGTGGGCACGAGGTGGGGGCGGGGACACCGAGATGGGGCGGGGCCACGGGTGGCCGGGGTGGGGTTACGCGGGTGGAGGGCGGGGCCACGGGGCATCCACTTAATGGCGGCTATTTTTTTCTATTTCATTTTATTATAGCCATTCAATTGTTCGTTCCTACCAGCCCACCCCGCAGGGTCCTGTTTACAATCCAACAGCATCGCAACAGTCCTGATACTCTGTTACAGCCTAGGTATACAGCCTAGGTACACAGCCTAGATATACTACTCTGGCTACGCTCTGGAACTTGCCCTCACAAGGACGTAGAGCCAGGAGTTCCAGAGTCCCACCACTGGCCCTCACAGCGTCTCAGGGTCCTCACATGGCTGGTCTTGGGTCTTGGGTCTTGAGCTACAACTGGCCCCGATCGTCCAGGGAGCTCCCCTTTTATGCCTAGTCACCAACGAGGGGTGGGGCCGTGTGCGCCCCCAGATATCCCACAGAGCACACACAGCCCACCCCCCCCGTTGGTGGCGCCAAGGGGCTTAAGCGCCTGGGCCGCCTGGGAACCCAGCGCCTGGCGCCAAGGGACTTAAGCGTCTGGGCCGCCTGGCAACCCAGCGCCCAGCGCCAAGGGACCCAAACGCCTGGGCCGCCCAGGGTCCCAGAGCCCCCCAGCAGCCCCTCCCATGTCACTACATCTTTATCCAAAATAGTTCGAGAGCCGCATCACGTGCAGAGCGACTTGTGTACAAGTACACAAACACAGCAGTGGCCATACAGCAGTTGACAAACACATTCTGACTTATAAAAGAGGTGATGGAATACATTGAGTCTATTTAGTTCCACTCCCCCTTTAATTATTTTTTTAACAATACATTTGGACTGTTGTATATTTTGTCTTCACAAATACATTCCATAATGACACCTTCCCTGCCATGTTTAATTAATTATATTTACGTTAAATTATGTTTTAACATTTAAGGCGGTTTCTTTTTTTTAACTGCCGCCAGCAAGGGTGAAGCCAAAGAGTCGCATGTGTCTCAGTAGCTTCGGGTTGCCGACGCCTGGTCTTGTACGTATGTGGTTTATTAACAGTTTATTTACAGTAAACGGTACGAACCACTGTGTCACTGATCTGTCATACGTACAAGAACGCTCCAGAGCCACATTGTCTGTATCATGTGCTGCACAGTGGTTAGTGCAGTGCGCTCTGTGGACTTGGCGAACCCAGATTAATGTCTGGTAACGGAGAACATCAGTGGCGATGTCAGAACCAAGTCCGGTCCTCTCTCCGTATCAACCTGCACAGACAAGTTCAATAATCTTCTTGGTTCTTTCGGTAAAGTCACGTAGAAGGGAAGTAATAAAATAATAAAAATAAAACATAATAAAACAATTCTCACGACGTTTCGGCTACAACGCAAGCAGCCGTCTTCAGGTGAAGAATGAGACACTGCCAAGCTAGGAGCTTATATATAAGCTGAGTTGGAGGTGGAAGAAGAAGAGAGCCTTAACAAAAGAATGTGCATATCAAGAGGAATTTAGCATATTCATGGAAATGCGTAGGAGGTGGGCGGGGGGGTTTTCAAAGTCATATTATGCTCATGCATTATGCAGGATCAGCAGCACCAAAGGGAGGGGGGGTAGCATTAACAAAGGGAGGGCATGTTAAAAGTATGTAGAAGCAATGAAACATGTGAATGGGAAAACGGTGGCAGGAGATCCGCAGCGGAGCAAAATAATGTATGGTAAAACAATAACCCATCATCGGCATGATTGTAGGGATGCCTTCATCCATTGGTGAATTGAGAATTTAAATAATATTATTAATCTACTTTACTTTTCATACAATATTTGTTTTTCACAGAATATTATTTTTCCATTATGTTTATTTGAGTGTGCCGTGCGTACAGTGTGCAATAGAAAAAAGGCTCTCGAACGCGCACATACACGCAGCGGTGTAGTCAAAACAGCGTGTATTAGTTGGGGTCTCGCTATAATCTATTGAGACAACCAGTAAGCTGAACCACAATGGTGCTCTGCACATGCACGCAGTGCTGCCCAGTGTCGGAGACCTAAGGCAGCTTGCCAAATGAATCAAATTTAAAGGCTAACACCCACAGGACAAGGTTTGCTCTTTAGTGAACCCGGCAGCAACACATCCAAAGTCAAAGTGTGGCAAAATAAATAAATTATCCGTGTGCTCATTAGGGGCATGTCTGTATCGTGGGCAGCTAAGTCAGGGGTTTGGCTAACGATGATGCAAGCCCCCGTTGCAACATGTCTAGGAGACTTGGCTGACAGTGAAAACGAATAAATAATTACGAAAGTTCCATTCCTCACACACACTCCCTTACGTGGCACTTAATATGTGTATACTGAGATGCATACTGTGTTGGTGTCTGCGATTCAAAGCGAAAGGCTAAACAATATAGCATGCAAATACAGTACGTTTTGCCCTTTAAAGCCTTCATTGGCCTCAGAATGAATGTCTGTTTCATGCTACATTTGGAATAACATAATTTAATCTACTGTTGGATGAAGGCCTTGCCATTCCATGCCAGCCATGTGGATTGCTTGACCATACTGGTCAGTGTGGGTTGGTGGTAGAGGGGATCCAATTCAGATTTCACATTGCCACTGATTTTAGCTGTGGCCAGGAATCAAACGCGGTCTCCCAGGCTCATAGCACAGTGCACTAATCACCGCGCCACCACTTCATGCCATTCCATTTACAGTATGTCATATAATACTAAATACAATGTAAGCAACTAGTAATGGGCAATGTGATGTTAAATAATGTGAAAGAGCATTCTTGTAATCATTCCATGTTATGCAAATAGCGTCGGTGCTACCTGCCCAAGTACTCCCACGTGTTTCAATGACAAAGTCAGGGATAAGACGCTTCAGCTTATTCGTCCACGTGGCTCTGCTTTCCACTGTGGTTGGCGCACTTCACTTCGGGCACAGTAGCCTGAAATTAATTCCCAGCCACGCAGCCAAAGTGAGTGGTGGGTGACATCTGAAACGGTGCTAGGAAACCTCTTTGTTGACCAGCATGGTGAAGTATGGTCAAACAATCACAAATGAACCGCGAGGCATGTGAGAAGCCTCAATCTAGCAATGAAATGACAAAGGGCTGTACATTTGTTGTCAAACCAGCTTCTTGAATTTGATTCCTGGCCACAGCTTACGTCATTACCAAAACTGGTCATTGGTTCCCATTATGTCACGGGCCCAAACTAATCGGTTTGGAAAATAATGATCAAAGAAACCTCTATAACCGACATGACACTGGGGAGGTCTTCATCCAGCTCTTGATTGAAACAAAGCGCTGTAATTGATTAATGGTATTATGAATGCATACACTGTACACACATTGAAGACGTATTACCATATATTGCAGCGCTTTGATGTGGCAAACAAAATAGAAGCAAAACAATGCCAAGATAATCACAATGCAAAAATCACAATGCATTCCCACATACACACACGGTATGTTTTGTAAAATGTGTGGGCTGCATCCCGAGATAACTCATGTTCAGGGTGGCTGTACATCCCAATTGCGTGATACTCCCAGGCAGAGCGATGATGAAAAGCCTGGAAAGAGAGATGGTTTCAATGAAAAACAATACAGAGGGTGGAGACAGATTATGTGCCATACATTCATTAACTGGCAAGCAAAGAGGCACCTCAGAAACAAATTAATAGGTGTGAACTGTGAAGGTTTGGAATCTAATTGCACTACGACTTTTTGTATGGACATGATTTGAAATATTTAAATTGCATACAGATACAATGGGGAATGCTGCCACAACAGTGGTGATATGGTTAACACCCTTTACGGATGTTGAACTTTTTTCGCACCGTACGTAGTCAACCGTGCGAATTTGAGGTGCAAAATCTGCAATGCATAAAATATGCAAAGGCTCACACACACACGCAGGTTGGATCTCGTGGCGCGGCAGTATACATGAGAACACCACACTTTGTCGAAAGGTAGGTTGTGTGTGATGGGGTTAAGTGTGGGTACTTCCATCTGATAATTGGTTTTTTACCCTTCTATCTGCAACAAAACTGACACCTTTTTTTTACAAGGAGTCATGTTTGCATTAACCACAATACCTGCGGTCGGAATGCAAACAAAAAACATAACTCTGATAATGTATGCACTGTCCTTGAAATTGATTGGTCCACACCCGAGACAACTTTCCTTCGAGCCTAGTCTCTCTAAGAGCCTAGTCTCAATTTCAAGGACAGTGCATACATTGTCAGAGTTATGTTTTTTGTTTGCATTCCGACCACAGGTATTGTGGTCAATGCAAACATGACTCCTTGTAAAAAAAAAAGCTTCTGTTTTGTTGCCAGATAAAAGGGTAAAAACCCAATTATCATATTTTGCTATTGGCAAAGGAGGTTCCAATGGTGTACTTCCATCTCTTCTAAGATGTCTGGCCAATGTGGAAGAGGAGGCGATATAATACCCTCTAAAACAGGGGTCAGCAAACCAAAATAACAAGAAGAGCCATATTTTTCGAATTCGGTGGAAAACTCTATCCAAAGGAACCCAATATCGCATGTTAATGCCAGACAGTGGTACTTAATAAATAACGTCACGAAACAGTCCTTAAAGAGCCGCATGCGGCTCCAGAGCAGCAGGTTGCCAACCCCTGCCGTAGATGACCATTGTTATAATGCCTCGCATGATATTGGTTTTTCCGAGACCAAGGTACTCTGCAAACCTTCAGGCAACTATCAAAGGTTTGTTCATGAAGCCATCCAGATATATCAACATAGACATAACTTCAACTGAGAAGATGGATACAAATTGAACAATCATTGGAAGGATGTTATTAACCAGGTAATGCCTTAACTGGTTGTGGTCGTTTCCATCCTACCTGCCGTTTACTAGTACATTTTTTCCCCCGTGTCCCACACTCAGCTTCCCACTTCTATCCCCGCCCACTTCCTCCCCCAGCCTCACGTCCTCTTCACCTAGCGCTCACGCCCCCCCCCTACCCCAGACCCCCCCACCTCTTTCTCTCCCCCCTTGCCTCCCCCCTTTCTTACCTATATAACCTCTTGCCACGGTAGCTCTCTCGCCTACTTCAGCATTTTCTTACTGTGGTTGTTACACCTGATGAAGATTGCTTGTGTTGCGATCTAAACGTCGTGATTTGTTTTATTTTATTTTTATTTCTACCTTTGTGTTACTTAGTGCTTTCATTCGTGCCCCTATATTGTGTGTATATGGATATATGTGTGTGTGTGAGATATACCATAAATTGGATCCGGCATCGCCATGATAATAAAACATTTTATTTGATATGTATCTGGATATTTTGTTTACCTCACGGTCTTATATTTTACAACACGAAACACGTTCAAGTATAACTTAATATAACATTTAATATATTATTTAATTAACCATAATTAAAATACAGCCAAACACAGTTCTAAACAAGATTTGAATAAATAGAAATAGGCACCCACAGTAATATATATTGATTTCATGTCCGAAATGTCTTAACATGGTGACCAAAATGATTTGGGACTTTACCAAAGGACCCAAAGAATATTAATTCCTACAGTCACGAAAGCTTGAAGTCAAGATGGTGACATATATCTGAAAGAAGCACCTACAAATGTTTTTTTTTTGCAAAAGGATAAAACAGGCAACTCTGTAAAACATTGCAAACCCCTTCTCCCCTTTATAGCAGTGTTTGCACTGGCAATTGCAAGGTTTATTTACTGTCAATGTATTTCTACCAATACCTTTTGCCTAGCCCTTTCAAACCTAAACCTTTCTGCTGCAAAGTATGTGACATCACAATCCGTACCCCCCCCCCCCCCCCCCGTATATTGTCAACGGTGTGTGTGTGGGTTTTATTTTCATTATTTATTGTTTTGGTTGATTAAACTCAAACATTTCGGAAAACTGCAGCGACAGCTCAAACAACACAATGGGCATCAACGAATCACATCAATGAGAATGGTGGGATTCCAAAACCGCTTAGCCGTGATTAGAATTGTGCTTTATCTGCAGAGCTATGTTGAGGTGGCTGTGTGTTCTGTTCATAGGCTGTCAACTCCCGTAAGCTTTGGGAAAGAATGACAAAGGTCTGCTATGTCCTTCGAGCAAACGGTCATTCCTATTTCAGGGGTAGGAGGAAAGCAAGGGAATTAGGTGATTTATCAGGCCTCGTGGTTGATGTTAAAGGCAATGTATAATGCCTTATTGAGTCAGCTTTAGCCTAAATCCTGCTCACCTGGTCAAGGTAATGACCCCTTGGTTTAACACTCATTACATTCGAGAACAAACAGGGGATAGAATTGATGTACACGTATGTACTGCCGGTGTGTTCACATTATAAATTGCTCGAGCAATTACGCCACTCAAAAGTACCTTGTAATTCAATGAATGTAAATTAAACCACATTTATGGCCAATTATTGATTTATTAGATTTGTTAAGGTGTTCGCACAATTCAGCCATATAAACCTGGCACCCTCAATGATGGAATAGTTATTTTAACTGTTCGTACATGAATAAAGTACATCGTGTAATGTTCAGGTTTAAAATCGGGCCTGCCTGTAGATGTACTCTTTAATTAATAGCAATTGTGATTCATTTAAATGTGTCAATATACAGTGCAGTGTCAGTCACGGGGGCTGATTCATCACACTGGTCAGTGCAAGTTTGTGAATTGAAAGGGGAGGGCAATACCAGTTGAAACATCACCCTCCGTTAATGTTAGCCATCTTGCACGGGAATAAAAACTCAGGTCCCCGGATTCATGGTGTAGTACTGTTGTTGCCACTGTGCCATGTAGTCATTTATATTGGCAGTTCCCAAGAGATGGAAGTATGATGCAAACTTTGTGAATATGGAGAGATTTTCATCCGATAGAAAAACGAAACGAATGCTAGTAAATGTTATCCATGAGGCTTGAAATAAAAGGTAAAGTTGCAGAGCTGCAATGTCCTCCTCGTGCCACTGTTGATGGAAGGGCTACCAATAGAGAGAACTCTAGAGAGCCCCTACAGTGGGAATTTTGACTTACTCTTCCACGCTGACCACAGTCATCTTTGAAGAACTGAAAGTATTCACCTTCTACCTCGTACGTGTGTATGTATGTTGAAATTTTTTCGCACCTTACGTAGCCAACCCTGCTAATTGGAGGTGCGCGACCAAATCAGCAAATTGTGGTGTATGTGTGTAAACTGCTAAGTAGATTGAGGTGGGGGGATTTTTTTAACTTGAGGTACTTTTTATGTTGAGACGTTCAGAAATGCCACCAAGTTGGCATAACAGAATTTCATGATTATTTTTTTTCATAAAATGCTATTATTTTCTGCTAAGTGACAGTCTTGCATGTGTGGCAGGCCCAGTAGCTGTGGAGCAGCAGTGTCAGCGCACTTGTCATTATTTATAACGAGGTGAGCGTGTGCTGAGACTAAAAATCTTTTTTTCAAGGGAGACATGATTTTAAAAAAAGCAATGAACAAAAATCCAATTAAATAGAGGATCCCAATGAAAAACTAAAACATCTTAAAGAATGGAGTAAAGGGTGAACAAGAACAATTTAAATGTATGTAACGTCTGAACACAGTCAACTCTCAAGACACTTTATGTGAGAGAGAACATAAGGAAAGAATAATGTGCAATGAGAAGGTGGGAGTGAAGGTCAGCGACACAGGGAGAGGAGAGAGCAACGCTGCAGTGGCACGGCCCAGGGCCATGAGGCCTAGCACAGGAAAACGAAGTAACCAGGGCCCAACGAGGCTCACGACAGTCCCAAGGACGTTGGGCCACGTGGTAGTGTTAGCCTCATCCGGGAATCCGAGCAGCGTAACGTGACTATTTTCTTCTTTTTGCCTTTGGAATTTTGAAAACCCAGGTCGTTCTTGCAAATGAGACTAATTCTGATCTCTTGAGTGCTCATTTGGTTAAACGAATTGTAACTTGAAACATCTTGACCGTAATGAACAAGCTTTATAACGTAATTATACATACCATTGTATGAAAAAAATACATTACAAGACGAATTAGAAGTAAGTTTAATAATGTTATTAGGCTAATGAGCTTTTTATTTTAATAAACGTCTGAATTTCAAGCAAATTTTTGGTGCATCCATATTTTTTCAAGTATTCAGAGCCCCTCGAAGATGCTTGGAGCTTTAAACATTTGCTGAGCAGCCGTAGCTGGTTTATGCCTTGCACCACCACGGACCGGGGCCACTACCATCAAGTTCTGGGCAGGTGAGTTCACGGTGCTAGTGTAGGACTCGTACTCTCGTTGTCTTTCTCGTATCGTTTATTCACGCGTAGAGTTCACACCTCCTCATCATCGCTCCGTGTCTCTCCGTTCGCTCTGATGCACAACTCGCCATTAACAACACTCCATGTCTCTCCATTTCTACCGTACTTTGTATCCTCTCTATCCACTGCTACCGTACACTCCGTTCTCTCTATCCACTGCTACCGTACACTCCGTTCTCTCTATCCACTGCTACCGTACACTGCGTTCTCTCTATCCACTGCTACCGTACACTGCGTTCTCTTTATCCACTGCTACCGTACACTGCGTTCTCTTTATCCACTGCTACCGTACACTGCGTTCTCTTTATCCACTGCTACCGTACACTGCGTTCTCTTTATCCACTGCTACCGTACACTGCGTTCTCTCTATCCTTATCGTACCTATCCCTGCTCACTGCTGCTCCGTCTCTCTCCCGGGCACCAACCGCTCCAGCTCCAATCCTGACCAAGACTCCCGTCTCTCCGTTACGCTGTGCCCTATATCCCCGCACCAATTAGTCCCAATCAATTACTCAATCCCCCGCTTTGCTACTCGCCCCCAGGCCCCCAGCCTCACGTGACCATGTTATTGCCGCCAAGACGGCGTCGGTCATTAACCACTCACCCTCCTGACCAATCACCGGCCTGCGTCCTCAGTCACCCCTAACACCTGTCGTGTCTCTTAACGACCCCCCCCCCCCCCTTAATGCCACGACAACAATAACCGTGTCCTCAGATGCTCCCACTGTACTCAACAGAACGCGTGGCGCGTGATTCCAAGTCCTACACTAGCAAGAGTGGGGAGGATGGGGATACTTTCATAGCTGTCAACCCATACGGTTACCCGTATTTTTGTACAGGGAAATTCAGTTTTCAGGTCCATACAGCATACAGCTGTTTCAGTACAGGCAAAAAAAACGTTGTCTACAGTATTTGTTTGTGTTTCTCCTTTATGATGGGACTTTGTAGGATGATACGGTAGGCACTGATAAGGGGTTGACATGTATGGGCTTTACCTCGCGGGAACAGAGAGGAGGGGATACATGGTAGCTGAAACATAGGGTAACATGACGCTACAATCTTGATTTGAAGCTTTCGTGACTGCAGGAATCCATACTCTTGGTTCTTTCGGTAAAATCACGTAGGTAAAAATAAAACAAAATAATCACGACGTTTCGATCGCAACACAAGCGACCGTCTCAGGCGAAACGGATACAGCAGGACAACTGCTGATTTTAAATGTGACTTTACCGAAATAACCAAAGAGTATGATGCTACAACATAACCTGGGGGTGGCCGTGGTCCGGCACCGGAACCTACTCGCCCCAGGTTCAGGGGCAGCCAGAAAAGACAAGACCCAGGGCATGGTTATCACTTCTGAGGTATATTAAAAAAAAACAGGACATATTATGGAAAGAATAATATCTCACAATACCAGAATAGGGGAGAACTATGGGGAGATACATTGTCTCAAGTGGTGGATTCTATGCAATTAACAAAAAAACGGGGCTTTTAACGTCCTAGGAAAACTTACGGATTTTATAGGACAGCTGTCCAAGAGAGAAGAAAATCCTGGGAAAACCAAGACAGCGGCAACCCTAGGTCCAGGGCAGCTGGGACAGATGAGTTCCAAGATAGCAAAGGCGGCCTTGAAAAGCAGATGATGTGACAAACCCTGCTCAGTAGATAAAGAACATGATTGTTGAAGTCAGTAGTACCAGAGTAAACCCAGGGCACCAAAAACCTGGAGAAGAAAAAGTCGGGGGGGAGGGGGGGGTCTACAAATGTGACCCAGGCAGCAGACATTGTCTAGGGCAAACAAGGTCCAAAACAGCACACAAGGTTGGGCAGTGATCGAATCCAAATAAAAAATCCCAGGGCTCTGAGTCCTTCAGGGCGCAGTATCAATGAATGAGCTCCAGGAGAATACCTGCGGTGCCATGGCGGACAGGGTCCACTTAACCCCAGGAGCGAATGAGGGCCAAATCAGACAACAGGGTGTGGCTTCACGTGTTTTTTGGACTCGTGGAACACAGGGAAGTTTACCTGTGTAAAGGAGTTCCAGCTGGGTGAGTGTTGAACTTCGTCTTTGTTATGTCTTCTGAACAGCGTGTCACAACATCAGGCAATTACTCCATTCATGCGCCTCGAACCCCCTGCTACCGCTTCTTTCATTCTCTTCCCCATCCTTTCTGGTCCTTTCCATGATTCTCCACCAATTCCATCCATTTCTCATAATGGTCTCCCTACCGACCCCTCATTTCCCTTCAGTTTTCCCTGACGACCAATCCGATTTGAACGTTCTTCACCTTCAAATCCGATTGGGCGTCCCCTACGTCGGTTTACCCTGTGACGGCTCCTTGCCATTGAGAGTCGGGTACAGCTATTAGAATTCAGGAACCGTTATTTATTTCCGAATAGGGTTTGCCTCTTGGCACCCCTTGCACATGGACTCTGCATGCACCCATGTTGACGCTTTTGCATTGCACGGTTATGTGAGGCTCATGGGTGCATATTGCTGTGTAGACCTCATGAATGTGTAGACTTTGGTGTTGCAGCACAGGGAACTGTTTTGGTCCACCTCAACGTCACACTCACTTTCTACCTCCTATTTGTTATAACTTTTTTAACTATTCTTTGGTTCTTTCGGTAAAGTCACGTATAAAGATAAAATAATAAATTAAATAATAGCATGCTATTATTTAATTTATTACTTTACCGAAAGAACCAAAGAATAATTCCTGCAGTAACGAAAGCTCCAAAATTTACTTTTTTAACATTGGACTTACACTGATGGCTGTGGTGACCCAGTGGCTGAAAAGGAATTTGATTAATTGCTATCAGTGGGCACCTACTAATTACAACAGACAACATTGCAATACTGATTGGCTGTGATTTAACTTGTAGGGAATTATTTAAATATGTTAATAGAAGCAAAGACAATAGCATTAGGGCAATTGTCTAATAATCACATTTTGGCTAAATACTCTATTCATATTTAACCAATGCTACAGCTGCGTACATATGATATTGGAATTCCTCTGCACAACAAGGTATAGAGTAAAACATATGTGATCCGAAAAATATTAATTCTAGAATCCCAAAAGTGTAAAATGTGAACACATAAAAAATCATGGATTTGGCATTGCCAATGGTTTAGTCTAAAATGAAGCAACTGGGACTCTAATCCAACATATTCTTTAAAAAAAGAAAATGTGGCCATACAATTTCAAGATAGGAATTCTCATTTAGTGTTTTAGATTAATACTACATCTAA
The DNA here is from genome assembly GCF_965212315.1 of Lampetra planeri. Lineage (NCBI taxonomy): Eukaryota > Metazoa > Chordata > Hyperoartia > Petromyzontiformes > Petromyzontidae > Lampetra > Lampetra planeri. Next base: position 11,993,953 of record NC_136112.1, read on the forward strand.
AATTACTGTTTTAAATTACCCATATTCCTGAGTAAAAAAAAATTTAGGCACTCAAAATGAAGTCAAATATTTATAGAAAGATAATCATATCTGCAGCATAATTCATTTTTACTGTAATGACCATGTGCTTTAATACCAGAGACAAATCATGTTACGTAACAATAGTTTTAGGAAAGAAAGAAAAAAACTATACTCCATCTGAAAAAGTAGATGCTAAGATTGCCTTCCATATGGTTCATATTCTAGGTACACTCATATTTAATTGTAATACAGTGATTACTTGTTTTTTTGTAAAAAGATTATTACGATGATTAATGATAACAGGAATTTGTTAATTTGATAGAGCTTGCTTTGGCTTTAACTTTAAATGTAATAATAATTTACAGCCCTGGGTCAATTCACTGCTGGACTTAGTCCTCCACGAACCATGTTGGAGGGGGTTGTTAGGCCATACTTTACCATGCTGGTGAGTGTGAGTTGGTGATGGAGGGGACCTAGTTCTGGCTCAGATGTCACATCGCCACAGATGTTAGCCATGACCGATAATAAAACTTGCTTTTTCAGGTTAATAGCACAGTGCAATAATCACTGCGACACCATTCCACCCTATCCCATTTACATAAAAACATTCCAGTCTGTAATATAATACTATATGCAATCTATGCAAGTAGGAATGGGGCCCAGGACTGGTTGAGATATCACTCATCACTGGTGTTAGCTGTGTCCAAATAACAGGGTTCATAGTCCAGTATGCCAGGACATCCCACCCACGTCCATCCTATTCACTTAATTAACAGAAACAATCCTCATTTGTTTTGTTTATATGTTTATTTTGCTGATAATGTATGCTATAGAAATTCCATGAATGTCTCAAGTACCATATACACCTGCATGCTACTGTAACTTTTTTTATTATAAATAAGTATAACCCGTAAAAACAAAGTTTTTCACTATAAATCCTTTATATGCGTGGCAGCGAACTTAATATAAAGGATTAAAAAATATATTCGCCTGTGGAGGACGCGGGGATCGATCCCGCGACCTTTGGCATGGGAAGCAAGGGCGTTACCAACTGCGCTACTCCACCACGGCTTGTGGAGGGGTTCCGCTCTGGGCTCTTATACTGTGACGTTCAGCCAAAGACATGAATGAGTTATATTTGAATATACGTAAAATAATTTTTTTTTGCCTAAAAAGTGTAAAATTTTGGGAATTTTTTTTCACGAACATTAATTATCTAGCACAACGAGTCTGTGTGGAAAATGTCAGCTCGATTGGATCACGGGAAGTGGGTTAAAAAACGACCGAAAGATTTGCACGGTCGTAAGCAAGCAAGCAAGCACGCAAGCAAGCACGCAAGCAAGCAAGCGAACTTAATATAAAGGATTTAAAAATACTGCATCATGGTGGAAACAATTTGATGACAATTTTCATATACCACTGTTTTTCATGGAAAAAATAATGTTGTGTTTTGTTCAAATATAGCAGCAATGACATTTGGTCTGGTTTATAAAGCTCAATCAAATACTCAATCATGCCCATTGCTTATTAATATATATCACTTTTGGAAGTTGGAACCTGCCTTTCAACGTTGGTGCCCTTTTTAAATTAAGGGAGCCTGAACTTTAGTGCATAATCCTGCCATAGGTGTACACGGGTTCACTCGTGGTGAATGTAACATTTTGTCAGGTTGACGTTTTTAAGAACTCCTTTTCTGACGAAATAAAATGTCAGCACAATTTCTTCAATGTGCCTCCAATTACAAACGTGCTAATCTTAGACAAATTAAGGGTTTTCAATTACTTGCTTTATTTACATAATGGGAAGAAAATAAACAATGGCAAAATTACGAATGCCTGTACGAATGTGCAATGAGAAGCAAAGCAATGCCCTATTTGATGCTTCTTTAGCGTTCATGATGCTCACTGGGCAATGATTCAATGTACTTTTTTGTATTATATAAATGATATTTATAACCCCTCTGCTGGATGGAGGCATCCCCATGCGGTATTCATCATGGGGGAGAGTTACTAAACCCAATGCGGATTGGTGAAGAGGTAAGGAGTTGTAACTGTTTCAGACATCGCTTGCTGCAAATGTTTGCCTTGTCTGGGTCTCGAACTCAGGTTGCCTGTTTTTGACAGCGCAGTGCACTAACCACTGTTTCCATCGCTCTGCCCCACAGATTGTAATAAATTTTCCTAATTTAATATTATGAATAATCATCAACATTAAGCAGTGGATTAGCTCGCCCATGTAAATATCCAAATCAGGATTATCTTTAACGGTTCCTATTTTCAAATACGGTTCAACCCACCATCTGTCAATCTAGCCACTGTGAGCAATACAGCCCCAACAAATGTATGCTATTGACAATCAACTTTACTCATTCATTGAAAAAGCAAAAATAAAATTAATGTCTTGCCCAGCCGAAGGTGCAGTCTGAAAAGCACACTGGCTGGCCATGTGACATAATTTGGTAAATTCATGGATACATTCTTTGCCCCTTTTAGTATTTTATTTGTCACTCACTCAATTTTCGTCATTGGAAAAATAAAACCATTTACTTGAGAATATTTCATATGTAATACTTTAAGAAAAATCATCCCATCAGCAAAACCGTGAGGTGGAGCGGTGACACAGTAGTTATGAACAGAGCTTGCTGAGTTTGTATTATGATCCAGTTTGGCTCCCTCCTTCACGAACTCGCACTAACCAGTGCAGGCATGTATGGTCAAACAACTCCCATGACGGACACAGCATGGAGATACTTTCCTCTAGTGATGGATTGAAAATTGCTGATAATTATTATCAAAGCAAAACTTACTTTCTACAATGCTAAAGAATAAAGTCCAATGGCCGAGCAGGCTTGCATATGCCCTAGAATTAAAACATTATTTATCTGAATACAGACAGCCCCTTCCATAGGCAGCTGATATGCCTGGTGGGCGTTTGGGTTCTGCAAATCCTTGGTGACAGCTAATAATGGATCACGGAGCATTGATCTCATTAGCACAACTGCTCCGTCCTTTCTTGTCTTTCTTGACTGTCTTCTAGCTGCCCCGGCTCAGCTATTTGGAATGGAGACACATTTTGGTTGAACACATGACACTAAGACATAGCAAGTGTGTGATTATAATGCTAAATGTTTGAACTAAAGCTCTTGGGAATACCCGTGAAAAAATTGTGGGCTGGTGTATTTTTATCTTCACAGCAAGAGAAGAACACTTTTACAAGCCGTTGAAATACTGCACAGAGAACTTTCACGATTTATGGATTGTGAACCTGATGCAGTATTGGTATTTTCCCCCAATATAAATATAAATAAGCAAAGTTTCATTGCTGTATAGACGACAGTAACAATGTAATGCGATACATTTCAATTCCTTTTACAACAATTTGGTTATCCAGTATCGAATTCATAAAGCACATCATTTTAAAACGTTATTCCTTGCATATGAGTAAGTGTGTCGTTGGTGTCACAGTGCTGGTGGTGTCCATTGTCCCATTTTATCCGATAAAAAACGGGACGTGTATTATGCATGGGATAATTTTTTTAAGTACTACATATGAAATATTCTCAAATAAATGGTTTTATTCTTCCAATGACGCAAATTGAGTGAGTGATGTGTGTTATGCATATCACTTGCACATAAACACCATTATGTATCTTCCTACTCGTCCGTATAAGATGTGCCGAATGAGGATAAGTTTCAATGATTGCATATAACCTGCTATGACACATGGATCAGGGGTATGGACACTGACAAAGAAATTATAACAAAATCTGAAAAGTATGCCAAAGAGCCAGTAAAATGTATGCTTGGCATTACACAGAGAGACAGAACAAGAAACCATGTGGATGAGGTTAGAGATTAGCGGAGGAGATGGCCGATGGACAGCAATGGTAATGGAATTGCAGCTTCAAAAGGACAGGGAGAGCACTGTGGAGATGGAGTGACGAGATCAGCGTGTGTGCAGGAGATGTTTTGTGGCATCACATAGTTCTGATTGATTGTGACGTCGTGGGGAGGCCTTGCCTCAGCAGTGGACAGATCGTGACTGATGGCGATGTTTTAATATGCAGGAGGTGAAATAAAAAGCATTTTATAATTTCAAAACTTACTTTAAAATGTCTAAAAAAAATCATTTTTTCTCATATAGGCAATGGCGCAGGCCTGCAATGTTGTCCTCACATCTGGTGGATGAGTCTCCCGCTGTGTTCGCCTACTCTTCTGCATTGGCCAGACGTTTGACAAAACGGTAGAAATACCCACACTTTATCGCACCACAAGCGACTCACCAATTGACCAACTGTGGTGTAACCCATTTATACTGTCGGGGGGACAGAGGCCGGGGCGGCGGGGGGGTCAAGAAACCTGGTCATTGTTTCTACTGACGTGCTGGGAGAATGAACGGTAACCTCAGGGTTGTAAGTCACGTGTGCTGAACAATACACCAATGTACTCTTTGGTTCTTTCGGTAAAGTCACGTATAAAGATAAAATAATACATTTCATACTAGCATATGACGTTTTGATTGCAACACAAGCAATCATCATCAGGTATAAATGAAATAGAAACACAAATCTAGTATACTTAGAAATGTAATGTAATACAACAGAGTCGGATAACATAACAGTCAACACCCTATCTGATTGATTACGTTCTTCCTGAGAATGCTAAATTTGAGAGAGAGAGATAAAACACAGAACCAGAGACATATAGACAGACATATAAGCAGACAGATATCGCAGAGATACATATAGAGAGAACAAACACCAATGTAGTATCCTTTTTTTAATAATATAATCTACTATGTTTATCACAGGCACAAGTGCTCTCAAAGAGAATGCTTATATTTTATTTTTGAATAACATTGCATTTCTGCCAAGATAATTCAGTTCTGTCTAGAAGTGCATATTATGCGGGCTTTGCAGTGCACCACAGAACATTTATAATTTAATGCTGTGTTTCATGAACAAAACAGAAGGCAGTATTTGGAAGCACATAGTAATCGTAATAATGCAGATGCAATGAAACATACCCTTAAGGGATGAGACATTCCAAAGCAGAAAAAAACACCATTCAGGAGTTATTGCATTTAGATACAACAAAATACACCCTTAAGAGTCACTTTTATGGCAATCATAAATTTGCTTATGTGTCAAAATATGTATAGTCGAACAAATATGAAAAAAATTAGTCAAGTCAAAGTATGTTTAATATTGAATTTACGATATGGTTGCGTTTACGGGCAGCCACATCTTCTCCTGTCATCATCAGCCATGATCCATCTACTGCTGAATGAAGGCAATCCTCAAGTAGTTGCCATCCCTCGTCGTCTTGCGATGCAACGATCATCTAACTCTTCCGCACTGGCTGATTTAAAGAATCGATTTCTGCGGTGAAAATCTTATCGGCGTTCTCTCTCCATCGCCTGCCACCCGACCACCGGCCATAAATCCTTCCAGCCATGTGTTGCCCAAGCCCACTTCCGTTTATTGACACTCAAAGTTATGTCTATAAACTTACATATTTTCTCCGATTATAATTATTACTTTCATGATAATTTCAAAGTCTAATGCACACAGTATTTACTCACTCTCGAGGAGAAAGAACGGCTCAGACGCGTGAGGAACCACAGGCAAGCAGCAAGGCAGCCACCCGGTGATCCGGCAACAACAAATGCCCAACTTCTGTGGTCCTCTAGATATTAATGTGGTAAAAGCCAATTCATATTTTTACCTTTGAGAAGAAACTGGAGCACCCGGATGAAACCCACATATGTGAGAAGGCAACACTCTTTCCCATACAGACGGAACAGGTGAAGTCCAACTTACTTACGGTACTGTATTATTCTAGCGAGCCAGGGTATGGCACCTCAATGCCCACGGGAATGGAGTTGAACAATTCTTGTTTGATCCAGCAACCTTCCACAGTACTGGATTACAGGCGTGCATAGCCAACACCACAGTGAGATCCATGTTGTTGTCTATTCCAATATACCAAACATGCACCTCTCCATGCTTTTGTGCACATTTTTCAGATTAGATTTTTGTAAATGTCTATGTTTCTGTACCATATGCCATGATAGGTGATATATACTGAGTACAGTAATACTTTTTTTCTTGAAACATATAGATACTGTATGTTACTTTTTATTATCATGTCAAGTTTCAAAAGTACTCTGAGCTGCTCTCATCAACCTCTTTATTTTTTTAATGTTTCATCCCAGTCTGTCTTCAACGACTACGCAAGGCACACATACTCTTGTGTGTTTTCTAGTTGCGACCCTCTGACAGATATTTATTGAGTGAACTTGTTGTACATGGCTTTTGTTTTGCTCATTAATCTTGAGCCCCATTTTATAACCATCTTTATTATTCAGTTTTTATACATATAAATTCCTGCAGTTCATTTTAATTAGTTGTTATAATGACGATGTCAACAGTATATGAAATAATGTATATGTTCCCTAAATATATGTATCACTGTATTTTTCCACTCCAATGTTACCTTTTTCCAATCCTATATCTTTGGCGAAAGCATGTTTCTTTGTCTGATTTCACTTCAAATATGTGTTTTGTTACTTTATTAATGTTTTTTTATTGATTCATATTTGTTTTGTTTAATTAGGCCTTGGTTTGTAAGAGCACATACACTATCATTTAGATTCTGGAGTAAAAAGAATATCAAACAATATGACTATCATCTTGAGAGTTTTTAAATGGCATTTTAATCAGTGGATATCGATGCTGCAATTTTTCCTGAACACAACAAAAAATAGTGAGTTTGCAACTTTAAAAGAAGCACATGCAAGCATCTGGAAAGTCCGGAATTTCTCAAAATGATAGGATTGGCATTCAAAACAACTACTGCAGAATTGTTCTTCTCAAAAAGGCTGGAAAGAAGAAAGGGCTAGATCTGAAAGCAAAAGAAAGGCAGATGAAGGAGTAAGAGAAACAGCCAAAATCAATGATAGCAAAATCTATATTTTTCCCATCTCAGTGTAAATGGGGGCACTGTTCAATACTCCCCATACAAGGAGACAACTCATCAGCGAAGCTAACAAAGATTTAAAGGAACACATTGTTCCTTTAAAATAAATAGCATTAAATCCGTAGGTACCTTTTTCATTCTGTGAATAAAAAAAATATATGTATACTTATGTTTGAAAGTATCATATGCTGTCAAAAATAATTATTACATTTTATATTAAATTTCACCAAAATGTCTATACTCAAGGAAATATGAATGAACGTTGGTGGCGGTGATGTTGAAAGGCAGGTTAAAAAAACACAGCTCTTAAAAACACAGCTCTCAACAATTACACTCCTGAAGAAGCTTCCAGCATATCGAGTCTGATATAATAATTTAAATTTGTAACGCGCCACACAATATTCACTAACTCTCACAGACCGAAAACGACTTAAGAGGTGGGAGGAACCGCAGATTAATGGAAAGGCAGACATTGTAGCTTACACTGAACACAGCACTTTTGCAAGGACAGTACAGGGTGATGTAGGGACAGTACGGCTCCCCGTGGCCATGGTTACTAATTAACGTAATGGGAAGAGACAGGGTCACGTTAGCGTCATGTGGGACCTAAGTGGTTGCTAATAATGATTAATGCAACAATCTTTGACAGGGTCTCATGAGGGGAAGCATGGGACCTAACGGTCGTAAATTGTAATAAGGGCAGAGACAGACAGGGCCAGGTGCGGTGAGAGAGGGGTCGGGAATAGGGGCGTGGCCAGGTCGTGAGGTGGATAAGAGCTGGCGCGAACCGTGGCTCTGGGCTGCTGTTGTGGGGGAACTGCCGTCGCCGTCGTCACCTTGGAGCGGGTCGTCTTCATCATCCTGGAGTGGGCACCTTGTAGTCTTGGAAGGCTAGAGTTATATTGTCTCAGAATAGAGTAATCTAAGTTGCCCAAGTGTATATAGTCACTCGCGGTTACTCGTTAAGTTACCAGTGAGTCGACGGACTTTATTCATAAAAAATATACATATAACTGAACAAGACAGTGTCTCTGAGAGCTACATTACACTTTTATACCTAATATATATTTTTGTACGTGTGTGTACATATGATTTGAGTATACAATGAGCACAACAAATTTAGATGACACAACTTATGAATAATAAGATTAATTTGAACATTTATTTGCTGAACTAAAAAAATTAGCAGCTTATTAAATAAATATTTAAATACATAAAGGCCCCATTACATAGGCAAAGTGAATGCTGACCAAACTTATACTAATACCGTGAACCTTTTACAAGTTTAAACTACAGATAACTCATGATGTTATCCCGGATCTGCCAAGCAGAACAAATAGCACTTCTTTGCATATTCACTCTCGTCAGCATTTCTCAAAACCATTGTGTTTAATACTACTGCACTTTATTGCTCAAATTTGTACCTAATAGTGACAACCAAGAGTAGAAGCAGCAGAAACCCGCACATTTAAAACAACAATGATAATAAAAACGGTAATACATTAAAATAATGTTTTTAGACTGACTTTGTTCACTTCCGAATTGCACTTGGCAGCTGATAATTGCCCATTCAACACTTGGTCCATTTAGTTTATTCAATCTGTCTGTTATGACTTGCCACGGGGCTAAAGTTTCCATTTATCAAGTGCCAGTGTGGTTGCTGAAAGTGCTGAGTTGCGCTCGGAATAAAGAACTACGTCCATTGATGAAGCGTACAATACTCCATCGATCTGTTATTTTCACCATAGGCATTTCTGCTTGTTCGAGAGAGTTGATGCTCACAGAGGTGTCTTGCTATGCAGCCTTTGCTGTAAATGCGAAAAAGGGGTGGGGGGGGGGGTGTAGTCTATGCTAGTGGACATTCGAGCAGTGTCATTGTAAATGAATGCTTCCGTCTCTCTTGGTTCGTGTCTTTGTCATTGAGAATATATATACGCGGAAAAATAGTGTTTACGAACAAATAAAAAGGGCCCAGGCGAGGTGGTGCATGAATGAAAACAGATGCGGGATAGTCGGAAATATTACAATGAACTATACATTTGTTGTTGTTATTGGTTTGATCGCATTAATGTGAATTTATTTCTCATGAGACATACATTTTATTGTTCTTATACTAAGCATAAATGAATGGCTCCATTGTTTTTGTTTTCTTTTTATGTAAAATATCATTGGGCTTCCTGTCATTGGTTTGATGGCATTGCTCAGTGCGTGACCGTGCTCTTTGGAATTTCGTAAGTAACCTTACCCAGCAAGAATGAGCACTGTGATCATTGCCCAGCACCCATTTGTTTTCATCGTTTCATCATTGCCATAGCAATGTAAATGCTATCAGATAACTCAATGAAGCAAATTCAGTATTAATCCTTTACACCTGATGATAAGTAGGCGATGTCAACCCTACAGCCTCTACGATTTGTACCACTTGTCTAATGTATTCACTCTCTCGTTTTAATAAAATATATACTCAGTATTGTATATAAAGGACATGGAGGCCGGGACAAAAGAGGTGCGGAGTTTATAGCAAAACATTGGTTGTTTGCCATAAAGGTGGATTATTGTTGCATCATTCTCACGTGCCTGAGATAGTTGTCCGACCATACCTGGGCGAGTTTGTTTGGCCATACTTCACCGCGTTGATCAGTGCAGGGTGGTGTCTCACCTCTTGTTGAGTACTTGACTGGCATTGGGTGCCTCTATCTAGGATTTCTACTCAGATCTATAAGGGACTTAAGGCAGTGCAAATTAACAAATATTAGTGTCGCAGATAAAAAAAATGTTTTACAACACTTAAGAGTGAAACTGAGCAAGAAAGAACCCCACTAAAAATAATGAATACAAATCCACATTAGCGGAAATAACTTATAATCCTAAAGAAAGTTTTGAAACTGTAAGTTGCTCTTACAGTTTCAAACTCAGTTTTGAATTGTTTTTTTTTTATAATGCTCTGTATTGTTGCCTTTAAATAAACCTCCATGCGATTGGGAAGCGTAGATAATTATTCATTAATATAATGACTGCTCATCCCGAATTCATTGCATTAATGGCAAAAAAATACATTTTTCAATTCATTGTATAAGTCTAAATCACATTTCGTAATATTAGAGTATTTTCAATTAAGGCGTCATCACCGTGTCTCAGAGCAAATAAATACATTTCCTGTATCTCAAATGCGAAGGCTATATTTGAATCACATTGGGAAAAGAATAATAATTCGTCAATAAATGTAAGAATATAGATAATTAATCAAATACAAGATGTCAATATTTCATTATACGTGTAATGAGAGCCTATGTCCGGCTCATGTGGTGATCGGCTCTGCCGGTCCTGCTCTACAGCCAATGAGGGGAGAGCCTGGGAGCATGGCCCTGGCGTGATCAAGGGATGTCAGCTAGGGTGATTGGTTCTACTGGTCTTGGCCTCAGCCAATGGGAAAACAAGTCAGGGGTGTGGTCCCGGGAGTTGATGGGGAATCTGGAACATTCAGCGCAGGCTATTAAGGATTGGCTGGAGCGTACCACATGACCCAGGCATTAAATAAGGGAAGAGCCGAGGGAAACGGGGTCAGACGAGGAATGAAGAGAGAGAGGGGCCACGCGCGAGCGGGGCACCGAGTGCCACGTGGCAGTGCGTCTCTTACAATCTGTCTGCCCACTTCCCGTTGCCTGCCAGCAACGGGGAGTGCTTGTGAACTGAGATAAGTAAATAAAAGGACCGATTCCACAAGCCATCTCCAAGAGTATTATTACATACGTATATTTACATCGGAATCATGTTAAACTACTGTATATTTGTATGTTTTGATAGTTGCAATCTTGCAATAACACACAGGATTGAAAATGTATCTATTTGGGATGTATATGTATCAATTTAACAAACCCCAATATTAAAATATCTTTTTTAGTTTCTTTCCGATTTGTTTTACCTTTAATAATCACAAATCAAAATATCATTGAACTGTCTCACATTATCGGTCTGCATTGGCGATAAGCGGCCTTTGAGTGAGATAAGATACTTCTTACATTTTGTTGTTCAATTGAAGCTGCTTGACTTGCTTACCAAAGACGATCCTGAACCGATAGTTCATCACCCCATTGCTGGTGCTATACTTTTCAGCCTCAGGGTGGCGAGTGACTTTAATCAATGCAAATTATGAGTTTTTAGTGCAGTTCTCTGTGATTAAGCATTCTCTACCACACTCCCTGCACACGAGAATGAATTACAATGCCACTGCGTGCTTGCCACCAAGCCAGTTTACACAATGTCAACATTTCACTTCCCTGCAATCGCCCGGTAACTTCTTCATTAAGGGAATTACAAAATCTTGACTTAAAGCTTTCGTGACTGCAGGACAACACAAGCGATCGTAATCAGGAGAAGAAAAGAGTAAAGCTGCTGAGGCAGACTGTTTTAAAGGTTTAGAATGAGTGTAGCCCAAGGGTCATAAACAAAGTGGGCGGGGCTAGTGATGTTAATGTGAGAAATTAGCATGTTGATGTAAGATCGGAGGACGACGTCCACGACGGAAGGCGCGGAGGTGGCTATGTTAACGTGAGAAATTAGCATGTTAATGTAAGTTCGCAGAGCCCAGCCGCATCGGCGCGTGATAAATTTAACCTGTTAATGTAGAATAAGAGCCGAAAATAACAACTAACATCGGAAGGTAGGGTGGAAACATCACAGCCAGTTTTGACTTAAACTGGTTAATAACGTCCTTCCAATGATTGCTCAGTTTGTACCCATCTTCTTGGTTGAACGAGTTCAGGAGAGTCTTGTCTAAATTGTCTAGTTCAAATCGGAGAAATATTATTCTCTCTGAGATCAGGGCTAGGCCAGCCCTGAACAAGATCTGTTTAGCATTTGGAGAAGTGATAGCAGCAGATGTCAGTGTTAAGATCTAATAGTTGTGTGGAAACCCTCTCCGTTGAGGCGGTTAGATCTTGACTTAAAGCTTTCGTGACTGCAGGAATTCATATTCTTGGGGTCTTTCGGTCAAGTCACGTAGATAGGTTTAAAGAAAATAACAAAAAACTACGATGTTTCGATCACAACACAATCGATTGTCATCAGGAGGAAAAAAGAGTAAAGCTGTTGAGGCAGACTGTTTTAAAGGTTTAGAATAAGTGTAGCCCAAGGGTAATAAACAAAGTGATGTTCACGTGAGAAATTAGCATGTTAATGGAAGATCGGAGGGCAATGTCCACGACAAAAGGCGTGGAGGTGGCTATGTTAATGTGAGTAGTTTTTGTTATTTTATTTCAACCTACCTAGGTGACTTGACCGAAAAACACATTTCGTTGAAATTACAGCCTTTTGGAGTATCCACAGCAGTGGGCCATTGCTGTGCCAGTTCCTTGGGACAAATTCCAAATTACCCAGAACCTAACTTACAAAATGCTATAACAATTAACCTGGAACCGTTGTACTTAAACTGGGGCACTTAACCCCCTGCACTACAGCACAATTAACCGCTGGTGGATGATTTTAGCACCAGCATACAGGGAAAGACACAAAGTGCCTTAGCAAATGTAAGTTCTTATTAAGTAGCAAGCATACCTTTATATGTATTTAATACAGTACTGTGTATATTATTAAATAATGCAATTAATATATTATGAAACAATATTTAGTTCCTATGGCAGAAGTCAGGTGTATCCATCGGACAACCACCATTGACTTCACCACGAAGTGGTAATCAACACAAAGACAACATATTTCGAATGCAAAGATAGTTTAAATAGTTTGCATTGGCAAACTATCGAAAACATAATAACTCTACATTGTCCAAGTGTCAAATTTTGCAGTTTTTTGGCTGCCTTTTCAGTTCCAAAGCAAAAAAATACTTTGAAAGGCACACTTAAATAAAGAAATAGGAATCTAGTCTTTTGCATTGTGTTACCGTCGAGAAATAATCTATGGAGTTATTTAGAGGGAAAAACAACGGATTTTTAGCAGTGCTCCTGCAAAATTAAAAGTTTTAAACTGACTACTCTGCTTCTTCTATTAAGTGGCCAATTACAGGTAGTGTTAGCACAATGGGGCCAAGCACGCATATCAATCACAATCTCAGTAGAGCCATTGCAGCAATCTGGGGCATTATTTAATGTGAAACTACTAAAGTTCCATTTTCTAATTAACTTGTATGTGCCCAAGTGTAGTTGATAGATGCAGTCTTTGGAGGCAAGCAGCTTGTAGCTAATTATGTTGTAATTTGAAGAGGGAAAAGAACATCCCCTCGAGGTCTCGACAAAACTGGTCCTCAGGTTATAATATATCCGAAAATATATATATAATACATATGAACAATATTTGGTATTAATTCTACGAGTTTGTAAGCTTTCGTAGTATTTTTTAATTCTCCTAACAATTCTAGATTTGAAGCTTTCGTGACTGCAAATTGAGTTCTGTGTGTTTCTTGTTATTGCCCTGCCCAAGACCAATTACTTTTCTTCATGGTGAATGCGGTATTGGATTTTCTTTGGTCCATGTGTTCCTCTTTCTGCCTCTCGGTGTAATCCCCCATAGGTTACTTTTTAGAACGCTTTTCATTTAGAGTTAGCATTACTGTTAACATAATTTATTTGACTACAGTACTATTTAAACGCTTTCATCACAATGAACATAATCATCAGCAGCTTCACCATGAATTGTATACTGCACACACCACCAACAAATTCCAGGTAAACTTTTGCCGGTTGTTGTTATTTACTCCCTGAAGGTCACATCATTTTAAGTCAAGCTTTCTGAAATCCATCGTTGTCACACTCTTGTCATCTACAAACTCATATATTTCTGTGTATGCTTTGCAAGATGTGATTTTGTGCCTCTCATACCTGGAATATGCGAGTTGTGTGGAATGTCCATTTTAATGAGATGTCTCTTACTGGAACATTATATGAACTATCGAGTATCTTCTGTAATCTACAATCTGCCACTTGGGTCACATGCTACTTTAATACCTCTAATCATGGAATATATTTGAAATGGAAGGTAAATTAAAGTCAAGTATCATTTTTCATACATATGAATGGAACTTTTATAATATAACTTATAACCTTTAATCATGTGTTTTCTTTCAATCTCGCTAGTATTATTGTTCTGCCTCACGGCAGGAGTTTGCCTCACGGCAGGTGGGGGGGGGGCGTATGTACACAGGAATTTCCTGTTTTTGATGCTAATTTTGGTCATGTGACCAGGAAGTTGCGAATTAAGATTCCCGCTTAACCACGCGGGCGTCGGCCATTATGCACATAATTCAAGATGGCGGCACACATCGTGTCCCAGTGAAGCCAGATGCAGTTGTCCATCGTGGGACTTTGAGAAGCATTGTCTGTAAGTTTGTTTATGTTCTTATAATATTGGAAATGATGTTGTAATGTTAGAATGACCGTTATAAGGATGTAAATGCCTTTATAATGCTGTTAAATTGTTATGATAAATACGAGGCCTAGTTAACAACGAAGCCTGTAACTTTCCTTATTGTGGATGTTACTTGTGATTTAGTAGGTCGAGTCAGACTTGTGCCCAGGTGGCTATGTTGCGATCCTGAGAGCAAAGATGACGAAGTATCTCATCCACAGTTTAGTGTTATGTGTAATGCTGTACATTTGGGGTGCAGTGTGATGAATACACGATGTGCCTTTATGCAACGCAGCGGCTTGTGCTCTTGTGTAGCTGTTCAGTGGTAGTGTGGGGGCCTGGTCCATTCAGAGTCTATTGCTGGGAAACATGTTATCTGGGACAATGTTCTGATGCTGTGGTGTTCATTGTGTTGGGGTTTCCAGGTTATAACAGATGCTGTATCTGTGTTTTCTCACCAGTTTTACCTCGTTAAAACCAATAAATGACGTTTGGAGTCGGATGTTCACCCTGGCTCCGAGGGTTTATTGGACGTGAGGTTATCTACTCAGCTAGCGGTGCAACGCAGCGCAGAGCGAGGCCGAGACAATTATGATTTACTTTCTAAGCTTTTCAATGTTGTTTAAATAGTATTTCCGTCAGGTAATGTCCCAGTAAATTATGTTTTCAGTTGACCTGCTTAACAGTGTACCGCTTTTATAAATGCTTGATATAATGTCATAAACGTATTAATTTAGCAGTCTCCCAAAAAGCGACTTGATTATATTTTCTGGCTCAACCTTTATCACTAACGTTTTAAAAATGCTTTTCCAAAGAGTGTTTAATAGCCAACACTAAATAAATTATTTTTTTACGATTTAACTGAAATATTATCCACAAGTATCATGGGAACCCAAAAAGCCAAGTCATAACTGTTACTTGATCAAACTAGCACTCGCTCAAACGACGTGAGTATCACCACTTGCTCAAACGAGCAAGTTGTTATACGTCCTGTTTACAGCCCTGAGCCAGCGGTAAAAAGTCCACATTCCGATGAAGGACATGAGTCTATCCATAGGGGATTCACTACTGATGAATTTGCACAACGTATTGATCCCCAGTGGAAACGATGAGTCGACCTCTGAGCAGGATTTGAAGTTCAAACCTTTCTGATTTCTTCGGACATCAGATAGGATGGTGGCCAATAAAACCTCGAGGGAATAGTGCCCCTCATCCGACATATTCTCAAGCCATGTTTTGTGTTACATCTTTATTGACATAATTTCTCGGTGAATGTAAAAAAAATGAATGTAATTGAGAATCACAAACTTTTTCCTCAGAAGATGCAAATTATGTCAATGCTCTATACTGAGTGAATGTTATACCGGTATAGGGTAGTTAACACTGCACTAGATGGACATGGTAATAATTACTGCCAACATCTACGCTAGAAAGAGGTTAAATCCCCCCCACTGCCTCTCTTGACCCAACACTACAAATGGATCCACCACAGTTTGTTGATAGGTAGTCTGCATGTGGTGGGAAAGAGTGTGGGTATACCCACCTCTTTCAAGAAGTCTGCCCAGCTGGAAGAGTTGGCCAAAACACCCACTAGAGAGGCTCTCTAGAGCTCCCTCTAGTGGAGGTCCTTTTTGCCAGTAGGGGCATTCGTGATGTGCCCTTTATTATTATTATTAAACATTATGTTTGGCCGATTTGAATTGGCTGTCATCCAGCCTGCATATGTTTTAAGATCTGATGGAGAGTTATGTGCTGCTCTGTGGAGTATGCAATTCTTCCAGGTATCCACATATTAAAACTCCATTTCCACGTTGGCCACAGTGGAATAAATCATAATCGCTTATGGGTCCATTATTGGTATTTGGTTAATGTCTGCAAATAAAAAGTAAGGTAATTACTTCAAGTTTGTCTCCAGTGGAAAATATTTATCCCAAAATATACTCGTAACAAAAAGCAATAAGCATAATTTAGGGTATGACTTATGTGCTTAACGAAGTGCTCATTTGTAGTTGTTAAAAAAGCTCACTTAACGATTTGTGAGGCCATTATGAACTAATATTCTAAGGTTAATCAGTCCTCGAACACACAAAGTCTTAACTGCGCATTTAATCACCATCTATTTGGTTTCCTTATCGACAAATTGTAAAATTTTCAGAACCTGTCAAAAAATGATCGTAAAAAAAATCGATATCAAGAGCAGTACTCACAAATCTAATCATCATCATCAACCATGATCTATCCACTGCTGATGCAATCACTCCAGGTTCTGTGATGCAAAGATCCATCTAACTCTTGCTCGCAAACTGTTTTCATCGATCAATGTCTTGCAACAAGCATAGACTCGGGTGCGTTCCCTCCTTTGGCCGTCGCTCCGTCGTTAGTCTTGACACTTCGAGCTACATATCCTATTCTTAACTAAACAAATTAATTGGTGAGGCTGCATTTACATCGTCTGTCTGCCTCTCTCTCTTGTTCCTTGCACTTTCGTGTCGTTTTATGGTCCACCCCTGAAGGTTTACGAATGATGGTAAAAGGTGGAGCCCTAAAATTACTTTCACCCAAACTTGCTGGCGCAAGGACCTACACAAGAGGGAGCTGCAGAGAGCTCCCCCAGAGGGAAATTTGGTCTACTCTTCCATGCGGAACAAAGTTTGACCACCCGAATTTTACTCCTCTATTTATGGTCTGTGTTGATCGACTGTGGTGTACACATTCGTACCGCTTGGTGGACAGAGTCAGGGACGTTTCATAAACTTGCCCTTTTGTTTCAACTGCCACGGCAGGAGATCAAGCCAGTATTCTCTATATTGCAGTGTGATAAACAATGCATCACAGCAGCGTCATAGCTCATCGGATTGTTCCTCCAGTGTAAAACACATTTCTGCGGAGGGAGCTGGTAGGAACGTTGGGTTGCTCGGTCAATGGCCAGGGTCAACGGCGGCATGGTGTATTCCGCAAATATGGCTGACTGTGAGGGCGGGCACAAGCTGGCGTGAGTAGGTTAAACGTTGAGTTTTATAAGGGTACCACGAGGTTCAAATGCTTTCCACAAATGAATCACTATCATTGCTGATCTCCTCAAGGAGCATAAACCACCACGCCAACTCCGGTCATCCTCACAGCGGCTTTTGGCTGGCCATCGAACAAAGACGGTCACTACATCGTGTGCTTTTAAATGCGCTTCTGTGGCCGTGCATACTGTAGCAGCCACTGGAGCTATGCACTTTTAAATCTAGATTTAAAAACCCATTTTTTTAGTTTTTAGTTTTTGTGTGTAGTTTGTTGTCCTTCCCCCACACATCTGATAAGCACGGTTGGCTACGTATGGTGCGAAAGAAGGGTGTGTGTTCAGTAAAACCATATTAAAGAGGGATAGAAAAAAACGCCTCAATTGAGGGCCCGTGCAGTCTCGGCTCGGATGTGCCATTGGAAAAAGTGGGGCAACAGACTGTTGTGACATCCAGCAGATTTAACAAACATGATCAACTAATTTTCAGTAACACCGCCTTAAAAGGAAACTTAAATAATATGCCACTTTTCAGGTAATGGACCTTTTTTATTTATGTGTAGGGGTTATTACGGAAGAAACGGCGGACGAGAAACACAGGGGTGTCTGCACTCACATACATGGGTGGTCACACCGACGTCCGCATCCGTTATCCCCCACGCCCCCGGCCCTCTGAGGGGATCCCTATAAAAGGCGGGGAGCCAGAGAGCTCGAGGCCAGTTCGACACGAAGCTGACCAGTGAAGATCGAAGACTCGGAGATTAGGCCCTGGGACTCCCCTGTCTCGCTGCCCTTGTCAGGGCCGAGCTGGGTAAGCCAGCGGCGCGGCCCAAGAGCTCCCGGACCTCTGCCCTTGTCAGGGCAAGGCCGGCTTAGCTGGTGCCGAGATCTGTGCTTGCCAGGGCCAGATCAGTCAGCCTCCCGTAGCCCACTAGAGGAGGACCGGGGAACAGGACAGAGGGCTTAGTACTAGGGTGGGTTTCCCATAGTACGGGTGAAGGGGCCGTTACCCCTTCAACGATTGTGCCTGTCACTGAGTTAATAAACAGAGTGTGCCTCAACTCCAACCTCGTCTCCTCGAACTTACTACATCTGGCGTCAGAAGTGGTCCAAGCATGGATACGAGACGGACGGCTCGTGCCCAACACCCAGGAGAGGATGACGACGAGGGAGAGGCGGTGCAAGACGTCGCCGCCGACGTACCTGCACAACCGCTGCCGGCTCCAACACCTGCGGGATCATCGGAGAGGCTCGGGATGTCGGCTGACGAGTTGGCGTTAGCCCACTCGCGGCTGGCGGAGCTCCTATATGCAGCGGCCGCCATGCTGGAGCAGATAACTCGCCTGGGGCCGGGAGGAGCGACGCGGCAGGAAGATGCACAACGCCCGCCAGAAACTCCCGCCTTTGCGATGGGCAGGAAGCTTGAAATTCCCGCCACGGGGACAGTAGGGGCCGAGGGAGGGGCCCCAGCTCGTCATGCGGGTGGCGGGGCCCAACCAGCGGGCGCCACGTCATCGGCGGGGGCGGGTCGCAGTGGCTGCCTATCAGGGGTTGCCACGTCACCACCAGTGGACGCCAGCACAGACCAAGCTGAAACCAGCGCGTCACTGACGGCGCGACCTCCAGTAGGGGCCGCCATTGCTCATACTGTCCATGGACACGGTACGAGTGCTGCGAGAGGATCGGAGACGGAGCCGACATTTCAACAACGCCTGCCGGCCCTGCAGGTGTTCGTAGCAAACGGCGGCGATTGGGGTGGGTTCCAGCGCCGGTTCCTCGCCCACCAAGAAATGGCTGGGTGGACAGACAACGAGGCGCTGTGTGCTCTCCCGGCGATGCTGGATGGCGACGCCCTGGGCACCCTCACCGCTGCACCCAAGTCGGCACGCTCCACGCTTCAGTCGGCGCTGCAGCTGCTGGCCACGGTTTATGGGCCGTCTTCCGATTGTCGCCAGCTCTTCTACGAGCGACAGAAGGGCGACAAGGAGTCACCACTTGCGTATCGCACGGCCCTGCTGTCATTGGTGAAGGAGGCCTTCCCGCGTATGGATGAAGAGGGGATCGATGCGATGGTGGCCGAGAAAATTTTGCTGCTGGCCGATGACTTGGACTTCGTCATCCTAGCACAGGATGATGCGGACATGTCGTCATTGCAGGCTGCAAGGCACATTCATGCCAATCTCATTTCCCAGCGGAGGAAGGCTAACAAGGCAGCTGCGAGACACACCGTGGCGGCGACCACTTCCGAATCTGAGGGGGCCTTCGCTGCTGACCGTTCTGCGGGATGGCGATCTGGCGAGCGACCGGCTCGGGACGTACCGAGCCACCGAGAGCAGCCCAAGTCTTCGGGAGCGCTCGTCGCGTGCTACAATTGTGGCCTCCGGGGCCACGTGGCGTCGGGATGCCGGGCTCCTCGACAGCGCGGAGCGAGACCTGGGGCTGCGGACGGTCCTCTTCACAAGCCTTCGCAACATCCTCGGGCAAGTCATGGCACCCCACATGTTCGGCCTGCACGCACACCCACTTCCCTCTCACATGGTCCGACACACGAGTCTCGGGGTTTGGGTGCTGGTGCGTCGGGTCGCGGCTTGTCGGGGAGGGCGCTCCAACCGGGCCAATGGTCCGAGTTGGCTCACCGGGTTGTAGCTGCGTCGGCGGGGTCGTCCGTTGTCACGGGGCATATTGACGGGGTGGAGGTACGGGTACTCGTCGATACGGGAGCTTCGGCGACTATCATTTCGGATTTGATTTATAATATCCTGCCCGTTCAGAGTCGCCCATTGCTCCCTGTCGACATACCGTTTTACGCTGCGAACGGGGGCTCGTTAGGTATTATCGGCCAAATTTGAGCGCAAATTTCTATCGGAGACATTAAACTATCTGGCCCGGTGTTCGTCTCCTCCTCGCTGGCAATTCCGTGCCTGTTGGGGACAGACTTTTTGGCCAAATTGCCCATCAAAATTTTGATTGACCAGCGATGCATCGAGCTTTCATCGGGCCGACGTATAACGTTCCTGCCTTCCACCCCTACCTTGCATACTGCCTGTGCAACGGTACAGGCGCTCGTTGCTCGAACGGTGCGCGTACCCCCGGGGGCACAGATGCTGGTGCCCCTGCGGTTGCGTCGACCATTCGCTAAAGGGGTCTCAGACCAGGGCATTATGCTGGGCCCGTCTAGGGCCGGGGTGAATGGGCCAGATTTGGTGACGGCCCAGACTATTGTTAAAGGGAATGCGGACCCGTTTATCGCGGTCCTAAATGTCGGAACACGGACGGCGGTGGTTTCGCAGGGAACCGTGTTCGCACATGCAGTTCCGGTACCTGCAGAGATGCCGATCATTGGCCAGGTGGCCACCGATTCTCAGTCGCGGCTGCCCTCAGACATTGACGAGGGTTGGCTCGAGGCGCTGTGTGCTGAGTCACCTGACCTGTCCGACTCACAACGTGCTAAATTGCGCACCCTTTTGCGGGAATTTTCCGACATCTTTAGTAAACATAAATACGATATCGGATGTACCAATTTGCTGCACCACCATATTGACACCGGTGACAACGCTCCTATCTGACAAAATCCTTTTCGGTTAAGTCCCGCCGAAAAGGATCATGTCAAATCGGCTGTAGATGACATGTTGACTTCTGACATCATTTCTCCCTCGACCAGCCCTTGGGGTGCACCCATAGTGTTGGTTAAAAGCACGACGGGTCCCTAAGATTCTGCGTTGATTTCCGGCGGTTAAATAAGATCTCGGTGGCCGATGCTTACCCGCTTCCTCGAATGGACGAATCGCTGGATGCCCTCGCGGGATCGCGATTCTTCTCCACTTTGGATTTACGCTCAGGATTTTGGCAACTTTCCTTGGACGACGAATCTAAGCCCAAAACAGCTTTCAGAACGCCGCACGGCCTCTTCCAATTCAATCGGTTACCCATGGGGCTCCACTCCGCTCCCGCGACGTTCCAGCGCCTGATGGAATTGGTTCTCGCTGGCTTGCAATGGGAGGTGTGTTTGATTTACCTGGACGACGTTATCGTATTCAGTAAGACGTTCGAGGAACATCTTGATAGGCTTCGGGCCGTCTTTCTCAAAATGCGCGCAGCTAATTTGAAATTTAAGCCACAAAAGTGCCATTTGCTGCGCGAATCTGTAAAATATTTGGGTCACATCGTCGGCCGGTCAGGCATCTCAACCGATCCCGCCAAAACGCGTTGTGTCAGCTCCTGGCCAACTCCCACCTCGGTGGGGGAGGTTAGAAGCTTCATCGGATTTGCTTCATATTACCGTCGGTTTGTCGCGGAGTTCGCTTCCATCGCTAAGCCATTACATGCCTTAACGGCCAAAGGGGTCAAATTTCATTGGGGACCGGAGGAGGAGGCCGCTTTTAACTCTCTTCGGGACGCCCTGGTGGGGGCCCCGCCGTTAAGCTACCCCGATTTTTCTATACCCTTCGTGCTCGACACGGACGCGAGCAACACCGGGATTGGAGGCGTGCTGTCACAAATTGTGGGTGGCGTGGAGCGCGTTGTGGCTTATGGTAGTAGAGTATTGTCTCCGGCCGAGCAGTGATACTGCGTCACCCGCCGCGAACTGTTGGCTATTGTTTTCTTTATCCAACAGTACCGGCCATATCTGTACGGCCGGCGTTTCACCGTCCGTACAGATCATGCGGCGTTGCAGTATGCCCTGCGTATTCACCAGCCATCGGGGCAGTTGTCCCGATGGCTGGAGATCATTCAAGATTTCGATTTCGAAACAACTTACCGTAAGGGGATTCGCCACACCAATGCCGATGCCCTGTCACGCCTGCCGGTCGCTTCTGATTGCACCTGTTTCTTGGGCTCGGGGCGTTGCAAATCGGCAAACGACGGCCACAATCCGGTCCTAGCGGCCGCCGTTGAGGCCCCTTCGGACGTTGACCCTATTGCGGTGGGAGGGAAGGATTCCCTATTGGGCTTGTCATGTGCGGAGTGGGGGCGCCTCCAAATGGAGGATGCTTCCCTCCTGGCGCTACGGCGTCGCGCGGAAGGATCCGCTCAGGGAAAGTCGGGCGTTGACTCATGGGGGTTGTGCCAGGGCCTCCTCATGCATTGGGACGGTACGATCCGCCGCCACAGGCTGGTGGTGCCTTCCGCGTTGAGGGGTAGGGCTGTATGGGCCGCTCACGAGCGGCTCCTGCACCTGGGCACCCTCAAAACCCTTGCCATGCTCCAGCTTAATTTCTTTTGGCCGGGCATGGCAAGGGATGTGGACGATCTCTTGCAATCTTGTACCCAGTGTGCTCAACGGAAACCGCCGGCGAGGGGAGCCTGCCCACCGCTCAAGTCTATTTCGGTCACCCGGGTTAATGAGCTTGTCGCCCTCGATATTTTGGGGCCGTTTCCCTCCACGCCGAGGGGTAATAAGTACCTGCTGGTTGGCGTCGAGTATTTCACGCGATGGCCTATGGCTTGGCCCCTCGCCAACCAGTCAGCAGCGGCCGTTGCGGAGGCTTTTGTTCACGGCTATGTCCTTGACAAGGGCGCTCCGGAACGATTGTTAACCGATCAGGGGAAGAATTTCACTAGTGCCCTTTTACACGAGGTGTGTGAGCTTCTGGGTACGAAGAAAATTCGTACTTCACCTTACCACCCACAAACGGATGGGATGGTAGAACGCCTGCATAGGACTCTTACGTCCATGCTATCCCACCAGGTATCTGAGTCCCAAACCGACTGGGACCTTCAGATCCCTGGAGTCCTAGCAGCATACAGAATGGCTCCTCACGCGGCGACCGGATTCTTGCCGTTTTTTTTTATGTATGGCCGCGAAGTTGACCCGCCTGTCGCGACTCAGCTGACGTGTACTGCGCCGCACGCTAAATCTAAGTTGGCGGACCATGTTAAGTTTAACGTCCTCCGGTTGGCTGAGGCACGGGAGGCGGCCATGCAAAACTCTGCCTCACGCCAGAAGCAAAATGAAAAGTTGCGATCGCGCCGGTCACACACGCACGAATGGCACCCGGGTGACAGAGCGTGGCTGCACTGCCCCCAGGTGCCATTGGCCACCTCGTCTAAGTTGTTGAGGCCGTGGAGGGGCCCCGTGGAAATTGTGCAGGTTATGCGGCCGCAATGTGTTCGCATTAAATGGGGGAAACGTCGGTGGTTTGTCCACCCTTCACGGTTGAAGCCGTTCTTTGCTCCACATGCTTCCTCTCATGACTATGGCCGAACATGTGGGGGGTCCACTGACTCCGGGAGGGCGGGGTCGCTGTCTGCCTCTGATCCGCTGCTGACTGTTCCATCTTCAGGGGTCCGAGGACTGATGCCCTCTCTGCCGCCAGCCTCCTCCGAGGAGGTCGACGCTGGCTCGTCCAGGATGCCGGTGCGCCGCGCACCTGTACATTCACCACCTGCCGCCGACCCTACCGGGTCGGGCCTTTGTGACGGGCCCGCTGCACAGACACGCGCCAGGACGCGCCGGTTATTGTAAAGTGCTTTCTGCGCGCGTTCCGCTGCTAGTGGGCTCACTCACCTGTTTTTTTCCTGTTGTGTGCATGGGGATGGGGAACCACGTTCTGTATATATGTTGCATTTTGGGGAAGTGGGTACGTATAGGGGACCGTCGGTTGTTGTTGTTACACTTGTTCTTGTTATTGTTACGGTTACGAGGCACACGCGTGTTGACTGGGGTTAATCTTTATTCTTGGGGGTTGAGGGATTGTTGCAGCCGGGACGGCTGTGAGCTGTACAGGGGGGGTGATGTAGGGGTTATTACGGGAGAAACGGCGGAAGAGAAACACAGGGGTGTCTGCACTCACACACACGGGTGGTCACACCGACGTCCGCATCCGTTATCCCCCACGCCCCCGGCCCTCTGAGGGGATCCCTATAAAAGGCGGGGAGCCAGAGAGCTCGAGGCCAGTTCGACACGAAGCTGACCAGTGAAGATCGAAGACTCGGAGATTAGGCCCTGGGACTCCCCTGTCTCGCTGCCCTTGTCAGGGCCGAGCTGGTTAAGCCAGCGGCGCGGACCAAAAGCTCCCGGACCTCTGCCCTTGTCAGGGCAAGGCCGGCTTAGCTGGTGCCGAGATCTGTGCTTGCCAGGGCCAGATCAGTCAGCCTCCCGTAGCCCACTAGAGGAGGACCGGGGAACAGGACAGAGGGCTTAGTACTAGGCTGGGTTTCCCATAGTATGGGTGAAGGGGCCGTTACCCCTTCAACGATTGTGCCTGTGACTGAGTTAATAAACAGAGTGTGCCTCAACTCCGACCTCGTCTCCTCGAACTTACTACATATGCGTAGAAAGACGATGTCCCGCATGATTAAGAGGCCTTGTGCTTTTGCATCACTACCAAAGCAGTACCACCAAATGGTCAGTATCTTTACTATGGAGGGGGTGTAATGATCTACCCTCCCTCATCCCATTGATTTACGGCTCAATACAATAATCGATTACAACATACATAATGTATGGTATGTATACGTACATGAGGTTCGTTGTTGTATTCTGTGATTTTATTAATCGACTCATTGATGCATCATTCCACCCCAATATTTACTACATTACAGAAATTAATTTAAAGTATTATGATCATTATATATTTTTTTATATAATATTTGTTTTCATATTTACTATTATTAACATGTTTAGCTTGGCACGTTTGCCATCTGAGGAAGAACAAATGTGGGATTTAGAGAAAGAAATTACCCCAATGTTATCCTGATGATGCTACCATGTCACGAGATAAACTGTCGATTTGGATCTCTTCCACAGCAGTGCAACATCCCATGTTAGAGAATGCCCCACGGAAGTGGATAGTTGCAGAGCTACCGCTGAGATCCCTTCAAGTGGACTGTTCAACACAGTTAAACTAATATTTTCAATTCTCAGAGCTGGAATTTATCCAAATTGATCGCAGAACTAAACTTAATATGATGCGTTCGTTGGTGATCGGGCTGAGATGGTAAACTGACTACAGAATCTCAGCAGTGCCAGTTTAGCGATCTGACCTCCGAGCCACCCGGGCATCTCTTCCATGCCACCTGGGCATGGAAGAGATGAAAAGAAAATAAGGGATTGCGAAAGGGAAGCTGATGTGATTTTATTATATTACACAAAGGTGTGAAAACTTTTTCAAATGCGCAGAAGTGATGATGGATGCCAATGAATATGATAGGGCCAATCCATTCAATAGTATGCAGACAAACATGTCCTGATAGAAGGGTGATAAACAGTGTTGCAGTGGTTAGTGCATTGCACTAGGAAACTGGCCATTTAAATTTAATTCCTGACCATGGCTAACATCAATGGCGAATAAAATAAAAAAAACAGTCCTGTGCCTCTCTTCACCAACCTGCACTGACCAACATGGTGAAGAATGGTAAAACAACCTCATGACCAAGATAGCTGGAGCAGGCCTTCATTCAGCAGTGAATTGACAAAAGGCTGTACATTACATGTGTAGTGACATTGAATGAGTCACTGTAGCGCGTGGCGCTGGGAGATTGGTAGACAATGGGATTGGGGGTAGCAGTCCGTTCTACCAGTTGGACATGTGGGCAAGGCACGGAGCCTTCTGGGGGATCCAGAGGGGTGCGGGGCCGAGGGCAGAGCCTGACCACGCTGGGGATGATAAAGGGCAAGCTCCGACTCACAGTTGGGGCTGCTGCCATCTGGAGTGGAACTCATCGTGCTGTCGTCGTGGTCTTCGCCTCTTCCAGCTGTGGGTCTGGAAGCATGTTGGCTGTCCTGACCCGGTATGATGTTATCCCATATGGCTGTGAAGGCCGGAATAAACAAGAGAGAGTACCTCCTACTAGTGTCTCTGAATTAGTACACTACACATGGATTCCCTGATAATGTTTTAACAATCTAACCACACGTGTGTATTGTCTTACAAGACCACTATGCAGCCTCATCTCGTGGTTTAGAAGCTAACCACGGTTAAGGGTGTCATGGTGGCGAGTTGTTAACTACTTCGCCTGGTCATCGGTTCGATCCCGACCCTGACGCCTGTACATTTGGAGTTTGCATGTTCTTCCCGTTGTCGCATGTTTTTCCCTCCACATTTACCAACATAAGTTTAGAGTGTTTGGGATAAGCCACTGCGTTGAGCTATCATTTGCGGCCAGGCGCTTCTGAAAAATAGCTATTTAGCTCAGTGGGCCCTACATGGTAAAATAAAATAAAAAAAATAGTTGTTTATAGTAGTTGTTTCAAAAGACGTTGTCGTGCTTGGAAAGTTGACCACAAGGAAATGTTAGTCTCCATCTTCTTAGTGAGTGGCATAAACTGCTAGACAGGAGCACTATCTCTTCTGGGACTGTGTTGAACTCAAAGATGCACAGAGTCTTGGGGACCACCATATTATGGGACATTGCATCTTTAAAATGACACACATTTAAACTGTGACTCCATTACTACAGTGAAAATAAGTCCCATGGAGCTCTTAAGTGAAAGCAGGGTAATTAACTCAGGCATCTTGTATAATGTCCCACTGCAATTCAATAAGATGTGATTTTTGAAGAAAAATAATTGCAGTAACCCCCAAATGGCTCATTCATAAACTTAATTGTTACTCTGCTGGGGCAGGACATCTCTGAAATTAGACGTGTGTGTATGTGCTTCATTAGATGCATTCAGAATCAGTACTATCAAATCGTCAGTTATTAATTGTTGCCATCCCGCACCTAACTGAGCTTGGCATCAATTGATGCAATACTAGTGAGAGGGTTACAACGAATCGAGTCTTCAGTATTAGGAATTGCTATGAACTGAAATTGTTGAAATAAAATGTGTGTCTGTTTTCCACATTTACTTTACATATTGCGAAAAACTATTTAAACTTTTCAGAACATTGCTTTTCACGAAAATAATTATTTTGATTTATGTTTGTAATCTCAGTATTACTCTCTCACCACCTGCTTACATTTTCAGGATATTGTTAATAGTGTGTTTCCATTCCTATGCTGAAATTACTTTTAGTTTGTTGTGTAGTATCGAGCGGGGGGCAGGGGCTCACTATTTAAATTCACCAACTTTAGGCGAAGTAATTACAGTTTGGTCGGTTGGAAATCGTAAATTTCGCTGAATGTGGAATCTATATGAACGCATCAATCATTAAAGGATTTGACGAACAATCTACAGTTTGGTTAGTGTAGACTGAAGTCTCGTTATCCCTGATGAATGGCATTCCTCTGTTTGCCTGAGAGATCTGCAGTTACATAATGTGAGATTTATACAGTAAACACTAAATTAAACATTACATTTTCCCTGCAAAAGATGTCATTTTAAAGCATCAATATTACACGCTCACTAACAGCACTTGCCCCAACATTATGTTAAGGCTATACGTGGGATATTTGTCTGTGGGGGATAGTGAAGTAGTGATGAGCACACTGCACTACGAATCTAGTGATTGGATCTGAGTTAAACTTCTAAACATGACTGGCATCAGTGGCAAACATTATCAGAATTGGGCCTGGGCCTCCCGTAGGTCGACCCAGCCTTAAATGAGTACCTGATTCAGTCCATAAACATCATCGCTGTGGAAACAAAGGCAGTCAGCCATGGCGCTGGCCATATAACCCTCTCTCATATGCCTGGCTGGATATAATAGATTCTCACTAACAGCACTTTCTCCAACAGTGTGTTAAGGCTATACGGAGGATCTTTGACTTTGTATTGTGTGTGTTAAATAAGTAACTGGTGCGGTGTGTAAACATTGCTACTAGGGGGACAAAGACAACCAAATGTGGTGCTGGCCTCTCACTCCCTCATGTTCCATGCCGGCGTTCAAATGTGCTGACTAACAGCACTTGCTCAAAAGTATTTTCATGCTATAAGGGGGATCTTTGTCTTGCATGACTTTTATTTTGTGTGTTTCATGTGTGTATCTGTGTGGGGAGTGGTGACACAGTGGTCTACATATTCATCATCGTGGCATGTTGTTTGAGCATTTTATTATCTTTAACATGTAGTGTTTCCAGAACCTTAGTGTGAGCTGAGCAGATCTATTTGATGAACTCTTGAACCCTGAAACTCTGTCTGATTCCCAGGAAGATTAGGAACCCGACACCTCCTTCAATTACTTTCAACTTTCCACATATAAAAAGTATAAACAAAATGCAAAAATGTTCACTGTATGTAAAATATATACTCTCAACCTTAAGCATTACTAAAAACCACCACTTCCTTAAGAACTGCAATGTGGTCATATTGTATTCAGTCACCATCAATAAATTGATAAAATATGATGAACAAATAGGCAGCAGTGAGACAAAGGGACAATTGTAGACAAGTTTTGTCTTTTAAGACTTGTCGGTGAAGTACAGTCACCAATGTTCATTGCTGCCAAGTCTGCCTATGGGAACATCCTATGTGTGAAGACCCAACTTCTACAAGAAGAGGACCCATTAGCTTGCCTCGTGAAAAAATAATTAACATCTGTAAATGACGATAGGTTTGTTTCTGTTGTGATGCGTATGATGGTCAATTACATATTTGATTTATCCCCCTATGAAAGAAAATGGCTGCCACTCTTCAGAGGTTTAGAGTTATCTCTTTTCCTTCTCGCCTCACTGATGCCACCTATGTCCCAAATTGTTCATATCGTGTATGTTTCCAATTAATCAAGGTTTTATTCCTCATATAAAGCCTGCACATTGTACGTGATTTATCCATTTAATTATATGTTAGTGGTGAACTGTCTATCCCAAAAGAAGAGTGTCAGAGATGCCTCGACAAATGAAAAGACCGCTGAAATCACAGTGTTCAATCAGGAGGAGACTACTTAGAAGGAAATGCATTTTATTAGTTACGTCATCCTTTATCTTTGTCTAAATTAAAGTAGTCCCTGTACTTTTGATCAACCCTCGTATAACCATCCATCTGTAATCGATTGGTAGTTATACGTTTCGTGGGGCATGTTGGCATGATAATGATGAAAAGGATCCACATGTTTTTGAGGAATTATGGGATGATAATGGTGATGGATGACAATGACAATAATGTATGACAAATTATGAAAATGTAAAAATATCCCACGTTTAAACAGAATTGACCGGGGCCTACATTTAAAATCTCAATGAAAAACATCTCATCTCATGTTACAGGGTTATATCAAGCGAATTACTTTTTTGATGGTACATTAGACCAGTGATATGATATCACTGCCACGATTCTTGAGCAATATAGAATACTTTTCAGGCCCAGATGTTAAAACAGAATTTTTTTTATAAATATGTTGTTCCTTGTGTACTGTTCTTTATAGATTTCCTGAATGAAAATATTAATAGAAATAAATAAATAATCGTCGCTCAAATACATGTGTAGTGTGTGTCTCATGAGGCACACACAGAAGTCTGGAGGCACCACGATTTATTAACAACTAAGTAGGGATACGGGTTAATAATATTCGGGGTTATTCTCGACCCCCAAAGAGGTCTCAATGTAAACCGACGCTCCAGACCCCCGAAGCAACGCCACACGGTAAGCTCTTCCCGCCAGACAATCCACGATCGCTCCGCCTCCGTCCCTCTTATTTTCTCGAACATGGCCTCGCTCCACCTTTGGCCACGCCCCTCTCTCGGTCTCTTGCGACGGAACTGGAGCCAGCGTCACATGTCCTCCGGGCCCCCATTTCCGGGCCCCCTTCACTACTCCGTGTCAGCACGTCCCCTCTCTCTCTCTCCCTCTGGGACGGGACCCTGCTCTGGAGGGCCTTCTTCCCCGTCACGTCTCCGTCGGCCCCATCGAGAGGTACGTGCACACTTATTTATCAGTTGTGGTTGTAGTCGGCTTATACGCCATAGAGACGCTATTTATATCTCTACATCACCCCCTCCCCCCCCTTTATGAAAGTCAGCCATCTCGGCTGACTGACATATAACCCACGCAACGTGTGGGCCTCCAACTTTTAATGCAACAAAACAACAACAATAAATTATCCCGAACGAGGAATAAAACTATATTTACACTATTTATAGGACCAGGGAGAAGAAGAGTGAGAGGGAAGGGAAGAAGAAAAAAGAAAAGTTGCAACTATTTACAATGGCTGACCCACTCCCTGGACAGCCCACAACTACACCCCACATATGTAACACCGCACACGAGCACAAGATGAGCCCGGGTCAGCCATTGACCCATCTGGCTCGAGTGGCACCCGCGGATTACGGGTGTAGGTGCACTTGGACGCCGGAGGATGGTTATTTAAATCGAGCAGTCTTTGCCCGAGTCATTGAGGCTGTCAAGCGAGGAGGGTGAGGGTCCCCTGGAGGTTTCGGGAACAGCCGGGAAGATGACTCGATGAGCACGGCACCTCCCGACGTGAAGAACTGCCAGGCAGTGGGGGGTCGGGCGATGGCGGCTCCGGACTACCCCATCCACCCCGGGCCGGCACTACCGGTGACGTTGGGGGCGTTAGGCACTTGGACCCTGTGGGCGGAATAATAGAACTGTCCTGAGGATAGACGTCAGCCATTCTGCGCCCCAGCTTGTCGGACTGACCCGGCCCTCGGGAAGTGGAGATGAAAGACTAACAGCAGGTGGAAAAAACTTTTAGCCATGACGGGTACAAAAACCAGTGGCGGCGACCACACTGAATCCACATGCAACGTGGACTCCTCACCTCCACCATTTCGACCGGACCTTGCTATGGTTTGTGTAATTTTGGGGAGGAACCCATCGGGACATGGGGGCAGTGGAGCCACGCCTTGTCCCCTGGCTTCCATAGAGTTGTGGACTGGCGGGGCTTGACGAGGCATTCTTGGCCGCCTGCTGCAAGGCTGAGTTGACCTGAGACGCCTCCCTAGCTTCTGCCAATTGCTGTAGGGTAAGGCGCATGGGGTTCGAAATCTGTGTACAATTTTCCAGCGGCTTGAGCTGCACATCAATCGGTGGGTCACGCTCCCTTCCATACATTAAAAAGAACGGAGAAAACCTGGTAGAAGCGTGCGGGGTGGAACTACATGCGGTGAGCACGCCCAGAACATGTAAGTCCCAGTCTGACTGGGATTCATTGACAAGTTAGCACAACATCGAAGTGGGGGTTCTGTGTAATCTCTCCACCATACCATCCATCTGGGGGTGATGAGGCGACGTGCGCACCTTTTTGGTACCCAATTGCTCGCAAACCTCTTTCAACTGCTTAGACGAAAATGTTTAGCCCTGGTCCGTCAAGAGACGTTCAGGGGTTCTTTTATCCAATACGTAGCCATGAAGGAATATATCCGTAATGGTTTCAGCTGACTGGTTTGGTAGCAACTAGGCCATTGGCCAACGCGACAAATACTCCACTCCCACCAATACATATTTATTCCCCCACGAAGTGGTGGAGAAGATCGAGCGTGATGTTCTCGGTCACCCGGGAAACGCAGATGGATTTCAGTGGTGGGCGATCCGCTCTTGCCGGAGGTTTGTGGCGAGCACATTCTGTGCAACCCTGCAGCACGTTATAAACGTCGTCGGCCATGCCCAGCCAGGAAAAGTGAATTTTTAAGGTAGCCAATGTTTTTTGGACACCAAGGTGCATTTGCCACTCGTGCTCCGCACATATAACCTTCCCCTGCAGAACAAATGGCACCACAATGGCATATCGATGGGATTCCTCATCCCATCTCATCAGTAAGCCCCCGTCAAGGATCACCGGTGATACTCCTCGTCTGTTACCCTGACCCTCTGCCTTACCAACACGGCACCGCAGTTTGAGCAGGGAGGCGTCCTCCATCTGGAGTCACCCCCATTCGTTATGCATGAGGCAGAGCGTTCTATCACGCATCTGAACTGTGTCCGGAGGCAGAACGTCTGCAGACGCCGCCATAGCCTGAGGCAACCCCACAGCAGGGGTTTTGCAGCATCCCGCACCTGTGAGGCACGCACATGAGTCTGGAGGTGGCAGTCTTGAGAGAGCGTCCGCGTTACTATGGCGAATGCCCTTTCTGTACGATACTTTAAAAGTATGGTCCGGGAGGACCTCTAGCCACTGCGAGAGCTGCCCGAACGGTTGTTCAACCCGCAGCACATACTGAAGGGCCGCGTGATCTGACCACACCTCAAACGCCCTCCCATAGAGGTACGGACAATACACTTGGATAAAATAGACGATGGCCAACAATTCTCGCCGTGGTACGCAATACCGCTGTTCCACAGGGGATAACGCCCAACTCCCATAAGCCACGACGATAAAAAAAAAAAATACATTTAATCACGATGTTTCGGGCGCAACACAATCGTCCGTCATAAGGTGGGACAACCACAGCAAAAAAACAATTGCTGAAGTGGGCAAAAGGGCTGCTGTAACAAGAGGCTATATAGGTAAGAGAAGGGGGGAGGAGCCAGGGAGGTTGTCCCACCTGATGACGGACGCTTGTGTTGTGCCCGAAACGTCGTGATTACATTTATTTTATTTTTTATTCCTACGTGACTTTACCGAAAGAACCAACGAGAATGGATCCCTGCAGTCACGAAAACTTCAAATCTAAATTAAAATTTATTGCTTTTGGCAGTAAGGACATGCAGGGATTTTGCGATAGTCACAAAGCCGGGCACAAATAAACGGTAATAGGAGGCAAACCCGACGAAACTTTGCACTTCACCCACCGTCTTGGGGGTCGGCCACGTACGCACACATGCCATTTACCAGTTGTAGTCGGCTTATACGCCATAGAGACGCTATTTACATCTCTACATATGGAAGGTGATGGTAGGAATAAACGGGTAAAATTTATGAAATTTAACACTTTTGGAGCAGTTTGAAACATTGGTCATTTACTTCCTGGAGATAAAGAAAGTGATCACACGGGTAAAGTGTTGGCCACAGCTCCTATGTGAGCACTCAGACAAAAGTTATTTCTGTTGAAAGGCAAACTTAAAGTGTTGCAGTCTGAACTGCACGGCCAAGTGTTGAGGTACCAAAGCTAACAAAAGTTGACATGCAGTTAGGGACCGTCCATAAATGACGTCACACACCTAGGGGGGGAGGTGGGTCAGACATTTGTGACGATGTGTGACGAGGGCTTGAGGGGGGGTTTGAGAAATGTAATGTCACATCAAAATGTGCAACTTTAAATAAATATAAACAATATAATTGTTATAACACTAATTTTGATCAATTATCATTATTAAATATTTTATTATTTAAATTTACTAAGGCCACCTTTTATTTATTCCATGAAGGAGCATTTGCTTCTCCATGGGAGAATGGAGAAGCATACATTTTGTAAAAAAAAAATGATTGTTATTCAACATTTTTATTTTAATGATTCTACCAGGGCTTTTCATTCTGTGGAATGAATATGTGATTGATATAATTGTACCATCCATTTTGCTTCATTCTACTAGTTTCAAGCATTTTTTTATAGTTATAATTACTTTTAATATTTTATAATTATAAGAGAATTTCAATATAATATTCTGAACATCTGCAGTTTTAGTTAGACGTTGAATATTTTCAAGTGAATTTTATGCTAAATTTCAGCTTTCCAACGCCTCATTTTGTTTTCTCCTACAACATCAGAGTGCAGCGCCACATTAAATACGCACGACAATGACAATAGTTTAAAGTGATTTGAAGCATGTTTTATTTTCAAAATGGAAATATGGTTGGGGGGGGCAGAGCTTTGTGAAGTCATATTTGAGGGGGGTCCGACTTTTTGTGACGCCATGTGCCGAGGGGTAGAGGGGGCGGTCAAAAATCGGCCAAAATCGCGTGACGTCATTTATGAACAGCCCCTTAGACAGTACAGGCAGACATTTTCACAATAAACATCTGCGGTTGCATTTAACTTTTTATCATTGTCAAGATTTGTTTTGACAATGTAGCGTGTTCTGTGAGATTAGTTCACATTTATCTCTGGTAACCTAGAATCAACAGTTGTTTTTCAGATTAATAAATGCAAATGAAAGATCAATTCATGAATTAGCAACGGAGACAAAGTGTGGGCACTCCCAGCTCTTCCGAGACGCCTGGCCAGTGTGCATCAACAGACCAAAATAACCATTTGTAGGGGGCTCTCTAGAGCTCCCTCTGGTGAACGCCCTTTTGCAGTTGCAGGGCCGTATCTTTACCTGTCTTATGGTGAAGTAAATAAACTCGCCCGTGGTGACGATGCGCTCCAAAAAATGAAGGTGCTTAATGACTCAATTACCACCAATTCTCGTGTCTCGCGAGGTTCCCGTGCCTCTTAGGTTGTCACATCCTGCAAGTGTTTTAATTTAAAAATATAGCCCATGCTACGCATATTATATACTTGACAACTTGGACTGTCGTGTCTATATAATTGATCAATTTATCTAACAATGATCGCACAAGATCATTGTGCAGAACTAGAAATTAACTGTCTACGAGGAGCAATGCCTGTGCTTGCCTTAAATAATGTTATTGTACCCGTTGAAAGATCTCATTGTGAAAAAATCATTACAAGCTTCTTAAACGTGTCACTGTGACCCAAATGCAGGACATTCTGATCACTCTATGTAATAAGGATGCGTTTCACATTACATTTTCAGATTTCGAAAGTTTAGACTCAATTTCGTATTTATTTTGTACTTTCAGATTAAAACGCATTACATTTTAACAACTGTCGTTTTTCATTCGCTAAATGTAACCATTTTCATAATTGTAAACATGAATAGTTTCATTATAAGTTTTATCACGAAGTTAAGTAAAATTTTATTTTTTTACGTTAAACAAAATACTGTGCTCATAATTTAAGTGAATTTATGTGATGTGGCACTGTTGGTTTGAAAAGCAAGGATGTGACATCTCTTCCTGTGACATCACATTTTTGAATAAATCCGGAACCCCCAAAAAACGTTTGATCATCCAAAATATTATATGGATATCTAGGCTGCATTTTTGGATATTCACTTTAAAAATACATTTTATCTGTAAACATCGAACAAGCTGAATAATCACGTAGACATTTGGACATGTTCACAGGCATCAAATGAGTGTCGTATAAATAATAGCTTCTTGCACCCCTTCGTCAATTTACTGCTGCATTATGACCCTCCACACGTCATTTTAGTTGTGGGCGTTCTTTGATCATACTTCACCACAACGGTCAGTGTGGGGTGGTAAAGGTGTAGAGGTGTTACGGAGGGCAAACAAACACACTGGGCGTGGTTATGCCCGTACGCCGAGAGGTGCTTACATCCACGTCCGCACCGTTTAGCCTGGGGGGCTGACACGGCGCTGGGATCCCCCACGGCCCCACCCCTCAGTGGGGGAGTTGCTATATAAGGTGGTGAGCCGGAGGGCTCGGGGTTCAGTGTTCAGCCTTAATGAGCGAAGCAAGAAGACCGGCTAGATAGGCCCTGGGACTCCCCTGGATCGCTGTCCTTCTCAGGACCGACCAGGGCAAGCCAGTGGCGTGGCCCCAAGAGCCCAGAGCCGATGCTCTTGTAAGAGCCGGTCTGGGGACTCAGGGTGCCGTAATCCCAGCTTAACCAGAGCTGGGTTAGCTAGCCTCCCCTAGCCCTGTAATGGAGGACCTAGGAGCAGGCTAGCCGTAACATAGATTGTGTGATCTCCCTGTTAGACGGGTGAAGGGGCCGATACCCCTTCGAGTGTTGTACATCTCGGCCTGTTATGTACATTGTGGTTAATAAATAAGTGTGCCTCCAACTACGTCGTCCAAGTCTCCTGGAACCTACTACAAAGGGAAAGGGAGTTCCTGGTGACATCACTCTGCCCATTTATATTAGTGGTTACCGGGAATTGAATTCAAGTCACCAGGTTCATGGCACAGCGTGTTAGCGATTGCACAAACTGCTCCGGCCTATCTAAAATCTATATTACAGTGTGTATTTGTGTATGTTCAACTTTTTTCGCACCGTACATAGCCAACCATGCTAATCAGATCTAAAGAAATGAGTTTTCAATCTAGATTTAAGAGTGCATAGCTCCAGTGGCTTCCTAAAATATATGATATGTAGAGTATATCATAGATATGACCAACAAAGAATTTGTTTATATGCCTAAAATATATATATATCAGCGAATTATTAATTATAATGTCTATACATATGACAAGTAACTATTTGTCGGTACCATTTGGGATTATATTTTTCCTACTGTAGTCGTGTATTGCAGGGATTCACCAGTAATGCCACAGTGAATAATCAAGCATGAAAAAAAATCGCTGCTGTAAACATGAGTCCACTTGTAATAATAAAAATTGCTTTTTCTCTGGCTCATTTGAAAATAAATTCTTCATCGTTGGTGGCTTGACACCGCAATTAAATATAAGATTAACAAGAAATGGATTCATACAATCATGCTTGATGCAGTTTTCCCCAATCTTAATTTAAGATGACCTGAATATGCTTTTTTTAAATAACATCCTGAGACAACGCTTATGAAATGTTCATTATATTTTTAAATAGGGTCCATGAAAAGCTTTATAAAAGTGTTATACGTTACCTTATATTGTACCGGGTGCAGCGATGATGCGGTAGTTATCACGCTGTGCAATGAAACCCGGCTATCTGAGTTTCAGTCCCTTTTGTGTCTCAGATCAGTGGTAAGTGATATCACAACTGGTCCTGGGTCCCAACTGCCCCCCTCCCTCACCCCCCCCCCCCGTCCCATTACCCCATTCACACATTCACAAAACTAAACTCTGTTTTACTTTACCAAGTAAGGCCCACTGGACTGTGTAGCTCTTTTTCAGAAACGACCTGGCCACAAATTATAGCTCAACGGAGCGGATTATCGAGGGCAAATTTATTGCAGCCTAATACTCATTTTGATTTTAAATGTGGAGGTAAAAAACCCACAACACTCACCATCGTGATGAGTATGGCTAAACAACCTTCCATGAATTGACATGGTCGAGGGCAACCATCTAATCAGTTAATTGACAATTATCTTTGTAATAATAATAATAATTTATATTATACCTCATGTTAAATAATTTCATTTCCTTCTTGGAGTTGATCTAATTACTTCATCAGATAGTTTAGCTATTAAAGTGTGGCATTTTCAAGTTGCTGAAGCTGTATATTAGCCACGGGGTAGATTAGAAGGTATTTTACCGCCTACTTAAAAGTGGTAATGCACCTATTGTTAACAAAACCAATACACTCTGCAGCCATAATTCTATTTAACAGTGTTTATATGTGATTATTGGGTGAAAAGGGTAATTAGAATAATTACTTGAAGCTTTAATCCAACACAGGAGGAGCAATGGTGCAGCTGTTAATGAACTATGCAATAAACATGGCAAAGCTTTGGTTTGATTCCTAGCCATGGCTAATATCAGCAGTGAGCGACGTCTGAATTAGTCGTGGGTACCCCTTTCACCAATCCACACTGACCAGTGTGGTGAAGAGTAATAAGCTAAACTAAAACTAAACTATGTTTAATTTTAGCAGGAAACGCCCACTGAGCTATATTAGCTATTTTTCAAAAGCGACCTGGCCACAAATGATAGCCCGATGAACTGACTTATTATGTGGAAATTTACAGCAGCCAAATACTCTAAATGTACGTTGATTCTAAATGTAGAGGGAAAACCGGAGGACCCAGATAAAAATCCACGCGACCACAAGGAGAACATGCAAACTCCAAATATACAGGCGTCACGGTCGGGATCGAACCCATCCCCTCCTGTATACCAGCTGAGGTAGTTCACATCTCGCCACCGTGACGCCCAATCAATCAAACGACTATCATGACATGCATAGCATGGAGGCCCTCATCCAGCAGTGGATTTACAAAAATGCTGAAAATGTACACCATTGATTGACATTTGGTTTCTAAACATGCCATAGGCCTCCCACAGAGTGACTCAGCCTGAACTGAGAGTGTACACATCAGCAATGGGGATATAGAGGGAGACAAAGTCAGATGAACTTGCACGTGAGCTAGACTTCCTCCTACGACCACACAGAGTGGAGAGGCCATCATCCGATAAGGGATTGACAAAGCCCTGCGAATTATATTTCATATTTCCTTTTAAGGCATGTTTATTTTGGAGATTACGTTGAATGTGTATGCATAATGCTGAACTCTTATTGTAACAAAATTAACTATTCACCACTTAACTCATTTCACCTGATATTTGTAAGGCCAACATTTGAATTCACCAGTGCAATCTAATAGGTAAACGGTAAATTATATGTTTAGTACAACAGTGATGCAATGGTTAGCAGGCTGCGTTATGAACCCGGCGACCTGAATTTGATTCCCCGCCATGGCTAACATCAGGGGTTAGTGATAGCTGAAATTGTTCTGGTGAACGCCCTTCACAACGTGGTGAAGTATGGTCAAACAACTGTAGTGTAGTAATGCACGAGAGGCAAGTGTGTAATGGAGTGGCGCACGCGTAGCTGAGAGGCGTCTGTGTGTTGGCTGCGGGTTGGCTGTTGGGCAGATCCTGGAAGGTGGGCGGAGTCTAGCTGGGGGAATAAAAGCCGGCTTGCGGGAATGCACAGGTTTCTTCTTCTTTACCTTGAGCAGGTGTGGGTGGTGGACAGAGTAGGGGTAGCTAATAGGGATTAAGGTGTACCATGTGTGGTGTTATGCGTCAAGTGTAGTGTGTGCTCACAACTGGCGTGTATGGAGATTAATAAAGAATGAGCAGGTGTTTCGTTAACTTGCCTCAGAGTGAGTTCCACACTACACAACCGACATTTTGTGTGGGGAGCTTCATCTAGTACTTCATATAATACAAAATCAAAATATAAAGCCCTATATTTCAGGCAATAGTCCTTCGTCACGACACATGTTAACATGTGTAGTGAGTTCAACTGAGTCGCAGACGTTATCTTAGGAGCAACACTATTGTATTACACATTAACACGCAGCACAACACGATCTACACTCGGGTCTCGAACACCCATCTAACCACGCTACGGCAGAACTAGACACGGTTCGCTATCCGGGTCCGGACCACAAACGGGGTCCCGGACCGCGTGGCTAGAAGCTTCTTCTCCCCGACGTGGATCTTGATAACACCAGCACACGAAGAACCTCGAGCTCCCCACGGGGCCCTCGTTATATGCTCACCGGGTCGGGGCTGGCTCCGCCCTTCGCCCCGCCCACCTTCGAAGGTTCCCGAGAGCTTCTTTGGACCACGTGACGGCCCCACGGCCCCCGTCCACCGGTGGCCCCCCTCCAATATCCGGTCACGTGACAGCAGGTCAACCAGCGTATCATGCCCCAAGGTAACCGTGGCTGGCTGATGCTCCCTCTCACTCCTTCACCGGGAGCCCACAACGCACACTGCTCGCAGTGCCTCCGCGCTAACCAGCGCTCACCCATGCCCCGCTAGGGCTGGTACTACATCCCGTAACCCGGGCTGCCCGTAATGACAACACATTACCGGCCGTGGCTTCGCAAGTCCCGCAGTCACTACACATGTATGTGCATTGACATGTATGTATGTACGTGTTTATATATGAATTCACACTTATTTATGTGCCATGAAGAAGGCTTATTGCCCCAAGATCACCATATATGTTTTTTTTATGTAAGACAAATGTTTTTATTGTTCATTGTGCTTGTGCACCACTGGCAATGCGGAAACATCAAATATGTATATATATATTTTAATTCCAAGCACTGGATTGATAAAGGGATGTAAAACATGTTTTAATTTGTTTACGTGATGGGTAGAAAACATATTCCACCCTGCTCATTAAGTCTCTCATGGAGTACTGGTAAATCTGCTGCTTTCTGCCATCAATGATGGTGAACATTAACAAAGCATGCCACTGCGAAATCAACTAAAAAGTCAAAATGCCTTGGTAACCTCCATTACAACAGCAGACCATTGTATGCACAGTCCAGTTTTCAAATTGCCCCTAAGTGCAGTCCTAGAAAATGCTACTTCTAAAAATACTACTCGCCATTTGAGCATGTCACAAGTAATATTTCGAGCATCAAATGCTCTTAGCTAGGCACCTTACTCCATTTGTTTGATTTGTAGATTGAGACACATTCTGTTTAAAAGGTACCAATAGAAACATTAATGTTGATCGTTACAAAATGTGTGAATCTATTCTTGTGCTTGCTATGGCTTTAATATTTCAGGAGATAATTAAAACACGGGTGTTAACATATTTGAAAGTAAATTG
The DNA here is from genome assembly GCF_965212315.1 of Lampetra planeri. Lineage (NCBI taxonomy): Eukaryota > Metazoa > Chordata > Hyperoartia > Petromyzontiformes > Petromyzontidae > Lampetra > Lampetra planeri. Next base: position 12,034,376 of record NC_136112.1, read on the forward strand.
ATGGATTTTATTCAGGGAAGTTTGTGCTTACCTTACATTTGATGTTTGCCTTGAAATATTACTAAGGTTCGTGAGTGTTAATAAGTTTAAGACAAATATCCGAATATCTTCCTATTATATTGCATTTGTACTATTGGCATCATGTCATGAGACATTTGTATTCACCACTTTTCAATTAACAATGCATCATCATATTGTGTCGGAGAATAGTTTCCAGAAGATAACATCATTAAACTTATTTAGCAGAATCTTCAATAAGTCCCTTTATCCAAACTAAGTGGCACACTTTAATCCTCAGAGTTAGAAAACACTGATTATAGTTAAAAACCAATGATAGCAGGATGGCCAATTTTGGGAAGTCTAAACTAAACTTCGTATTTTACCAGGTAAGGCCCACTGAGCTATTAGCTCTTTTTCAGAAATGACCTGGCCACAAAATGATAGCTCAACGAAGTGGCTTATCATGTGGAAATGTATCACAGACAAATACTCGAAACACATTTTTTTTTAATGTGGAGGGGAAAACCAGAGGACCCGGAGAAAAATCCATGCGACCACAGGGAGAATATGCAAACTCCAAATATACAGGGTGTCACGGTCGGAATCGAACTCCCAAGTTCCTCCATACCAGGTGAAGGTTTTGACATCTCGCTACAGCAGCGTCCAGTCCTTGGTGAACTAGCTGAAACCATCAACTCGCCACACCAACATAACATTTTTAATCATGAGCGGCTATCTCGATGTAAACCTATGATCTCGGCAGTGCCAGTTCTGTGATAAAACATTTATTTAATCGCCTGAGCCATTCAGCCAACTTCATCATGAAGACAAATTTTTACTCATTTTTGACACGCCTTTCATATTTGGGACCTATGTTATTATTATATCTAGATCATACTCATAATGGAGGGTTGATGCCCATGACAGATGCTTTGCACAGCTTGTGATATCGTTTCTCATAGAAAACCCCATTCAACTGCCCACGTTGTCACATCAATTTATCCTTTCATCCACCTTGATTTTGATCCTTTCATTTTCACCCTGTGGAACCATTGTAATAATTACGACGCTCTCGTGATATGTCCTGCATATGCCACCTTCCTTCTAATCATAATTCCCAGAAATACCTCCAAGTATCTGTTCTTTTTCAACATTTGTACATTGTTGTTAAACCATCACAGTAGCTCAGACTCACTATTTCCTATCTTCCATGACGCCCCATGCAATATTTTCATATGTCCACGTTTCACTTGCATATCCCACTCCACTCCAAACTGGGCTTTCAATTAACATTTTCTCACATTTCGGTGTATTGTTCAATTTGTTATTGTGTCATTTATCATTTAAAAAGCCACCTTCACTTTTGTTAGTCATCTTTCCCCTTACCCCTTTTCTCCTCCACGTAAAAAAACGTTCGTGCCCCTCGCCAGTGCCCCCACCTGGATGGAGCAGTGAGCTCAATTCTCCCCCCCTGACCTTCATTAAGTTGTTTTTGTTTGCAGATTTTTTTGTCCCCCCCCCCCAATCCGTGATCGGTGATTTGTACCAGGCTCGCATTGAGTTGTAATAAAAAAAACACGATTAAAAAAAAGGCCACCTTCACCATTCTGAGCCTTCCTCTGCCCTCCAGCCTACGCCTGCCGTCTTGAGTGATTTGTGATCATGCCCTTCAAATGGTCTTACCTCCTCCATAAACTCCCCTTGTAATAGTTGGTGCTTCTATTATTGCAATCGGATTTAGATGTTTTCACATCTGTGTGTGTATATATATGAGCTTGTTCCCACCATTGCACTGCATTGTCATTTGAATGTCTTCCAAAATATAGTTACATGTGGAATACATCATTAGAAATTTGCTCATTGTAATTGGTTGAACAGTTTTTCATCCAGTTTGGTTGAACACACACAATGTACGCTTTCATTATTTATCCGGGGACTGCTGCAGTGCTAATGGTTACCACACGGAACTTGAGGTTGGCGGTTCGACTTCTCAGCAGCTTAAACGATGGTGCAAGTTTCTTCAATTCCTACACTGTCCACCCAACGGTATACACTAACTGGGTTCAACACAGTTTATCAGCTGGTCCTGTGTAGTGGGGTAAAGTGTGGATTCTCCCACTTCTGAAAAGATGTCTGGCTTGAAGAGTAGCCCAACATATTTTTGAGGGGATCGAGAACTTTCCCAAGTGGAGACCCGATCTGCCAGAATCGGTGTGAGGAAGTAATAGCAGGGCTCCACATTTACCTTTCATTAATGTAATATATGTACAGCACCTTCTATCATACTCCTGCAGCAGACACTCCTCACCAAAATGTGGAGCCAGATAAGGGTTCCAGTCTATATTTCCATCTCCATCACACACAGCTCCCTCATTCATACACAGCTCTCCCCTCTTCATCCACAGCTCTCTCATCCATTCACTCCTGCCTACGTCCACTCTTATCCCCATAGCCCCATCTCCCATTCCCTCCTCATACCTGTCTCATTTCCATCCACCAATCCCCGCTCTTCATACCTCGCGGTTACTCCCAGTTAACTAGGTGCAGGGATTGACAGCAGAGTGTAGTGAGTAGGGAATGCCGATGTTGTGGGGAAAAATTATGGAGGATTGTTACACTCCTATAAACTTGGCAAGCAGTAAGGGGTGTAAAAACGCAGCAATTAAACGATTTCAATACATTCTTACACTCATTATGTATGCATTGAACTGTGCGTGTAAGAACTGATTATTTGTTATTCACATCTGTTGTATGTTATTAGTTCACATGACCTCTGCAGCCATTCGAGGGATTATAATGTGCCACTAATGTTAACAACATTTCTTGAATCACATTGCAATCCCCAAATTATGGAAAATAATTTAATCATGATTTCGATGAATGGTACAGGTCAAGTAAGCAGTATTCTATTTGGAAAGGCTCAGTATTATTAGACTGACTCTTGCCTGCCTCTTATTTCCTGTATTCTTTGTCCCGGCTCAACTCAGACTTGGCCCTGACTCAAGTCAGCTGCCTCAAAGTCATGCTCAACTTGAGCCAGCTCTGAGCATGGTCCCAAAGACATGCCCAAGATTTCCATGAGCTGAGTTTGAGCCAAGCCATGGCTGAGCTATGGCTTGGCTTATTTGAAGGCAACCGAGTGTTAGAGGCCAAGCAAGCGAAGAGGCAAGGCACGACTGACAGTACAAATATTTCAGTTAAGATGTTTTGATAGTGCAAAATAAATGTGGGACACTTAAATTAATATTACTTTCAGAAATTGTTAAAACTTAATATATTTCCTTCACTGATTTATTTTGCCATTGAACCCGTGAAATAAATTTGGATGGTATAATTCTGGAAGAAAGTACATTAAAGTAGCCATGCATTCTCACATACTATTGCAGCAGAGTTTAATTGTGAACTGAATAATAAAAATTGCTATTCATGATCTAACATAATTGTGGAATAAGGAGCACCAGCAGTCTTGATGGTAAAGATATAGTTTTGTGTTGATGTGCAAGCCACAGATGTATCTTTATATTTCATATGGCCACAAATTCCCACGTCAAATTGAAGATGCAAGTACCTTTGCTTTTCGCATTAACACGGGAAATGCTTGCAGTGAAGTAATATGCTGGTGCATTAGATTTATAGCACTAATAATATAGTTGTTTATCAATTCACGCTTTCTCTGCTTTTCTATCATGTGATTTATTGTCGGGCGTGTATTATTAAAAATAAAATGTTGCCATGTACAGTACTTGGAAGATATATACTCTGCCATGAGTTTACATTTTAAATGAACAAGAATTCAAAATAATTAAACAAGAATGTGTGGCATTTATCAAAGATCTGCAAGTTTTACTTTAAAGAATGAGGCAATAAAACAAGACTCACCCGTACATGATGCACAAAGCAAAACACGACCGCATAAAGATTACATGGTGCATTTTTTACTGAACTTATGCTGGAATAAACGCAGTAATATACTGTATTTTGAGCATTTTTTTGCAATGACTTGCTGCTCAAGCCACCGAAATAAATTCCACATTCCTATGGTGGACGCCAGTCTATCCATAGGACAGCTGCCGTTGACTTCCCACACAAATTGGTACCAATTTTATTGATTCAGGAGGGGTAATGGGCTGAGTCGACCCCCCCCCCCCCCAATCTAGACTTGAACCCGCAAACCTTCAGATTGCGAGTTGCATTCTGCAATAAATGTCTTGCTTTACATTTTTATTATATGCAATGATGAATTTACAATTTTTCTGACATCTCAATATTTTATGTGATTTATATTGTCAAGCATCTTCTGGATGTATCAGATAATGCATTAGACAGATACTAACTCCAAGTGCAATCACAGTTTCCCAAACAAAAGTACTTCGCAAACATGCTGAGCGTTTCCAATGTGAAAAATAATCACTTGCTACGATTTTACATGTGGTCTGCATTTGCTTAACTAATAGTTTGTCTTCGTATCATGTACTTTATATGACAGCTCTTTGTCAACTCACTGCTGGATGTACTCTCCAGCGAAACGTCGTATGCAAATTGTCATCATTGCTTCTCAACACACCGCTGAAATAGTTCTGATATCACTGAGCCAATGATTTTAGCCGTGGCTGGGAATCGAACTTATTTCTACTGGATTCATAGCCAAATGCACTAACCACTGTTCCACCTCCAGGTGCATGCGTGTAACAAAACAATGGCTCTATTGTATGTGATTAATTACATGTGTTGGTGTGAACGAGTGCACGTTGGTAAACAGCGTTAAGATTATAAATAATCTTAAGGGGAGGTGGAATGGTCACTGAGTGATTAAACTTTCAATGTGTTTTAAACAATACTCTGGGTGGGTGAGGTGGCCGGGTGACTCATTGGTCAGTACACCTCAGATTTGAATGGCAAAACTGCCATCCATGATTCAACTGAGTGGCAGTTGAAGTTGAATCGCGGATTCCTGCGCATCTGCGGCCGTCTGTAACGCTCTTCCTTCCCATACAGTATTAGGACGGCACTTGAGATATACAATTTTAAATCTAGATTAAAAACTAATTTCTTTAGAACTGCTCATTGTGTTTATCTTGTCCTTCCCCCGTATCCTCCGATTAGCACGGTTGGCTACGTACGGTGTGAAAGACGTTCAACATACATACGAGACATACATACAACTGGGTTCTCAAATGTTAAAAGTCGATGTGCAACCGTGCTAATCGGAGGTGGGAGGGAAGGACACCAAACTAAACACACAGAGCAGTTATAAAGAAATGAGTTTTCAATCATGACCAAGGTGTGCTCACGCTATCCAAGCCCTATGTCAAAAAATATGAAAAACATCCGATGAATCTTAATATTCACGTCAAATAAACGTTTTATGACATTTTAATGTGATTTGAGATGTCAGCTGATTACTGCGATGATACATAAAATAAATAAAATATTTTTCAAAATTATTGTTTTTGTCACAACCATACCTATGCCTGTAGCAAATTATCATGTTTTGACCATAGTAATGTTTTAAAATTATTAAACACACTGAAATAAAATGATTTTAGTATTTAAAGTATGTATCTCTCTTCTTGCTTCTTTGTACATGTTTCACCTTTTTTTCCATTATAATTACAATGTCCTTGTTTCTGATCCATATGGCACCGAGTGCAAACTTTCTTCTCTATTCACATTGGTATATTTATTTTCATAATCAAGTTCAACTTTCCAAAAGCACTCCAACCGGCTCTCACGTTCACCTCTGTACATCATTGTTTTCGAGGTGTGCCTTGAAGGTTATTAACAGGCACATAGTGCTTCCAGCCCCGAAAGCTCAATCAGAAGTTTTTAGGACATTAACAATTCAGGCAGCATGCTGCTTACTAGCCCAGTTATGCAATTGAAACGCAATTTGGCAATGTTTGGTGAACAGCGCATATGCATTCGCAAAGTATTTGTTATAGGTTCCCGATCACAAGTTTATTATAGCACAGGGTAACAATCGTGGTGCTTCAGCAATACACTATAAAATATAATGTCCTACTACAAAGCACCATTGTGCTCCAAGTTGATCAAGTTGTAACCATACTGGAGATACTTTCACGATGGCGTGTCGATAACGTAATCCCTGTGTAAACATAACATGCCACGTGCAATGTCCAATGGCTTATGGAGTATTTTGTTTTGGGGAGTTTTAAATGCATTGATAATTGTTATGCTCCTGTAAACGTCCATCTGCAATGCATCTAAATGAGGAAACAGTGTTTACAATGTTGCACGCATTTCACTTGCCGTATTCGCTGTGGTTACCGCACACCTAGGAATAAACTTGAAGCAGCAAATATTGTTAATTTACGCAAGCAGATTTCTGTCATTTACAGAACAACAAGTATAAATAAGCAAAGTTGTACGTCCATTTTCACATTCATGTTCATGCGTGCATAATGCATGTATCAAACTTTGTAATTATTGTTTTTTGGTTTCATTTTAATAATCAAGCGTTAAAATTATAGTTTAAATGCAACAAATCAGGCTTATTGACCATTTTTATATTCGTTAAAATGTTGTATTTAAGCTTGCATGGCAAATGTGAATTGCTGAAGTTGTTTTTTGTCTTTAAACAAAATCAATGTTTTTGTTTAGTCGTAAAATAGTTTCCTAAAAAAAATGATGTGCCAAAGTATGAAATATTCCAAAGACGTAAAAAAACATTTATTTTAAAAAGCGATGCACATTTAATATTCTGCGTAATATTTTTGCAGCATTTCAAAACGGTACATTTACTTGCGAATTGTTTTTTTTTTCCTCAAATGGTAGTGGTGGCAAAACAATTCTCACACACACCACACTCTCAGATCTTTTTGACTACCCATCATATTTTCTGACTCAGGTTTTGACAGGGTTCTCTCCATGAAATATACCGGAGTTAATCTTATCTCCTTTCCCATTATTAAATGTCTGAAGCTGGAATATTCTCTATTACACTACAATTCGGGGTCTGTCTTGTGCAGCGGACCTGCATTTAAAAGTCACTGTAGCACGGATTGAAAAATGCTAGCAGCTCCACCCATCCTCCATCCCAGCCAGGTTTTGCAGAGTGCCAAGGTCAGTACTGTCCAATGTAATTAATGTACACCCAATGCCAAACTATCAATCATTTAAATACGATAATTATGTTGTTCACGCCTGACCTTGATAAGCTGCAAAACCTGGATGAGATGAAGGATGAGCAGGCGAGAATGCAATTTTTTGTACAAATGCGATTTAAAATCATTACCATTGCCCATAATTGTAGGCCTAGTAGTTTATATGATTTCTATTATAACCCAGTGTTTGTTGATGACAATAGTGGTAAAATAATGTCAGTCCATATTTTTGTACGAGAGAATAGTGACCGCTGTCATTGTGGTGGGCTATGAAAAAATCATGTTGAAGTTAATTTCATCACAGTGATTATACAATTTAGTATAGTTACTAATATGCTTTCTGCCGAGTGCAATGCTATGATGTAAACCGGTGTTGAAATAAAGCTAAACCGGAGACGAAGAACATTCTTAACCTCCATTGTGAGGAAACGTTTAACGATAGACAGTGAAGTAATTACATTCGAGCACATGTGAAAACGCGATTAATTTATCATGCAAAGAAACCAGGGCAATGACATGCGTCTAGTGAGGCCTTCATCGTATAGTGGATTGAAAAGTTCTTACCATCATGCAGATGGTGACAATTTTGAGTGTGTGACTGATGACACGTTGTGCAATATCAGTGACACCTTTTCAATGTGAAATGTTGTTCTTATATATTTGAGACATCAAGTCCTTCCTTAATTGGCCCATTCCAAGACTTTTATACCTGGAAGTGAGCATAATGTGAAAGAGTGCAGTGTGCTTCAAAGGGAATATTAAGTCAGCGCTATTGTTGTTTTCTTGACTGTTGAAGCACTCGCATAGCTTTTATGAAAAGTAAACCATTATATGTCACGGACTCGGAATATATAGTGGCCTGCAATACAATTGCATGTGATATAACTTAAGAGTTATATCACATGCATTACATTGAGCTTAATTTAATTTGATTATTTGGGTTTGTCTTCTTCTGTTGCACGGTTTGTTTCAGAATAGCAGACATGTGAAAAGGAGCCCCATGGCTCATCGGATCCATCCAATCTAAATACAGATTCTGATAATTGTATTAGTCCGGTCAGAACCTTTTAAAGTACATCAAAATGTTTTTTTAGGATAACATGGATAACGATATTCAGAGTGCTTTGTGTAACTTTTTGGTAATTTGATGGTAGGAGCATTTTTCAAATATGGATTTTGGGCTTTGATAATACTGCAATATGACTTGCGAGTGAAACAAATTTCAAAGGTTATTCATGATGTCCTCTGGTAATGCCCCACAATACTACCGGACAAACATGACAATCGGACTATACATTAAATAAACACAATTGAAAAAGCTTCATTGCCCAGCGAATTTAACAAACCTCTTTGGATTATTTGTCATGCTCTTTGTACGTTGGTTTTGTCAATATAGGAAAAAAAACATACGATTCATGCCACTCAGAAAATGTTGGGGGCGTTGTGGTATAATGGTTAGCACACTGAACTTGCAATCCAGTGGTGTCTGGTGTATTCCTTTGTGAAACAGCAGTTGAAACAATCACGCAAGATTTTCTCCGCATTTGCCCATCCAAAAAGCATATAACAAAAAACAGTGTGCCAACTGAAGTCCGGTGAGCCGTGACAATCGGTGCTTTTAATACCGGACTAAAAACATCATGTTTAGTTTCAAATTTTTTCTCAGTGCCATCTGCATTTCTGTCTCGGCTTTTTTCTGAAGATGGTGTGTTAAAAATCTTGGATTGATTGATTGGTAAGCGGGTTCACCACAGCTAATTTTGTCGGCAGGTCACGTGTGTAGTGGGGTTAAGTGGGGGCATGCCGACCTCTTCCAAGATGTATGGTCAACGGGGAAGATTAGGCCAAATACCCTCAACAATTAAATTCAGTGGTAGCCCTTCTGCCAGCAGTGGCTTGAACAAGCAATTGCATAGTTGCACCCTTACCTTTTAGATTAATGTTGGTTTTACACCGTGCTTCTTAACCAAAAAGCCTTCACAATAACACTGGTCAACAACAAAAAATTCTGGCCTGGATTTTTGCAGCTGTTTTAGACTAATTTCAGGGTGCTGATTCCAAATCTGATCTCAGATTTGCTCTCACATCTCATTTTTATGCTATCGGCATACCCCATTTTCATTAATTTACCCGAAATTAACTCTGTCACTTATGATTGCAAGTTGTTGCGAGTCAGTGACTGCTTTAGTGTTAAAATATGGTACTGTATTTTTAGGATAGTGTGTTTAATATCATTTTATGTAGATATCCACATTTATTTCATATTTTTCTTCTGCAGTTTTTATTGAAAATGCAATATTTGATATCTAAAAAACCTGATGTGATAGACAGAAACTGATGCCAGATTTGGAATCAGCACCCCAAAATTACCATAAAACCGTTGGAATACCTTATGCCAGAAAAAGTGTGTTGACCAGTGTAATGAATGTTTCATCGTATCATGTATACACTCAGCAAAGAAACTCAGACGAACTATAATATTCAGACGCACAAAATATAATGCATAACGTGGCAAAATGTTCATACCATTTTGTTTATTCCCGCAAGAGCATGAAATTAAATATTTTTGTGTACATGGCATACACTGTAAAACTAGTAAAATAGTTCCATCTAAAATCTTACACATCGGTCTCCTTACCTTTGCAGAGGTGACCTGCCTCTTCATTTTACGCTTTTGATTGATGCCCGTACAAAAAAAGTACAGCAATTTTTTTTTAAAGTGTGTATTAGTTGTGTGATATATATCACCCTGCTCATAGAATAAATGTATTAGTATCAGTCGGTGCATGCAACCTGAATCCTGCACACATTGCAACTTGTATGTGCATACCAATGCAAAAATGGTATTCGTGTTGAAGGGAGATTAAATAAGTTTGTTAACGTGTGTATATTTAAATTAAATGCTTATTTTTTTCCAATTCCATTTCCTTTACCCTAACTGCGCACTGAATTAATGAGGGAATATATTAGATCATTATGATCTCGCCCTAAGTAGGAGACATAACTAAAACATGTTTTACATTTAATAAAATAAGGATAACAAAATAAACAATGCTGTAACCATCTATCGCACAATATCTACGTTGTGAATTTTTTATTTGCCAATTTAAATAAAACTTTTTTTAAATTAAAAGCAATACATTTTCTTCTTAACATTGTGTACCAAAAAGTTTACACAAGTTGGTTATAGTTTGGTAGTTAAAATTAAAATACATTCACTATGTTATCAGGGAAGGAGCAGAGGAGCAGATGCGCAGTGACTTTGAACTGAGTTACGTGTTGGATTGCTGGTCATGTCTCACATCAGTGACGAGTGATATCTGCTCTGACCCTGGATCCTTCTCCTTCACCAACTCGCACTGACAAGCACGGTGAAGTATGGTCAAATATCCCCCATGGTCAAAAGGGGGAAGCCTCCATCCAGCATTGGATTGACAAAGGGCTATAAATAATAATAATAATAAGACTGAAATAATATATCACGTACATTGTGGAGCTTTTATCCTACTCTGCATTTAATATTACTGTTGGGAACTTATAGTACGTATGCAAATACTTTGGGTAAACATGCATACATACACATCACAACAATTTTAGCAAGCTTATTGTCGTGATAGTGCTGTGGCAAATGGAAAAAGTTCTAAAAACATTGTCTTGGATCTTTGCACTTTAAGCAACAATCACAACTTATATTCCCTGTGCACTTGTGAGCTGGAATCAATTTTAAGCAGCACCAGGAGCATATATCTCGAGACATCAGTCAATAGGAATGTTTGATTAAATTTCCACCTTTAAACAAAGGAAAATTAAGATAGATCTGTTGTTGTTCTTTAAGAGCAGTTCACATTCACTTGTTTTTACCTCATTTCATAGGTTATGGTAGAAGTGTGAGAATGGGTTGTGTTAAGATGTGAGTGTTTTACATTGCTACCCTGACAGGTCTGCATTGGCAAAGCATGATGAGGTCGTGATGCCGTGGCAATTACTCTACAGCTACCTTTAGCACTGCTGGCTTGTACCTATGATGAAGTCATTTTCAATGCATCATATACTCTTGTAATGTGAGGATATATCCGGCTCACTGACGTATCACAACTCGTCATGATGATTGGCTCTGCCGGTCCTGGTCTATAGCCAATGGGGTGAAGTCTAGGGGCGTGGCCCTGACGTAATGGAAAGGTGACAGCTGTAAGTAGAGGATTGGTTCTGCTGGCTTTGTCCACAGCCAATGGGGAGATGAGTCAGGGGCGTGGTCCCGGGAGCCTACGAGAGAGCCTGGAATATTCCATGGAGGCTAACCAGGATTGGTGGAAACATACCACGTGACCCGGATATTAAATAGGGGTGGAGACGAACGACACGTGGTCAGAACGGGAACGAACGGAGGAAGGGGGCCACGCGTGAGCGGGGCTCCGGGTTGCCACGTTGCAATGCGTCTCTATCTATCCCTCTCACGCTGCCTGTCAGCAACGTGAAGGAAAGCTGTAATGCAAGTTGAATAAAGACCGGATTCCAGATGTCGCCTCAACGACCTTTATTACACTCTTACTCATTACTCAGCAAAGAGTATGCCCAAAGTAGGCAAACCAAAATAACATTCTCTCAGTCCATTATTATTCAATGACTGTACAGATCATCTCCATCGTTAGATTTGATTTATCCACTGCTGAATGAAGAACTCCTAAATTCATCACCACAAGGCCTGTTGTTGCATCACAAAGACGTTAGGCCTTGTGATGCAAACATGTATCTATCTTCTCGACATAATATGATCTCATTGTATATTCCTCTCTTTTGGCTGCCACTCCATTATCAGTCTTAGCCATTGGCTTGTATACCTTTTAGTAACGAGTCAAACTACTTACTTTTATAAACAGACAATGTGATGTATGTCACTGAAAGCATGCATTTCTCTACCCTTCAACTTTTGTTACATTGAATTTCTCAGTGTCCACGCATCTAATCCATGTCATAGGAATTTAAGATTTTATTCTTCAGATATGGTATATTATTTCCCATCAAGTTAATTTTTCAAAAATAACTCCAATCTGATCTCACTCATGTCTTTGTGGCATCATTTTCATTCATAGTTTCACCTTCAATAATGAGTTCCAGTGTTATGTCCAGATGGGTATAAAGTAGCAGAATACATATCAGCAGGAGTCAGATAAGGAGATACAGTACACTCTTGCCAATGTTAATCACAGCAACATTTAAATACATTCTTCCAAAACTAGGAAATCAAGCCAGCCATGAAAAAAAACATATCAGAATTTCTGGTGCTGTAGTAATTTTTAACAACCCATTAAAATTATTAAAGATGCAAACTTGCATTCAAGATAAATGTTATGAGTGGAGCAAAGTCGCCCACAACAAGTTTTCTAAACGCATGAAGATATTTGTAAGTCGCAAATGTATAACATCAACAAAAACATAATAATCCTTCAATTAGTTTTACTGCTGGGAGATGTTATTTACCATATTTGCACTTTTTTGCCATCTCCTGTTTTGCTCCATTACTTCTGGAACTGTTCAATATGTTGGCACCAGTTGCAAAGAATTTAGCACCTAAACAACAGATTTATACCAGTTATGTTCCCGCCGGGTTGATGGACTTTTAACAAAAGAAAACAACCATTCAGTGGACTGAGAAGTTGTGGATGGTATTAGGGTGAGTGAGCATGGATCTTGAGGCCCCGTGGCTTTTTTTGGAAGTCTGACATTAATCCACAGCGCAAAACCAATTTTGGTGTTAATCGCTCCAGCTGAAATGTGCGTTCTGCAAACCTCGGCAATTTCCGGCTAAATTTTGGGTGGCGCTAAAGCGCACACCAGCTGTTACGAAAAATAAAAAATAAAGAATAATCAAATAAAATTAACATTAATATATTTTCAACTGATCTGTGTTATAAATGTAATTTCTGTACGATTCCAATAATTTTTATAGTCAAAATCACCAAATTTGCGGAGCTCCGCTGCAAATACAGGAAGAGACGAGAGGTGAGGCAGCGACGAGCTCAGCCTCCCTTCTGATTGCGCAACCCCTCATTAACTGGATGGAGCGCGGGCAATAAGCGTGTGCCTGTTACTATCTCAGTATGTCACCAATGTAATGTTTGTAGACCCCTTCATTTCATGTCCTCGCCTTCCACACTCCAGGTAACTTATTTCACGTATGTGTCTGAAGATATTTAGGCTCGCTGGTCTCGTCATGAAACTGCAATGAAAAAGCACCAGGGGAGGCAGCTATCCATCTGCCTCACCGCACGTCACTGGGGCACACAGCATTGCCGGAATATACGGTGGACGGGTGTTGGAGGGGAGGCATGTACCACACCGTGTATGACTCATTTAAGTGACTCGTCATTCCGCACAATGTTTTAAAGCCTTAACGCTGATGTAATAGAAATTCTAGTAGTTCTTGAACCATGAATGGACCACGCTGGTCAGTGCAAGTTGGTGAAGGGAGGAAGGGCAGAATCTGTTAAGCAGCCGTAGCCAGGAATCTAACATAGCTCACCGAGCAAAGAGGGCATCATGTGAATCCCTATACCACTACTCTACCACAACCATCATCACGTTTTTCCTGCCTCTCGCATATAATTTCATAATGTTCTTGTTTTTGTCCTCATTAGAAATACGTAGATGTATATTCACTAGCAATGGGCAATGGTTTGTACAATGGTAAAACAAACAAGTTATCCTTTTTAGAGAGAGTGCTTATTTTTGTTTGGCTGTAGGTCTATTCAAGTAAAATAGTAGACAATGTTTCTTAAGAAACATACTTAATCAGCATTATCATGACCATTCACTTAATGTACGGCTTCATTTTAATCCCGTTGAGATATAGATGTCTGTAAACCACTTACAATCATTGCCTGCTTACCATCCATCACCCATCCACACCCACCTGCATTCACAATTATCATTTAAAATACACCGCTCTCTACAGTACAACAAAGTCTGCACAATTTAATGAGAAATGTTAAGTGATTATTTGTCATAGAAACGTTGAGAATCATGAGTTTCAATATTCCATCAACTGATAACAGGCTCATCATCATCAGCCATTGTCTATCTAGTACTGGATAAAGCCTTCCCCACATCATTAGCATTACTCACGACCCTATGATTTCGCAATACATCTAATGTATGCACATGTACTGATCTCATCGCTCCATTTCCGTGGTGGTCATCCTCTCAGGAATATTCTGTATTTTGGCTGCCATTGTCACCAGTTGATTCCATTGTCCATCTTCCCTTTTGGCTATGCATCCAAGCCCAAGCCCACTTACTTTTCTTATCAATATTAATTATCACATCCAGGTTGCATAAAGATAGCGGTAAAAACCAAATCAGAGGGAAGACAGCCGTGCAGAAATGCTGTCAGGAACATTATTCACAGCAATATTAGAAGTTTTATTTCTGAAATAATTTGGAGAAATAAAGGCAAGTATTAAGCTTTTTCTATCAAAAACAAAAACCACCTCAAGGACTTGAAGTCATTATAACTACCATACCAGTTAAAATAGATTCAACTGACTGAAGAACTGCACAAAGAAAGTTAGACTCAAGATTAATATGAACAAAAACAAACGTCTTGAGCACAAATTTACTTAAAATAATTGTGGGAGGAACAAAATTGAAAATACAGAATCAGAATACCGTATGGATATTTAGAAAAACATACTGAAGGCAGAACAGCATCAACTTCATCCAATAAAAAGACGAACAAAGAGCAGGAAAGGGAACTTTTGCAATGTTGAACCTGATAATAGTTTTTTTACCCTTTATCTGGCAACAAAACTGACAACTTTATTACAAGGAGTCATGTTTGCATTGACCACAATACCTGCGGTCGGAATGCAAACAAAAAAGACATCTCTGATAATGTATGCACTGTCCTTGAAATTGATTGGTCCACACCTGAGACAGCATTTCTTAGAGCCTAGCCTCACGTGGTGTTGGACCAGATGACGCCAAAAGGCATCCAACTCAAAGACAATGCACTTCAGAGTATTTGAGCTCGGGGTAAGCATTTACACCATTGGAACCTCCTTTGCCAGTAGCAATTTATGATTATTGTTTTTTACCCTTTTATCTGGCAACAAAACTGACACCTTTTTTTTAGATGGTGCATTGTCTTTGAGTTGTGCGCCTTTTGGCGTCATCTGGTCCAACACCATGTGAGACTAGGCTCTAAGAAAAGCTGTCTCAGGTGTGGACCAATCAATTTCAAAGCCAGTGCATACATTATCAGAGTTGTGTTTTTTGTTTGCATTCCGACCACAGGTATTGTGGTCAATGCAAACATGACTCCTTGTAAAAAAGGTGTACGTTTTGTTGCCAGATAAAAGGGTAAAAAAACAATTATCATATTTGGCTACTGGCAATGGAGGTTCCAATGGTGTAAATGCTTACCCCGAAATATCATACTCTGATGGTGCATTGTCTTTGAATTGTGCGCCTTTTGGCGTCATCTGGTCCAACACTATGTGAGACTAGGCTCTAAGAAAAGCTGTCTCGGGTGTGGACCAATCAATTTCAAGGACAGTGCATACATTATCAAAGTTGTGTTTTTGTTTGCATTCCGACCGCAGGTATTGTGGTCAATGCAAACATGACTCCTTGTAAAAAAGGTGTCAGTTTTGTTGCCAGATAAAGGGTAAAAAAACAATTATCATATTTTGCTACTGGCAAAGGAGGTTCCAATGGTGTAAAAGTTGAACCTGATAATGAAAGCAGCATACTGATATGCCTGTAAAAAATGTATTTCAATCTGTGCATGTGCTGTCAGCTGTGAAAATGTATCAGAAATATGGATGTTGACAAGGAAAAATTAATAAATGCTGTAAAGTGTGATAAAGCAAAGGAAGATAGATACATGTTTTGAACACCACATCAGAAACAGCACTCGAACACGGAACAAATGCAAATCAGAGAGTAATGTATAAAGCATATGTATTTGTACTTATATAGATGAGAGTAGTTTTCGCCGTGACATTTGAAATCGTTTCAGCTACAATTGAAATGGCTTTCAAACTGGTGTAGCTTAGCATATCCCTTCATCATGTGCCACTAAATCCACAGATTTCACAAAGTCTATTCACTCGAGCCGAATTTGAAGCCAATACGTTTATTATAGTTTATTTATTTACGCCGAATTTTGCAATTAATTTTGGAGTACGTGTATTCCACGGGATTTGTAAATGACGCCAGGAGGCGATCCTTATTCATTATGAATTTAAGTCGTCACGCGAGGCAAGGGTCCAGGCTTGACAGCTTGAATTCGGCAAAACAAGTCGCCCATTGGTTGTTCCCTGCGCCGGGACGATGCTGAATCGATCAAGTGGGGCAACCACTCACAATCGTTCGTTTGATCAGAAAGCATAGGATTGGCTGGGGAGTTTAAAAGGGAATGTTTTAAAGGGATTGTAAGAGACTGGGAAAAAGTTCTGGAGAAGGGAGGCGAATAGAGTTATATAAGGGATGGGCAGACTGTTGGCTGTGTGAATCCTGTAAAAGCTACCTTCAGCCACTTTACAGATGTATGCTGTATTATTTTACATAACCAAAACCGTTCTTACATATAAATTAGCTCCTTGCTGATTTTCCAAAAGAACATGGAACATAAACGATCTAGTCAATTAGGTGGCAATGGATGGGATACGTACATGTGCAGGATGGAGGGCAATTTACTGAAACAGCCATTGGAGTGGCACCCAAAGGGCAGCAACCTTTATTTAACCAGATTAAATACGCCCATTGAAACACCTGAAATAGCATAGCCTATTTTGCAGGGTCGACCTGAGTTAAAGCCATATTGTGGAATACATTGGAAGTTGGGGATCAGTTGTGCAACAAATGATATTTATAGAAGCAAGCAAGTGATATGAGGCTGAGATGGCCTCTTGAACTGTGACCTCTTGGCATTTGAGGTGTGCGTTATACATCTAGGCGTCCTTACCTCCACAAATTGCGTCTGCACATCAAACGCCATAATTGTATTATTTGAATTACAAGCTCAACTAATATCTGTAAGATTGTACATATACAGCCTTCGCAATCCGCTTCTGGATGAGGGCCTTCCCATGCCCTGCAGGTCATGGGGGTTGGCTGCCCATACTTAACCACGCTGATCAATAGGGGTTGGAGGTGGTAACAGACATGGGAGCATAGAAGTTCAGTTCAAATGTTTTTTCTGCACTACACAGCTGCCCACAATGTAGCTCCACAGCCTGCAACACCCGTGTGCATTGTAGTAGCCCATCCAAGCACTATCCATGCTCAAACCCTGATAGTTATCCAGATTCTCATGAGATCTGGCACATTCCAGGTGATTTAATAATTTATCTAAACTATTGAAAAAAAGTTCGTGTGAGACACTGGCTCAAATAGCCTAATTCTATCCCAAATAACGTGGTGGAAAATGTCGGCATCAGCCAAGGGCAATGAGTCGATTTCGGCGAGATGTGAACTGATTGAGAATCGTAACATTTGAGTAAAATAATGTCACAACTACTGGAGGGCAAATCTTTAATTGGACCGGAAGAAAATTAATTAGTATCGGTGTGTAATTACAGTATTATCACACGGCCGAATGCAATTTTTTACTGAATTAATCAAAATATCTAATTACTACAGGTATAATTTTCTGATTCCTGGTGGCACACGCAGGGTTGGTGAATTGTATAAAGATCATGTTCACCTGCAGAGCTGTAAGATTGTCTGTAGATGCAGTAGAGCAAGTAGATCGCTGACCTATGTATGTACTGTGTTTAGAGTGTTATCCCCAAAATGTGTGGGGAGTTTGTTTAAGAATTCCAGTTTTATTCCACATACAAATGTGAAATTGGCCACAACTCTCATGCAGAACCTAAGCAAAACAATTGGTGTTTATATTTAGTAAGCTTTTCTGTGGAAATGAAATGTGTGTGATGTGCAGTGTATTTAGCTTGGCTGATGATAGCTCCCACCTCTTCCAAGATGACTGGCCAGTGTAGAAGAGTAGGCCAAAAGAGGGGCTCCCGAGTGCTCGCTCTGGTGGAGGCAGTGGCATGATTAAGTAATTACAGGGTCTGCACCTTTACTGCAACGTGCTAAAGACGGCATTCTGAAAAACACCGGAACTAAACAAACAAGTGCCGCTCTGAATCGCAAACTGTTTAGTTAACTTTGCATGCAAAGTTCCATAGAATGTATTACAAGTGCCTTAATTGGACGTGTTCATAAGCAGTCATACCTTAGGGTTATTTTTTCCCAGCAGCAGTGAACTTTACAGCAAACAAAATGGCACACACCGTGGGTGTTAAGTGACACTTATGTAACAGCCCGCACTAAAGCAGTGTGTGCTTTGTATTAGTGAACAAGAAAATTGGACGATTTACTTAGAGATTGCTTACCTATCACACAAAAACCACCGGCGCTACTGAAGACTGATGAAGCACCATTATATTGCAGCAGACTGCCATATGCAGGTGTATTCGTGAGAGTTGCATTTTTTTGCACTTTAAAAATTATGGCGGTTATTAATAGAACATGCAATGAGAGCTGTACTGTTCGATTATGTAAGTAATCCAATTCTCCACCAATTTCCAGTTGTTGTTTACTCCTGTAAAGACGCTAAAGGCGGTCATTATGAAACAATATTTCCGGGTTGCCTAAAAACAAGACAAGCGTGGCAACTCTAAAGTGTCGACACGGGAGGCCTCCATTGCCTCAACCCGCTCACGTGGTTATGCAACGTCTCTGTGTTGCAGCGGTGCAAGCCTCCTGTTGGTCGAGAGCCAGACACATGAATCAAAATTCTAGATTTGAAGCTTTCGTGACTGCAAGGAATCATATTCTTAGGTTTTTTCGGTAAAGTCACGTAGGTAAAACATCAAAATTAATGAAAATAAAATAAAAACAAAAATCACGACGTTTCGGAGGCAACACAAGTCTCCGTCATCAGGTGGGACCGTCACAGCCAGATTAGCTGCATCAAGTGAGGCAATGCCTCACCTGATGACGGAGACTTGTGTTGCCTCCGAAACGTCGTGATTTTTGTTTCTATTTTATTTTATTTTCATTAATTTTGATGTTTTACCTACGTGACTTTACCGAAAAAACCTAAGAATATGAATCAAAATGGCTGTCATCAGGCCTCCTATCAGCTTAACATAGAGCACGTGGCCATTGTTATAAAAAAAAAACAGCTCAGAATTGTCTATTTTTTTAGAGTGGCACATTTTAAATGGGGTTTCACAACTTGATAAACAAGAGCGACGGTTACTGTCGAAGTCTATGTGGGGATGTGTAGAGTAACTTGGGACCTTTGGCCATTGACTTTAGCTCCCCAGGGTGGTTCAAGGCTTTGATAAAAAAAGGCCTGTTCAAGATTTCTCTCCGTATTCTGGAACCTCTGTTCACTCAAATAACCAGATGACATGCATACGTATTTGGACTTCTTTCGCACCGTACAAAGCCAACCGTGATAATATAGATTGGGGGAAGTAACGGTTATGTGATCACATCATCAGTCGCGCTGATTTAAGTGTTGTTTATTGGGGGTTTCCCACCTTTGGGAGCCAGGATGTCGAAGCAGCCACCATTTTTAAACATCCCGACTTTATGGTTGATTACTGTGCAAATGAACGAATGGTTAACTCTTGACTTAAAGCTTTCGTGACTGCAGGAATTCATACTCTTTGGGTCTTTCGGTAAAGTCACGTAGATAGAAAAATATTAAAAAAACATTTTTTATTTTTTTTCTATCCACGTGACTTCACCAAAAAGACCCAAAGAGTATGAATGATTAACTGTATTCCCATTTCAATAAAATAGCTCGTGAGAATTGGCAAAGGCCAAATAAAGTGTAACGCCAAACTACTGTAAATGCAATGGTTCTTTTTGGGCAATCATCTGCATCTGGGTTGCAAGAAAGCTCCCGAAATGTATTTGAGAAATACAATCTCAGATGGCTAAGCTAAAACACCTTGATTCTTTATTCGTGTTTGCATGACCATGTTATCATACTCCAGCACATCCCAAAGCCTGGAGAAGATGCTTCCCCCGCGTGTGTGTGAAACGGAGCAATGTGGAAAAGTGAGAGTGTAAAAATCTATTGTTCTGAGCCATTCATCTGATGCCAAGGGAATGTGGTGCCTCACTCTTTCACCATGTCAGAGTGAGGTCGTGGGCTCATGTTTTCATCTGAGCCGAGTGAGAGATGGCTTTAGAGATGCATTCATATTTACTCATTGTCAAGGAGATTGCCTGCTGTGGGTACTGCAATTGGGACCTTTTTTGCTCAAAAACCCCAATTTAGAGCCCTCCACTATGATTTGGGGTTTTTTTTTTATTGCACACTTGAGAATGTCACGAGTTAATTTTGGATGTCTTTGGCCATTTGTTTCAGTGGAGTTGGTCAGAATATACATTAAATATGAAAACTTGCAAAACAATATACCAACTGGTCACTGTACTGCTTTTATTAAGTTATTTCCACTTTTGATTGATTAGCCCTCTTATCAATCTTATATCCTTCACTTAGCAACACATTCTGCTATGGCAATGACTAAGTTCACAGTTTAAAATATGAGCTTTGGTAAAGTACCCACTTTAGTGGTAGCCGCATAGGCATTTGTATGTTAGATTACATAATAATAGTTTATATATGCAAAGGCTTTCAGGACCAGTGTTATTAGTCATTATTAGTTTATTTTTTGAGAGATCACGTAGGTAACTGAAACCCTCAAGTACCCGATGGAGGCAAATCAAGTTGCCACGTGAGCAAAGGTGCCAATTGACTTGTTTTTTCAGCATAAAACCGGAACATTGAAAAGCAAGCAAAACTTTGACAGTTTTACACAATCCTTCTCTGGAGATTACATCCAGAACACCCGATGATCCTGGATGTAATCTCCAGAGAAACATATAAAGTTGTAAAAACGTTGCTATCTTGGATGGCGGAGTTATAGTTAAAACATTATCTTCTTAGGTTTTTTCGGTAAAGTCACGTAGAAAGTAAAATAAAATAAAAACAAAAATCACGACGTTTCGGAGGCAACACAAGTCTCCGTCATCAGGTGGGACCGTCACAGCCAGATTAGCTGTATCAAGTGAAGCAATGATTCAAGATGTAATCCCTTAAAAGCGAGTTGAGGGGGGAGGGAGAGGGAGGGGGGAGCTCATCAGACTATGGTAGCCAATGAAAGGAACGTATCGGGAGGGAGGGGGGGCGAGGCCAAAAGGGTGGGCGATGGACGTGGCCCCCCCTCCCTCCCGATACGTTCCTTTCATTGGCTACCATAGTCTGATGAGCTCCCCCCTCCCTCTCCCTCCCCCCTCAACTCGCTTTTAAGGGATTACATCTTGAATCATTGCCTCACTTGATACAGCTAATCTGGCTGTGACGGTCCCACCTGATGACGGAGACTTGTGTTGCCTCCGAAACGTCGTGATTTTTGTTTTTATTTTATTTTACTTTCTACGTGACTTTACCGAAAAAACCTAAGAAGATGATTCCTTGCAGTCACGAAAGCTTCAAATCTAGAATTAAAACATTATACCCACACGAGCATCTCAGCCAAAATAAGCTAATTATGAACCAGTACTTGTAATGTCATTTATTTATCCATGGAAGTCTCTCTGAGCCTCAATATTTTTTTGGTGAGTTTCCTACAATGAGATGTTTGGCCAAATCCTCTTTCATGAGTGTTTTGCATGGAGAAATCCCAATATATGAGGGTGATACTACTCAAAAGTATGCAGACATGTCAGAAACCCACTTGCTGTGCAGCAATCTCGCGAGAGCATCACAAACTTTGGTCATCGTTTCTCTTAACTTTTTAATGAATATTAAAGTAACTTACATATTTTTCACGTGGTATGAGTTTTCTGGCATGCACACACATAAATGCGAATTGCCAATTAGTATTTCACTCCATGTAATGTGAAGCCAACCAACTCCTTGTTATTACCATTATTTTTCAGTAGTAATCGTTCCATACAGTGATGTACATTTGCTACCGCTACTGAACGTCAAATATTTAACAAGGTAGCCGTTTCCACTGCTCTACAGTCAGCCCATGTCACGGCAAAAAAAAGTTTCAAATATATTGGCGTATGCACATGTGTGCATGCCGAACAATTTTGTCACACAGGCAAAAACTTGAACGAATATTTATCATGCGTGAAATGTTGGCAGGTTTCAAGTGATAAAATGTTTTTGGTTACCGAAACTGTACGATGACAGTTTCGGGTCAGATTATATATATGCAAAAAAATATGGAATTCACATGCACACAAGGCTTTGAGTTGATGGAGTCTCCAGACTGAGTGCAGGACCTAGACATCGTTGTAATTATATTCACAATTTATAATTTCACTGCGCTGTGATATTTTTTTCAGAATGTGAAATTACTCCTTATGATTTGAAGCTTTTGTGACTGCAGGAATCCATACTCTTGGGTTCTTTCGGTAAAGTCACGTAGGTAGTTTTATTTTATTTCTAATTACGTGACATTACCGAAAGAACCAAAGAGTGTACTCCTTGTGAGTTTTTGAAAGTGGCACAAATGTGTTTGCTAGTAATAGTTTACGAAGTGCATCAGTGGTGGTATGGGGCTGATAGGCATGTCAGAGTAGTGCACAATCATCTTTGAGGTCCTATTACTGAATGACCACGCAGTTCTGAGAGTAAACTTTTAAAATGGGAACACAGTGAACCACACCTTAATCTGCACACCCAGCACCTAGAAGTGTGTAGTAAGATTAATCCTGGAATTATGTCACGCAAAAAGCCTATGATGTCATCTCCAGGTCAATACCCAACATAATGTTGGGAAATAGGGAATTGGAACAACCAACATTGTCCACTCAGTGCCTAACGTGAATGAGTGGCACAATTTGGATGGAAACAGGGATCTTTTAAAATATTGTTTCAGGAAGTAACGCCTCTGTAGGTCTCAAGACTCATGTTTAAGTGGGTCCCACTAAGTTTTGCAGTTGGGGACCATGTCACGATGTTTTTTTCCAATTGGCAAAATTGAGTAAATTGGAACATTTTGGACAACGATGTGAGCACGCATGTTTTGCAGTTGATGCACCTGAAGTATTAACCACTGCATCAAGCGGTGAATATGCTACTAATCGGTCATGTCACCATCCACAATAAAAAACACATTATTTTGCCAAAAACATCAGTCACTATTACAATTACTCATACTACGCATTTATCATTTTATTATTGTTTATACTTGTGAAAATCGGAAAAAAGGTTCAAAGTCAAACTTCTCATCATTGGCATTTTTTATTTCGTGAATGCAGTTAGAGCGCCAGATATGTGACAA
The DNA here is from genome assembly GCF_965212315.1 of Lampetra planeri. Classification (NCBI taxonomy): domain Eukaryota; kingdom Metazoa; phylum Chordata; class Hyperoartia; order Petromyzontiformes; family Petromyzontidae; genus Lampetra; species Lampetra planeri. The sequence continues at coordinate 12,057,834 of NC_136112.1, forward strand.
AAATAAATAAATGTTTGTCAATATTATATACGAGTGGACATCAGACCACGTAACGGGTACCCGTACCCGGTCGGGTACGGGTACCCGTTTGCGACCCTGGTGCGGCCGGGTACGGGTACGGGTAGGTCGTGAGTCACTGGTGAGTAACCGTTTGTCACTCATTTCGGGTAGGGTACGGGTAGGGAACGGGTACCCGTACCCGGCCGGGTACGGGTACGGGTATCCATTTGCGACCCTGGTGCGGCCGGGTACGGGTAAGGAATCAAAACCCGTTTGCGACCTCTGAGCTGCAGCCGAGGCCTTGTGATGTAGATGGCGTAAGTAGATAAGAGAGCAAGGATTACGCCACCTTTTGTTATGCACGCTGGTGGGTTGCAGGCAAGCAGTGTGTGAAAATCTAAAAAACTAATATGGCTGTACAATAAGGCAGCTAGAGTTTGGCTTGGTTGATGACATCTTTCCAATGATTGCTTAGTTGAAAACCATCCTCTCGGTTGAAGTTGTGTCTATGTTTGTATATCTGGATGGCTTTATGGACAAATCTTTGGTAGTAACCTGGAGGTTTGCAGAGTACTTTGGTATCGGAGAAAACAATTTTATGAGAACCCGCTGTGTTTAAACAATGATCAGCTACGGCCGAAGAATTCGTTCTGCCGTGTTTCAAATCTGATTTGTGCTCGCGAATTCGGTCAGAAATATGTCGTTTCGTCTCCCCGATATAGCAGTCACCACAGGTACAACTCAATTTGTAAACACCGGGGTACTGTAAGTCAGGATTGACATCCTTTACGGATGGGATCAGATCACGAATTTTGTGTACTGTATTGAATCGGACCTGGATCTTGAACCGTACCTGTCCCCATCATTTGCTCAGCTAATGAGAGCGGCGGATGCCGAGCCAAGCAGACCCCTCCCCCCCACCCCCGATTCAATGATCAGAATTCATGGCAACGATTACATTTTTTTAAATCGATTTGTTTACCCGGGTGAGAACACATAAGACTAGCTGAAATAAACCTCAACACAGGCATTTAGACCGGGGGTATCACTCAGATCACAGAGGTCCTGGATCTTTTCTTTGAGAATGATCCGGATTGGGAGTACAGCTGCTCCCCCACCCTCTAGAGGCCTGTTGTACAGTCGAATGCACTCATGAGTACAGTAAAACAAGAATACTGAAGTTATGATCAATTATTATTCTTTATTTATGAAATAATGTTTACAACCTGTATTATTACTACTGCTTTTACAAATACGCAAATGAAGCCCTCGTATATTGCTCATACAAAAGAAATATCACTGTCGTAAACGCATCCCCATATATGCAATGGTATAATTACCCCTTTTAGCGCTTTTTCGATTCGCGCTCCCTTCTCCAGGAAGGCATCTTGAGCACTGAGCAATTGCTGCCTGTATAGGGAGTGAATTAACTACTGTATTTCAAGAAATAAGTCTGAACATCAAGGAATATGAACTTATGACCTACAAACATGTATTGCTAACTTTGTTGAAACCCTAATTTATCCTCCGGTTTTCTTCTCTTTTTTTGTAAAGGCCTTGCACCGTCAAAACTTTCTCAAAGCAAATGTGGGCACGAACTGAGTGTTTATTTTCCCCAAAGTTTTCGCGTGCATCTGTACACCCGTGGGGAGTATGAAATACGTGCAGATGTACCAGTTGTCAAATCCAAGACAGGCGCCCAAGCACTCACAGCAGTGGGAAAAGGGAGATCTCATTTGTCCTATTCCAGAATTGTTATAGTTTTGTCACGACTTCACAGACAACATTTATCTGAGAACACTATTTAGTTTCGATTTAATTGTGGTCTAAAACGTTTTCAAACACCTAAAATAGAGTGCACATTGTAAAAAATATATATAATAAAACTGTCCAATTATCTCCCACATCTCAGTTGCTGCTCCTGCCATTCAGTTTCGCCCAACCTCATTCTCTCATTTGAAGAGATAATGGTTTGTACCCCATTTATTTTGGGTAAATGAAAGTATATTTTATAATCGCCTTTCTCTTGAATGCGTAATACCCTTGTTTCACGAGATTACACAAGTCGCTTTTTCACGATTCTGAAAAGTTAATCAGTTATCACTGAACAACCTTGTTACATAACATACTTCTTTATTCTACATTTTGTCGGGTTTAATTGACTGATGTTAAGCGCATGCTGTGAATGTATTGCAAGAATCACATATCTTTTCAATGCGTGGATAAGCCACTTAATGTTTCATGTTTTAACGCACATTTCCTCATGCCATGGCTACTGAGCAGATACTCTGCCACCAGACAAAACAAGGCCTTTAGTTTTGATCTCCCAGCTTAAACATCATATGTGTGTGAGTTGGCTTTTTGAGCTTTACAGATCCACAGAATCTATAAAGCAGCAGTGTATAAATATCAACCCAAGTGGCGCTGTGACATTGCCACTCAATTCAAAGGCTGAACATTACGAGTTCAAATCCCACTCAAGGGTCAACGCAAACCACTATTCCTGTGTGGCTAGTGACTAGGGGTGTGGGATTATTGATGGTAGTTTGGACTTAGGGGGGGCGTTAGAGGCAGACGTCCCCCGAAATTTTGTACGGGGTAGGGAAAAAGCAATAACCTGTACCGGCTAAGACTATCGTTCAATGGGTCTCTCCATGGTTACTTACCTCCAACTTTAAAATAATTCCAGCACTGTCAACACCACAACCATTAGCAACTTCAGAACCACCGCCACCACTACCACAACGTAACTATTTAAACAAAAAACACCAATACTACAATTCACCAGCAGCACCACCACTTTTCTACCAATAGCACTTCCACAATACAACTATCACGGTCACCAACTCCTCTACCACAATATCCGCCGATACAACCACCAACACCTTCACCAACAGCATCACTTACACAACCACCACCTGCACCAATATCACACCACAACCTCTAATACCAGCAGCATTTTCAAATCCATCAGGCATGGGTTGAGGTAGTGGCCCGGATTTAATCTGATGTAAAGGTAAAGGGGCAGCCCTGTCATGTCTTGCTTACATCATTGCTGGTGGAAGGGCTTCTACTAGATGGAGCTCTATAAAGCCCCTCTACATGGGGTTTTGGCATACTCTTCAATGCCGACCAGACATATTGGAAGTACCCATACTTTCCCCACAAAACTTACTCACGACCTACCAAGTGACTCACCGTGATGGACACATTTGTATGGTTGTGTGAACAGAGGTGGAAAAGGCTTAAGACAACTAACCATTAAATTAACTGCCACACCAGGAGATAGAACTGGCGACCTCTGTCTGGATTGCAAGTCTGGTAAGCTCACGGTTACACCATGACAGCAACCATTCCTTCTATAAGGCCCCTTCAATATCCTTCATGAGACACCTTCACTACTAAATATAGTGCCCTATGGCTACTTGCTGCAATAACTTTAAAATAGGCTAAGGTTCATAAAATAATTTTGTGGTAGATCAAGAGTGGTTGTTGTATAAAGAGAATCATCTCCGCCACAGGAATGTGGAATTTACACTCCTGGATCAGGGTCAAAAATTGAATGACCATTACCCTATGCTTGTTTTAACAGGGATACACTTTTAACGTGATGTTCAAGTAATGGGGAGCTGATATGAAATTTCACGTTGGAGCCATTTTTCCCCACAATTTCTCTCTTGCTCAATAAAAACAAACTATTGTGACATGATCTTTAATTTCGTTTCCACCAACCATTCATTGAGAACGTTAGTAATTTATAACCAGGATGGCCCTCCCGTGGCAGTGACATGCACTTTATATCATAGAGGCATCCCAACACACAGAAAGCGTAACCATTACCTTCCGCCTACCCTATCATACATACTGCCCAACCCGCCCCCATGACCCATCCTTCTCACAAGGTAAAGAACCAGACTTGCATACATATAATTTCACGAGGGGTGCATTTGTGTGAGAATGCGGGTGGTTTGGCAACCAATCGCTAATTTTCCTCACGAAAAGTGTTTTTTTGGCTTGAAATTATCTGGCTTTAGCAGGAGGGGTTGGATAGGGATATGGAGAAAGTGGGGTATGGCATACGAATGAGTGTGGCAGCACAATGCCTTTTGTATTTCTCGTTTGAAATTACACATGTCCGTGCGCAAAGCCCTTTCATTAGAGCGCTCGCTTTTAAGTGAGTCTGTATTTAATCTCTTGCGAAGTCAGAACGTTGCTTTAGTTTAGTTATGAATCTTAAAAAAACGCGTCGTACTCAGGAACCAATTCCAGCTCAGAGCCTTGCTCACAGCAGGATCACTCAGCTCAGCAGGTAACCAGTGCCACCATGTGTTGAAACACAGATTACGTTCTGGGGAGGCTAGAGTGTATTATCACTCATTCATGAAAACCTTTTTTGAATCCAATTATCGGATTCCTGATGGTCCTAAGAGTTAGAATGTGCCAAATGATGGGATATTTTGTTCAAGCAATAGAGACTCGGCTGAAACCATCAACCGCCTTAACTTAAGTGCTTGGTTTAATCAAATTATTTGGTGATATTGCTGAATTGGCAGTCGCATAAGCATAGCTTATTTACAAAAAAAACTCAAAACATTCGTCAACAACACCGTGGCCTTCAAAGGAAACAATTATCACACGTGACACTTCAGGCAATGGCCTTCTTCACATCGTGGGCCTTACCTGGTCAAATGAACAGTCTAGTTTACGTAAATAGTTATCTTTTTCCTTTTATGACCGTGTTGTAAACTAGCACTGACCGCGCATTTGCGAGGTATACACGGCCGGGGTGAAGCGTGGGTGGGTGACATGGCGTCAGCACGCACGAACCCAGGCTTAGCGCGGTCATCATGTAGGTGTGCGTCAGCCAGCCAGCCGAACTTTATTTTTTACACTATTTTGGTGTAATCATGGGTGGTTTAACACGTAGGCTTTCGCGACTAATATCATCCATAATGTTTTTTTTCTGGGGTTGATCGCTGCAATATAAATGTGTCGGTAAATTCGCCACCACTCGACACAGCCAATTAGTAGGGTTTATCACGTAAACAGAACATGCCAATTTGTTACTAGTACAGCACACCGGTGTGTTGGAGAGCACATCCACAACATATACAATCTGAGTACGACGTTTCGCCAGTAATTACAACAAGAATTTCAGCACGGTGTGGCTGAGTGTAATACCTTGCTATAGGGTTGTCACGATGGTCGTCTCAACCACCCTCTGGTGAGTCGATACATTGTCACGTTGGGGCATTATTCTGTTTAAGTGAACATCACGTGTCAGTCTCATTTGTAGTGTTGTTTGTAGTATTATTAACGGATCGTTTGCATACATGTTATGTAAATTAACACATTGATTCGTAGGCATATGATTATTAATGTATCCTGGACCTTATGAACAGATAATCGGTTATTTGATGCATCGTTACACCCATACCATTAGACTTCTCATCAGCAGCTCACCCAGCCACATTAGGTTTTTTTTCACTCAGCTATGGTTTGATACAAAATCCAGTCTTCCGCTCTTTTCTTCTCATGTATCAACTGCCCATGTATTCATGCTGTGCTGTGAGATGCTGCTGCTCTGCTGTGGTGGAATTGTTAGCACAATGGACTTGCAATCCAGAGATCGCCACTTCGAATCAATCTCACAGTGTGGCAGTTCAAACAGTGGGCACGTCTCTTAAATCCCCCGCCCTCTCAATCGTCGCCCACCTCTGTTCATCCAGCAGATCGGCAGGCCACGTGTGGTGGGGTAAAGTGTCGGTACTCACACCTCCTCAAAGATATCTGGCCAATGATGGAAGAGTAGGCCAAATACCATCTAAAGGCGCTCTCTGGAGTTCCCTCTAGTGGAGGCCCTTCTGCCAGCAATGGCATGAGCAAGTCATTTCAGGGCTGTACCTTTACCATTTATTCACATACACAGATGTTGACTCTCAATAATTGTTTTACATAATTAACAAAAGTGCTGTAAAAGACAAAATTTGTATGGAACATGGACTACATTTTTTAAACTAAAAGTCCATATGTGAAGTGTGTGTGTTTTTAATTGTTGATTATATTTTTGCTCAGCTATAGTTTTACATTTCTCTAAGGCCCAAACTTTGAATGACAAGATCTATGTTACCAGTGTGGCATGCCCTTAAGTTTAAAATCCGTATTGCTTATCTAAGTGCATTTTTTGCGGAAAAATCGATAGCACATCCTATATCGCGTGAAACAATTAACGACCCTTCATGACCAAGCGCTTACGGAAATTATTTAATCAATTTCATACATCTTGTTTCCTTATTACTATTAGTAAGGTTGGCCAAGCTACCAGCTGATCTGGAGGGAGCTCGACTAAAGATAGAGGAACTGTATGTATGTTGTTGAACTTCTTTTGCACTGTACGTAGCCAACCGTGAAAATCCGAGGTGTGGGACTGAGAGGAAATGTGCCTAAAGGGGATGACACAAGATGGGTCCAAGAGGCTCCTGCTCAGAGGTGGGGTCTAGGTGCTGTGGGTCTGCCACAAAATGGGCCCTGTTCCTGGTGGTTCGAGAACTGACCAGCATCGGTCACCGATAGGTTCCCTCTCGAGTGGCAAAGCTGGCGGGAAAATGTACCATCAGAAACTGTTCCCGCTAATGGAATTAGTATGCAAGAAAACCTTGAACACGATGGCACATCTACATTTTATGGCACTATTTTGATTTCATGGTACGAAAGCACGGTTGGCTACATATGGTATGAAAGAAGTTCAACATACCTACATACGAATATTTGACCAAAAACAACGCAACACCTGGCTAGAATACAGAGAAATACAAGAATGTGACTGCACTGTTTACTTTGCCCTTCAACACCTGAATCATCTGCCCACATAACTCTAAACACAGCAACATGCCAGCTACTACTCTTTACAAAGACTGAACATTCACCCAAGGACATTCAAATCTGAGTACTATATAGCTGCGTATGTTGAAGCGTCACTCCTGTCATTCCTGCTAATGTATATTATTATACCACACCATGCACATGCTATCAGCATGCTCCGAGTTGAGAAGTTTTGACTTGAATCCAGTGCGAACTGTTTCGTTTATCTAATTAAACTCAATATTGTATTTCCCTAAGAGAGAAAAACACTAACCTCTCTCTTCTCTGCAGCATCAGCAATACCATTTTTTTGCCACCCTCTGGCACCCACTTCTGCCCTTATTTAATCTAACAAAAAATCTCCCCCCCCATCCAATTGTCTGTTTACAGCACCACTGAGTAATGGGCCATTTTTTATATTCCGCCAGGTGTCGCGATTCATCACCCGTCAGCCAGGCCTCCTGGATAGGCATGGTCCGCATCATCGAGTGCCATCTGCGAGCACCGGGTTGAGCGTGGGCGTCCCCTTGGAATAGCGCACCACGTACCAGCCGGGAATTCTTCTTGAAGACAAGCCACATACCCGAACAGGCCCAGATGGGTGGTGTCGGTTGAGGTCCCCTGTGGTGGTTGAGGCCAGTGCAGAATGTCACGGTGACGTTTGTCACGAAGACAGACCACTTGATCTCAGAGATACGCCATTGACAGCGCATACGAAAAGCGTTGAGATGCCCAGTGTCGGATGTGAGCATTGTCCATATCTCTGTAGAATTAGAGCGCGATTGGTAGGATGCAAGCATTTGTAGATGTGTAGTTTTGTTTAGAGGCCGAGTCTGCCTTGGCGCCAGGTGTTGAGAAATGTGCAGCAAAAAGTACGTCAGGCTAATTCTCCACCGGATCTGCACACCGAATAGAAGTGCGTAACGCACTGCCGAGGTGGATTACTTGACAGGGTTTCAGGAGTAGCATTCAAAGCCGACACCATAGTCTCATGCCACTTCCTGCCATACAATGCAATGATTTTATATCTTCACTGTATGTATTCTCTGCCTTGGCTTTCGTAGTACAGCCTTGTGCTTTGGTTTTTTCCCCTTTCTGTGAAATGCCCTATCTAAGGCCAGTTGTTTGTATTTTTAAAGGATAACGGTGCAAGTCGGGCTTGCTTATGCCACTGCTGGCAAAAGGATCTCCACTAGAGGGCGCTCTAGACAGCTCATCTAGTGGGTATTTTGACGTAATCTTTTACTGGTAGGAACCTCCTGGTTCCACCAGCCCACAGGGGATTATTGTGTACGTCCGTCCGTCGTGCATCCAAAAATGGGAGGGGTGCGGCTGGGTGGAGAGGGGAGGGTGGGGTGGGGCTGGGTGAGGAGGGTGGGGCTGGGTGGGGAGGGCAGGGGAGGGTGGGGAGGGGCTGGGTGGGAGGGGTGGGGCTGGGTGGGGAGGGGCTGGTCACCCCGTGGTGCCCTTATAAAACTCAACGTTTAACCTACTCACGCCGGCTTGTGCCCGCCCTCACAGTCGGGCATATTTGCGGAATACACCACGCCACCGTTGACCCTGGCCATTGACCAAGCAACCCAACGTTCATACCAGCTCCCTCCGCAAGGATGTGTTAAACGATCCAAAAGATATGGGGGTGCCCACATTTTACCCCGTAGTATATTACTTGCCTGTCAATGAACTCCTCTCTGCAATTTTATGCTGCCGCGCCAGAACATCAAACCAGCAACATCTGAATTGCAAGTCCAAGGCCTAATCATTACAACACGACAGCATCAGATATGTGTGTAATGGCATACTCAAATACAATACATTCTATAAAATCTCTGTGAAATACAATTCACAGGTCCCTATTACAGAAGAGATCCAATAGCGCGTATTCAGGGAGACCTCCCTGATATGTTATCTCAGCAAGATGGTATCTCCCTTACCTGGGTTAAATCCCTAACCTGACGCCTGTATATTTAGAGTTCCGCTTGTTCTCTTTCCCTGTGGTTGCATGGATTTTTCTCCAGGTTTTCCGGTTTTGCCTTCGACATTTAGAAACGTGCGTTTAGATTATTGGCTTTAACTATAAAGTCCCACGTATGATAAGACAATTTAATGAGCTATCATGTGTGGGTAGGTCTGACCTTGTTGTCCTTCCCCCGCACCTCCGATTATCACGGTTGGCTACGTACGGTGTGAAAAAAGTTAAACAGGCATACATACAAGCTCACAGCACATGTGGCAAAACGTCGGACATGCAGAACACAACGCGGTTACAAGCCAGTAACTCAATGGGCTTTACCTGGTACGTAAAATAGTTGAGTTGAAACAATACATCCTAAATGAGTAAATACAACGCAGGTCACTCACATTTGGAGATCATTCCGTTGCATAATCACCCAAAGAATTATGCAAATTTTAAACGATTAATTTGAGAACTTGGTCTTTGTATGTGTTCTACTTTTTAATGTCACAATTATAAAATGCACTTCCGTGTTACATTTCAAATGTATAACTACCCTTTTAAATACTTATGTAAGAATACCAATCACATAAAAAAAAACTTTAAATAAATGCTAAATGTTCCCCATATAGCCAATCACTACATAAGCCAATATTTGTTTGTTCGTAAAATGTTGAAGTTCAGATGTGAGAAATACATCATCTTCAGCCATGGTCAAGAAACTACTGAATGAAGGCCTCCCAAAGCAGCAACCGCCTCTCATGGTCCCATTATTTAATCATTCACCTAGTACCTGCACACGATCTGATCGCATCATTCTCTATCCTTTATGAACATTCTCTTGGACGTGTTCTTTACTGAAAAAAACGCACACACATAATAACGCTTAAGCTACAAGATGGCCACCCAGGTCATACTACTGTACAGTACTTTCACTTGGGTTTGAAAACCAGTGGTTTGGTGCAAATCTCTGATAGATTTGAAATGAAAGCAGCCCGAGGCAACTGGCAGTCTCTGTGTTCATAGCTATACTGGGGCACTGAAATAGTACCCCTCAGATCATGAGTTTAAGTCACAGGCTACCACATGGAGTGAAAAGGGAGCACGCTTTCACATGCGATGGTCTTGATGCATGAGCTTCGTCGCTCACGACAAATATCACCGCACTAAACTTTTAAAGCTCTACCCAACTCTGAGGTACAAAGACACAGAGCTGTATCCTAGAGTTATATAGCACTGACTGTGTTTCACAAAATGAATAAATAAATATATTCAATCAAACAATGAACGGAGCCTTGTAATGTCCTTCTGGCACAACACCCCGCTATGCATTGTCGCTCCGCTGTCAGGGGGATGTTTTGTGGGATTAAAGGGCTTTGTACTTGAGACTGCATGTGGCATTGGTAGAGGAAGAAACAAAAATAGCACTACAAACAACAATATACGTTATGTTTGTGGTCTTCTTTGAATCTGACATCCGATGTATTTTAAAAGCAGGAAACCTTGTCTTCCTGCTTTGTTCGCCCTTTGTGTTAATCAGACACTGACTTGATTTTTTTGGGGGTCTTTTTATTTCACGAAACCCAGACTCGCCTCCTTAATGGCATTATCGGCGGTATTGAGGGAATCTGATTTCAAAAATGTCCAGACTTTCTTATGAGGTGTTGGAATTATTCAAATTTGAGTTGTATTTTTGGGCTTTGGTTAATCTTTTAGATAAAAAAGGGTTTAAATATAAAATATTTTTTCCCACTGATGCATTGTGCAGTGAATGGCTGTCATGACATCATTACATTCTAAATTATGTGCTTTTATGCATCAGAACACATTTAAATGATCAATTCTGACAAGATCGGTATATAGGAATGTTCCAACATACATGGCACTTCATATATTCTATATTGTTATTTTATATGGGAAGCATAATATGTGACGAAATGAATTGTTCATCTTTTGAGCAAAACAATGTAAAGCCAAGGTCCTTTTCCAAACTGTGGACAATAAAAAGGAGATGGTCGAAAAAAACTACGTGGCTGTTAACCTTGGTGTTGCAGAAAAAAAATCACTGTTGTCCAATAAAGGCTCTACATAACCTGACCCAATCTCTCCTTTGTGTGCAAAGAGTTACCCAAATGATAGGAACATTCGTAAGAGGATCGATGACAATAATGAATAAAATGCAAGAGTTCCAACGTATGCAGGCTGCCCTTCATATGTGACAATGCCGTTAGCAATATGAAATGTAAGTACCTATTTTTCCCTACTATAGGACCTTCATGCTGCCCCGATGTACTGGTTTTAACGTGCAATTTTATTGAATAACGTTGTGTTGTCTTGGTGTGGTCTGGGACTATTGTTGTTGTTTTGCTGCCTGCCTCAAGCTTGTATTTATTATTGAAAATTCGGCAGGAATTAAATACTTTCGCAATTTGTATATTTGTTTTACTTGCTTACCTTGGCACTCCTATCGTTTTTTGTATTGTAACTTTCTGACCCACAACTACTGGACATCTGTGAAAAAGAGCTTCACAGCTCATCGGATCCCTCCAGTCCAAATAAAGATTCTCATTCCGAATCTGAATGCTCTGGACACTCCAGAGGTTCGCAGGTTCAATTCCCCCGGCATGGCAGTTGAAACAATGGGGCAAGTTTAATTAAAACACGTTCCTTCGGAGTGAGCAGGTAGGAACTTGGTTGGACAGCGCATTCGTGCACGACAGAAAGCTCGCGGTCACGTGACGCACTTCAATCAATCCGGGAGCGTACATGTTTGGGAGGTGCTATGCACGACAGACAAATAATCCCTGGTGGGCAGTGTGGACCTGTTATTCCTACCTGTATAATCCCGCCTCCATTCACTCAGCAGTATACATGGGTACACTACATGCAGTAAGTAGATGGGCAGCTCGCGTGTTGCAGGGTAAAGTGTGGGTGCTCTCACATCTTCCAAGATGTCTGATTGTCTGGTCAGTGTGCAAAAATAGACCAAAACAACCCTCTCGAGGGGATCTCTAGAGCTCTCTCTATTGGAGGCCCTTTTGTATACATGTATGTTTGTATGTTGAACTTCTTTCGCACCGTATGTAGCCAACCGTGCTAATCACCAGAAGTGGCGTGAGCAAGTAATTACAAAACTGCTGTACCTATTCTAAATCGTTGTAACACCTCAACAGTATTAAACACATTCTTGCGGAGGGAGCCGGTAGGAACGTTGGGTTGCTCGGTCAATGGCCCGGGTCAACGGCGGCGTGGTGTATTCCGCAAATATGCCCGACTGTGAGGGCGGGCACAAGCCGGCGTGAGTAGGTTAAACGTTGAGTTTTATAAGGGCATCACGGGGTGACCAGCCCCTCCCAACCCAGCCCCACCCCTCCCACCCCCCACCCAGCCCCTCCCCACCCAGCCCCTCCCACCCTCCCCTCCCCACCCAGCCCCACCCTCCCCACCCAGCCCCTCCCAACCCTCCCCTCCCCACCCAGCCCCTCCCTCCCCACCCAGCCCCTCTCTGCACGACAGACGGACACAATAATCCCCTGTGGGCTGGTGTAACCAGCCAAAAAATTCCAGCTTAATCATCATTGTTGGCCATGATCTATTCACTTCCTGCATGAAGACCCTCCCCAAGGTGCCCACCCCATCCCTTATCCCTCTCGTGATGCACCAATTCATCCAGCTCCTGCTGCACATGAGCTTATCACATCACTCCATCTCTGCCGAGGTCATCCTCTTGGGTGTGTTTCCCTGCCTTTGCGACCTTTCGATCAACAGCCTTGTTAATGTTACATGAAGTTTTACATTTACTTGCGTTTGAAGAATGGTACAGAAAAATATAAGCACCAGTCCCTTAATCTTGTTTAGATGTTTTTTTAGCTCCTTATTCTAAGGCACATTACAGCAATTGTAAAATTGTACATAAGATTAGAGTGGTTCTGATAAAGAGTGGGGTTATTAAAAGTGGTGGTGTCGTTATGGTGACCGTTAGGAGAACAGGTGGGAGTGGTTAAGGAGGGGTTGGGGTAGGTGTAGGGGTTAGGGTAGTGATAGGGGTTGAGGTAGCCATGGTCTTAGGCGGGGCAGGGGTAGGGAGTAGTTATCGGATAGGCAAGGGATATGAGATGGGTTTAAATGGAGGGATGGAAGGAGGTTATGGTGAAGACGATTGTTTTACGTGCAGTGGGAGTTTGTTCCAGTGAAGGGGAGCGAGAAGGGAAAAGGTGAAAGGGGTCGTCCATAAATGACGTCACGCGATTTTGGACGATTTTTGACCCCCCCCCCCCTCGTCACACGGCGTCACAAAAAGTCAGACCCCCCCCTCAAATATGACGTCACAAAGCTCTGCCCCCTCCCCCCCAAAAAAATAAAACATGCTTCAAATCGCTTTAAACTATTGTCATTGTAGTGAGTATTTAATGTGGCGATGCACTCTGATGTTGTAGGAGAAAACATTTCTTAAAAAGTCTATTTAATTAAGTAGAACGTGTTGTCTATATTTATTTAAAGTTGCGCATTTTGATGTGACGTCACATTTCTCAAACCCCCCCTCGTCACACATCGTCACAAATGTCTGACCCCCCCCCTTAGGTGCGTGACGTCATTTATGGACGGCCCCCAAAACAAGACTGGGTGCAGGGCGAGAGATGCACAGAGAGGGGCGGTAGAGGCTGGGAGCGTAGAGAATGGGATGGGACAGGAGTCAGAGATAAGATGTGACCCAAGCAGATGAAAATGCGGGGCAAAGGTCAGGGGTTTCGGAGAGAAAGGGAAATATGGGTGTCGTCGGCGAAGAAGTGATGGGGAAAGTCAAATGAATAAAAACAAACAGCTTCCAGAGGTGAGATGTAGAGGGAGAATAGCAAGAATCCGAGGACATAATCCTTGGGGAACTCCAACAGTGACGGGGGGGACAGGAGGTGGAGTGGTTAAAAGAAACATTGACACAATACTAAACACTGAGCTGTTGTTATAAACGCCACTTGCCTTTCATATTCAACTTATGATGCCTCCTTAAACATTAACTCATTGTTAACCCTATTCATTATTGAAGAGGAGAGAAGAACGTACCTGCTTTTCGTTGGTTAGATTTCCAAATAATCGTGGTGAATTTTGTAGACAGCCAGTTTGTCAATTCACTCGGACCTCCCTTGCCCTGCAGGCGGTTCGTAATATTTGGCCATACATCAATCGCCACGTTGGTCAGAGTGGGTTGAAGGTGGGGGAGTGCAAGGCAACATTGGATAATGCTGCACTGCCCTTCATTGCCCACAATGCCTGCCTACATGGCATTATGGACAAAACAGACATTCTTGATAGACAATCACCACATGCGTGAAGGAATAAATGAGTGAAGTTCACAGGAATGGTAACTATGGTGAGAGCGATAGAAGAGTGATAATGAGGCGACTTACTTGCCGGTTAAGGGACTGGATTGAATCAGCGAGTGCTTGAACACCCATCAACCTGACTGATTTATGTTGAGTTCTATAAAATGCAGCGATGTACTAACTGGGTGCTCCACCCGCAGATGTCACGGCAGTATTTCAACTTCGGACAAATGTTGTGCTTTGTTAAGTAAGTACAACGTTATTATACCTTTTTTTGAAGCAGAAGATGGCAGTCTTCATGCGGCCAGCTCGGTTGAGTGGCCCCTCCCCTCCCTCCATCTCCTGCGACTACATAATTCCTCGTCACAGCCATCTCTTAGACACACTTAAGCGGTTGTGCTTTTGCTACATTGTCGCCACCTGAAGAAGGACACTTGTGTTGCGCCCGAAACGTCGTGATTTAATTTAGTTTTCATTTATTTTATTTTTTACCTACGTGACTTTACCGAAAAAAAACAAAGAGTATGAATCCTTGCAGTCACGAAAGCTTAAAATCTAAAATGAGTGAGAAGTCATGACGAATGCCATCAACCCGATGGCCGAACATCAAACAACGATCTTCCAGTCTCAAGAGTACGACAGCGCAAGCCACCGTACGTCTGATACGAGATTAAAAGATGCGTGTTTGTATCACGTGCTTCGCCAAGCAGGAGCAGGAAAAGATAAATACATTCATCCGCTTTATACACTTCTATTAATGACGCCTTTTGTGAGCTGACCAGTGAAAGTGTCTGCACAATTTTATCATTGTGGCCCTGAACTGCACATTAATTTGAACTCTATTACTGTATTATAAGGGGTGGATCAGTGGTGCAAGTGGTTAGCGCTGGACCCAATGTCAGAATAATAATCTTTATTTGTCATGAAAGAATCCAGTGAGTTATGAAGCTATGTTTCACAGATGTCCAGTAGGGATGGGTCAGCGAGTTGCATCAACAGAGTTCAATCACTGGTCACGACTAACATCAATTTCAAGTGATATTTAATTGGCTCATCTCTCCCCCCCTCCTACATCCCAATTACTCGCCGACACCAACCAGCAAACAATGTCCATGACTGACACTGCATGGCGAGGCCTTCATCCATTGACAAAGGGATGAAAATTATTAATATCCTGTATTGGTCATTGTGGCTTAGTATATGGGTGGCTTGCAAATGAAGGCAGGGTAAATACTGTGCCCATCTGTCTGACCAGGTGGATTTAACGCAGAGCCTCTTCTCCACAGTGAGAGAGTTTTGAGAGGAGTTGTTCATTCAGCAGTGGACTTTTTTTTTAAAGGGCTGAAAGTTCAAGGCTGCTGAAAAATATGACAAAGCATGCATGTGTGCATTCTGTCCTCGATCCTGTTCAGCGCGCAATTAAAACACATTCTCTACACATCTAATTCAAGTGGCTTTGTGTGATAATTATAGGTTTATGAAAATCTCTTTTGGAAATGGAAAACATCTGGGGGTATTCTGGTTAATAACACACCAGGATATTTTGTATTACCATCTGTCAACATTTTTTTAAGTCAAGACAGACATGCCAGTTATATTTTTTTGTATATCAAACAATAGCTTGATTACAGAGGGGTTTTTTTTATTGTTGAGTCTAATTTCTACAGCGCCATATAATTTTTCTCCGTTAAACATGTCTGATTTTTACGTTCAATCATAATTGCAATTATTTTTCAAAGCTCCATTTTTAATTCCAATGTCATAATTTCTTGTTAGTAAATTGTGTCTGCCTGTTCGCCTTTGGCGTTCTCTGGTGTGGCATTGGTGAGACTAGTCCATGAAGAAGACTGTCTCCAGTGTAGACCAATCAGTTTCAAAGACAATGCATTTATTATCAGAGCATGTTTTGTTTGCATGTTCAGCACAAGTACGTGTGGTTAATGCAGACTTGATTCCTTGCAAAAGTTATATATTTGGTGTTTGAACATTTTAACACCTGTTTAATTGCCAGATGTGGTAAAATCTATTTATATTTTTAATATTTCATTCTTTCTTGTTGTAATATGTAGTATTGTGAACACAAATCAGTGTAGGCACGCAGTGACAGTTGGAGAACAAAGAATTGTTTGTTGATACCTTGCTATATTTTATCAATTCAGTCATTACGTTTTGGTGATTATTTGGAACTGTTATCGTGTTAGCATTCTCTTCATGTTTTTTGGAATTGTTATGAACACAAAATACAAAATGTCATTCCGTGATTATAGTAACATCGGTTGTACAATACTGTCATAGAGTTATGTTTATATGATGGTGATGATGGTGGTGGCGGTGACATCTGGAACGGCCTCCTCTTTATCGTAAAGACGTGTCTGATTCCTGGGAAATACACATTTCCTTTTGCTGCAAAGATCTGAATAAACTTCCTCTGCTCATGTTAACATTCATCTCTATCATCAGTTATGGTTCCATCTTTCTGCCTAAGGGCTACCATTCATGCTGATGATGAGAATGATGGTGATGTGACATCTTGCTTAGAACGTCCAATACATTTAATAATATGGAATTATCATCAACAGAAAATGCACGAGTTCAAAACACAGTAATGCAGTATTTGCAATGCCAGATATAGTGATCCATAGTATGTCTCCCCAGAGGGCAGCCCCTGTTAAAATAACAAGCAGTTTCCACTCCACTTGCTGTCAGTCTTTCTACCTCTCAGAGCTCTCATGACCAAAACAGCATTATTTTATGCAATACTATACTCTGTGACTGCTGAGGATTCACATTTTTTGCACTAACGGAGCCTTCAGGATGCGGAGAAACATTCATTTTGAGATTGATGATGTGCTATCGCAACCACATAATCTACAACAATTACAGTATAACCAACACCAGTACAGCAACACCACTGCTACCACAAAAAGTGCAATATTACAATCGTAATATCGAATTGTGAGGTGGAGTTGAAATTATATATACAGTAACTGCTGTTGCGTGCCAATGAAGTGAGCCCAATTAGGCACCCAGTAGACCGCAAGAGTCACATATTTTTTACATATATAATTCAAGACGTTAAAAACATGTTTTTCTTTTTAATTGGATATTTGCATATTTTGTCTTTAATTGGGGAAGTGGTGGTTCAGCGGTTCGCACACTGACCTATTCACTCAGTTACCTGAGTTCGATTCTTAACCACGGCTAGCGTCACATTGGTAATGAGAGGTATATGACCATGTCGTGACTACTATCATAGTTATGTATGGTCACACAAATCATCTCAATCGACACAAGTGCGGTATGTTTATGTTTTTTTACCATTTTCAACGGTGGTTTGGAAGACTCTGCCTGTTGAAAAACAGCTAAATAAATCACCCAAAGATCTTATGTAAATGGCCATATTGTATAACTATTTCATACAGATCAATGATCTTCGAACTGCTAGAAACCCCATTTGCGAGTTGCTGTAACTGTTAAGAGGATGTATACAGAAGACGAATAAATCACTAAACGGGATGTTAGATTATCAGGATTTATGTAAAGAAAGCAACACCACCAGTCTTGCCCCGAGTAAAAAAACAGAAGCACGAACTATCACAATGATTGCACAACGATGGTATATCACTGTACATCCTGCCAGCAAGATGATGCATTTGGCGCAACGAAATCAGCTTGTGTGATTTTGACGTCACAATATCGTGAGAGCAGCCGCTTTGGTGAGGCCTTCTTTAAGCAGCAGATTGACCATGACTGATGATGATGACGAATGGCATATGGAGGCATGCGACCAATTAATGTATTCGTTGCCTAGGACTGCATTTTCTGCCAGTCATCATGCTATAGTCAGCCACCAATTATTTCCTTGTCTCAATTTATGATTGACCTTGGTGATGCTGTTAACAAACTTGACTCTCGTTCAGAGAGTGTCAAATCCAAATCTCGACCAGGGATCAATTCAGCACTTCCCTCTCTAGCCAATAACGTGGCTATTGTTTTGAGGGAATTTGAAAGTGGATTTTATATGAAGAACGTGTGATTTTGAAAGTAATAATAGTATATGAGTTGAGCAGTTTTTAAAACGAGTTTAGTACCCTTGCCTCTGAAATGAAGGTCAGTTGAAACTTTTGTCTCATGCCATTGTGTCTAACAAAACACAAAACAGACGCACACTGGCCTTCCCACTGTGATTGTTTTCAGACGTGAGACATCCAAGGAAAATATCTGGAAAAAAGTCGTCTATTGTGCTTCCCATTGCAGAAAATGTGCCCTCATCCGACCTTGCAATTCACAAGCTATCAACAGACATCGATGTTTACACTAGGCCTCTTCTGACACCAAAAAAAGTAGCTCTGTGCTATGGGTTATGCAATCAACATGAATGACATTTTTGAGTGCAGTATTGCACACTAAAGCTATTATTATTTTACAAAATCACTTCAGACGTTTTATTTCGGAGGACATAAATGATTCACACTGCAGATTAAAAGAACAATACCCCCATTTGCAGTAATTAAGTCAAGCTGTTAAGCAAGCATTGCAAACTGCAAGGCCCCTTTTCCATAATGTAGTCTAACGCCAATTACACTGAAGAAAAGCAATCAAACCCATTGTTTGTTAATTTCCCATGTGCCAAAGCTTCAAAGCCACATTTTTGTTGTTTCGCAGCAGCTTCCATGTCTACAACATCAGTGGGCGAGTGATGCCTCGACCGACGTCCTGTGACCCCACCACCACCAACATTCACAAACCCGTGGTGAAGTATGGCCAAACAACCCCAGTGGCCGACGTGGCGTGGAGAGAGGCCTTTATTCAGCAACGGATTGGCAACGTGCTGTAAATGACCCTGTCACAAAGCATCATTGTCAAGGCATCAGTTTGCCCAATATCGCCAGCAGGTGTCAGTGTGTGTGTGGTTGGCAGCATGCTGCTAATCCGGGCATTCGTTGGTGTGACGCGACTGAGCGGGTAGAAATGAGGGCAATCAAATAAATTGTATTTCAGGGGCAATTTCCACGAAAGATAATTGCAGCGCTTCGGCAACGATATAGACCGTTAGCAATGTGTGTGTGTGCCTTGTTTAGAAGCCGACGCATTTACAGGACAAAGTTGTGCATTGCTCTACGTCCTTGTATTTATGGGTGCGCTGCCGTGTGGACCATCCAGTGGTCTGAGTTTGATTCCTCAGTCACGGTGAACATCAGTGGCGAGTGAAACATCGACTTCTCCCGGCCCTCCTGCTCCCCACTGACCAGCGTGGTAAAGTTGTGGTTAGCTTACGTGGCGTGGGGGAAAGGCCCTCATCATCCAGCAGTGGATTGACAAAAATGCTGCAAATTTTAATTTCACTATAGAACCGTGATTGCAATCATGATAAGAGTTAACGATGTGAACAAGTCTTGTTAATCCACTTGATTCGATCCACTGAGATCGTAAATTGGTTGACGGTTTTTAAAATCCTTTATATTAAGTTCGCTTGCTTGCTTGCTTGCGTGCTTGCTTGCTTGCTTGCGTGCTTGCTTGCTTGCTTAGGACCGTGCACATCTTTCGCTCGTTTTTTAACCCACTTCCCGTGATCCAATCGAGCTGACATTTTCCACACAGACTCGTTGTGACAGACAATTAATGTTCGTGAAAAAAATTCCCAAAATTTTACACTTATATTCAAATATAACTCATTCCTCGCTTTGGCTGAACGTCACAGTATAAGAGCCCAGAGCGTAACCCCTCCACAGGCCGTGGCGGAGTAGCGCAGTTGGTAGCGCCCTAGCTTCCCGTGCCAAAGGTCGCGGGATCGATCCCCGCGTCCTCCACAGGCGAATATATTTTTTAATCCTTTATATTAAGTTCGCTGCCACGCATATAAAGGATTTATTGTGAAAAACTTTGTTTTTACGGGTTATACTTATTTATAATTAATGCACGTTATGAATAGAGTATTTATGTCTTTTTAAATCCTTTATATTAAGTTGGCTTGCTTGCTTGCTTGCGTGCTTGCTGGCATGCTTGCTTGCGTGCTTGCTTGCTTGCTTACGACCGTGCAAATATTTCGGTCGTTTTTTAACCCACTTCCCGTGATCCAATCGAGCTGAAATTTTCCACACAGACTCGTTGTGCGAGACAATTAATGTTCGTCAAAAAAAATCCCAAATTTTTACACTTTTTAGGCAAAAAAATTTATTTTACATTTATTCAAATAGAACTCATTCATGGCTTTGGCTGAACGTCACAGTATAGGAGCCCAGAGCGTAACCCCTCCACAGGCCGTGGCGGAGTAGCGCAGTTGGTAGTGCCCTTGCTTCCCATGCCAAAGGTCGCGGGATCGATCCCCGTGTCCTCCACAGGCGAATATATTTTAAATCCTTTATATTAAGTTCGCTTGCTTGCTTAGGACCGTGCAAATCTTTCGCTCGTTTTTTAACCCACTTCCCGTGATCCAATCGAGCTGACATTTTCCACACAGACTCGTTGTGTGTGACAATTTTCGTGAAATTTTTTTTCAGAAATTTTACACTGTTTAGGGAAAACAAATTAAATATTGAATTACCAATTGCTTAATACTGGCAGACAATCATCTGACCCATAGATTGCAGCCATCTCAAGCCAGAGGACGAGAGAACTCTAGCCGCCACGCATATAAAGGATTTAGAGTGAAAAACTTTGTTTTTACGGGTTTACTTGTTTAGTCCTCATCAACAGACCTCCCATTGAAGAGGAGGTTGAGATTTTGAACAAGTGAGACGTTATATTCTTGGTTCTTTCGGTAAAGTCACGTAGAAGGGAAACAATGAAATAATACAAATATAAAACAATAAAACTCTCACGACATTTCGATTGCAACACAAGCAATCGTCATCAGGCGTGAAAACGTCGTGAGAATGTTGTTGTTTTATATTTTTATTATTTTATTGTTTCCCTTCTACGTGACTTTACCGAAAGAACCAAGAATGTGAATCCCTGCAGTCACGAAAGCTTTAAATCAGGTGAGACGTTGTTTGCCGGAACCTGGGGTGCATGGAGGCGAGCCGAGATGTAAAGAGCCAGATGCTGAAGACGGTGAGGTCAATCTTGTCGTTGATTCAGCAGCGCACTGGCAGCCGGTGGAGCAATCTGCGGATAGGGGTGATGTGGGTCGGGTTGACGGGTACATGCAAGAGGTTTTGCAAGCGGTATTTTGAATTATTCAGATTTCGGGAGGTAATAGATGTGGGGAGGCTGCAGAGGAGGTGAGAGTTGCAGGAATAACTGGAAAGAGGTGATGAACGCACGGGCGAGCGTCAGCCGATAGAGGAAGGCGGTGGTGCGAGGGATGATTAAGGTGGAGGAAGGGAGGAAGTTCTGGCTGGTTGAGCGAAACAATTGCCTTTGATGGTTCAGAGCGGAGCCAGAAGAGATACGTGCAATAGACACGTTACATCATTGTGGAGGCGTTCAAGTTAGCTGTAATGGTCAATGGTGTAGAGGGAAGGGGTCAGGACTGGGGAGTGAAAAGGGTCCATGATGAGAGGAAGAGAGGGTGTGAAAAGGTCTTGGCCTTCAAGTTTGCCATTATTTTCACAATAGAAGCGCATTTGTCCGTATTCAGTCATCTGTGTAGGAAATTGACACATGGACAAACATGCAGATGCACATTTTATTAACTTAACTATTATTTTTATGCAAAATATTTATTCGATATTATGTTATTTTACATACATGCTACATGCTCCTGATGTTGTGGAGTGACTCATGCATCCAGCTATGGCTGCAGGCTTTGGTGGTACATGTTGTTTATGTAGTTTATTGTGAAAATTTGGTCAGTTCCCATGATCACTGTTACATTGCTTATGGCTTTATTTTGGTGATTTCGAAAACTTTTTTGGTTTGGCCATGTTTGTTTGTTGTAGTAAGGAGTTAGACTGATGGCCTTAATCTAAGTTGTCTTGTGGTTGTTGTTGTTGTTTGACTTGCATCCCACTGGGATGTTTGCACACAGCGTTGGTGTACTGTGCTTTTTCTGCAATATTTTGCCGGTTTTTTTCCTGGATTTTCAGTTCGCACATAGTCACATAGTCACTTCAAGATGTTTTCTTGTTCATGTTTTTGTTTTTGTTTGTTGCGGTTGCACCCGATTCAAGAGCCGAATGGCTCACAGGGCTATACCTAATAAATAAACTTGAAACTTGAAACTTGTGTATACTCTATAAGCATCAAAAGAAGGAGTTCTTTAAGGACGTAACCAACAGATTTTATTATTTCTCACAAATATTGCATTTTTCCAGATACACAGACAAGATCTAGGGCTGAGATGCAACATCTTGTACGCAACGCGCCCCACTCTGATGATAGCATGAACAAAAATATCCCACGGCATCACATGCGGAGCAGCCAAGACAAAACCCACATGTTTTCACATCTCGTCACTGTGAAGGGAGATTGGACAGAGATGGCACTTGAAAGGAAAGGGGAAAAAATGCGTTGCCTGACTTAAAGTTTTCGATATGCACATGTCAATATTCTTATGACAACTACAATCGATGCTGATGAGTTAGTTCCTTTACTTTTTTATCCAAGAGGGTCACACTGAGTAATATGACTATTTTACAGACGGTCCTGCATTGGCTTTTCATTTTAAGATTTTTTTCTGTCACTGAATGAGAGGAAACCAGAGTACCCGAAGAAACCTACACATGCGATAGGGCGACACTCTATCCCTGTACATGTGCAAATGTATGGTGATTAGTCCACTTGCTGTACTGCCTTCTCCTGGCGAGCCAGTGTATGGCACCTCAACGCCCACGAGAGTTTCACAACATTCGTGCGGTCCGCAAACCCTCATTGTCTCCACAATGCTGGATTACAGGCGTGCGTAGCCATCGATACCCGGCTGAGTTAATTGAGTCAATTCCATCTTCACGTTGGTCATTTTTTCTGTTTTGGTTCCTTGGGCTACCATTATCTCACTGTTGTTATTAGTTGAGAATTCATGACCACATTTTGTTTTATTATGACGATGCTGCGGTGGTGTCTGATTCAAGTTTTTCCTCTCATTATTACGTGGATGCCTTATTGTTTTTTTTCAGCACAGCAATTTCAAACGAGCATATTTCTCGTGAGCAAACCTTAAAAGATTCTCTTCCACCATAAAACATCTTGGCCACACAATAATGAATGGGTGGAAACATTCCATTTTGTTGTTTACAGTTCATTGAGGATGGTTGTCTCTAAAACATTTTGAAAGATGACAAGACACTCTGCATGTCTCGTAACATTTGTAAATACAGTATTGCAGATTGAAACCACACATGTTTGCGAATACGTATTTGCATGAACGCTTATTCTGTGGGTGTATCCGTGTATTTAAATGCAGATACTGTTACGTTAAACTATGTTCCTTGGTAACAGTGCAGAGCTGAATTTTTATTCAGATTCACACTGGGCAAAAAATCCAGAGAAGTACAGCGCTGATATAAATATTTTCACGAAAGGGTTCGACTCAAACATTGTTTAATGTTTGGGTGTTTGACAGAGATGGGCACAAATAATAATTAAGGGAAGTTTATCTTAAGTTGAAACCAGCACAGAGAGGTGAGATTTTTCTTTAAACAGAATAAACTTTCCAATTATGGTGCTGCTGCAAATTTCTTTTGGCTCAACGTTGGTCTTCCCTGTCTGCCTGACAGTCATTCTGCCCCTTTAGGATGTATCAAGAACTTTAAATTGTCAATTCATGGGGATATTTTGGCTGCAGTGACGCTTTATGTATTCACCACAATGCACGTGAATATATAAATATATTTGCTTTTATACAGACAGGATTACAAATGGAGCCTTTTAGAAGTATAGGGGCATTTAATGATTCCACCACCACGATTCAATGAATTAACCAAAATCTAGTTTCAAATTTTCTCGATTGTGTTGTGTTTTTTACGTCTCTCTCATTGATAGTTTCATTTGCACTCTCTGTGTTGGCACTACCTCATGTGTACTGTCTTGTCTGCCCCGTCTACCTCGTTAATGTTGTTCTGTGTGTCTCATCGTTTCATATCGTTCCAAACATTTTGGAAAGTGACGAGCCATCTACTAAAATATGACATCCGCCGAGGAGATCGATGATGAAATAAGCTCATGTGCAGGCTTTTGTGGATTATTAACGCCTCTCGATTGTGAGGGATGGAGCCTTTAATCTAACAGCGGATTGATCATGGCTGCTGATGATACACATTTTCATTTCATTTGCATACCATTTGTATTTATTTGTATTGTAGGTGTAAAAAATCGATGTTAAATCAACTGATGAATCATTGCATGCTTACCATGTGCACTGTCACATTTCTCGTGTTGAAACATTATAAGAATGGTAGAGAAATAATAACTTTGTTATACATATGAGGAGGGATTTGAATTTCCAAACTCTTGAATTAAAAGCCACCTTTGAACAAAAATACTTTTGAACAATTTACTTCAAAATCTTCAGATTCGCGTCCTCTCCCACAACGCATTGACTTGCCAAGAAAGCCAGTAGATAGACATGGGCTGTATCATGTTTCATCGTCACCATTGGCCACGATGAATCCACCGCTGGATGAAGGCCTCCCCAAGACGTCACCCCCTCCCCAGTCCCACTATCCAACAATCTACCCAGTACCTCTACACACACTGACTTCCTATCGAAATTTCACGGCAGACGTCCTACTGTACGTACTTTCCACGGTAGTGAGATGTTAATTGCCTCGCCTGGTACTCAGGAGGTTGGGGTTCGAGCCTGTATATTTGGAGTTTGCATGTTCTCCCCGTGGTCGCGTGGATTTTTTTCCCTCCACATTTATAAACATGCGTTTAGATTATTTAGGTTATTTGGCTGCTATAAATGTTCACATGATAAGCCACTTGCTTGAGATATCATTTGTTACCATGTCGCTTCTGAAAAAGAAGCTAATAACTCCGTGGACTTTTACCTCTTTTAGAAAAATGCATGTATGTTGTGCTTCTTTTACACCATATGTCCGGTCACTAAATACACAATTTTACCGAGTAAAAAAAATATGATTTACTTACCTTTCCTATGCTTTGCACTCATATTGTGTTTTGTATTGTTTGTTGTTGTAACTTTCTGACCCGCCTCTACTGGATATATGTATAAAATAACTTTATAGCTCACCGGATTCATCCATTATATATAAAGAATCTGATTCTATTTCACCCCTTAGCTGCCGTTTCATCACTCTTTTCGACCATCAACCCTTCCAGAAACGTGTCCTCCCAAAGCCAACTTTCATTTGCATGACAGTCCCCAATGATGTTCTTAACTTGCGTATGTTCTGCCATTCATGCGGTCCTCTTTCTGTCTCACAATGTAATGCCATCTGCCCATACTTCTTTATGCCATGTTAAATTGGTGGAAATGCCAGAGCGAGGTGAGAGAGCCGTGGGCAGTTGGTATATGGAACACGCCTACATTATAAAGTCGCACCCGTTGCACACAAAGTGCTTGCCGCAAATGAACCATAATACCTTGCCGTTCTCGTCAAGAAGCATAAACCATCACACAAACTCCGGTCATCCTCGCAGCAGCGGCTTTTGGCTGGCCATTGAACAAAGATGGTCGCTGTATTGAGGAAGCCGTTGGAGCTATGCAATTTTAAATATAGATTGAAAACTAACTTCTTGAGCACCGCTTTTTGTGTTTAGTTTGTTGTCCTTCCACCGCACCTCCGATTAGCAGGGTTGGCTATGTACGGTGCGAAAGAAGTTCAACATACATACATACTCTTACGAACAGGATCTGCTATTGGAAATACCTGGCAGCGAGGAATCTCAGGGAGATTAAAAGTGTGCTTTGAGAAGTGAAGGATCACTAAGCCAACAAGAATAGCAAGATGGCAAGAGGCACTGCAGATGAATGCCTCACTGAGAGAGGCTTCACTCACGATCTCGGTCTCGCTGCTAAAAGGAAAGCCTCCCCTTAAGCCCAGGATTGGCTGGTGTTTAAACAAGATTGTTTTGCATCAGTGATTCTCTTTTGTGGGTTTTGTTTCCCTGTGTTTCTTCCCAACTCCTCTTAAAAGTCATGCCTTAAATCTTATCTGCCTCTTCTGTGCTCATTTAGTGTGTGCCTAACCAAAATTTTTTGTTTTGGGGGTTTTTTTTGCCGACATAAATGCACGTACAATACAGTAGCACGCCTTAATTTGGTTTGTATTGCTTTGAGTGGAGTTATCTTTGCATCCTTCTTTCAGATGTTGGAATATTTTTTCAAAGAACAAAAAAAATATTCTAAGTAGAAGGGGCTCACTTCTCTAAGTGTGCCCTAGCTTCTTGGGTGAGCACACATAGAAGTGCCTACCAACACCACACATGAGAACTTTTTCTCCTCTGAAATCCGTTTTTTTTTCTAGTGCTTGGTATATTTTACATATCAACAATTAAAACACCTTAAAGGCTGCATACACTTTTGTGTAAAAAAATATATTGCCGTTATTAATTACTCTGTTCTAATTCAAATAAGTTGCATTTAAAACAAATAATAGCCGTTATCCATCATCAACCATGGTTAATCAACTGTTGGATGAAAGCCTCCCCAAACTGCCACCACTTCTCATAAAAGGGCCCTTCTGGGTACAGCAGTTCTCTCACAAAGAAGACCAGGGGGGCAATACACTCAAATGTATTCGCAAAATAATAAGGGGCATGTGTTTGTTATTTGAGTCCCAGCATCTTGAGCCCGCACAAATAGAAGTACTTTCTAACACCACGCATGACCACTTTGTCTCGTCTCGAATCTTTATTATATGCATTTGGCTTCTTTTGCCCATTCACAAACAAAATCACTGCAGAAAGCCATAGACATTTTTATTTTAAAAATATTGTTGCTTATTATTTACTCCAAGCACCGTCACTTGTTAAGCAAAATATAATACCATGCCACAAACATCTTGCGCACACGCTGCTTTCATTAAAACAAATACTTCATGCTTTTAAAAAACAATACTTCTGGTCACTATGAGGCGGTTCTTGATCACAATTATGTTGGCCATATATTTTAAATTTGTGATGTCTACAGCATTGCTAATACTTCACCTGCATAATTATAGAGTAATTTTTTTATGTTGGTTTTAAGGGATAAAACACATAGATAAATCTGAAGGGAAAGGTGCCGCCCTGCAATGTCTTGCTCATGTCACTTTTAGCCACACCCCTGGTATATCCTCCACAGGTACATTTTGCATATTGGCAACACAAACACTTTATGTGCCTCCACTCAAGGGAGCTCTAGGGTGTTTTGGCCTACTCTTTCACGCTGCCCAGATTGTCTTTTGGAAGAGGTGGGGGGTACCCACACCTCTACCCTATCACACACAATCTGCTGATCGACTAACTGTGGTGGCTGCAGGGTGGACATGGGTAGGGCGATTTAAGGGCACTTGCCCATGTTGTTGCCACTGCCGTGCCAGGAAATCGAATCAATCTGGCAACCTCTGGAGTGCAAGTCCACAGTATGCTGACCGTTACAGCACGGCAGCAGCATCCCTGACACACGGCATCCGTATTGGTATTATGACATTCTGAACATACTTTGAATTGTGTTGAAACAAAGTGTCTTCAGAATTGGTAAGAAATATCAGGCAAGTGTATGAAATTGCCAAATGATGAAAACCCAGCTGTGAGCCACGCACAACAGACTCTCTGTGCTTGTGAACATTTTTGGGCTGTAGATTATTTCCCGTTGCCAATTATGTTTCCACAGAACGTCGCATGACGCACAAACACATACCTTAGCGGCACTTAAAATGTCAGATAAGGATTTTCTTTTCAATAAATAAGACAATGCTTCACATGAACATTGGCCCGGAAAGTCTTTTGTCAATGAGGGTTTATAACCATTGCCATCAAAAACATGACACAATTCTAATGTGGCAATACGGAAGGCTGTGGGTGGTTTCTTGTGGACTTGAAAGGCTGTTTAGCTCATCAGCAATACACATGTAGCCACAGCAGGTCCTGTCACTGGGCGAGTGAGCCAGAGGTGTAGATTGATGAAAAGGCAATTAATCATGGTTTTATTGCAGTGTCAGTGTACCTTCATGCGGGGTGTTATGTCTCTGTGGTTAGCCGACTGCGTTCCAATTTCAGTGATACAGGGTCGATGATTTTATGCCAAAAGCCATTGTTGTATTGTACTTCAATGCTCTATGCTCCTCCACACAGACTAGTGTGGTAAAGCATTGTAAAAGAAACCCCCACAACTTGAGTGGTATGAGGAGGTCCTCATCCAGAAGGGGCCGTCCATAAATGACGTCACGCACCTAGGGGGGGTAAGATTTTTCTGACGAGGGGGGGGGGGGTTGAGAAATGTGACGTGACATCAAAATGTGCAACTTTAAATAAAAAGAGAATTGTTATAACAACACTGATTGTTATAACAACACTCCTACAAAATCAGAGTGCAGCGCCACATTAAATACGCACTACAATGACAATAGTTTAAAGCGATTTGAAGCATGTTTTATTTTCAAAATGGAAATATGGTTTGGGGGGGGGGGTAGAGCTTTGTGACGTCATATTTGAGGGGGGGTCTGACTTTTTGTGACGCCGTGTGACGAGGGGGGGGGGGTCAAAAATCGTCCAAAATCGCGTGACGTCATTTATGGACGGCCCCGAAGTTGATTGACAAAATGGCTGAATGTGCACATCATTCATAATTGATATATGCACCTTCCCTATGACTCCCATAGGTTGACTTAGCCGAAACTTTATTTCCACGATCAGACAGAATCTTGGAATTAACGTTTTATGAAGAAATCCCCCAAAGTTAAACATGTTGAACAGGTATACATGTGCGGTGATGTTAAATGGACCACTACGGTGCGTCGCGCCAAGTGCCGTTCAAACAGGCGCAGAAGCTAACACACAATACAGTACCAGTAAAAAAACTATTCTCATATTTTGCTACTGGCAAAGGAGGTTCCAATGGTCTAGATGCATTATCATTCAGTGGGCCACTAGGGGCATGGTACTGGGTGCGTGCAGGAGGAAGCCTGATGAGTCCTACCGACAGAGTAGGGGATTGCAGCCTCCACCAGCGCCGCAGGGAATCACCACAGAGTGCGCCACTGGAAGAATGTGGTGGGGGGCGGCTGGTAGTAGGGGCCATGTGAGGACGAGTCACACCGGAACCGGGTTAAGCACGTGATGGGCCAGGGTAAGTAATGTGGGACAAAGGTGAACGAGGGGGCACTGGGGGAGTAGCTGAGAACTTCTAGACTCTAGACTCTAGAGAGATCCCGAAAGAGGCGTGGTTAAGGGCGGAGCCAGAGAGGGAACAGGTGCTGTGTAGCCTGGAACCGCCGGAAATATTATGGACGTAGGGAGCGACCGAGGGTGGAGCCAGGCCGCTCCGGGAGAGATAAAAGGGAAGCCCCGAGCACAGATCCGGGCTGTCTGCAGGTGAAGTGGAACCCAAGTTCTACGTCTTCGTCCCCGTCTTCGACATCGTGAATCAGGCAGCACGTGGCTGTTCTGACCTGATTATAGTTATCCCGTATGCAAGAGAAATAGGTGTATTGTCGTCCTATGCGTAACAAGAGTGAGAATAGGTGTATTTAGTCCCGTGTGTAAAGGTGTTGCATAAAGTGTAGAATAAATGTTGTTGCCTCCTAAATAGTGTCTCTGAATGACTCACTACACATGTATAACTCCATTGCACGTTCATAGCACAGCAGCAATGCAGTTGCAGAGAATTGAAAATAGACATCCATGTCCTAATTTATGATGAATCCACTCTCTCCGAGTATTAATTTATTCTGGGGGTTTTTTATTATTATTATTTTTTACCCGATGTTATCATGGGATTGCTATCGGCATAATGCGATGAGCCAAAGCATCCATTCATATCTCTCAAAGAGCAATGCAATCCGTCGTGTTGGAGAACGGCCCCACGGAAGCGGATCTCACGTGTCATTTCAAGTGACCCTTGGTCTTCCCATTAGAGGGCAGCACTTTCCCCATGCACTCTGCCCATGAGAGTGATACTCGTCTCACATCAGTTTAACCAGTGTTACAATTCTCAAAGCCGGAATTGGTTCACAAAATGAAGTACAGAAACAAGTTTCATGTGATAGGGCGGAGGGGCTTTCGTGCAGTCATTGGTGATGAGGCTGACACTGTCAACTCGCTATACTTGAGGACCTGGGTTAATCACAGATGGCTGCCGGAATTTTAATCCAGGATCCCAGTTGGTGCCAGATCAGCACTGTGACCTCTGAACCACCCCTCATTTATGTATTCTGTAATCAGAATAACCAAACAGCCTTCCATTCGTATCTCTACATAAAAAAATACATTGTTTATGGGCCTCTCCAGAGTATTGCTATCCAGCAGCGTTTGTTTAAGCAGGCAACTCTGAAAAGTGATTATTACCGTTGTTGTGCGGGTGGGTATATAATAAGGGTGTCGTGAAGTATGGAATTATAATGTCGATTTTTAAAACTCACATAACATTCCTTGAATTGTAAATTCTGTTTCAGATTCATGAAAATAACATGTGATACGCTCATAATGAGTGTAGACTAATGAGGAGCACACCATTGTTCCAAAGAGACGGAAGAAACTAGAACATTTTAATTTAAACTTGCAATGCACACAGTATTAGCTCTCTCCCTCGGAGAGTCGCTTTCTCTCTCGGAGAGAGAGAGAACAACTCAGAGGCGCGAAGAACTAAAGAAAGACACAATGAGCCGGCGTTAGACAATCGCCCAAGCTATGTGGTCCTCTGAATATGGAGGTGTTATCGGCCAATGTTTACGAGTGCTTACATGTGAGAGGAAACCGGAGCACGTGGGTAAAATACATACGTGAAAGGGGGAAACACTCAATCCCACACAAACATAATGGGTGAAGTCCACATTGTTTGCTCTACCGCCGTCTCCTGGTGAGCCAGAGTACGGTGCCTCCTTGACGACAACGGGAAGGGAGTTTCACGATATTTGTGTGATCCCCCCCTGCCACTGCCCCTCCGTCGTGATGGATTTCAAGCGTGCGCCAAAAATGCAAACGAGAGGGCTAAATAAATAGGGGAAAAAATCCGTTGCTACATGGAGTCGTGGCCCCTGAATCGTGATAACTCATCCAATTGCCAGCGGGGCGAATTACGATGAATCCCGTACGTTATTTAACTTTCTTGATTACCATATCGTGGACTAATTGACTTAATTTACCATCGGATGCTTGACTTTAATGCCAACTTGTAGGTGTTGGAATATACAGTGTTGTTTGTTTTAATGAAACATCCAGGAGTAAGAATAATTCAAGTTAATTATTCAGGCAGTTGTAGAATATGGTAATACAATTCATTATACAATCATGAAAGTGACATCTCTGATTATAGTTACAATACATATGAAAGAGTCTATGTTCATGTAAAAAAAGTATGAATGACCCTCCCTCTTCACTTGAAGTACTTTGCTGTGTTCATTGTGATATATTAAGCACACAGAACATACATACTTAATGACTCTTGTTGAATATTAAACAAAGCCGAATATAATGAACACATGTAAGAGGCTTTGCACACTGCACGTTTATTGATGTTAATTAAATATATTATTTAAAATAATTGGAAAGAACACGTGCATTGTTTAAACATACTGTTCAGCTTTCTAAAAGCCCTTCATTCCACTCACTCCCGCCTATTTATTTCATCATTTTGATCTCGGTCCGTCTGCAATAACTGCCATAGCAGGACATATTTAATCAACGATTGTTATCTGCTATAGTGAGGAGGTGGGATAATGGTGAGGAGGTGGGTTTCTGGTGAGGAGGTGGATCCTGGTGAGGAGGTGGGTCCCTTGTGAGGAGGTGGGATGCATTTACTTTTGTGTTTAGCTTGTCCTGCCTCCACAGCTACGATTAGCAGGGTTTGCTACGTATGGTGCGAAAACAGTTCAACATACATACTGCTGTAGCACAGATCAGACATTTCCACATGGAGGATTGAACAAAAGTTAACAAAAAAAAACATGGAGAGATGCGTCGTTGGGATTACACTCGGAGGTACAAGAGGACCGCGTGGATTAAAGGCCACACACATAGGTCAAATATATAACTTTGACTGTGAAAAAAGTAAGGTTGTTCGAGCAGGACGTGTCACACTGAGCGACAACACCAGCGGAGTGGCGACCAAGGGAGGTAAAATATCCGAGGGGCGATAAGCCACTTCATTGAGCCGTCATTTGTGGCCTGGTCGCTTCTCAAAAAGAAGCTAACAGCTCAGTGGCCTTTACCTTTCCTATTCATTGCCCTCCTGTCGGTTTTTTATTGTTTGTTGTTGTAACTTTATGTCCGGCCCCGACTGGAAACCTTTGAAGAAGAGGTCTGTAGCTCATCGTATTCCTCGGGTAGATAATACATATTTTGATTCTGCATCACAGTTCCATGAGAAATGGCGACAGCTTGGAGAGGTGTTCATTCAACAGTGGATTGACCATGGCTGATGATGATGGCAGTGCACAGTAATACTTTATATAACCAATTTCCTTCTTAATCGGGTCAGTCAAACATAAAATAACCTCAAAACATCTTAAACTAATTTTAAGCATTTTTTCTTGTTTTTTTTATCTCTTCCTGTCTGTAGAACAGCTGTAATCAGGGTCTGTCTGCCAATCCGTGCTCGGTAATTTACCCGACCGTAGCCTGGGGCATGGCTGCTTTCACTCGCCTACAGAAGCCTGCATGAAACCAGCAAATCTGCGTGTACTGTGAAGGAATAGGGAGGGCAACGCAGCCATTTGAAATAGGGAATGTAATTTGCTTTTGCACGTAGCTTTTTTGGGTTTTGTCATTGTTAACAAGTTTAAGTCAAAATTAAAGCTAATAATATGAGGAAGACATTATGGACTAAGGTGGCAGGTGAGGGCAGCCCCCATAGGTCAGCGGGGCTGCTTGTGCCAGTAATGCTCTCTCCGCCAGAACCTTGCCCAGCGCTAAACATCTTCCCCAAGCGCCTGGTGGGTTTTTCAAACTGAATATTCACCAGGCTCACAGTCGCTTCAGCTCATGTCTACATTGGGCGCGTTATCCGAAAATAAATGTTATATATAAATACATACATTTACATACTAATACAGTATTGCGTAGACGAATCTTGCATTAGTACTGAGATGTGAGACTCGTTTAAGAAGTGAGATGTGCAGCGCACGAAGACGACGACGATGATGATCACCATCTGATATCTCTGTACAAAGCACAGGAATAGACAGGGCTTATACATAAAAGCTCAAGTATGCCACACAGATGGATAAAATCATTTCCTTCCTTTAAAAAAAAGTATCTAAGACCTAACCAAAAAAGTGTGGTGATAAAAGTGGTGTCATGCTATGTTTTCTGTTTGTTTTTTCTCTGCTTCTGAGAATTCCCAAATATATTGTGTGACTCATAGCGGGATCCAAGGATATGATAGCAAATACGATTGTTTTCAACAATGCGCAGTCCCCAAATCTTATCGTAAATCAACACCCCTCCGTGCAGGTTACCTTGCAGGTGACGGCTTTAAGATAACATCCTCTGCCAGCTCTCCCGTGAGTCCGGCCCACAGAAAGAAACCAGCTCCGCACTGAAGTCTCCGGGTCAGATTGCATCTTGGAATCAGATTGCAGGTAGCATCGGAGTGTGCGCGCGACATTCTAAAGGGAGGAAAGAGGGACAGAAAGAGAACTCAAAACTAGCTAAGCCCTGGGTTTATGGTGATAAGGATACAGTGCACGATCATAGCATTCGAGTTGCGGGGCCAAGCACAAGACAGCCGGAGTGGTCAGCCAGAGGCAATGGTTACTCAAGAAATTGGTCAAATTATAATCACAATCAGGACCCTATCGATATAGTCTCGAGGCATTCATGTGTAAATAAATAAAGTATGAGTTTCAATTTGAAGTAAAGCTGGGAGAATTAGTCGATTAATCGACTTTTTTGTGGTCAATGACATAGGCCCGTTTGAAATTCGCAGCCACTCCAAAATGTGGGAAACTACAACGTTTCACTCCATGTGAGGCTTGCCACCTGCCTGAATTTGACCCCGGCAGTTCGGGAATTGGCATCTGTGTCCGACTGGCAGTAATTGATTCGTACCGAGATTTGGTATCGGTATCGTTGGGTTAAACTTCATGACGATATGCTCAACAGTTCTGATACACTAAGGCCGACTAAGAAATAGCAGCTGGGTCTGTGGAAAAGGTGGGAACACCTAAACAGTTGCAGAAGAAGATGCTAGCACATGGAGCGAAACGTCGGGATAGTGCTATGAGGAAACCGCTGGAGCTATGCACTTTTAAATCTAGATTTAAAACTCATTTCTTTAGGGCTGCGTTTTTGTGTTTAGTTTGTTGTCCTTCCCCCGCACCTCTGATTAGCACGGTTGGCTACGTCCGGTGCGATAGAAGTTCAACAGGCATACATACAAGCTCACAGCACGTGCCGAAAAACATCGGACATGCAGAGCAGCACGCAGTTACAAGCCGAAAACACATCGTAGAGAGCTGTACGTGTTACAGAGGTAACCAAAGCGATGGAAGAAGAAGAAGAAGACCCAGGTGTCCCCACGTCTCCCTGCTGTATCATCTCCCTCCCTCACCGCCCCTGCAGTCACCGGCGCTCATCGACAACTGCAGGCCGCGTGCTGAGCCACGCTCGCTACGCTTCAGTGCGTTCATCACTCACACACGCAACAGACATTGGAAGTCTCGCGGCCCGGTCAGTATTAGAAGTCAAACCCATAAATACCAAGAGAATAGTTTTTTTCGAATGTTTGTTTTTTCTTTAAAGCTATTCGCACCAGCAGTGCACACCCATAGATGGTTTGTTATGTCCAAAAGGAATGTGTATTTTACAGATAAACTACTGTAATTATGGATAAAAGCTTTTCTTTACAGTACTCATACACAAAGCTGTGCATATATATTTAAATAATGCGTATTTGCATTTTATAATAGTATTAATTTATAGCCCTTTATTTTCAGGGCACCACGGTAGCGAGATGTTAACTACTTTGCCTGGTATGCAGGAGGTCGTGACTTTGATCCCAGAGTTTGCATGTTCTCCCCGTGGTTGCGTGGATTTTTCTCCGGGTCCTTCGCTGTTTTCCTCCACATTTCGAATCAACGTGCGTTTAGAGTCTTGACTGCTATAAATTTCCACGTGATAAGCCACTTCATTGGGTTGTCATTTGTGGCCAGGCCACTTCTGAAAAAGAGCTGTTTAGCTCAGTGGGCCTGACCTGGTAAAAAAATTAAAAAGTTTTTTATATATATAGTTAATCTGCCGGATGAAAGTTGACGCCTTGTGGGTTGTGGTTGTTGTTTGGCTGTACTTCAACGCACTTATAAGAGCAGGTTGTTTGACGGGTAGGTGCTTAGGACTGGCTCAGATGTCAATTGCCACCGATGATAACCCTGGTTGGGAATGAAACTTAACTCGTAAAATGTAAAGCATAGCAGAGTGAACCATTGTGCTAGAACTATCTAAATTCAATCGAGATTTAAGTTGTTTTAATGTTAAATGACTATTCCTAGTGAATGCAGAGGCCACTAGTAAATGCAACAGGTCACAAACTGATTACAAATCAAAACACATTGATTACTATGTACACAATTGACGTATGTATAGTTTAGCTTAACGACCAATGTTAATCGATGGATCAATGGATCATGACGTATTCACTGTAGAGTAGAATATGAATATCAGCATACTGTGTATAAACACAGTTCTGTAATATGCAACACATGCTTACATTAGACTGTCGCGGTTAATGCAAAGAGCAGCTTCGGATACACGCACACTTCAAACGTTGGGATTTAGTCAACAATTTGATTATAGGATCACAGACCTTGGGCAACTGTTGGCATCAGTTCTGGCTGCTTCCCCGCCTGTTTGTGCTATCCCGCACCTTTTTAATCCCATGGAAACAGTGCAGCGCGTTATAAAAATGTGTGTATGTTTGTAAGCGCAACTGACCTCGCTTCCGCGGGGTTTGCTTTTGTCAAGCTCCTGCTGTAGTCTGTGGCATTCTGTCTCTGTCACATCACATGGTGGCACTGTCATTCTTAAGCCTCCAAACCTCCACGTCGGACCACTAAGTCAGAGCACTTCTGCAGCTCAGCCCACGCGCGCTACCACGGAGCTACTCGTGCCCTCTCTGCAACGTCAAATTACATCTGCTCGGGCACATAATGATAACTTCCCACGCAACGTTGCCTCTGGCCCTGGAGCTTTTCAAAGAGTAATGGCTGGGAATGTCTCTGCATTGCGGGGTAACACAGATGGTTGGCCCCGGCTGGGTGAATTGTAACCAGACAGGGCGGACCCAAAGCAAATTTGTGGCTCCCTTAAAGATAAATGAGAAGTGGGAGGCCAAGGTGTAACTTTGGAAGCGATTGTAATTCATAATCCAGGGATTCCAATTGTTAAATTACATTTACAAATGCAATCTGAATGATCGTCAAAGGCAAAATAATAGAACAGTTATTTACATAGTTCTGCTTTCGTATTTGCATCCCAGCGTGACAGTTAAACCTTTGCCGCAAGTCTCTTTAATCTTCCCCGGCCTCTGTTACCCACCGATAGAAATGGGTACACCACAGTCAATCAACAGGTTGTACGTGGTGGGGTAAAGTGTGGGCACTCCCACCTCTTCCAAGATACATGGCCAGTGCAGGAGAGTTGGCCAAAATACCATCTAGAATGCTTCTCGAAAGCTGCCACCCGTGGAGGCCCTTCCACCGTCAGTGGCATGAGCAATGCATCGCAGGACTGCATCTCTACCTTGATTTATTTGTATCACTTTGAATGAATTCAATTGTAATTGTCCCATTGTATAGACTGGCTCCACTGAATAAATATGGAGTTTTCAGCTGTTGGCTCAGGGCCACCAATGCAAATAAGCACCACCCAACACTCACGATTCCATTCTGGAGGATTCCCACTGAGATTTCGACACTTCTACGGACGGATGTCATGTTTCAAATCCCAACTGAATTGAAGGGTAATTCTAACAGAAATTCTGCCGTGCAAGAGTCACTCGAATGGGATTCTTTTGCGACTCTTCTGTGAATCTCACTTGGGCAAACTTTGAAAATGCTTGGCTGAGTTAAGCATCCGGTGATCCAGATGGCAGTCCCAGTGGTTGACCTCGATACCAGCCGGAATTGACCAGAATATCAGCCGGCTTAATCCAAACCCTGACAAGAATTGCCATTGAAATGTATGGCCGATGTCGATGTAATTTCACGACTGATAGATATTGTATAGGCATGGGCAATGCATTTGAATGGCGAGGCTACGAAGCCGTCTGGGCCCTTCTCGTCTCAATGCCGTGCCGATTTCCACACAACTTGGCCGCATCATGATTCCGGCAATTCTGCCAATCTCGCTAGAAATTCTGAAGGTAGAATTGCGATTCGAGGCGAGGGGGTCGTTAGAATCACCCAAAATCTATTTGAGATACTGAAACTTAAAAAAATTGTCCATTTTATTCGGTCACAGTTATATCGAAGGTTATAAAAAAAGTGATCAAGGACGGAGTAGGGCATGCAATTTACTTGTGCAGCAACAGTACACCTACAAGCGGTGTGTGTGTGTGTGAGAGAGAGAGGAACGCTCTTGGAATAGACAATAGGGACTGTGCAGTGGCATCTCGTCTCATCTCATTCCTGTGCGGCTCTGCTGCCAAGATGAGTTTATGTGACGGTGTTTGGTGGAGGGGGGGATCTGCTGATGATACGCAGCTCTCTTCTGTGACACATGCCAGTGGCACAACTGGAAGAACATTTCTTTGTGCGTGAAAAGCATGACTCTAGAGTTTAATAATTAATACCGCTCTTGACAGGGAGAAAGTCATTTTTCAGGCACGTACACACACCAATTACGAGCGGCATCGGCACGCTGTGAAATTCGGCACCCCGTTTCAGGGGAAACGCTCTGTCCTCCAGCACTGCTGCTGCTGACACTAGACATATTGAATTACATACACAGCATTGCGCTTGTCTCTGGCGGCTGGAGGACATGTATGTCACAAGCTTCTCAAGGCCAAGTTTCCTCAGTTTGAGATGAAGTGTGCCATGGAACCTGCATCGAATGTTCTTGACTGGTGAATCAAAGGCGACCCAAATTAGCTAATCCTTATATATATATTTTTTTTTAATCAGCACTCAATGATTGGATGACACTGTGCTACAACATGTGACATTCGGGAGGAGGGTATTTGTTGTGTTAGCTTCAACACAACTAGTACCGTCATCTTGCTGAAATTTACGTCGTTCATTCGAATCCAGCTACGATTAGCACTTAGCTCCTAAACATATTGCCATGCCCAAAAATATAATATAATTCAAAAGGTCTTAAGTTTAAATCCCAATTATGGGTAGACTCAACCTTTCAGGCCTCTGCGGTTTGTAAAATAAGTACCACGTTTTGAGAAGTCAATAGTGGTTGTTCTATGGATTGATTGCGCCTCACCATAGGAATGTGGAATTTCCACTGTTGGATCAGGGGCTGTAAATGGCGATGAGCACCTCCCCGCTTTCTTTGGAATGGATAAACACTTGGACGAATGTCGTCACCATACTAGCGCCATACTTAAATTCTAGCGACTTTAAAACTAAAACTAATGTGAGATTAAATTGGAATTAGCGTTGACATTATGGTTCATGATATTAATATGGAACGCTGGCAGGGATGTCCCTATTTCTCACTTATAGCCCCCACACTCATGTGGCTCACATGAGTACTTATGAGCACATGGGTGTGTATGAAATTAAAATTGCAATGATAATAATACTCATTAACTTCTCTCACACACTGCGTTGTGCAACAATGATGATACCCCCCGTGTCTAATTGTGATTTTAAACACCCCCTTCAGTCACAATATAATGTTGTTCATGATCATCATGATCCTCATCTATGTTTTACCCACTGCTGCATCGTGGTCTTTACGCAACTGTCATCATCCATCTCGTTCTTGCACATGAACTGATCCCATTGCTCAATCTCTATGGCGGTCGTGCTCTCGTGCGCATTCTCTACTTTGTCTGCCATTTCATCGTCAGTCTCATCATCGGCCGTCATTCCTTCTCGCGATGTGTGCTGCCCAAGCCCACTTTCATCAACTGTCAATATGATGGTCCTCATCTGTGGTTGTTCCCCTGATGCATGTGTTTTTATTTCTGTCAGTCAGCGTAATAATCTCAAGTGTAGATTCGAAGCTTTCGTGATTGCAGGAATTACTATTTGGTTCTTTCGGTAAAGTCACGTAGAAATAAAATAAAATAAATAATAATAGACTATGACGTTTCGATTGCAACACAAGCAACCATCATCAGGTAAGAAGGAATGAGAAAACAAACATAGTAAACTTAGAAATATAATGCAATACAACACAGAGAGTCGGCTAACACAACAGTCAACACCCTACCTGGTTGATTACGTTCTTCCAAAGATTGCAAAATTTGAGAGAGAGATAAAAACAGACACGGAGACACATAGACAGACACACAAGCAGAGAGAAACACCACAGAGACAGAGAGAGAGACACACACATAGACAAACAGAAAGACAACGCCTCTGTGTCGAGGCCTTAAATAGAGCGAGAGCGGGGGGGGTAGAGAGAGAGGGGGGGGATTGTGGTAGAGAACAATGGGAGAGTTGCGTGGAATTCCTGCCCATAGCGGCCGGAGGAGAGACAATGGACTTATACACAAACAAGCACGGAACAAGCATTGTCGTGGAAGTATTTTATTACACATGTACTATTGGATACATATCATACGCACACCGTCTCAAGTCATTGCATAAGTGTTTCATTAACTTCCAGAGCCTATTCCTGCTGTATAATTCCCAGTGTTCCTGTTCAACAGTCGTGTATATTTGAATAATATATTATAATCCAAGCCATGAGCTACCCACTGCACGGAACATCTTTATATGTATGTTGAACTTCTTTCGCACCGTACGTAGCCAACCGTGCTAATCGGAGGTGCGGGGAAGGACAACAAACTAAGCACAAAAAGCTATTCTAAAGAAATTAGTTTTCAATTTAGATTTAAAAGTGCCTAACTCCAGTGGCTTCCTAACAGCGGAAGGAAAGCATTCCAGATGGCCGCAGAAGCGCATCTGAAAGCGCGCAA
Organism: Lampetra planeri; assembly: GCF_965212315.1. NCBI lineage: Eukaryota > Metazoa > Chordata > Hyperoartia > Petromyzontiformes > Petromyzontidae > Lampetra > Lampetra planeri. The sequence continues at coordinate 12,098,116 of NC_136112.1, forward strand.
CGATACAGTCACTGTCTTTGTTCGATGGCTAGCCAAACGCGGCTGGTGCGAGGATGACCACAAATCGGATAACAATCGAGTGTCGATGTTGAGAAAAGAAGGTGGACATTGGAGATGGTTGAGACTGATGAAGGAGCGGCAGCCAAATAAATGGAACACGAGGAAATATTCATGCCAACGTTTGTGCTCAGCAGCCCAGGGCCAGTTCAGCTGTCGCGAGCGTTCATATTCCCAGCCACCTTCGTTGAGTGCATTAAATGGAAATTGTTGGGCGGTAGACAACTGGAAGACACAGCAGAATATGTACTGTACACCACGGGCAATTATTGAAGGTGGGGTCGGTATAAAAATTATAAATCATATCGAACCAAGGGAGTGGTGGCACAGTGGTTTTGGCATTGCATTATTAACCCGGTGGCCCAGTGTGCAATAGTAACAAGCCCATGACAAGCATTAGTCGTGAGTAATATCTGACGTGGTCTCGAACTACTTTTCCTTCACCATCCTACACTGGCCAACATCATGAAACATGTAAATATAAACTAAACTATTCAAACTAAACTATTTAAATTTCACCAGGTAAGGCCCACTGAGCTGTATAGCTCTTTTTCAGAAGCAACCTATCCACACATGCTAGTCTAACTAAGTGGTTTATTACGTGGAAATTTATAGCAGCCAAATACACTACATACATGTTTCTAAATGTAGAGGGATGAACCGGAGGACCTGGAGAAAAATCCACACGACCACGGGAAGAACATGCAAACTTCAAATATAGAGGCGGCAAACGTCTGGATCGAAGCCACGACCTCCTGTATACCAGGTGAGGTGGTTAACATCTCGCCACCGTGACTCCAAACTCAAACAACCCCCACGAATGCAGCAATGGATTGTCCAATCTAATAATAATAATACTATTATCATATTATTATTGAACACCCAAAACAAATAAAGTGCTGCTTAAATGCTATGCCTACTCTGCTTCTTTTTCTTCGCATGGATATGACACACAATAGCACGGGTTGAACACAGGATGTGATTAATGGTATTTAAATTCAGCGCAGCCATAACATGCTAAAAACAGCTAGACCATTTAATAATTAAGCAAGGAAGCTTAGATACATGTTCGTGGCCTTACTTTGGTTCAAACTATGTCAAGGAAGAAGACAATGTGTTTTGGTCTTGTGTAATGAATAACATGTTCAAGGGAAGAGATGTATGCGTGTAAAGTACCATATACTGGTAGGAACCTCCTGGTTACATCAGCCACAGGGGATTATTGTGTATGTCCGTCGTGCAGGGAGGGGCTGGGTGGGGAGGGGAGGGTGGGGAGGGGCTGGGTGGGGAGGGTGGGGCTGGGTGGGGAGGGGAGGGTGGGGAGGGGCTGGGTGGGGAGGGGCTGGGTGGGGGGTGGGAGGGGTGGGGCTGGGTTGGGAGGGGCTGGTCACCCCGTGGTGCCCTTATAAAACTCAACGTTTAACCTACTCACGCCGGCTTGTGCCCGCCCTCACAGTCGGGCATATTTGCGGAATACACCACGCCGCCGTTGACCCTGGCCATTGACCGAGCAACCCAACGTTACTACCAACTCCCTCGGCAGGACTGTGTTTGTAAACCACTGCAGTCTGCGGTCCTTCAAGGGAGGAATAGCAAAACCACACAAAATCTCTCCTGAAGCCCTCTTTGTCGTGGCTAACAGACCTCGACATTGGCATTTAGCTCCTGAACATATTTCCATTCGCATGAATAGAATTTACATGTAAAAAGAATATGGATATTGAACTTGTGAATTGTGTGACAGAGGTTGAAAGAGAGTGACAGACAAAAAAAACAACCACAGAAAGAGAGCAGTATGACTGCATCCTTCATAGAATGTGCCCGAGGCGTTCATTTTCCTTCTGACCACAGCTTTGCATCATGGAAAAGTTAATTTAAGGCGGTCCACAGCCATCTTCCCGATGTAAATGGAGTCCATATGAACCAAATCTGTTATGCACATGGGCCACATGTCCTTAGCCTACTAAACCAGCAAAGTATCTCTATCCAGCTCTGGATGGCAAGTGCAGATTTAGTTGTTATTCTGTCCTTTAGCTGAGAGCTGTTGTGGATGAACTGTCGTGGGGCATGGATACTCGGTCATATTGCGAGAGTGTTGATGATTGAATAGAGTACTCAGATATTGTGCTTATGTACCCTGATTCACCTTCACTTGATGCATTAAAATAACAATGGATCATCCGTCTTTCCTGAACTGGAAGAACTAGTTAATGTGTGCGGTTTTTGGTGACAGCATAAGTGTTTAATTAACTTCCAGAGCCTACTCCTGCTGAATTATTCCCAGTGTTCCTGTTAGACAGTCACGTATGTTTGAAAAATAAATTATAATCAAAGTCCTGACCTATCCACTGCTGGATGAAGTCCTCCACAAAGGCATCCGCGATGCATAGACCATCTTGCCCCTGAACAGAAGCTAATTTGTGTGTATGTTGAACTTCTTTCGCACATAGCCAAGCATGCTAATAGTTAGGTACGGGGGAAGGACAACAAACTAAACACAAAAAGCAGTTCTAAAGAAATTAGTTTTCAATCTAAATTTAAAAGTGCATACCTCCGGTGACTTCCTAATATCAGAAGGAAGAGCGTCCCAAACGGCCACAGAAGCGCATCTGAAAGCGCACAATGCAGTGACCATATTTTTTGACGGTTAGCCAAAAACCGCTTCCAGGATGACCGGAGTTTGCGTGATGGCTTCTGCTCTTTGATGAGATCAGCAAGGTGTTGTGCTTCGTTTGCGGCAAGCACTTTGTGTGTAATGAGTGCGACCTTAGAATGTATTCGTTCGGCAACCGGAAGCAAACGCAGCTCAGCGAGCACTGCACGGATATTCTCAGATTTTGCAAGTACCCGTCACGACACGTGTCAAAGGTTGTGTTACACGCTACAGCTTGGTAATTTCATCGCTCTATCTCCGTGGTGGGGGATTCTCTGAGGCTTGTTTCTCCTTTGTCTGCCACTCCATTAATCGTCTCAATTACGATATATATACAGCAGTATATATACATCTTGATTTAAAGCTTTCGTGACTGCAGGGATTCATATTCTTGGTTATTTCGGTAAAGTCACGTAGAAGAGATACAATAAAATAATATTAATATAAAACAATGTTTTATATTAACAATAAAATAATATTAATATAAAACAATGTTTTATATTAATATTATTTTATTGTTTCCCTTCTACGTGACTTTACCGAAAGAACCAAGAATATAGTATATATACAGTTCATGTACAATATTATACGATGGAAAAATCCACAAATCTTTTTAATATAACCTATAAGTCCTGTTTGCTGTTCCATCATTCATTGTGTGTATGTATGTATTTATTCATTCATAGGTTGTAATTATAACTTTTTATCACTATTCAAATTCCAGATGGATACTCATGCAAGTGACCTCGTGGATCTATCACACTTGCTTTTAGTGCCTCCAGTGTGCCGGAAGTAATCCGTGTTAAAATGAAGTTGGAACTTTCAATTTGGTGTGGTTTTTCTTCTTTTTCTGCAGTGAGCCTCACTGAAACACATGCCATTTGCCCTCAAATAAGCCTCCACTTATCTCAATGTTTCTTAAAGTGCCAAGCGACATGAGGATTCATGGGCGGTTATTTGGAGGCAGGCGCCTATTAGACATACCGAATAATTTGTGGGAGTCCAGATATGGGCTAAGTTTTGTGGTTGCTGAAACAAGAATATCTCAAGATTACGCTCTGTTATTCACTCCTTTCACTCTGAGAATCCAAAAAATCCACACTTTCAGCTTTCTTAGTAGAAAGCACCACTGTTGAAAGTTTGAAATAATGGATCCATTCTCGTATTGACATGCATTTAGTTTTAGTAGCTGTAATGCCCACAGCATAAGGCAGTGCAAAACTAATTAGAAAATAACAAGAGAATGCATCATGCATCACTGCTTCCAGGATGTGCAGAGTTATACGTGGAGCAGATTCTTGTTGTTGTAGAAGGAGAGGTGAACATTTGTGAGAACAAGACACGCACGCACAATGGAACGTTAAAACCGACCTACTGAGCCCGGTTTTTTTAACCCTTGCATTAATACACTCGCATAGCATATAAGTGCCTGGATGCTGAGTACAGGTTTCCCTCGCTTTATGAGGTTGATGCGTTCCAAAAAAAAGGGTGCACAATGCAAAATTGTGGACCACACAGTCACCCAACGCACAATGCACTGCACAGCTGGCTGTCGAGCAGCGTATACAGAAACACATTACAATGTTGTTCCACGTCTGACCGCATAGCAGCATATGAGTGAATTTAAACCCAATGTAGCGATTTATTTTTTGGGTAGAAATACGTTAGCCGTATATTCGTGGAATCGCACAAAATGAACCCGCTTAAAATGAGGTAAACCTCTATTGCTACTTTGCAAATTACAATCGAGCAATTTGGGTGACTGGGCGCAATTTTGAATATCGCATACTCGACGAGAGGGAAACAATCTAGATTTTCTGATGAATGTTTTTGCACATCATGCCATATGGTGGGAATTAATTTTTGCCATTCCCTATTTGTTTAAACTAAAGTCTCAACATTTCGAAAAACATCGGATATCAATGCCAAGCAACATGTGCAAACAAGGAAACACATTTTAAAATTATTTTGCCAAAGTAAAAACGAATCCTTCATTGCCCGTGAGCACAGTGTGCTCCAATACAGTATGAACACCGCATTTTCTGAACGAGTGTTGAGTACACACGTTTATTTCACTACTTCGCGTTCCATATTTAAATAAAGTTCGGATGTTTCAAGTAGTTGTTTTGTATGCTCTAAGTATTGTGTATACGCTGTTTGAAAGGACAGCGCATGAAGAACTGTGTATTATATGATATGACACTGTGCTTTCTGAAACTGCCCTTCTTAAACCCGCAGGCATTAACATTAAACCATAAGAATCCAAAAGATGCCTTAGTCTGGCTCTGTGAGCCTCAGGCATTAGCATTGAACCAGAAAAAAAACCTTAAAGGTGCATCATCCTACTTTTTGAGCCTCGAGCATTAACATCGGATCATAAAGTGCTTTAGTCTGGCTCTACAGTATAAGCACTTTTACATCATTGGATGTTTATATACACAGTATTTATATATGTGAAGTTGACTGCCCATGTCCACTTACTCATTTACAGATATAATCTATATAAACGTAATAATACTACATGTATAGTGCTCAATCAATCAGCTGCTGAATTAAGGCCCTCCCCACGCCATTTTGGTCAGAGAGTGGTTGTTTGAGCTTACGTCACCAAGCCAGTCCAGCGCTTGGTTGGTGAAGAAAGTGAGTTCAGGATTAGTTTAGATATCGCCCGCTACTGGTGTAAGCCGTTGCCTGGAGTCAAATTCACGACGGGGGGGGGGGCAGGTTTAATGCACAGGGTGCTATAAGCACTGTGCGCCATTGCTCCGCTCCATGAACCAAAAATGTGAAAGTCATAAAAGTGAAACTGTTCGAATGATCATTGGAACCTCCTTTGCCAGTAGCAAAATATGATAATTGGCTTTTTTACCCTTTTATCTGGCAACAAAACTGACACCTTTTTTTTAGATGGTGCATTGTCTTTGAGTTGTGCGCCTTTTTGCGTCATCTGGTCCAACACCATGTGAGACTAGGCTCTAAGAAAAGCTGTCTCGGGTGTGGACCAATCAATCTCAAGGACAGTGCATACATGATCAGAGTTGTGTTTTTTGTTTGCATTCCGACCGCAGGTATTGTGGTCAATGCAAACATGACTCCTTGTAAAAAGGTGTCAGTTTTGTTGCCAGATGAAAGGGTAAAAAAACAATTATGTTCGAATGATATCTGCCGATTTGTCGTAAGGTCACATCGAGGGCTGGGGTGAGGTTCACAGATCGATGATGTCCACTCACTGGATGGAGTCTCCCTGTTAAGTGATTTGAGTGTTAACCTCCTCGAGTACCGATGTCTTCTCTGGCTACTCTGGTTCCCTCCCACATACCAAACACTGATGAATGGTTTTGGTCAAACATCCTCATGCAGGACTCTCCTGAAAATAATCATCAGGCTGACCGAGGCTTTCCAGAGTCAATAATTGGTATAATTGTGTGAGCTGTGATGTGACAAGGCCCTGCACGCAGTTGATTAGCAATATCCGCATTGGCTTAAAGTAGGTGTACGGTATATGTTTATTTAACTCCCCATATAAAAATCCAGGAATTTAAACAGTGACCACTATTGGGAGATCAAACCGGCGTCCTCTGGATTGCAAGTCCAGCGTGTAAACCATTTCACCACAACATCACCCGTTCAAAAGTTATACATCTACGAATATTTTGAAACTACACGGTCAAGTGTGATTCTGATGTAATCATCACATACAGGCTCATGACTCACTTGGTGTTAAAATGCTTAAATGAGCATTTAGTGCCACTTGTGTGAGATCACTCTTGGCCCTTGCTGCACATAATCCAGCCCACAAATGGCATGGTATCAATACATCTCCTTCATAAAGGATGCTATGAAAAGTGATGTTCTATCAAAGAGGGCTTTGTTGTATAAAAAATGGAAACGTTTTAAAGACATCATTGCGCACAATATCCATGAGAAAGCAACATTATGCCAACTTTTCTGTTGTTTAAAGATAAGACTGATAAATTGGCAAAAGGTACTTGTCAAATAACATTTGACAACAGCAACGCCTAGCAACTAGCAACACCTCGTACATTCAGGCGTTTTGTTTGACTTTATTCGTTATCTTTCACGATCGTATTTGGAGTTTAAGCTTTCATTGGTCGTCAACAAAGACTGCATTGCTTTTAGAAATTATTCCACGATAAATGACGTCACTCACGTTATTTTGTCAAGGTGCAGGTTCTGTATTTTATTTTCTCATGCAACTGCTGGCAGAAGGACCTCCACTGAAGGAAGATCGAGATAGAGTCCCTCCGAAGAATAGTTTGTCAAACGTCTTGGAAGAAGTGGGGTTACCTACACTGTACCCCACCACACGGGAACCTGTCAATCGAGTAACTATGGTGCACCCTATCCATACTGCTGAGTGGACAGGAGTGGGAGGATTTAAGAAACTTGCCCCATTCTTTCAGCTGCCACGCCAGGAGAATTAAACCGACGACCTCTGGGTTGCAATTCCAGTATGCGAACCATTTCACTATGGCAGCATCTCCATGTTATTATGTGACGGAGATTAATCCTCTGATAAGGAACGATTGTGTTGTTGCATTGCATACGCCTATTCTAAATGTTACTCGTGACCGGTCTTATACATGACCTGTGATTTTTATTTCATGTAGATATGGTTTGAACATTAAATCTGCTATAATGACTACGTTCTGCGGCGTAATTTTATACACTGCAATTTCGAAAGATCAAGGGTATTATCATGTTACCCTTCACGAAGCAATTAAAATCTAAATTTCCCTTTTGCATATAATGCGTACTGTATATGTATGTTCCCGATAAAGAAAAAAAAGAACAAACATTTTCATTCGTACATTAGTAGGAGTACCTACGTAGGTTTTAACGGTTGTGGCTGTGTTTTGGGGGCTGTGGGCCGCGTGTTTTTCGGAACGATGTCCGACGTTTTGTTCCAGAGCGCTGGGAGCCTCTTTCTGAAGGAATCTCTCTGCTTTTGAAGTTAAATTTTCAGGTTCGAACTGACTCAGCTCCCAGCACGTGGGACGAAATGTCGGACATTGTGCCAGAACAATACGCCGGTACAAGTCGAGAGCATATCAATTCGCGAGCTGTGTTAATAGAGGAAGGATCCCTATTAGGACAACGGTACCCTACCCCCATACCCCTAGCATCCCTACCTGGCGTCCCTGGGTGATACCCTCAGCCCACCCTCCCCCGCCACCCACTGTCACCCCCAACTGCAGGCCGAGTGGGGGCGCGTGGCCTATAACCAATCAAAAGCATTCTACAGGTCAATCGGTTGTCGGTCGTCCACTTCTATTTTTTATAGGTCGTCGATGAGTGGAGGAGATCAGTTTGGACGGAAATATATCATCATAAAGAAAGTGATGGAGTGGGTTCGAGTGGAGAGAAGGGTAATCGGAACAATTCGGAGAAGGCCAAACATCTGGATTGGGCATGTTGTCAAATGAGAAGGCTTGCTCAAAGAAGCTCAGCGGTTCCTCAACCCGTTGGGTTGGATGCTGTGTGCAGACTGCGGTGTGGACACTGCACGGGAGAAATGTTCAATGTGGACGGGGAACGTCAGCGCCACAGCACTGCGACAACCCAAACGAATAGACAACGCGAAACAAAATTCCATAATGGTACCGCGTTGACCAGAGGACGTGAGATCTCTCTGTGCATTGTGGCCTCAGTAACCTGGGCTGGGTGGGGAGGGCCATTACCAAAAGGTTGAATTGCATTGCTCTTGAAGGATGCTGGGGGGAAGGCCACCAGGTATAAAAAGGAAGGTGATGCTTGATCACCTGAAGGGACAGCCAGCCGTATAACAGGGAGGAAATTGCAAGATCAGACAAGATGCAAGAAACTTGATCCGATAATCTGCCCCTTGGACAGAGAACCCAAGAAGAAAGATAAGTTAGCATGGCTTTATATATGTATATATGTATAACCGTAATTACTGTGTATATACAAAAAGCATTTGTTTTGTAAGACGTTTTGATGGCCACTAAGCGTGTGCAGCGTGTGTGTGGATCTACATTGGCCTGTGCATGTTCTTGAATGTGTGCACGCGTGTTTTTGAATGTGTGCAAGCGTGCATGCGTGTGCCTCGCTAGAAAATGCAGCACACATTGTGACCAAATGTTTTTTTTATTCCTCTGGCAATATCCAAGACATAAAATGGTGACATTTTGAAGAAAGTAGATGGCACGGTTTTGATAAACATTGAAGGAAATGCCAATATCAATAATTGCATAACAGTCGCTTGCATTCAACTCTCTTCCCATGAACACTGTGCTATGGGTGGGAGAGAAAAAAAATGTCGGTCGTTGAACCCAAACTTGACATTGATTTCATGATTTAGTTTTCCCAATCTTGTCTCAGGGGCATTTTTAAGTTTACCGAGTAAGTGAAAATGCTTTGATCAACAGTTGCTTTAGGTGAGCACACAAAAGGCCAATTCACTCAAATGTTCTACGATTCATTATTTTTCTGCGAGTAGGCAGGAGCATTTTAAATGATTTGCAATGTTTTATGTCTGTCTAAATGGAGCGATCATAATCATAGTCTTATACGTTTGAAATAGTGATTTCAACAAAATTGGTAAGAAGCTTTGTAACTTTTGTTCATACTCCAAAACACGTTTAGGATACGTAGATTCTTTTTACAGGAAAAAAAATAACAAATTTGTTCGCATTACAGCAATGATGTGCCATGTGAGCTTTCCCAATTGCAAGAAATGGCTGCATTTATAAAATGCATGCAAATCCCTGCACAGATTTGGAGCCTGGCACAACTTTAAAGACGAGCGATTTTTACCCTCAGCCTAGGGATTTTTAGGGGCAAAGGGAGTTTTATTTATTATTTATTCTTAATATCGGGAAATATTCCAAAGTAAATCTGCCAATGCTGGCTGAGGCACAACATTCCCATGCATCCACCAGCTGTGTTGGAAGGTATTGCGCACACACACACACTTGTACACACATGGACTAACCAAGCATGTGTATGCACACAAACACATGCTTGCACACACATGTGAAGTATTGGAAAATGACGGCAGGAAACTCCTTGACGGGAACACACTTCTTTTATTAAATCTTGACTTGTGTAATGCGGGCGAAAGCGACCTTCCGGATGTGACGTCACGAGGAGGCGGAGCCAGGTGACGTGGGTGAAAGGTAGGGGGTCCTTAAGCGCGTAAACCGGAAGGAGAAGTCAGTCGGGGTGTGAATGGAAAGGTGTGGGGCCACGCGGGCGTACGAGCCGAGGGGGCACCGTCAGAAGCGGGAGCCAACCCTGGGAACAGTAGGGAGCTACTGGGAGGTGTAAAGCTGCAGACAGAGATAGGCAGTAAGGCTGTGTGTGAGGGGCAGCGAGGTGGCTGCCAAGAGTCGCAGGAGCAACGAGAAGGCGAGACAGCACGAGGCTGTCAGAGCTGCAGCAGGAACCAGCACAGAGAGGAGCTGTGTGAGAGTACAGCAGCGGAGCTGCTGTGGGGCTGCAAGAGCGACAAGAACAGCAGCGGGGCTGCTGATGTGGACTGGAGTGACATCGGAACCAGCACAGAGAGAATAAGAGAGACAGCCGTGTGGGAACGCAGTACGGACCGAATAAAGGACACTGAGCCAGAGATCGTGGTCAAGTCTTTTATTACACTGGGGTCAGAAGTGAAACGGCATGTCTAAGCAAGTAAGGAAGAAAATTCCCCCGGCGCCAGCATCGGCTTCTTCGTCCGACGACGACGAATTCCCTCCGACCACGGATTCTGCTGGGGTGGTGGAGGAGAGCCCTGCTGAGGCGAGCACGGGGACGGGCGTGGAAGATGTCGGCGCGATGACGGGTCCGTCAACAACATCGGACGCTGACCAAAGATGGCAACAGGTGGCAGAACAACTGAAGACACTTAAGGACGTCCTGGCGCATCTATGTCACCTCGTTACGCCAAGGACGACGATGGAACGAGAAGGTGCTCCACGGGCCGCCACGTTGCCTGCCCTGCCGCCGCCATTGGCCACGCGGCAAGAAGACGCCATCTTGCGCGCTCCGCGGCGCCAAACCGCCATCTTGGCCACGCCGCGGGCCGACGCCATTTTGAATTTGCCTCCAGAACAACCATCATTGGAAGACGGCGTAAAGAGGAGTCGGAGTCGCCACCTTACTACAGTTAAGGAATTCTCTATCGGGGGCGATTGGAGCGCTTTCGCCTGCCGATTTTTGGCGGCGGTTCGTTCAGCAAGATGGACCGATGCGGAGGCCTTGGAAGTGTTGCCGACTCTACTGGACGATGAATCTGTTCGATTTTTCCGTTCCATAACGGCCGATAAGAAGAAGACTTTATGTGGAGTTTTTGAGGAAATGGCCGACGCCTATGAGCCACCTGACGACGCGCATCGGCGATTCGCTCAACGACAACGAGCACCCGAAGAATCGCCCGTGGCGTTCAGGGGTGCGGTGTTGGAGCTGGCCATGGCAGCATATCCTGACACGCCACAGGATCTGCTCGAGCCTCTCATATTGGGGAAAATGCTGGAGCTGTCTCGGGATCTGGGGATCCCCATGCCTGTGTGTGGGCATGAGAAGCTCACGTCCCGGGCGGCAGCAAAGTGTCTGGATGCGCAGTTTAATCTCCGTCGCTGGAAGCAAGTGGCGGCATGGACGGGTGGGCCCGTCAAGGAAGGAGGCGCGATGGGGTGGGACCCCACAAGGGCGATCTATGTGCCGGATGAGCGGGGTCCACAGGAGCTGACGGCTGCCTCCTCTCCATGGCCGGGGCCGCGCGCTACGCCATCGGGACGGGGCCGCCGGGATGCAAGACCTGCGCTTCGGCGCAACGAGGCCGATTGCTTCCGCTGCGGCCGTAGGGGCCATTACGCCAAAGATTGCTGGGCCCGCTTCCCGGGTCCGCCGCAGCAGGAGCCCACAACACCGGACAAGCCGACCAAGGAACCTCCGAAACAGGCATGTCGGCACGCACCAGACACTCGGCAAGGCTTTACACCTCACCCACCACCTTTGTTGCGCGATCCTATTGTTGTTGTTAAAGAAAGGCCATCGACGGGGCCTTGTCATTCAGTTACGCAGTGGCGCAAATTGGCACGGAGAGTTGTCGCGGCCGCTACGGGTTCGTCCACTGTACCGGGGTCCATACAAGGTGTGGACGTGCGCATTTTGGTCGACTCGGGAGCGTCTGCGACTATTATATCGGATGTCATTTTCCATCTGTTGGGCATTCCGCCGGGGGCTGTGCGTCCGGTTTATGGGTCTTGCGTCGCTGCGAACGGGGGTAGTATGGGTATCGTGGGCCAGGTGGATGCTAAGATATCTATAGGGGATGTGTCGGCTTCGGGCGTTGTGTTAATATCGAGATCTTTGGCGGTTCCTTGCTTACTAGGCACGGATTTTTTGGCTAAGATGCCCATTTTGATTAAAATCAATGAGAATTGTATTGAATTGCCGGGGGGCCGTCGAATCTCGTTTCTGCCGTCGCCCTGGGGGCGACCTGCTTCGGCCGTACAGGTGCAGGCGCTGTCCGTCGCATCTGTGGACATCCCACCTGGTTCACAGATGCTTATACCCTTGCGGTATCGGAAGCCCCTGCCCAATCGGCTAGGAGCACAAGGGGTCTTGTTGTCACCATCCGCCACGATAACAACGGGATTGGCGTTAGTTGGGGCACAGACCATCGTCCGGCCGGATCAATTACCGGTTTTACAGGTGCTTAATGCGGGGGTGGAAAACATCCGTGTTCTGGCCGGTACGGTTGTGGCACATGCCACTACGGCGTTTGCGACGCACGATTGTCCGCATCGCCGGGGAGTGGTCGCTGGTGTTTCCGAGCCAAGGGGTTCAGATAATCGTTGGATCGCTACCTTATGTGACGAAAATTCTTCCCTGTCCGTGGGGCAATGTGATGCGCTGCGTAAATTGTTGCTGATGTATTCGGATGTGTTCAGCTCCGACGATTTGGATTTGGGACGCACATCGTTGCTTTCCCATCACATTGAGACGGGCGACGCTGCCCCTATTCGGTTAAATTCGCATCGGATGAGTCCAGCGGAGCGAGAACACGTTCGGGGGGCGGTGGAAGACATGTTGGCTGCGGACATTATATCGCCATCGAACAGCCCATGGGGCGCTCCTGTGGTCTTGGTTAAGAAAAAGGATGGCAACTTGCGATTTTGTGTCGATTTCCGGAAATTGAATAAGATATCGGTGGCAGATGCGTACCCCCTGCCGCGTATGGACGACTCCCTTGACGCATTGTCGGGGGCTAAGTTCTTTTCCACACTGGACCTCTCTTCGGGATTTTGGCAGCTTCCCCTTGACGAGTCCTCACGGGAGAAAACCGCATTCCGTACGCCGCAGGGGTTATTTCAATTCAACTGCCTCCCGATGGGATTGAATGCGGCCCCTGCTACATTTCAAAGATTGATGGAGCTCGTTTTGACGGGGTTGCAGTGGGAGACGTGTCTTATATATTTGGACGATATTATTGTGTTCAGCCGCACATTTGAGGAACATTTAACGCGGCTGGAGACAGTGTTCACGAGGATGCGCTCTGCCAATTTGAAATTCAAACCAAAGAAATGCCACCTACTGCAACGGTCCGTCCGTTATTTGGGGCACATTGTGAGTGCCGAGGGGGTGTCCACGGATCCGGAAAAGACGGCGTGTGTCCGGGATTGGCCGACTCCGGCCTCTGTGGCGGATGTTCGACGGTTTTTGGGATTTGCCTCGTATTACCGAAGATTTGTGCCGGGGTTTGCGACGATTGCGAGGCCCTTGCATCTCCTTACGGGTAAAGGACTCCGATGGAACCGGGACCGACTGATGGGGTTTTGAATCTGCCGCGGTCTGTCTGGATTCGGGAACAGATGATGGACGAGTCGTTGTTGTCCATGCGGAAGCGGTCTATGAGGGACAAGGGGAGTCCGAGTTCGGCTGTGGGGCCGCGAACCGCTCTCCGAGATGGTCTGCTTATGTGGCAAGAAAGGTTCCAGGAAAGCTGGCGTGTGGTGGTACCAACGTCTTTGCGATTTGAGTTGATTAGAACTCTCCATTGTGACACACTATTGCATTTAGGGGTGCAGAAGACCTTGTTGACGTTACAACGTCATTATTTTTGGCACGGCATGGCGACAGATGTCGTAGGGCACGTGCGCGCGTGCCCTGAATGCGCCCGGCGTAAGCCGCCTAAACATCCTTACGTGCCGCCTCTCCAGTCGATTCAGGTGTCTCGAGTCAATGAATTGGTGGCACTGGACATATTGGGACCCTTCCCACCATCGGCGAGGGGAAATAAATATTTGCTGGTAGGGGTCGAGTATCTCTCCCGTTGGCCGATGGCCTGGCCGTTGCCCGATCAGTCGGCCGCGGCCATCACCGACGCCTTTTTGTTTGGGTACATTATGGACAAGGGGGCGCCGGAGAGACTCCTCACGGACCAGGGCCGAAATTTCTCTTCTAAATTGTTGGCTGAAGTGTGCGCAGGCCTTGGGACTAAGAAGATACGGACATCTCCATACCATCCGCAGACGGATGGTATGGTTGAGCGGCTGAACAGGACATTGTCTGCCATGCTTTGCCATACTGTGAGTGAGCAGCAATCGGATTGGGATCTGCACATCCCCGGAGTGCTTTCGGCGTACAGGATGACGCCCCATGCGGCTACAGGGTATTCGCCGTTTTACCTTATGTATGGTCGGGAAAACGTGCCTCCGGTGGATGTGCAATTGGGTACTGGGGTGAAGGGACCTCGTAAACCACTCCCTGAATACATTCAGGACACGGTTCGCCGGGTTACGGAGGCGCGGGAAAACGCCCGCGTGGCTACGGCCAAAGCCCAGGCCCGGAACGAGCGGTATGCTCGGCGGTCTGAGGGGGAGTGCCCCTGGAAGGTGGGAGACCTGGCCTGGCTCCATTGCCCGCAGGTGCGGCCGGGGACCTCTCCTAAATTGCACAAACCTTGGCATGGTCCTGTGCGCCTCATTGAGGTTCCCAATCCACAGTCGGCGCGTGTTCAGTTTGGTTCTCGCCGTTGGTTTGTTCATACGTCGCGGTTGAAACCATATGTTGCTCCCCTACGTGATGCGTCATCTCCCAATGTTGCCTTGCCGGGGTCTGTTGCTGCTGACTCTGACTCTTCCCCGCCTGCGTCCATTGATCTTGCTAGAGCGCCTGTCGTACCTGTTCCAGACAGGCCGACCGTGACACCGCGGGGGAGGAGTGGGCCTGCTCGGAGGGCGCCTGCCAAGGCTGCGGGACCTTCAAGTCCGGCGACCCTTCCGACCCCGCTGCAGGCGCATTCGCCGAATATGACCAAGACTGATTCGTCAGGGACACGAGATGTCGGTGGACTTCCAATCGCAGCAGGGGAATTACCCCCTGTCATTTCTCGTGTTCCATCGCGTCCCCGTTCTACAAGTGGGCCGCCGACCGTCCGGGACGGGCCGGCGACCCGCACTCGTTCCAAATCGCTTACGTTTCGTTGATTGTATGTTGTTATTGTTCTTGTTCTTGCCGTCGTATTTATCGCATGCTTTCGTACGTTCGTCGATGTTACTTGTGTGTTGTTCTTGTTGTTATATTGCATGCTTAGTGTCCTTTAAGGGGGAAGGTCGGTTCACCGCATTACGCTTTGGTGTTGTTCAGCCGAGGTCGGCTGGGTTTTTTTCTATGGGGGAGGGTGGTGTAATGCGGGCGAAAGCGACCTTCCGGATGTGACGTCACGAGGAGGCGGAGCCAGGTGACGTGGGTGAAAGGTAGGGGGTCCTTAAGCGCGTAAACCGGAAGGAGAAGTCAGTCGGGGTGTGAATGGAAAGGTGTGGGGCCACGCGGGCGTACGAGCCGAGGGGGCACCGTCAGAAGCGGGAGCCAACCCTGGGAACAGTAGGGAGCTACTGGGAGGTGTAAAGCTGCAGACAGAGATAGGCAGTAAGGCTGTGTGTGAGGGGCAGCGAGGTGGCTGCCAAGAGTCGCAGGAGCAACGAGAAGGCGAGACAGCACGAGGCTGTCAGAGCTGCAGCAGGAACCAGCACAGAGAGGAGCTGTGTGAGAGTACAGCAGCGGAGCTGCTGTGGGGCTGCAAGAGCGACAAGAACAGCAGCGGGGCTGCTGATGTGGACTGGAGTGACATCGGAACCAGCACAGAGAGAATAAGAGAGACAGCCGTGTGGGAACGCAGTACGGACCGAATAAAGGACACTGAGCCAGAGATCGTGGTCAAGTCTTTTATTACACTTGTAACGATACAACGCGTGGCCTCTCTTCTTCACAATGCGGTCACCATACAACGGTACAACTCGTGACCTCTTCTCTCCGCCCTACGCTTCTCTTGACTCTCTTAGATTCTGTGCTGCTGGCTCTCTGTGCCTCGTGTAGTCTCCGCGCCTCGGCTACACTCTTCTCTCGTCTCGTGTAGACTCTGCGCCTCTGCTACACTCTCCACTCGCCTCGTGTAGACCTTGCATCTCTCTCTGGCTACACCGTATGCATACTCGGCTCGTGTAGACCTTTCTCTCTCTCTGGCTACACCGTATGCATACTCGGCTCGTGTAGACCTTTCTCTCTCTCTGGCTACACACTATACATTACTCAGCTCGTGTAGACCGTTCTCTCTCTCTGGCTACACACTATACATTACTCAGCTCGTGTAGACCGTTCTCTCTCTCTGGCTACACACTATACATTACTCAGCTCGTGTAGACCGTTCTCTCTCTCTGGCTACACACTATACATTACTCAGCTCGTGTAGACCGTTCTCTCTCTCTGGCTACACACCTATACCTTACTCTCCTCTACTCTCCATTACTCTCCTCTCCGGGCTCTATCTCTGCACCTTCGTCTTCATTCTTAGATGGTTCCACTTCTGCCCCCCTACTCCTCTGTGCATCACCTTATATATCTCTTCTTCCCGGGAGACGGAGCGGATGCGGACCTCAACGTCGGCACCGCTCCTCAGTTACCCAATCACCACGCGCTATCTCTACGATCCGGTTCCGCCCAGCGCGTGTTTCCACTCCCCGACCAATCACACCGCGCTGCCACCCGATCACTCCCTCTCAGCGCGTCACCGGCACACAGCCAATCAGCAGCACTACCCCCACCCGTGCACTGACGCCTGCTCCTCCCCGTCAGCGTGCGTCACCACACACACACCCGTACATACGCGCTGGCACACGACGTATACACCCAGCGCGTATCACCACTACATCACCCCCTCCCACATAGCTCGCAGCCGGCCCGGCTGCTAACAATAACCAACCGCGACGATAAGACGACAACCAACAAAAAAAAAACCCGTAACCCCCCGAGTGTGCCCCGTAACATAACAACAACAACAACAACAAGAATAACTATGTACAGATTGACAATGAACACGAAAAGTCAACAATAACACGATACAAGCAAATTCCAAAAAACGAACGCGCCCCACGTCCCTGCGACTACACGCAGTGACGAGGCGCTCCAACTGCCCCGACTCCTCACGAGGCAGGTCATGCAAAGTAGCACGACCTGGCGCGAGTCCGTCTGGCTGGTCCGTCGTATGGGGCGGGACACTGACGACCGTCCGGCGGTTCCGGCTGCTCCAGACGGCGCGGAACGGGCCTGAAAGGGCCGGCCCCGCCGCGGAGATCCGGCCGCCGGTGATCGGCAGCTGTCAGTTCCGAGACACCTGGGAGCAGATCAGGCGAAAATACGTGTGGATCAGGCAGAGACATTTCCCCCTCTGGGTCGCCGGTCACGTCACACGCCCGGCCATCACGACACAAGGGGAGGCCATATGGAGGCGAGAACGGTTTCAGTCGGGAGGGGTGAACGTACCAACGGCGCTTTCCCCACTTTATCTGAACGCACTGGGGCCGTGCAACGCGCACGACCTCCACGGGTCCCCTCCACGGTCTCAACAATTTAGGCGACGTAGCCAAGGGTGCCTGAGGGCAATGCAGCCAGGCCCTGTCACCTGGTTTCCATTCGTGCATGGACACCTTCCGTGCCCGCAACCGTTCATTAGCAATTTGGCGAGCCCGCGAATTAAGCCGTGCGGCCTCCCTCGCCTCTGTCAGCTTGTGAATATTAAACTTAATATGTTCTGCCAAATTAGAATTAGTTCGTGGAGCGGACAGGCCAAGTTGCGTTTCCATTGGCGGGTCAGCTTCCCGACCGTACATCAAATAGAATGGGGAAAACCCCGTAGCTGCATGGGGGGCCATTCTATACGCGGCAAGGACTCCCGGGACCTGCAGGTCCCAATCTACATGTGCCTCGCACACCTGCTGGCACAGCATGGAAGTCAAAGTTTTGTGGAGTCTCTCCACCATCCCGTCTGTCTGCGGGTGGTACGGGGAGGTACGCACCTTCTTGGTACCCAACAGATCGCACACCTCTTGCAACAATTTACTCGAAAAATTTTTACCTTGGTCGGTCAGCAGGCGTTCGGGAGCCCCCTTGTCCAGGACATAGCCCTGGACGAAGGCATCCGTCACAGCCGCTGCCGACTGGTTAGCGAGAGGCCACGCCATAGGCCATCGGGTAAAGTATTCGACCCCCACTAACAAATATTTATTCCCTCTCGGCGTGACTGGGAAGGGCCCCAAAATATCGAGTGCAACGAGCTCGTTGGTACGCGAGACCTGAATAGATTGCAGCGGTGGATTAGCTGCCACGGGCGGTGGTTTACGCCTGGCGCACTCAACGCACCCCTTCAGAATATGTACCACATCACTTCCCATTCCCGGCCAGTAATAGTCACGCTGAAGCAGGGCAAGCGTCTTGTTAACTCCCAAGTGCAAGAGGCGTTCGTGTGCCGCCAAGACAACCCTCCCCCTCACAGCGGAAGGCACCACGAGTGCGTTCCGCCGGGACAAACTGTCCCATCTCAATAACATGCCCTGCTCAAGTACATAGGAGCCGGTACGCTCCTGGTCCCCCTCGGGACCCCCAACCTTGCGGCGCAATGCTAGCAGCGAGCTGTCCGCCATCTGGAGGCGGCCCCATTCGCTGAGCGACAGCGAGAGCAGCGAGTCCCGACCCTGAGAGGCAGTGGAATCATCCACGATCGGTGCGCCCGCTGTCGCAGCCAGTGCCCCCATCTCCCCCGCAAGCGTCGGTTTACAGCGCGCCGATCCCGACAAACACGCGCATTCATCACAAGGCAACAACCGCGACAAGCAATCGGCATTTGTGTGTCGCAACCCCTTACGGTACGTAGTCGTAAACTGATAGTCCTGGAGGACTTCCAACCAACGCGACAACTGGCCCGAGGGCTGGGCGACCCTCAATGAATACTGTAGCGCCGCGTGGTCCGTTCGGACTGTAAAGTGACGACCATAGAGATATGGCCTAAACTGCTGCACAAAAAAGACAATGGCAAGCAGCTCGCGACGGGTGACGCAGTAGCGCTGCTCCGCCGGAGACAACACCCTACTACCGTAGGCGACAACTCTTTCGACACCCCCAACGACTTGGGATAGCACCCCCCCAATGCCCGTGTTGCTAGCATCCGTGTCCAGCAAAAAGGGACTGGCAAAATCGGGATAACACAAGGGTGGGGCACCCACCAAGGCGTCCCGGAGGGAGCGAAACGCGGCCTCCTCCTCCGGTCCCCATTTGAACTTCACTCCCTTCGCCGTTAGAGCGTGCAAGGGTTTTGCAATAGTGGCGAAGTGCTCAACGAACCGCCGATAATAAGAAGCAAACCCGATGAAACTACGCACGTCGGAAACGGACGTAGGTGTCGGCCACGAACCGACACAATCCGTCTTCGCGGGATCGGTGGAGATCCCCGAAGAATCGACAATGTGACCCAAGTATCTAACCGACCTACGAAGGAGGTGACATTTGGCCGGTTTAAATTTCAACTTAGCCGATCGCATTCGCAAGAACACCCCTCTCAATCGCTGGAGGTGTTCTTCAAACGTTTTACTGAAAACAATGACATCGTCCATATAAATCAAGCATGTATCCCACTGCAAGCCCAACAAAACCAGCTCCATAAGTCGCTGAAACGTCGCTGGAGAGGAGTGAAGTCCCATGGGTAACCGGTTAAACTGGAACAACCCCCCTGGAGTCCGAAATGCTGTCTTAGGTTTCGACTCTTCGTCGAGCGGCAACTGCCAAAACCCCGATAACAAATCAAGAGTCGAAAAATATCGCGCACCAGACAATGCATCGAGGGACTCATCCATCCTGGGGAGCGGATACGCGTCAGCCACAGAGATCTTATTCAGGCGACGGAAATCAACGCAGAATCGCAGGGACCCGTCCTGCTTCTTAACCAGCACAATAGGCGCTCCCCACGGGCTAGAGGAGGGCGAAATAATATCGGCTTCTAGCATATCGTTAACAGCCGACTGAACATGTTCCTTCTCCACGGGACTCAGTCGGAAGGGATTTAGCCTGACCGGCGCCGCATCGCCCGTTTCAATGTGATGGTGCAACAAATCCGTGCACCCAATGTCATACTTATGTTTACTGAATACATCAGAGAATTCAATGAGCAACTCGCGCAGCGCACCCAACTGCGCCGCCGACAAATCGTCCGAGGCGGCACATAGCGAATGGACCCACTCAAGGTCTTCCCTTGGCTCAACGTTCCGCGCGGGGCTCGAGCCCACCTGCGCAACCAACCCATCATCCACAGGGACCTGCGCCGCGTGAGCCAGCACGGTGCCCTGCGGAATGACAGCTGGTCGCGACCCCGCGTTCAAAACCATCACAAACGGATCCCTGTCAGCCCGCACCAAAGTGTGAGCCACCGATAAATCAAGACCCCCGACAGCCTTGTTAGAAGGACCCAAAAGCATACTTTGTCCCGAAGCCTCCCTCACCCATGGTTTCCGCAACCGGAGGGGAATCAACATCTGTGAACCCGGGGGCACTTGCACTGTCTGCGTCACCACCGCTTGTATCGTAGCGCACGCCGTCCGAATGTCATTAGGGCCCGTCAAAAATGAAATCCGGCGACCCGATGGCAGTTCAATGCATCGTTGATCGATAAGAATTTTAATAGGCATTTTAGCCAAAAAATCAGTGCCCAAAAGACACGGAACTGCCAAAGAAGACGAAACGAAAACGGGTCCCGACAATTTGATATCTCCAATGCAAATGGACGCCCTAACCTGACCGATAATGCCCAACGATCCCCCATTAGCGTCGTAAAATGGCACATCCACTGGAAGCAGCGGACGACATTGGACTGGAAGAATATTATAAATGAGGTCCGATATAATAGTTGCCGATGCCCCCGTGTCCACTAACACCCTAATCTCAACCCCATCAATAGATCCCGTAACAACGGACGAACCCGCCGAAGCAGCCACAATTCTATGCCCCAATTCCGCCCATTCAATGTCTCCCTGGTCCCGGCCGAACCCCCCTCGCCGAACCGAATCCCCGAACCTTAACCGGCCCTCCTCCGCCGCAACGCGGCGTCCCATGTGTGCCGAATAAACAGGCCAAGCGTGTGAGGTGCCGCGACTTGCCGGGGATTGTAGAGATGACTTGGGCTTTCGGTCGTCGTCCAGCCGAGCTCCCATGGCGCGCTGCCGCGGAGCGCGGCACCCGGACGCCACGTGGCCCCGGAGGCCGCAGTTATAGCACGTGACGAGGGTCGGAGTAGATCTTGGTTGCTCCGACTTTCGGCCCGATCGCAGAGGCGACCGGGCCCCCGGCCTCCAGTCCCCTGGTCGTCCCGTGGTGAACGCCTCCTCTCGTGGGCTGACGACTTGGGGTTCGGCGACCACCAAACCCGGGGCTGCGACGACAGCAGCGTTGCAACCAACGCCCGTGATCCAATCGAGCCTCGTGCGCTTGAATACTCGTGGCGACTCTCAAAGAAGAAATATCAATCTCGTCAGCTGTGTTGATAGGGACCCCCAGGTCCTGCGCCAACTTGAGCAGCTGCTCCAAAACCATCGCGTCTTGGCCCTCCTCGTCCATCCGAGGGAACGCAGCATCAGCAAGAGCCAGCAACGCCGTGCGATAGGCCAGCGCGGTCTCCGTGGCCGCTTTTCGTCTTGCGTAGAAATGATGGCGGCACGCCGAGGGAGGTCCGTAGACCCTGGCCAACAAACCCAGCGCATCCTTCAGCGTGGAGCGGTCCGACTTCCGTGCAGCCCTGAAGGCCGCGAGCGCATCGTCGTCCAGCATGGCGGGCAATGCCCGCAGCGCCGTAGCATCGGACCACGCTGACATCTCTTGATGCGCCAAAAACCTTCGCTGAAATTGGCCCCAGTCTCCGCCTTCCGCCTTGAAGGCTGACAACGTGGGCAGGCGCTGCTGAAAAATGAAGTCATCCGCCTCGTGGTTCCTCTCCGCCTCTCCGTCGGTGTGTAAGATGGCGGCTCCAGCAGCAGACGTAAAATGGCGGACCCCCTCGCGCGCTGATGACGTCGATGCGCGCGCTTGGGAACCCACCACCACGTGGCGCTCGCCGTTCCCGCCAAAAGTAGGCCCAGGCGCAATGGCGGGAATCCCCCATTCGTTTTGGCGGGAATCTGCGGGGCGACCTTGTAAAATGTCCCCCACCGTCCCCGCTCCTCCCGACGAGCTGATCTCCGCCAAGATGGACGCGGCGGCGAGCAGCAGCTCCGCCAGTCGGGAGTGCGCCTCACGAAGCCCGGCGTCGGTCCCCGGTCGCTCGGCCGGCGCCGTCGACGGATCCTGTAGCGTGGGCAAGTCCTCCTCCTCACCCCCCGCCACCAGCGGCCCTGAGTCGTCCAGGTTTTCCTCGCGGTCAATCCCGTGGGTCCTACGGGTCTTCCTTGTCTCCATGCTTGGAAGCCTGTTTCACTTCTGACGCCAGATGAAGTATTGGAAAATGACGGCAGGAAACTCCTTGACGGGAACACACTTCTTTTATTAAATCTTGACTTGTAACGATACAACGCGTGGCCTCTCTTCTTCACAATGCGGTCACCATACAACGGTACAACTCGTGACCTCTTCTCTCCGCCCTACGCTTCTCTTGACTCTCTTAGATTCTGTGCTGCTGGCTCTCTGTGCCTCGTGTAGTCTCCGCGCCTCGGCTACACTCTTCTCTCGTCTCGTGTAGACTCTGCGCCTCTGCTACACTCTCCACTCGCCTCGTGTAGACCTTGCATCTCTCTCTGGCTACACCGTATGCATACTCGGCTCGTGTAGACCTTTCTCTCTCTCTGGCTACACCGTATGCATACTCGGCTCGTGTAGACCTTTCTCTCTCTCTGGCTACACACTATACATTACTCAGCTCGTGTAGACCGTTCTCTCTCTCTGGCTACACACTATACATTACTCAGCTCGTGTAGACCGTTCTCTCTCTCTGGCTACACACTATACATTACTCAGCTCGTGTAGACCGTTCTCTCTCTCTGGCTACACACTATACATTACTCAGCTCGTGTAGACCGTTCTCTCTCTCTGGCTACACACCTATACCTTACTCTCCTCTACTCTCCATTACTCTCCTCTCCGGGCTCTATCTCTGCACCTTCGTCTTCATTCTTAGATGGTTCCACTTCTGCCCCCCTACTCCTCTGTGCATCACCTTATATATCTCTTCTTCCCGGGAGACGGAGCGGATGCGGACCTCAACGTCGGCACCGCTCCTCAGTTACCCAATCACCACGCGCTATCTCTACGATCCGGTTCCGCCCAGCGCGTGTTTCCACTCCCCGACCAATCACACCGCGCTGCCACCCGATCACTCCCTCTCAGCGCGTCACCGGCACACAGCCAATCAGCAGCACTACCCCCACCCGCGCACTGACGCCTGCTCCTCCCCGTCAGCGCGCGTCACCACACACACACCCGTACATACGCGCTGGCACACGACGTATACACCCAGCGCGTATCACCACTACACATGGACTAACTAAGCATGTATATGCACTTGCACACACAACAACCGCCATTCGCCACTAAGTGGCGGTGACGTCACCACGACGCTTGTGCCAGGCTATGACTTGCACACACATGGACTAACCAAGCATGTATATGCACTTGCACACACACACAAGTCAATGTGTGTGTGTAGGTCGATGTGTGTGTTCGTAAGTCGATATGTGGTGTTAGTCAATGTGTGTGTGTAAGTCGATGTGTTTGTGTGTGCGTCGATGTATGTGTGTGTGTACGGCCGTGTGTGTGTGTATATAAGTCGATGTGTGTGTGTGCAGGTCGATGTTTGTGTGATAGTCGATGTGTGTGCGTGGCTCCACGTGAGTCAGTGTAAGTCAATTTCTTTGTGTGTGTGTAGGTTCATGTATGTGTGTTAGTCGATGTGTGTGTGTGTGCGCGTCGATTTGTGTGTGTTTGTAAGTCCATGTGTGTGTGTCAGTCCATGTGTGTGTGGCTCTATGTGCGTGTGTGAGTCGATGTGTGTTTGTATGTGAATCTATAAGTGTCAGTCGATGTGTGTGTGTACGTCGTTGTGTGTGTGAGTCGATGTGTGTGTCTTAGTCGATATGTGTGTGTGTAAGTCCATATGTGTGTGTAGGTCGATGTGTGTGTGTTTATGTATGTGTGTGTGTTAGTCGATGTGCGTGTGTGAGTCGCTGTATGTGTGTACGTCGATATCTGTGTGTAACTCCATGTGTGTGTATCTAAAGCCGATGTCTGCGTGTGTGAGTCCATATGTGTGTGTGTATAAGTCTATGTATTTGTGTATGTGGGTCGATGTCTGTGTGTGTGTAAGTCGATGTGTGTGCGTCTTTTTTGCCCGGGCAACGCTGGGTACTTCCCGCTAATATGTTATAAAGTGGCCCTAAATAAAAAATATACAAAAATTAACCCGTAAAAACAAAGCTTTTCACTATAAATCCTTTATATGCGTGGAGGCTAGAGTCCTCTCGTCCTCTGGCTTGAGATGGCTGCCACCTATGGGTCAGATGATTGCATGCCACCATTAAGCAATTGGTAATTCAATATAATATTTTTGTCCTAAAAAGTGTTAAATTTTGGGAAAAAATTTTCACGAAAATTAATTGTCCCGCACAACGAGTATGTGTGGAAAATTTCAGCTCGATTGGATCACGGGAAGTGGGTTAAAAACGACCGAAAGATTTGCACGGTCCTAAGCAAGCAAGCAAGCGTGCAAGTGAACTTAATATAAAGGATTTAACAAGTAAACCCGTAAAAACAAAGTTTTTCACTCTAAATCCTTTATATGCGTGGCGGCTAGAGTCTTCTCGTCCTCTGGCTTGAGATGGCTGCCACCTATGGGTCAGATAATTGTCTGCCAGTATTAAGCAATTGGTAATTAAATATTTAATTTGTTTTCCCTAAACAGTGTAAAATTTTGGAAAAAGTTTTTCACGAAAATTAATTGTCACACACAACGAGTCTGTGTGGAAAATGTCAGCTCGATTGGATCACGGGAAGTGGGTTAAAAAACGAGCGAAATATTTGCACGGTCCTAAGCAAGCAAGTGAACTTAATATAAAGGATTTAAAAATATATTCGCCTGTGGAGGACGCGGGGATCGATCCCGCGACTTTTGGCATGGGAAGCGAGGGCACTACCAACTGCGCTACTCCGCCACGGCCTGTTGAGGGGTTACGCTCTGGGCTCCTACACTGTGACGTTCAGCCAAAGCCATGAATGAGTTGTATTTGAATAAATGTAAAATAATTTTTTTTTGCCTAAAAAGTGTAAAATTTTTGCATTTTTTTTTCACGAACATTAATTGTCTCGCACAACGAGTCTGTGTGGAAAATGTCAGCTCGATTGGATCACGGGAAGTGGGTTAAAAACGACCGAAAGATTTGCACGGTCGTAAGCAAGCAAGCAAGCACGCAAGCACGCAAGCAAGCAAGCAAGCGAACTTAATATAAAGGATTTAAAAACACGTAAATACTAAAACATACATTTTTCATTTGCATAGTAAAGTAATTGTATTGTTCCGTTTGCTATACAACCAGATAATACGAAAAATCGCTAATCTTAAACACCCAGTCGTTCATAAAAGTTAAAGGCAGTATAGTACTATAGTAATATAGCAAGTGTAGAATCACTGAGCCGGAATTGATAGCTTGAACGCATTTAGTGCGGGGCCCTTGGAAGTGCTGGCCCATAGCATATGTAGCTAGCTACCTTTGCTATTAGGATAATCCGGCACTGGTTGTCATCCAAATGGATTTTTAGTTTGAGGGGTATACATTTTATTGAATGCCACCCCAAGTTTGCCTGGCAAAGAGGGCAATATCACCCCTCATCTCCCCGTGGTTGCTGCGTATGAGCAAGTACTGTACTCATGTTACTGCGATATGGTGATACTACGATATATCTTACAATATGAGGATTCAGTAACGTGAAATGAAGTAATATTTTTATTATGTAGTATTGTGTCATGTGGTGATATTTCGGTCTGAATGCCTTCTTTAAGGTATATGACAGATGCCACAGCTGCACAGTTTGCATCAACATTGCGCGGTGACGGTGTCTTTTCGGTTGTCAAAAAATTTGAAAGCGTTGAAGGTCAAGGATGAGTGGCCGTGCTCGAGACAATGTTTTACATTTTTTTGTTGTGGCTGCACTCACTTGGCATGGGCACAGTAACACCCGGTGTACATTCATTATAAAGGTAAGAACGTTAGTGCTAGGGTACTGCGTCAGCACCGCTAAGATCTTGGGTTTCAACCTTGGGTGGGACAGGACAAAAATATGCACGAGATTATAAAGGTGAAAGGATGTTTGTTTTCAGATGTCATACGTCTTATAGTATCAACCTGGTTGCTGATTCATATACATGATATAATTCTCAAACTGGTGCTTGTACATGCTTTACCTGCCATGTGAAGGGAAAAGTACTTATAAAATTAGGTTGAGGCCAAGTCACAATTGTATACGTGTCCTGAGGATAATTTAAGTCCAGCTCAAGGCACTGCGCCTGCATGTGATGTATTCTGTGATGTATTTTGTGGACTTGAAAAAGTGTCAAGGCGTCTCTAATTTAACCAAAAATATTTCTCAAGAACTATTGCTGTGCAGAATCAGTCAATTTGTTGAATGGAGGCAGAATGTGCATAACGTTCTGAAAAGCGAGCACCTTTGGAAACAAAATAGGTAAAATTTATACGGAACTCTAAAAGCCCTCGCAAACATTAGCACTGACTTCACCTTAATAGGAAAATGTACAGTACAATGTTGCATATCCAACTTGCAGGGAACTGAGTTATAGGCGGATATGTGAACAGGTCAGATATATTTGAACGCCTATTTAGGAAATGACAGTTACACTGCGTACAAATAGGTTACCGAACAAAAATACAGAGCAACCTTCTTCACTGTATTTTATAAGTACAATAATAAACTCTACACAATATTCGGAATACATAATCTGTGCATGAAAAGGTCGGATTTGTGAACGTCTATAGAAAACGATGGTCACATCACAGCCGCCCGCACTGGGTGCACTGGCTGCGGGCAGCTGGTCACGGTGGACATGTGACGGTCGGATACGGGACGTTGTTCGGTCTGGAAATGCAAGGTGTTGGGCAATGGTCCTTCTTCAGGGCAGAGTGAAAAGGAAATTTGTGGTGAGGTTTATTCAGTTTGTGCTTGCATGCAACAGCTAATGGTTCCCTTAAGTTTTATAAGACAGGATTGCCATATCTATTATAAAAGCCGGCATTCCGTTTGTCCGTTAACACAATTATAAGAGCCATCAGAAGGCCTGAAGAAAAAAGTTAAAGAACGTTCAGCGTGCATCTTAAAATGCAGTCGGTGTGTGCCCGTACTGCCTCACGGCAGGTATGGGGGTGTGCTTACACAGGAACTTCCTGATATGGTGTTGAGGTTGGTCACGTGACCAGGAAGTTACGAGTTAAGGGTCTCTAAGTCACGAGGCAGGGTGTCAGCCATTACACAGAGTACAAAATGGAGGCACAATAAGCGACTCAGTGACGATAGGTGCATCTGTTCATTGTGGGACTTTAAGAAGCATTGTCTGTAAGTCCGTTTATATTCTTAGGTTTTTTTCGGTAAAGTCACGTAGGTAAAATTTTTACCGAAAAAACCTAAGAATATGAATCCTTGCAGTCACGAAAGCTTCAAATCTAGAATTAAGTTCGTTTATGTTTTTGTGAATGTTATTGTAGTTGGATAAGTCGAGCCAGACTTGTGCCCATGTAACTTTAATGCGATCTTGAGAGCAAGGATGAAGAAGTATCTCATCCACAGTTCAGTGTTATATGCAGCACTGTACATTTGGGCTGCAGTATAGTGATTACACAAAGTGACCTTATTTAACACAGTCGCTTATTCTCTTGTTGTATGGCTATTCAGTGCTAATGGAGGTGCCTGATCCATCCAGGACCTATTGTTGAGATTCATGTTATCTAAAACAATGTTATGATGCTGCAGTGTTCATTCATTGTATTGATATTGCAAGTATTAACAGATGCTGTATTTGTGCTGTGTTTTTCCATCGGTTTTACCTCGTTATATTCATTAAATACGTTTGGAGTCGGATGTTCACCCTCGCTCTGATGGTTTATTGAATGCGAGGTTATCTACTCGGATAGTGGTGCAATGCAGCGCACAGCGAGGCCGAGACAATGCCAGGTGGCTTAGTGGTGGAGTAAGTGGCTCGCAATCGCAAGGTTGCAAGTTCGAACGTGATTGGAAGTCGACTTAGCCGATCATCCTTCCCAGATAGATCAAATTGGTGCATTTTGTGGGTAAGTCAACAGTCATTTTCTTATGGATAGACTAACCCCCGCCATAGGAATGTGGAATTCCCACGACTGTCTCAGGGCTGTGGCCAGATTTGTATAGCCTTATTCACACCAGGCACACGTTTTGGGTGCATCTTACTTTTCAGAGTGCCTTATAATCTATAGAATGTGCTATTATTTTAAACCTTCAAAGTTAAAGTGGACAAGTGATTTATTTTCTAATCTAAGTAAGTAAGCAGGTTTCGTTTAAACCAAACAAAAACAGAATAATTTAATTCACCAAGATCCCAAAACAATTTGTTTTTGATAACTCAAGTGAGAAATATAACCACATTGACTGCTGATAACAACAACATAAAATCCATCGTTCACAAACATAGAATTATAGTTTTGATAACTCAAGTGAGAATGTAAACTGTGGATTTAAAAATAACAGTCTGAAAAATACGATGCCTGAAACGCTCTGTGTTATGTTATGGTGTCACCAAAACTGTCATCAGTGCACTTGGCAATTGCAGTTGCAGAGGGCACGTGATCTGAGGAAGTTATCAAAGTTATATTTTTTGTGTGTTTTGTCAAAAAAAATATCAATACAACACGTGACCTCAAGTTTGAACAAAGCTCTCGCTGTCTTTCACAAAGTATATCGGCTTCCAGAAAACAAGTAACCTATTAAATTAGTTATTTGTGGTTTTACCAAGAAAATTCACTCTTGTGAGCAGCGAATTCCAAGCAATACAACCATGACCTCTTGCCCATGGCGTGGATTTGGGCGTGGGATGTACCCGGCACAGCTATTGCCTGTAATTACACCCAAATTCCACAGCCATACGAGTGGTTATCAGTTGGGGAGGAAGTCACAGATGTTGAAGATTAACAGCTTATGAGATTTTTTTTTTCTGCAGAGGGGCAGTCGAAAGTTTTGTTATTTTCTCTCCAAAAAATACAACTCATTGGTGTCTGATGTCATCATATGCCCGGTCATGCACAGCGCTATTCTTGATATTCCACGAGTGTGCGGTTACGTGCCAGAACTGCTTTTTGTGTTCAGTTTCTTCTCCTTCCCCCGCACCTCCGATTAGCGCAGTTGGCTAACGTGCGGTGCAAAAGAAGTTCAACATACACGCCGACACATAGACGCAGAACACGACGTTTGTTTCTTGCTCAGCGGCGGCAACACACGGGGCGGGGCGCGTGCTTTCTCGCAGCCACCAATCTGTGGCCTTTCGATCTCGGCGGCTCACGCTCATTTGCGTGAACAAGCGTGAGCAGACCCGCTCCGGCCACGCGTCGCTTCCGTCCCGGCTCGCGTGCTCCAAACGCTCCGGCCGAGCGGTCGCTTAACGGCGTTTCTGCTGCACGCTTCGGAACGCGTGACGTCGCGTTAACCTTCTGAACCCGGCGATCACGGGGAGAAAAACAACAAAAACATTGATACAACCTTAGGGGCCGTCAATAAATGACGTCACTCGATTTTGGACGATTTTTAACCCCCCCCCCCCCATCGTCACACGGCGTCACAAAAAGTCAGACCCCCCCCCTCAAATATGACGTCACAAAGCTCTGCCCCCCCCCCCCCCCCAAATAAAACATGCTTCAAATCGCTTTAAACTATTGTCATTGTAGTGCGTATTTAATGTGGCGCTGCAACTCTGATGTTGTAGGAGAAAACATTTATTAAAAAGTCTATTTTATGAAGTAGAACGTGTTGTCTATATTTATTTAAAGTTGCGCATTTTGATGTGACGTCACATTTCTCAAACCCCCCCCCCCTCGTCACACATCGTCCCAAATTTCTGACCCCCCCCCCCCTAGGTGCGTGACGTCATTTATGGACGGCCCCTTATTCCGCAACTCCGATTAGCACGGCCGGGCTACGTACGGAGCAAAAGCAGTTAAACATACATACATATTCCCAAAAAAGTATAATAACGTGATAAGACGCACTTCTCTCAGCGTGACAGTTGAAACAATGGTGCACGTTGCCCCATATCCCCACGCCTCTGTCCACCTATGTCTAGTTGGGTACACCCACGGTTCGTCGATGTGGTGGGGTAAAGTTGTGGGTAGCACTTGTACTTCTTCTGAGTGGTCTGGCCAGTCTGGGAGACGGGACCCCTCGAGCTCCATGTATTTTAGAAGTCCTTTCGCCAGCAGTGGCGAGAGCAGGAAATTGTAGGGTTGCGCCTACTCCCAACAGGTTTTCAAAAAAATGATTGCGTTGACAGTAAAGTAGGAAACGCATTGTTTACCAGACAAAGTCCTCCAACCAGGATGAAAATTACCCATTTAGTGAGATCAGGTGGAAAGGAATGACGTTCCGTTGGCTATTATTGCCAAGCAGTCAGAAAAAATACTTTTTGGCTTACAGATACTGAATTAGGTGAACATTTTATATCTTTTTACATGCTCCATTAACAAAGTAGGAACAACATTCACTGGAGAGAAAAGGCAAAGCAACAATAGACGTATTATTTCTGTGAAATAAGCCTAACACCATATGTCTAGGTTATCATCACTATCAGCTATTATAATCAATCCACTGCTGGAGTAAGGCCTCCCCAAGCCTCCGCCACCTCTCATGGATTTGAGATGTAGTGATCCACCGAATACCTGCACATGAGCTGATTCCCTCGTTCCATCTCATCGGTGGACGTCATCTCTGTTGCGATCCATACCTTCGTGCTGCCACTGGCATTATTCTTGACATTCGGCCATCACCCTTCAAGCGAAGTGTCCTGCCCAAGCCCACGTGTTTGTCTAAAAACACAAAGCAGCATACTGTTCGTTGCAGTTCGATGACGCCGTATATAATCGGCATGGTGACAAACACCCTTCTCAAAGAATACCCGTATGTTTGTTGGGACGTTTTGAGCATATTCTATCCGAATCTTTATTTCGACTGTAGGAATCCGATGAGCTATAAAGCTCTTCTTCACAAATGTCCAGTAGGGGCAGGTCAGAAATATATAACAGAAAACAATACAAAGCACGATAGAAGTGCAAAGTATAGGAAAGGAAAGCCACTCACAAAAAAAACCTTTTTTTTTATTGTACCAGGTGAAGCCCACTGAACTATTAGCTCTTTTTCAGAAGCGACCTGGCCACAAAATGATAGCTCAACGAAGTGGATTATCACGTAGAAATGTATAGCAGCCACTTAATCTGGAGACAGGTCCTGATCTAATTTTATAAAATGGTCCTAACGGATAACAGCCAATTGCTGTAATGGTTGAAAGTACGGATTTTCCACAATATTACTCGAACACTGTGTACATGTTTGCAATTCACAGGTCACTGGTTCAGTTTCCCGACGCAGCGGTTGACAAAATGGGGGGCAGGTTTCTTCAATCCTTCCAACCTTTGTCCACCCAGAAACATACACGGGTACACCAAGTCAGTCGATCGGCAGGTTGCGTTTGGTGGGGCAAAGTGTGGGCACTCCCGCATTGGGCCCGTGTGGTAGAGCAGCCCAAATGTCCACTGAGAGGCTCTCTAAAGCTCTCTCTTGTAGTGGAGGCCCTTATGCCAGCAGTGGCATGAGCAAGCAATTGCAGGGCTGCGCCTTTACTTCTATCCTATATATATGTTGACAGCAAATGCACGGAGCAGCATAGCACATACCATCATCCAGAGCGGTGTGTATTTTGAAAACACCAAAGAGTGGCAGTGCATTCGCATACATGACATTTGGGAAGGCATGCAAGTTTGGTCAGAATTTGAAGAGAGTATTTCTACATGAGATCTTTGTCAGACTTGAAAAAAACAAACTCACTTGTTATAAGAAGATATGCACACGCATGCATTGTTTACGGAGTGTTGTGGGTAAATACATAAATAAACACGCAAACCTCCATTTGTCTCTCCACGTGAAATGTGTTTGTTTGACCAGCCATTTATGCTCATGTGGAGAGGCAAATTGACGTTAGTTTATTATTTCATTACCTACAATGCTACGCAATAATGCATAATCATTTGCGAATCATTATGGTCGTTTGTAACATCTGGCGACCCAGCAGTATTTGTTTTGCAAGCTCGACTCTGCTGATGAGACCCGTTATATTGAAACCGATCCAGAGTTTGCTTGCTTAGACGAATACTGCTGAATAATATTTCTCTGGAAGCCCCATTCTGCTGATGGACTGAAGTTTATTTCTTTACGCACTTGAGAGAAATGAATCGAGGTTGATTCTTGTATCATGTAATCGCATCAATGTGGTGACCTCCACTGTCATGCACAAGCCTGGTGTGAGTGATTCCCGTACATTGAGGAATTGCAACTGCAAATTCTGTACGATTTTGTACTAAAGTTAACTACTGTGTGACATTGAATTGTATTGTAATGCTAAGTGCTTTTTTAGTCTAGTATTCCTGAATATGCACATTTTCCACACTTAGTCTGTTATGCAAAGTGTAATGCATACCAGTATTTAAGTACAACTTAGCCACGAGTACAGTATTGTGCGTTGGTGTTTTTGAAACTCCTATTCGTTAACAAATCATACTTTGTAATATCTAACCAGGTGGGCACGAGCAGAGCCCTTGACTCACAAATGGAAGAGTGTGAGTTCAAATTCTGGTCAGTAAATCAACTCAGCCCATCATTCCTCCACGGTTAATAAAATCAAATCCAATGTTAAGGGTAAAAACCTATTACTATATCTTACTACTGGCAAAGGAGATCTCATAATGTTAATGCTTACCCCGAGCTCTCAATACTCTGATGACGCGTTGTCTTTGAATTGTGCGCCTTTTAGCGTCATCTGGTCCAACACCATGTGAGAATAGGCTCTGAGAAAAGCTGTCTCGGGTGTGGACCAATCAATTTCAAGGACAGTGTATACATTATCAGAGTTGTCTTTTTGTTTGCATTTTGACCACAAGTGTTAATGCAAACATGGTCCCTTCTATAAAGGTGTCAGTTTTGTTGCCAGGTAAAAGGGTAAAAACTATTACTACTACAATGTCCAGGATATCAACCAGTCTTTGTCCCATAGAGAGACTTGAACCTGCCACCATCATCATCATCATCAACTCTGAACAATCCACTGGTAGATGAAGGGACCTCCCCAAAACCACCGCCATTTCGCATGATCCTGTGGTGGTAATAACCCACCAAAGCACCTGAACGCGAGTTGATTTCGCCACCCCAGCTCTTTGGTGGGACGCCCTCTCGGACACGTTAAATCCCTCGGCTGCAACCATTCTTCTTGGCCATCGATAGAATCCTGTGGACCCTTGCCGTAGGAGCGTTCAATTTGCGCGACACTGGCTCTGGGCTGCCAGTGAAAATGGGCACTGCCCTACCGCTCGTTTTAGCGCGAAGATGCCAATTTTTTTTCCGTCTCGGCCCTGCATCGCAACGAATGCAGTCGCACACTATTAATATATTTGCTTGTTTATAGATTCTCAACAACAACAAAAACGTGTGATTCATGCCGTATGGCCGGGCAGCCAGGCGTATGGGAACGCCAGTGCTCAAGCGAAACGAGAAAAACAAGTCGGCTGCCAAAATGTCATGCGAAAACATATTTTTTAGCACAGCGTAACCTTATCCTTTTGCACTGTACAGTCCACTGCCTTTGATGTGCAATTCCCAATGAGTCATGGAGAAAACAAATTAGGACGTTTCCTAAGTACGGAGCGGGGCCGCAAGCCTCGATGAAAATCCATCCTTGAAATCGGTCGCCCGCCACTTCTAGGTGTCAACTCGGAATGCTGCTGCTGCAACAGATATACCAACCCCAGCAAACTGACACCATCAACCTACCGTACGGTATTTGTGATGGGTTTTCGGGGGTTGCGCCCCGCGTTGTTCAAGCGCGATGTTCCGAAACAACGCGCGGAAACAACCGTTGCACATGCTCAGGTTGCACGCTCAAGAAACAAAGATTCCCCCCTGAATATTCACTTCTACAGACTTTCAGCAAAGCACCTAATTGGGCCCGCTGAGCATATGAAGCGATTGTTGTGGCCACGAGGATAAAGATCCCCCGCTTAGCTTCAACAGACTGTTGAGGCCAGTGCTGTTAGCGAGCACCTATGAAGGTCGGTATGGCACACGAGTGGGTGGGTGGCCAGCACCGCGCCCGGCCGCCTTTGTCTCCCGAGTAGCGATGTTTACTACACACCGCACCAGGTAATCATTTGAGACTGAGTCAACGTCGGGGAGGCCCAAAACCGGCTACTCCACATACACACGCGCACAGATGTGTATCTTTGATTCTAAACAGCTGACATTGACACAAGCACTGGGTACTCAATTTGAACTAAGTTGACCTATTGTCATCTCATTCTGAAGCGTGATCTTTGTTTTAAAGAGGGGAGTATAAAATACTCGGGAAGAGGGGTGGGGGGTAAATAGGGATGGCTGGGGGGGGGGGCATGACAGAATGTGAAACATAATTTAAACACCACTCTTCTCCTTATCTTGTTCCCTTTCTATTCCATTAAAAAAATAAATCCATGCTCCTGCCCGTTGTCCCTAGGTTAGTAAGGTAGCGAGCCCCACCTTTCTCCCTGCCCTTTGCCCCCATAGGCGTGATGCTTGCTCGTGGGATTTTGGCCACGGAATTTCTGTGCCAACCAGCCCCCCTTTTCATCGTCCGCGCTCTGAACCGGGCTCTTGTTAAAATTTAATTTGAAAAAAAAAAAAGTTCGAACGAATGTTCAACACTACACAAAATCGGTAACGATGCGACCTGTGTCGATCGTGCGTTCTGCTCGAGCTGATTGGAGGCTGCGACGCACCATCACTTGGCCGCACTATACGAATTCAGAATCGGGGGGGGGTCTCAGTTTTCGGTAGAAGGGGGCTCGCCCTCCCTCACGCTATGGGGCTGGTGTAAGCCCACCCGCTCGCTTACCCGAAGCTGTCACTTACTCCGTAGTGTGCCCTGCACGAATAAAGCAGCTCTTGTCAAGGACACCAAAGTTTGGCGGCCGCTATTCTCAAGGCAGCACCATGAGACGCAACAGCAATACCGCCGTGTGCTCCGATTTTGTCCAGTAACGCTACACTGATCCTGATAAATTGTAATCAAGATGTAATGGAGAGCAGAGAAAATAATCAGAGGTGGTGGAACTAAATGTAGATTATAGAAGGGAGGGCCGAAGTGGAGAGGTGATGGAGAGGGCGATTGGTTTGTGGGTGCGTAAGCTGAACGGGCGAAGGAGATAGGGTGCTCGAGTGCTCACACTTATGAGTGTGTCTCTCGTTACACGGAGCCCAGTTGAGCATATTAAATGTTTGCTTAACGTGAATTGAGTGAAGTCATGGGGCAACAAGTCAAGACAAATGATTCAAATCGTACGATCTGGAGGGTGGGGGTTGGGGAAATAATTAAAAGAAACAATCACGCTATTGACTTTCTAAATCCTTCTTTATAACCGAACGGAAGTGTTAGAGGGTAAAGAAGTGCCTCGTGCACTAGTTGTGTCGGAGATTGATGCTCTACATTTGGTGATTTGCGAAGCAGACTGAGACTTGGCTTGGTATTGATCTGAACCGGTGGCACTTGGCACTCGAGGGCACAACTCTCAAGTCAACTCAACCTATCATCCCTCTGGGCTCGATTCAAAAAAACAAGTACCACTTTGCGTAAAGTCAACCTATGCAGAGACTGTGCCCTGCCCGTGGCATGTTGGAATTCAACCACTGACTCAGAGCCACCAATGGAGATCAGAACCCGCCAATTGGGGGTGCTGGCTCGATCAGAATATAACATATTCCTGCTGCGGAGGGAGCTGGTAGGAACGTTGGGTTGCTCGGTCAATGGCCAGGGTCAACGGCGGCGTGGTGTATTCCGCAAATATGCCCGACTGTGAGAGCGGGCACAAGCCGGCGTGAGTAGGTTAAACGTTGAGTTTTATAAGGGCACCACGGGGTGACCAGCCCCTCCCCACCCAGCTCCACCCCTCCCACCCCCCACCCAGCCCCACCCAGCTCCTCCCCACCCTCCCCACCCTCCCCACCCTCCCCACCCAGTCCCTCCCCACCCTCCCCTCCAAGACCCTCCTTGCACGACGGACGGACACAATAATCCCCTGTGGGCTGGTGGAACCAGTGGGTTCCTACCAGTATTAACCTGGTGATGTTTATAAACAGACGCCGCTGATATCCATGCCGCGAAACTCTTGTGAGGCTTGAGATCTCATTGAAATAGATTATGTCATCTCAATTATCCGCTTCATGGCTAATACCCCGCCGCATAATGCGAAGATTACGTTACCAAGAGGTTGGATATAAAACTACAGTTATCGCCCGAACTCAATTATTCACATTTGGCACCGGTACTCAGAGCCAGCTTTAACATAAATGGCACCCTGGTCAAGGGAGGAATTTAGCGCCCCTTGAAAATAATTATCTGGTAATAACCATGTCATTTCGTGTCATTTGTTACCCGTCACGTGACTCGAAGTGTTAACCACCACATATATGCAAATGCATTACATTTGATAAAAACTCGTTTGCAATGCCCCTCACAGCTTTGCGCCCTGGGCAGCTGCCGTCACTGCTGAAACATGTCTCTGTTCGGTTAAAATACAGAAGTTTACGAGCACCTATACCTAACTTTTGCTGGCGCCTTTTGCTTGCACATGTTTACACTGTCTTTTTCGATTGGCATGTGTTTATGTCACTCTTAGACTGAAATATGAGGGTTACTTGCACCTGTACCTAATGTTTCCATATTACATTTGCGTGTGTTACGTTCACGACCATTAACCACCTCGTTTGTGAGTTGTGCAATATTCCTCAAGGACCCTGTGCTCGTTCTCTGCATGAGTTCTGTTTTTTTGTCTTCGCTTAATTGATGCTTTGCTCACGAACAGCGGATCTCTCGCGTAAAATAGCCAGGGAATTGGCTAAACAGGATCATTCATGTAACAAATAAAACCAACTTTAAATCTTCCAGGTCACACCCTTACAAAATTCAGTCATTGACTCCGAAACTCTTACGTGGTGCAAAAGAAAGGCCTCTACTGGAGATGTTCCCAATTTTCGGATTTAAATGAAAAATGTGAAAATCTGGCCTAGATTTTACAAAATTTGGAATGATCCGTTAACACAAATTTCAGTGATCCGAAAATGTGACATCACAGAAAGTGATTCCGTTGCTTCAGCTCCATTCTTTCCCACGAATAGTGACGTCACTTTTAACGACGAGACTTTTGCATATATACAAATTATTGTTTTATTGATGGACCTCTGGGAAATATATATGAATGTTTAAATATTATTAAAAACTATTTTATTTAATTGATAAACAATGAAAGTCGAGTCTAATTTGATCAATGTTTACACAAAATAAATCAGAATCTTCCCGCATCGAAAGCTGCATTGACGGAGTGTAAAGCAGCCAGAAGATTAAACAACTGTGGTCTGAAAGTGGCAATTTCTGCTTTTGTTACATTAAGAGGCTTGTGTTTTTGCGACATGCATCATTGCACTTTAGCGGATCAGACCAA
This sequence comes from Lampetra planeri, assembly GCF_965212315.1. Classification (NCBI taxonomy): domain Eukaryota; kingdom Metazoa; phylum Chordata; class Hyperoartia; order Petromyzontiformes; family Petromyzontidae; genus Lampetra; species Lampetra planeri. Next base: position 12,135,931 of record NC_136112.1, read on the forward strand.
CTGTCTCTGTGTGTCTGTACAATATGAGCATAATATACAGGAAACTTCCTCTCATCTGCGGTGATGTGTGGGTCAAATATCTCAGATCGTGTTATCTGCGATGTTATCCTCGAATTTACTCAACTTATTCACGGTTAAAAAAAAATCGTAGATAATAGCAATAATAGGGTCATGGGTTGTAGGATTATCCGCGGACCACTACAGTTCTGGCAGATAACAGGAGCCACGGGTGTTAGGGTTGCGGATAAGGGGTTAGTTCTCCTGGATATGAAACATTAGGATTTATATGTATTTACTTCCCTGAAAGGCAGCAGGGAAACGATCCAGCGTCCCCGGGCTGCGGGTAATTAGCGGCAGAGGTAACTATGGGACAGAATCAATTTAAAGCATCCCCCCGCGGAGCTGGTAAAGCCCCCATGCTCATTGGAAAACAGCTGCTCGGCTTCATAATAACTGCGTGTGTGTGTGCGTGCAGGTGCACATAATCATTGGTTGCAGAGCGCTTGCTCGGATCACAGAGGCTCAGCGGCTAGGGGCGGAGGGCTGCAGTGAAAATCCAGGTTATCAGATGCAACACTACCGTGCCGCAAAACACAGACCACGTCGTGAGCGTGGCGCGTTGTGATTACATTGAGACAAACACGGGTGTTCTTGTTTGCACGTCGGAAAGTTACGCGTGTGCCGGCGTCGTTATGTGTATCATCCCAATTCAGTTATTTATTTTCAGTTGAATGTTAAAACAAAAAGAACCATTATCATCATCATCATCATGTACATATCAGTTATTGTAATCGTTTATCGGTAATACATCTTCTACATGGCACATTGGTTCCTCGCCTCACTGTGTGTTTACATGTATATGACGATAACACGTCAAGTTTGCAAAAGCACACCCAGTCCAAAAATAAATGTACAGTGAATCTACTGGGAGACAAAAGCCTGCGCACTCCGTGTTGATCGTGGAGGTCGTTTGACCATACTTCACCATGCTGATCAGTGTCGTTCAGCCGTCGGCGGTATACCAAACTCAGGTCGCCGGGTTCATAGCGCAGTACGCTCACCACCGCCCAGTCCAAACACAACAAAACACAATGCGCCCATTGATATCAGCCAATACAAATCCAAGAGCGGAATTAATTACGATGCTGACGCAAAGTGCGGTAATGGTTTACGTATTCGGCTCACCATTCACTTTTATCGTCATCAGCCATGAACAATCCGCTGCTGGACGAATTCTAATCTACACATTGTTTGTGTATACAACAAGAGTATTATTCACTTTCATCATCAGCAGCAGAAGCAACATAACCAATCCACTGTTCAGCGTGGTCTAGATGTCTTGCGACCCTCCAAATAATTGACCCCTTTACATTTTTTCCTTTGCATATTCATTTTTGTTTTATAATAAACCTTACTCACAAAAAATATAACATTTTTGAAAATGATATGGGGGTCACAGGACAATCTAGACCACATTGTATGGAAATTGAACCTCTATCGCACCGTACGTAGCCTACCTAGTTAATCGGAGGTGCGCTGGATCGACAACAAACTGAACACACAAAAAACGAAACGAGTAGCCTACATCCACTGCTGGATGAAGGCCCACCTTACGGGCGATTTTTTTTGTTCACATATAAATAAGAAGAAACAGGCATTGACAGCGCACTGTGTGTGTGAGCAAATGAACACACCCCGGAGCGCACAAACGATAACATCGCTGCCGCGGTGGACGGCTCCAACACACGTGAAGTTCCTTTCATGTGAATGTGGCAACGTATGTCGTCTTATCTCCCATCGGAGCACACCGCGGCATTTGCAATGTTTTGTCTGCTCACAACAGCTCACTGTAGCTGCTGGTACCGGGGCATCTTAGAGATTAACGATCTTCGCGGAACGAGCTGCGGATTTCTAATCGAGGCGAATGCGCGAGGCGAGTAGGTTGGACGGGACGAAGATGACACAGTCGCGTCGCTAGGCAGTTGCGGAGGTCGCAGACACACGCGGGTTGTTTTTTTGTTACACACGGGGCCTCCAGGGGGCCCCGCGACACGCACGCGAATAGTCACTTTGTTTTAATTCGCTAATGAAAATTATTCAATTTCACCTCCGAGCGCCATCTGCTCCGTAGTGTTTTGCCGATCAAGGAAACAGAAACTGTTTTAACAGCTGCGTGCGCTCGATGAAAATTCCGCACGGCTTCTGCCTTGCGGCAGCTGCTGGCCCCCCTCTATCTGAGGTGCTAGACCGAGTGGTGTATCCGGAGACCGTGAAACAGTAGGGGGGCTCACGGGTACGAGGGGGGGGGTGTCTGCTGTGGGGAGGATTCGTCGGCAGCGGCGTGTGGCTCTGGTTGTGATGCGTATTCGCCACTTGATTTGGAGGAGCGTAACGCGGCTTTGGAGGGCTCTCAGAAGCAGTTCTATGATATCTACTTTTGCGGGCCGTTATTGCTCACCGGTGCGACGCACTGCTTCACGAGGGTCGACACTTTCAACGTGTCAAACGGAATGCATATGAGGGACGAGACGAACTTCTTTTAACTCCCTCGGATGTACGACGCTGCGCACAGTCGGAGTCATCCTCCCGTTCCAGCGCCAGCATGCCCCAGTCGTTCACGCACTCCTCCTCTGTGTGTCCATCCTCACGCATAGTCCACCTGATAGTGAGAAATATTCGTTATTTATGTGGGGTCGTGTGTGGGGTTGCAGACCTGTCGTATTTCCCCCCCCCCCCCCAGGATCGTCCTCTTGTTTTAGTGGTAAAGTTGTCGGTCCTGCTGGGAGGTTAATAGTCCCGGTTTTTGTCAGTTGCATTAGAATAACGATAATATGACACCACAAAGTATTTACATGTAGTTCTATTCTAATATCACCGTGATTTGCCCAAGTTTGTTGCCTCTCAGAGTTGGCAACCCTTGTTGTGGAGTTGTGGCCTGAATTTTAGTAACGATAGTTTGCATGCAAGTAATGTTATCACAATTCATCAATTGTGGAGCCCGTTGCCAATCCTTCTGGACATCTGTGAACCTACTGGACGTCTGTGAAAAAGAGCTTCATAGCTCATCGGATTTCTCCAGGATAAATAAAGATTCTGATTCTGAATCCATTACTGAATGGATGCCTCCCCATGCTATGTTAGTCACGTGGGTTGTTTTCCCATTAAACTAAAATATTTTTTTATTTTATCAGGTGAGCTATATAGTTATCTTTCAGAAGCCACTTGGCCACAAATGATAGCTCAACGAAGTGGCATATCACGTGGAAATTTAGAGCGGCCAAATAATGTAAGCACGTGCTGGAGGGAAAAACTGGAGAACCAGGAGAAAATCTACACGACCACGGCGAAGAACATGCAAACTCCAAACATACAGCAGGCGTCAGGGTCGAGATCAAATCCACGACCTCCTGTATACCAGGTTTGGTGGTTAACATTTTGCCACGGTGGGGCCCCATACTTCACCATGCTGGTTAGTAAGGGTTAGTGAAGGGGGGATGTCCTAGACTATTTCAGATATTTTCATGACAAGATATCCATTTTCACCATATGAAGATTATCGTGATGGTAGTTTCCAATAACTTTCTTAATACACATTTTTATTCTCTTGTTTTTATGCTGTACAATTATTCCAGTACAGATATAAATTAATTAAAAGTTCTTCAAATGCAGTTCGCACAACATGGGCCTGCCATACGTCTTCTATAGCTATTGCAAGTTTAGAATTGGTAACATATATGCTGTCAAGTTACACAATACATAAATAATCAAATGAGTAGATACAACAGTCTAGCCTTCCAATAAGTTGCCATGCAAGACAACAAGCATATTTATTGCGGAACAGGACTTTATTTTTGCGCATGTGATCAAACAAAGAACCTGTCAGGAAATAATGGGGTAAAACATTTTTAATGATCAACGATATCATGATATTTACATATTGTACAATACGATTGTTGTGGACCTTATATCATAGGATGTAGCATAGCACCTCCACATCGCAGTCTCGCTACTGGTAACCCAGCATTTGCTTAAGAAGCTTCACTCTGCCGATGTGATCCAAAAGCTTGAAACTAGTCAATAGTTTGTCTATTTCATAGCATGCGTCTCCACAAGGTTGGTTTGAAAAGCCAAGCGGGTGATGACTTAAAAATATTGTATTTATATGTAGATAGACAACCAGTGGTGTTTTTATTTATTTCATTGTCCGATATATAAATAATATGGTATATACATTCACCTGAATTTGTATTTCCAATATGTTTACATCTTGAATAACTGAACATATTCCCTGTGCTTTTCTACATATTCTGCTATTTTGCAATATTAGTTAATCCACTGCAAAATGATTTGCAGACAAAATTTGTAGTTTTAAGCAACAGCACAGAGTGTGTATGCAGATAGATGTGCAATATGTACTACGGCATGTAAGCTATTCCACGGGGTGGTCCAGATGTGTTGTGATCCCCATTTAATTTTCGAAAAACCTAAACACCGTTGTATATTATATGTTTCTTTCGGTTAAGTCACGTCTAAAGATAAAATAATAAATTAAATTAAATAACAGAATACGACGTTTCGATTGCAACACAAGCAATCATCATCAGGTATAATGAAATAGCGACATAAAATCTAACCAGAAAACTATAGACAGACATATTAGCAGACAGATATCACCAAGATACATAGAGAGAGCAACACAGGTAACAGAGAGAGGTGGTCGTCTCTGTTGGGTGGCCTTAAATAGACAGAGGAGGGCGGACGCAGAGAGAGGGAGGGGGGTTAGAGAAAAAATTAGCATATCAATGAGTGGACAACAAAACGTGGTGCTGCAAGTGCGATGACACGGCAAGCAAGCCTGAAAATCAGGAGAAGGACACACTAAAATTAAATAACCTAGTAAAATATCGAAATGTAATGTAATACAACACAGAGGGTCGGTCAACACACAATTAACGCATAGCCTGGTTGATTACGTTAATTGTGTGTTGACCGACCCTCTGTGTTGTATTACATTACATTTCGATATTTTACTAGGTTATTTAATTTTAGTGTGTCCTTCTCCTGATTTTCAGGCTTGCTTGCCGTGTCATCGCACTTGCAGCACCACGTTTTGTTGTCCACTCATTGATATGCTATTTTTTTCTCTAACCCCCCTCCCTCTCTCTGCGTCCGCCCTCCTCTGTCTATTTAAGGCCACCCCAAAGAGACGACCACCTCTCTCTGTTACCTGTGTTGCTCTCTCTATGTATCTTGGTGATATCTGTCTGCTAATATGTCTGTCTATAGTTTTCTGGTTAGATTTTATGTCGCTATTTCATTATACCTGATGATGATTGCTTGTGTTGCAATCGAAACGTCGTATTCTGTTATTTAATTTAATTTATTATTTTATCTTTAGACGTGACTTAACCGAAAGAAACAAATAATAATTCCTGCAGTCACGAAAGTTCTAAAAATTAAGATTGAACCACCGTTGTATACCAATGGGTGCGGAAACAAAAATTAATAAGCAAAGAGAGAAAAAAAGTACGAGTCAATTAATTGGGGGTCACGGGACGTACGGACCACCCTGTGAATCACTAAACGAATGTAATACGCATCCTTGATGAAGAGCTTCACACGCACACGCAAACGCTGAGCTACACTCAACAAATAATTTACACCCTCGTCTCACACGTGGTGATGCTGCCCGGCCCCAGCTTGACTTCACAGGGGGTTTAACAAATTAGCCGAGCGCTTGTCTGCCTCCCTGCACACACCTCCATTTGCCTTGTTCGCAAATCTGGGTACCTCTCGGCAAAAGTGGAAGCCTTTTGGAATGCACATTTAGTTGTCAACGCAGTTACAATTAACGGATTACCATCAACATTTAAGGTGTGAGCTCAATCCGCTTCTTGATGAAGGCCGCCTAACGCCTGCACACGAACTAATGTCATCGCTTCATCTCCTCGGGGAACATCATCTTCTCAATATAATCGTTATAAATCGAATCATTGGCTCCCACTTCATCGCTATTCTTTACCGACGGCCATCAACCCTTCCGGAAATGTGTCTTGCCAAAGCCCACTTACTTCTCTTAACAGTTTTAATGATGTATGACAGTTACACATTATCATTTGAATGTCTTCTGATCGGCTACAGTCCAAGTCTGTAACCTCAATAACTTGCTGTCGTTCATTTTCATTGGTATACAGTGAACAATAGCTGTATACAGTTATTTTGGAAAGCTTTACTTGATAAAATCAGCATACCAATGTGCCTAATAGAAGAACATTCTCAATCAGTACATATTGTCAGCTGAGGCATAGATCAGAACCACGGACATAGATGAATGAAATGCAACAAAAGACAAACCGTATGCAAAAAAGCATGGCGATGTGTGCATGCTGGGAATTGCACTGAGATGCAGACACAGGAACACGAAAGGTACATATGCCAGTTAGAAATCACATGGACTGTTAAGACAAGTTTCTTGGCTTGGGCAGGACACAATGGTCGTTGGTCGAGACTAACAATGGAATGAGTGGCAGCCAAAGGTGGCAACATGCGCGAGAGTCGATCCACAATTGAGATGCAGCGATTAAATTAGCACATGCACGAGATAGATGGATTTTTATATTGCAATACCGTGAGCGGTGAAAACATCTAGGCGAGGTCTTCATCCAGTAGTAGACAGATCATGGCTAATGGTCATGATGAAACCACCATTAATAGAAACCCCTTTAGAATATTGGACATGAGATCCGATACGATTTTTTTTTCTTCATTTCAGCCACTGCCGGATGAAATCCTCTTCCACACCGTGCCGGTCAAATGCGTTGTTTGACCATACTTCACCGTGCTGGTCAGTGTAGACTAATGAAGCTGGGGGGGAACAGGACCGTACCAGACATCACTCACCACTGAATCATCACTCGCGACCATGGCCAGGAATCGAACTCAGGTTGCCGGAAATAGAACGCGGTGGGCTCCCCATCGCAAACACCACTCCACCCTCTCCAATATGCAAAGTCATAAGAAGAGTCGGCTCAAGACCCTTTCGTGTTGATGTCCAGGGATACCTCTAGCGCAGTGGGCCTTAACCTGGGGTGCACGCACCTCCTGGAGGTGCGAGATGCCCTTCGTGGGGGTGAGAGACGCGACCAGATTTGTTTTTAAGGTAAATCATGGAAACACAAATTAAGCACGGGCACGTAAGTACAACTACTTTGTTTCATGAAACCCTATGTATGTATTAACATAAATGTTTTATGTTTTTACGATTAAAAACCAAAGAGGTGCAAGGCTACAGTAAAGGTTCAGAACCAAACGCAGGGCCGCACCTTTTTTACTTTTAACTTTTGGACCGTTTATAATGTTAATTATCCTGTACAAGTTAGACAGACCAACGATCTAATATAACACAACACGTCATTAACGTAATGTACACTGTTGCGTCACTGCCAATGCATACAGTTTTTTGTTTGTTGTTGTATCTGCTTGCTTGAAATCTGATTTCCCACCCCACAACTCCTTCCGACAAGACAAGTGAAATTCGATCTGTGTGGGTGTCCACCACTAAACATGCGGTCACACAAACAGGTTATGTAATGCGCCCTGTAATTATGGGTGTGTACGTCCCCCCCCCAAAAAAAAAACACCTGCTGGGGTGCATGCCATGCTCGTGTGCTTCTTTGTTGGCCGGGCACTGTCAAGCCAAGACGATCGGGGATTTAAAAAAGAAAAGTCAATGGGCAAGGGTCATTTCTTTCTCAGCGTTTCACCGAGCGCGGTGAAAGAGACCCCCATAATTGCGGGTGGAAGGGAAGTTGGGTCTGAATTTGAGACACAATGTGCAATGGAATGCCGCCGATAAACGGCGCCTTTCCTCCCGAACCGCCGTCGATTGTGAACATTTTCGCAACGGGCGTTCGAGTGCGCGGGGCGTGGCGCTGCTGCTACGAATCACGGCCACTCGAGTTCGATTCCCGCTCAGAAAGCCAACATCCGTGACGATTATCCTAACCAGTTCTTTGGCCTCCTCCTCAGGTCGGCTCAACCTTAAATGAGATACTTGGCGCGGTGTATAAACATCACCACTCGGGGGGAGACATAAATGGGGCCATGACCTGGTGCTTTGCTGCACCAGCCCCTGGCCTTAATAGGTGCTCGCTAACTCTATGTTCAAGGACATGCCAATTGGCAATCTTTTTTTTACCTTCTCGCAATATATGACTTTAAAAAAGTACGAACGAGAGAACATGAGAGAGAAGAGGGGTGTTCGGGGTAACATTTGTCCCCACGTTTGTGCGAAATCCGACACGTCTAGGGAGATCCCATGGGAAAATGTTCACAGTCCAAATGGCAGCGCTTGCCTTTGTTGTGGCTTTTATGTGCGCTCCGCTGTGTACACGTTGCTACGTCGCCCTCTTTAAGGGACTACTGCCCTTCCATCGCTTTGTTTTTACACTCTGACTTTAAATGTGTTTCCGAGCCCTTTTGTCAATCCGCTGCTGCATAAAGGCCCGCCCCTTTGCCGTGTCATTCAAAGATGGTTGTTTGACTGGATACACTTCGCCGTGCTGGTCTGTGTTGGCGGGTGGGTGTAAGTGGTCCCCCAGGACTGGTTTGAAAGTCCCTCACCTACTGATGTTGGCCGTGGCCGGGAATTGGACTCAGGTCGCCAGGTTCACAGGGCAGTGCGCTAACCACTGTGCGTGACTGTACCTTAAAGAGTACTGCGACTAAAAGTAAAATCTCTAGCGAATACAGTCGTGTGCTGTCTGCTTCACGTGTGTGTAAATGCAACGCAATTGCACGAAAGAGGTTTTAACTCACCAAAAATCCAAATACATGTCCGGTGTACAATTATCCCATACGATGAAGACAAACCGATAAACACAATGTCTCAATGTTAAAACATATACATGCGGTATCTGTAGTTCACGTTAAAACTTCAATTGTTTTCATATTCTATCAGCTTCGCCAAGCTTTGCTCAACAATGGAACACCATAAATATTTGCACGCAGTCTTCATGATTAATTCCATTCACGAGTTTAATGTTTGTTCATATTCTCCGTGGGCACATGGCGCGTTCAGAGTGAGTGAGTGAATGAGTGCCTTGCGAGCATCGGTATTGAGGAGAAATCATGTGAGAGACAGATGAAGGCATTGCACAACGGTGGTGTAGAATTCATACAGATCTGCCTCACGATTGTAAGACAAGCGAGCTTGCCGCAATTATCGTCCGAAATACATGCGCACAGCAAGGCAGTGTGCAAAAGCGCACCATCTCGCAACACCTGGCCTTGTGTTCAGACTCAACCCTTATTGATAATACACAAGCTTGGTTAACAAGTCTGACTCCGCATATGAGACCCAAAAGGTCCAAACCGGTCCGTGTCTTGCTTGCTTAAACAAATGCTGCTTCATAATATTGTTCAGCAAAAGCCAATAGTTAATTTGGGAGCTTTCGTGACTGCAGGAATTATTCTTTGGTTGTTTTCGGTTAAGTCACGTCTAAAAATAAAATAATAAATCAAAATAAAACAATTCTAACTTAGCAAATTTTGAAACACGTAGTCAACCAGGCCATGCGTTAATTGTGTGTTAACCAACTCTCTGTGTTGTATTACATCACATTTCAATATTTTACTAGGTTATTTAATTTTCGTGTGCCTGTATACTCCTCTCTATGTGTGCCGTTGTGATGTCTGTCTGCTTGTATGTCGGTCTATAGTTTTCTAGTTAGATTTTTGTTGCTATTTTCTTTTATGCCTGATGATGATTGCTTGTGTTGCAATCGAAACGTCGTAATGTGTTGTTTTATTTTGATTTATTATTTTATTTTTAGACGTGACTTAACCGAAAAGAACCAAAGAATAAAAGCCAATAGGTTGATGGACTAACGTGTTTCATTTATGCGTCAATATCCAGAAGCGAGTTCTGCTTATATTTGCTTATATCGTGACAATTTAGCGGGCTCCCCTCACCCAGTTTCCAGAATTCCAAACAACCCTGGTAAGGGGGAGAGGCAGTGTTTTTAGGGGATCGAGCGTATAGATAAGTCAAGCTGGAATATCGTCTGGGATTAAGATATCCCAGTCACCCGGACAACCGCAGGATTTTTGTCTCTGTCACCCATTCGTGAACGTTCAACAAACTCTGGGATGGAATGCATTTAAATAAACAGGTATCGCCACACGATGCGCGGTAGTGCTTTCCTAAGTTTATGCAACGTTCACTTTGCAGACTCACCTGACAGTCAATGATACTCGGGTTTATTTATGCAGGTGATCCTGTGTTGGTTACAAATGAGTAGGCGAACAACGTTGGACAACTTACGTTGAGTCCTTAAATGTTTGGGCAGCGATTGTGCGGCTTACCAACACTGGCACAGTTTATACTTTGATTTATAAATGATATGAAATTCAGACCGCTATCAATCCAATTTAGTTTAGTCTCATTTATTGCGTATATTGTGTCTACTTTATTGGTTTTGAACATCGTATTTGGTCTGTACTTATTTCCTTACTGAGCAATTATTCCGATAAGCACTTCATTCTGGTGCTTAGAAAGGTACTGCATGGGAGACGTAGTCTAAATAATCAGTGATAATGTTGGATTAAGGCCTCCCCTTATCACGTCGGTCGTTTAACCATACATGATGCCCTCGTTATTCGCGAGGGATACATTCCAGAGATGCTCGTGAATAGAAAATTTCGCAGATAACCATTTTATCATATGAAATATTTTTTGATGAATTACCTTAAACACGCGAATAAACTATACAATACGTGAACATTGTCATAACACCAAAAACATTGGTTATAATAAACATAAAGTAAATACACGTAAATATTCAAGTATAAATAAAAGTTTATAAATGAATGTACTTTTGTCTCTTTTATCTTGTCACTTTCTTTCTCTCTCGACACAGTCGTGTAGAGTTCCGAATGCGATTCACGGATAGCCAAAATCGCAGATAGCAAGCTCGCGAATAACGAGGGAACGCCATAATACTTCCTCACACTGATCAGTGAGGCTGTTGATGTAGATGCAAAGTGATAACTACAATTTCACATTCAGGTGGACAGGCAAGGCAACTGCATCAGGAGCAGAGGAGTAGTTATCGCCGTGATGTCTCCTTCGTATTTGTGGATCGGGAATTGCACCGTCATACGTTGTAAGGTATTTTCTAGATGACCACTGGAGAGTTTTTTTTAATGTTCCATTTGTGCATCAGGTATCCGCATCTGCCAGGGTGTGTGCAGATGTGGTTTAAGGGTGGACCATGAGCTTCGTGGAAGACCACAAACCAGGGATATTCTGCGTTTGGTCTTTCACAATGTGTTTGTTTGTAAGTTCGTTTCAACTCCATTCAGCTTTCCAAGATTCATCGGGGTTGAATTCGCATTGCTTAAGGTAAAGCGCATTGGTCTATAAGGGCTTGCGTCTCAACTCACCACTCATGTTAGCTGTCGCCTGGATTCCAGCCACCGGAATCAACGCCACTCAAACTCCTGTTAACTCCAACGTCACAAGTACCTTTCCAATAGCAAGCATTGTTGCTTTGTGATCCATCTAACACTGTTCAAGGCTGCATCAATACTAGGTTTGCAGCTGTAAAAATTTGCAATGTATTATTCATTGTGACTTTCATCGGTGATATTCAGGAATGCAATTAGCCAAACATCACAACGCAAGACCCTCGTGAAAATAAAGACCCCTTGACACTCAGTGGGTACATCGCTGAAATTATAATTACTTCACGAGAAGTAAAAGCACGCAAAGAAAAACGAGCTTCAGCATGAGGCAATGTCAACGCTGTCGAAGCAATGGAGTGAAAATTCACAAAGCACTGCAGAGAATATATTAGTAACTACAGTCAGATATACAGTAGTGATCAGTGCTCCGTTGTTGTGCTTGTCTGTGTGACCTTCCATTACCCTTTTTACTCACGTTGAGGTCGCATTGCTAAGCAGTCGATTAGGGCGAGCAAGTGGCTGCCTCTGGGCTCGTGAGTGCTGCAGGACAGACATGACTGGCTGGAGAACTGGTAATAAATCAATCTAATCGCGTTATTTAAAGGTATGCGGACCTACCGTTTCAAATGCGATGTCTCCGTTTTTGTTCAAAGGAAATCTACGAAGTGAGCAAAGTCAAGGGTAAAAGTGCAAAATGAGTGTGCAGTGGAGAACGGTATGTAAATGTGAAGAACACGTTTGTGCACTCTAAGTTTCGTAACTAGTTTGTAAACAATTAAGCATATAATTTGTAATTTCCTGCTCTAACAAGCACAATGAAGTATGGTCGACCCCCCCCCCTCATGATTGACACAACATGGGATGTTTTAATGCAGCAGTGGATTGACAATGAAATGTAAATTACTTTTTATTATTATTTAGTAACAATAATAATGACTTCATCAGTAACACTTATTCACACCAATGGGCCAAAAATTCCAATTTCATGGCGGCCCTCATAAAAACGAGTCTCGAAACTCAGGGGATACATACATGTGTGTGTCTCTCTGCGTGTGTGTCCCTTCTCTATGTGTGTCTCTCTCTCTGTGTGTGTCTCTCTTTGTGTCTGTATTTGTCTCTCTCTCTCTCTGTGTATGTGTCTCTCTCTATGTGTGTGTCTCTCTCTGTGTTTGTGTCTCTCTCTCTGTGTGTTTCTCTCTGTGTTTGTCTCTCTCTTTAAATGTGTCTCTCTCCGAGCTTGCATTTACATACAGTTCTCACCTGATGACGGTTGCTTGTGTTGCGATCGAAACGTCGTAATATTTTAATTAATTATTTCTACGTGACTTTACCGAGAGAACCAAAGAGTAATTCCTACATACACGAAAGCTTCAAATCAAGATTGATACGTGGAATTATTATTACTTCGCCAAACACCTGAAAAATAAGAGCATCGCGTAAGGAACTATGCCTGCCGTCGAAAAATTGAGTAATAATGCACACAGCACTGAAATTTAATGTTGGGCCATAGATATGACAGACTGATCACACGGAACCTATTTCATCAGAAGGTTAAATTGTAGAAATCTTCCGTGGAATTGGAAAAGGTGAATGAGAGGTCAGAATTTAAATACGAATAACAGTTTGGGTGAGCCCTATCTTGAGGGGAGGCTACATTGTTCCGTGAAACACACAGCATCGCGTACGACGGCTTTCTTGGCAAGATTTGTTGAACGATAGGGGAAATGGCGCAGGAGTCTGAATAGATTTTAAAATTACAATGAATTGGGGGGGGGGGGGGGGTAAACAGGTAGGAGTAACTTTAATCTATTAAAAAAAAAGCTATCTGCCCCTAAATCAAATGCCTGCCTTTGACATGTGGCCCCCACGTGCCAAAGTATGCACGAGCAAGCCCTGGGAAAGAAAAGAAAAGGAGTGTGCATGGCTCCAGGGAAGATTGTACTTCTACCACAAGTGGCAGTGCAGGGGCAGCGAGAAGCCAAGCCCTCGACTCCCAAGCCAATGGCACAAAAACAATGAGAATGCAAAATGGATTTGTAGCTTTCGTGACTGCAAGGATTCATACTCTTTGGTTTTTTCGGTAAAGTCACGTAGGTAAAAAGAAAACAAATAAATTAAAGCACGACGTTTCGGAGGCAACACAATACTTGTGTTGCCTCAATACTTGTGTTGCCTCAGAAACACACGTTTGTGTTGCCTCCGAAACGTCGTGATTTAATTTATTTGTTTTCTTTTAACCTACGTGACTGTACCGAAAAAACAATGAGAATGCAAAATGAGTTTTTTTTTACTTACAGGAAAAAAAACATTCTGGGTCATCTCTTAGCGGCACCTGCAGTACTTTTTATTTAGGGGTTTTGAGCAGAGCAGGTTAAATGTCTGCACCGTACCCTTTAAACAGTTGGAGTGGTCGTTTAATGCAAATCTCTGCAGAGTATTTGACATCTGGAGGTCCCCTTGAGGCTTGATGTGTGTGTGTGTGTGTTTGTATTTTTGTGGGGAGTTATGTAGGAGTGGTTAAGACAGCCACGGGTGAACACCAGCGAAGAACATCTGAAGCAGTCCTGTTCGGGGTCTCCTACTAGGTCGAATGAGTCTAAAATGAGTACTTGGTGCGGTAAGTAAACATCAGCACTGGCCATAAAAATATGACCAGCGACGGGTGAAAGCTACACCACCCCCTCATGTGCCATGCTGGCCTTAATAGGCGCTTACTAACATCACTTTCCCTAACGGTTTATAAGGCCTTACACGGGATTGTTATCCAATTAATTGTCTTGTCTGTGTGACACGGGCTGGAGAAGAGATGGACTAATGCGGTACGGGAAGATGTGGAGGTAAGTGGACTTGCTGAAGACTGGGACCAGCGGTGTCAATATCAGCCTCTATGTTAGAGGCTTGTGAAGAACGCTATTGGCAGTTGGAGGCAGTCGCCCTCCAAAAACAACGGAGGGCAGAGGATTTACGCTCACAACAACGAGTAGAGTGCCAGGCGTATAAAATTAAGACAATTGGCACAGTAGGGGCTACAGCTGGTGTATTTGCCAGTCATCTCAGTCAGCCAACCTGTGGCACCTGGGTCTGTCCCGTGAGCCTTCGACACTTCACGTGGCCTCAACGTGCACCTGGCCTGGCACATGCGTCGCGGTGACGTCACCGTCACTTCGTGGCGAATGGCGGATATTGGGATTAATTGCTGATGTGCACACCACTTACAATTGCTCAGAGTTTGTTTGATAATTGCACGATGGTGAGGAAAGTGCAAAGCAATGTTAATTTCGTCAGACTTTTATTCTTGGTCGAGTTAAACAGGAGCCTATGGAATTTTAGTCAAATAATCTGTCAATATTCTAGATTTGAAGCTTTCGTGACTGCAAGGATACATACTCTTTGTTTTTTTCGGTAAAGTCACGTAGGTTAAAAATAAAACAAATACATAAAATCACGACGTTTCGGAGGCAACATAAGCCTCCGCATTCAGGTGGAACCGCCACAGCAAAATTGAAACAGTAATTTTGCTTTACCGAAAATATTCTGTCAATATTTTGCAAATTGTCATCAACTCGGCCGAAGACTAAAATTCCTACTGAATCAACACTGGAGCGAAGTGCCATTTTAATGTGATGTAGTCCTTCAGGTTGACTCAGTCCAAAATGGCTTCCATTAAATAGCCCGCAATTTTTCAAGGTCATGAAGATGTGAATTCAATCCCCACTTATTTTTGTAAATGTCGGGAGTTGGCAGCATTTATGTACAAACCTCGTTCCAAAGAAAGCGCAAATACGCTTATCGAATTGGTTTGCATAGTTTCTTAAATGATTCGGTGTATACTGGGCATGCAGCACTTGTTGGCAGACCACTCTAATGATTTTTGGCACAAAAAATAATTGCCTCTGAGCACCTCTATTGCCCCCTTTTTTCCTAACTGGCTTGGTAAACATGACTTATTCGTGCAGTACTGCACAATTGAATACTTCCAATGTATCGATGCCATTACAAATCCCCAAATAAACAGAAAGAATGGCATCTATTTTATTACCCCCTCTCAATCTCCCGCATGCTGTGTGCAGTGCTTTGAAACCAAGTAATTATTGTGCACTGTTGCAACAGCTCGGCCTCAGGGAGCAAGCTTGATTCCTAAATCCCAATGTAAGCCTTCATATTTATTGTGGAAGCTTAGAATTAGCTTTTTTTAGTGCCTGTGGTTCAAATAAGCAGTCTGACTAATTGCTATCTCCTCAGAATCGTGGGGAACTCCTCCAATTAACTAAGAGGTTATTTAGTTTATAAATATATATCTTACCATACAATATAAGGGACATATAGTGCCCATCTATATAGGGAGGTGAAGCAGTGGTGCAGTGTTTTATCGCTCAGGATACCGCACTATGAACCCAGTAGTACCCAAAAACCAATGAGAGATATTTCATTTGATTTGGCAACAGGGAGGGTAATAGCAGGACCCACAAAGACAAAGATCACCCGTAAAACCTTAACATATGTTTGGGGCAAGTGCTAGAAGCATGCACCTATGAAGACCGGCACAGCACACGAGGGGGTGGGTGGCCAGCACCACGCCCGGCCGCCTTTGTCTCCCTCGTGGCGATGTTGACACACTGCGTCAGGCACTCATTTTAAGGCTGAGTCGACCTAGGGGAGGCGCACGACCAGTTCAGATAATCGTCACTGGCGTTGGCCGTGAGTGGCGAGCAGCGTTCGTAGCGCAGCGCTACCAACGTCACACCTGGCCACCTTAATCATGTTCACACAGAGGTTACGTGGCTATATTTTGCCCACTAATTGTGGAAACAGTGCTGGCCCTTTGTGCCATTCGCAGCAAGGAAGAGAGATGTTCTGTATCTAACAGGTCTTCAAACAGCACCAACTGGGGCAAAGCGGCACTGATCCGAATATCATGTTAACAATAAGGCCAATTACCCCCATTAGCGGCACCTGCTGTAGAGTGCTTTGAAACACTTCTATCAAAGCTCCCATTTTGCAATTTAAGTACACGGGGAAACGATCTATTTGGCGGAGGCGAAGCAGGATGGTGCATTGACTCATGGGATGGAGGAACGCAGGGTTTGGGTAACTCATGCGATGGAAGAAAGGAAAGAAGGTCTGGAGATCTCATGGGGAGAGATAAGAGGCACCGGTCTGAAAGTCAAACAGGTGAGCAGAGGAAGTCCAGGATATGTAATTTGGCCTCGGTTTGTGAGATCTCGGATGAACGCAACATATTCAACTGAGACAAGTGCATTTCCAAAGACTACAGAGCCAGGGGATCATTTGGATCAGTTGACGTTAATTTGTCTTTTACAGGATCTGATCGATAGCATGTGTGTACGTTATCGATGGTAGAAAACCTTTCCTAAAACATGACTTGCATCGGCTCTGCTTGGTTACTCTCTACAGTTTTCCATTATCCGGTTCCCAGTGATCGTATTGACGTATATATATATAAATATGTGTGTGATAAGACGCATTTGTAATTGTTCAAGTCAGTTTTTTTTCGTCCTTTTTTTAAAAGAAGACAAATTGAGGCATGATTCTGTAAATTATGAATTTGGTAATTAGGGCCCACTAAATGTGTAACAAAAAAACTAATCCTTGCTTCTGTTTTATTGTATCCACAGTTATACTATCTAGTTTCCTTTTTGTTTAAATTAGCAGAGGGATTTCTTGCAGTTCCCTAAAACAAACTGAATGTTCATATGCACCAGGGGTCAGACTATTTCCTCCGATGAAGAGGAGGACGTTCCAGATGTCACACGCACACATACATCGCAGTTGAAGGGGTAAGCGCTGACCTTCACAGAGTGTGAAAAAAGGAAATGGTGTTGTTTTTTTACAAGTCTAACATTGCACCACGTTATAAACTCTCCTTGACAGCGTTGATGTATTGGGTGTTAAGGTGGCTTGCCTCTAAGTCCAAAGATCACTTGTTCAAATCATCTCTACCAAGAACTATTCGACGAATAAAGAAAACGCGAGGTGTGCCTTCCTTCGCTGGGGATGTTAAGCTTTACCCTTCGGTTTCCTGCTGTAATCTAATACAAAACACCACAAGGCCAGGCTGTTCACAAGGCAGCTATCGTCACGTGTTTGCATTATACACGGCAAAAAAACACCAATGTCCTTTTGATGTTGCCCATTCCCACTTCACTTTGAAAAGTGCTCATTAAACGAGAGCCGTAATGAACTACGAAACATTTACATACTGAACTCTAGGCAGTGAACCGTTAAATAATTGGTGATATAGTAACTGACATACATACCATCAGCATGGCTCCGATCCCCTTGCATGAGGTATATCCATTACAGGCTCAACAGTCTTCGAGTAATCGTTACGATTAAATTCAGCATTCCAGATTCGTTTGTTGTTTACATTTTGGTGAACTGAACATCTTAAGAACATGCATGTCTGCGAGACCTATCCACTGAAAAAGACTGACGGAGATAAGATACTGGCATTCGAAATGTATTGCTACCAAAGGATACTGCATCTAAACTGGACCCACAGAGTCACCGACGAAGAAGTAAGAAAAAGGTTGCACATGGAAACACACCTCGTACGGTCAGTGATAGCAAGGAAACTGACACTATTTGGACACGTTTGTAGGATAGACAACAACAGGGAAACGTAATGTGTGTTGTTCAGAAAGATTTAAGGAGCCGAAAATAGAGGAAGACCTAACAGGGAATGGCGTGACGACGACATAAGAGATTGTTCCAGAAAGATGTGGTACTTCTTGAGTATATTGGCACAAGACAGAGAAAAGTTGAAACAAATGACGACATGTGCAGTGGACACATATGGGCCATCTGCTCATGGATCGCGATGATGATGATGAATGCAGCCATTCAACAGCTCCCAGGTCATGTGAATCATTGCAATGGAAAGCTCACGCCACCGCTGGCGGAAAAGCCTCCACTTGAGAAGGTGTTTTGGCCTACTCTTCCAATATTGGCCAAACATCCTCAAAGTGGTGGGATTAGCCACACTATATCCCACCACACTTTGGTGTAACCCACCCACACTGCTAGCCGGACAGAGGTGGAGAAGGATTTATGTAACGTCCCACATTGTTTTAACTGCCGAGCCGAGAGATTGAACCGGTCACCTTTGGATTGCAAGCTCAGTATTTTCACCATTACACCACAACAGCATTCACCAACTATACGAATAAAATGAATAACTTCTTACACACACACAGTTCCGTGCATGTATCATGAGTTTAATACGCGACATTAACTCTTGCATTACTACACCACTTGTCTAAAGCACATCAACTAACACAAGTGCAATAAAAAAATAGAATTCTAACACAGACTCATCAAGACCGATTCGTTAACGGACATATGTTCGTGTAAAATATGTATCTATTTGGTTTTTAATAAAGCTATAACGATTCCTCAATTAAATTGATTAGTCGCCAAAAAAATCATGATCCACTGCTTTTTTGTGATCGATTGCTCGAGCTCGTTGACAAACAGCGACGGTGCCGACATCTCGAAGGCAGAAAACCCCCCGACAAGCCATGGCCCAGTGTGACACGGCTGACGGCGCCGATGATGTCAACAAACCCCACCCATCACTTCCCGTCCAGCGGCAAAAGTGGCAACGGAGATTAGGCTTTTTTATTACACGCTTTTTAAATCCTTTATATTAAGTTCGCTTGCTTGCTTGCTTGCGTGCTTGCTTGCTTGCTTACGACCGTGCAAATCTTTCGGTCGTTTTTTAACCCACTTCCCGTGATCCAATCGAGCTGACATTTTCCACACAAACTCGTTGTGCGTGACAATTAATTTTCGTGAAATTTTATTTCCAAAATTTTACACTGTTTAGGGAAAAAATATTTTAATATTTAATTACCAATTGCTTAATGCTGGCAGACAATCATCTGACCCATAGGTGGCAGCCATCTCAAGCCAAAGGACGAGAAGACTCTAGCCGCCACGCATATAAAGGATTTAGAGTGAAAAACTTTGTTTTTACGGGTTAATTTTTTTATGAACTCACTCTCTCTGTTGTGCCCTAAAATATTGTAACTACATTTTTTCCCACTTCCCATTGTGGTATCGACTGCAAACTTGGTATACTTATTTCATACTGATGACAATACTATATTCTATCATTAAATATGAAAAATACATATTTTTTAACATTTTTTTTTTATATGTTATGTTTCGGCTTGGGTCTAATTGTCCCCGCTCAACTGACGTTGGCTGTAAATCACCACGGTCTCATACGGGGCCACTTCCTGGAGTCGTGGAGTTCTTCCTTTACTAGTACGGTACATTTAATTAAAGCGTGTTTAAAAAAACGTTTTTTTAAATAGTACTTGTTTTTTCCACAAATACGTTTTGTGTTGTCTGGTTATTCGAGTTATCTAACCAATCATTGATTACTTCAGCTTATCAGATAGCCCAGCTCGCGTTAGCGGGACCCGTGGGCTCTATTCCGCAGCCAAGAATCCTGGTGCCAGCATTAGATCATGTTTTATTAAACGTTGCTAGTGTCATGACACATACTTGCCAAATTTGAAAATGTAACCAGAGGCAAATTTTTTATGACACTTTTCCCATCGTCGATGCCGGACATCTGTGTAAGCATTGCACATTTAACTATGTGAATCTTTAGGGCATATGTACTATGTGCATACAATAATCTACACCTGTGCATTTGTGTGTGTGTGTGTGTGTAATTTTAGACTGGGTGCTCAAATTAGTTTGCATGAAGCCTCTTTTCAAGAATACCATATTTGTTTTTTCTGAATATATTTACTCAGTGTAACACCACGGAGCTAAATATAACATGTTTACAAGGAACTCATAGAAATTCTGGTTTAGTAACAGTACACGCCAAACAATTACTGTGGAAAGATATGACACATAGAGGTAGATTGTTTAGATTGTTTGGCGAATAGAAATGTCCACGTGATAAGTCACTTCGTTGAGCTATCATTTGTGGCCAGGTGGCTTCTGAAAAAGAAGCTAATAGCTCAGTGGGCTTTTCCTGCTAAAATAAAATAGTTTCGTTTCATTTGTATATGTATACTCTTTGGTTTTTTCGGTCACCTACGTGACTTTACCGAAAAAACCAAAGAGTATGAATCCTTGCAGTCACGAAAGCTTCAAATCTAGAATTGTATATTTACATTAGTGATTTGCTTGCATTTCCTACACTTTGCACTCCTCATCATGTGTTTGTATTGTTCGTTGTTGCAACGTTCTAACCCGCCCCTATTGGCCATCTGTGAAAAAGAGCTTTACAGCTCAATGGATTCCTCCAGTATAAATACATATTCTCATTCTGGTGTTATTTTTAGTGCTCTGGACTAGCAATCCAGACATTTTCAATTTTAATATCCCAATTATAATTCAGGTGAAATAATGCACAAGTTTCTTAACTCCCCCCCCCCCCCCCACTGCACCCCCCTCCGCCTCTTTTCATGTAGCAGTGCAAATGTGTTCCCCACCGTCTATTGGTGGTGGGGTAAAGTGTGGGTACTCCAACCTCTCCCAAGACATCTGGTCACCGTGCAAGAGTTGGCCGAAATCACCCCGTAGCGGTGTCGTGAGTGATTCTGATCAGGAGTGAATAGCTTATGGCCCGAGGCAGTTGCTTTACGAAGTTGCCACACTTATCAGCAGAGCAGAGAAGAGTGAGTCACTTTAAACTCAACAACCATTACATTTTCAATCAAATAAAAACAAAATAATTGCACCGCACGAGCTAAATTTCACGTCGGTGTGAGGATTCCTTCTTCGCGAACAAAACAGAAATATTTCCAGACGCCTCACTACCAAACGTACAAAGCAACGTGCTGCAAGATGACAAAGCGGTCACGCAGGCTATGAAATGTGGAGGCAAGGATGCATATGGAGAGTGGTGAATTGGCGTGGCAATCTCATGGAAATACAGATGAAGCCTGTCCACTGGATTGAACACTTCATCTCTAACCCTCCTTCTTGGGCTTGTTAATTTCACAGGAAGCATTTAACTCTTCCATACTTTCAGCCATGTTTTTGTAAGGAAGGATATTCATGATCTGGCACGGTTAACACTTGATTGGTATCACGTGCGGGCCTGAAGTCTGGGTGTACATTTGTGCATGTTAAATTTAAAATTGATGGTTTAAGAAATTTTAAAAAACACGGGCAGATATAACACGTCTATAAATATGGCAATAGACAGCGCTACTGGAAATCCATGTGTGCCTGCATTCCTCATATGCGCTAGGCTCAGAATATGTCTAAGTGCATTGGTTAATATGTTGGAAAGTTGACGGGTGAGTTTATTGGAAAATTATTTTCATTTCAGACAAGCTACAAGTAAGAACATGCATATAAACATTTTACAAACAATTTGTTTAGGTTAGTGACAATACAGTTAAGCATTTTCCTGCAACCAAATCGCCCTGAATGTGCCTTACCTCATCAGACCTCAAAAGTTAAGCAATGTGAGACGCATCAGTACTCAGATGGCAGACTGCCTGGGGATACCATTAATGATCGGCACGAGCAGTGCAAGTTGTCCAGACTTTTTTGTGTGTTAGTTTGTTGTCCAGCACCTCTGATTATCACGGTTGGATAGTATGGTGCGAAAGAAGTTCAACGTACGTACATATATACTTTGCAGCATGAGAATGGATTGAATATAGATGTGCAGTGCTCAGAGGGTTATCCTCTCATAGGTGTTGATTTTCGAATGTTCTCCCAGATAAAACCAACATTCATGACTCTGGCCAAACTTCCTCACGAATGACCTTTGTGAGAAAAAAGGCCATAAAACCATCACTGAGGCTTTTTTCAGATCGATCATGAGCATTATGACTGCTACGAATTTACTTTGAAACCCCTTATGCTATACACGTGTATCGTATTTCCTTTGAATGGTGCAAATGTGCACACAGATTAAACAGAGCAGAGTGGCATTGTTTTTATTTATTAAGCTTTTAATCGCAAACAGCGATGGAATGAGAGTCACATATAAATACAATAGGCTAAGAAAACTCGTAGGATTGGCCAGGAAAATAATTATCATTGCATTGTGGAATATTGGTGCTGCCTGCATTTCTATGCTCATTGTTTTTACGTGACAGATGAGCACAGATGTGGGAAGTGATAAATCCAAGCGGTTAGAATCCCTCGTCACAGATCCGGCTCACACAGGTCTCACGATGATATCCCACTGCCGTCTTTTTAGACGACACAGGTTGTTATCAATGGGTTTGCGATATAAATGCGGTCGTGTCACATTTGCAAGTTGCATTGCCGTTCTGCCCTCTGTCAGGACAATAGACGCACTGAAATAGTTAGCATGCGAGTACAGAAATGTATAAAAGGAGCAAAGTAGTAATACGATCGGTACGTTTAATTTAAGATCTCCCTTGAAAAATAAACTGAAATATATTGCCCTCTATCCATTTTCCCATTTTGATGAAGCTTACATGCACTCGTCATTGACAGATGGGTAACATATGACATGATTAAAATATCACGCTTTTCATAACAAATATAATCTTACTATCGGGTGTTTATATGGGGTCGTGTCGGAGTGGTTATGTATCTATTTTGGATTTATTTTGCACCGTACATAGCCACTGATCTCATCACTCTCTCTCTCTGCAGTGGTCATCCTCGTGAGCACAATCCCTACCTCGACTGCCATCCTATTGGTCATCATCCGTTAATTAAAGCCCTCCCTTACTTTCCATCAGAGTCATTGTTACATCTCTAATTCATGGTTGTTCTCTGATCCGTGTGTTCATCTTTCCGTCTCTCAAAGTAATTCCCAGAATGCGTCTGCCTCCATGCTCATTTTTACATTTTCAGCTCTGTTGTTCTATGTTCTTTGTCATTTTCACATTTTGATGTACATGTCATAGAATGGAAAATACCCTCATACATATTTTAGACCGTTATAGAGAGTGTATATTGATTACTTTATTTAAATACAGGAGGAGGTGTTTGAAGTAATGTGTATACTGAATTTTCAAAGTTTAAATAATTAAAGACATGTCATTCAGTTTGATTGATTTCCTTTACCTCTCTGACCCAAGCTTCATTTAAATATGCATGTTGTATGTATGTATGTTGAAACACTACACCTGTTCTCAATGGTGAGACTCAACTTCAGCTGGTGCCTGCTCATTGCTTTATTAACCACCTTCGTCAGGTGTGCTGTGGTATGATATAAAAAAAAATCCCAATGTACAACTGAACCATGCTGAGACCTTGCCGAGCCAGCCCGGCACACGTCAGGAGGCGGCCGATTGTTTTTTTTCCACTGCAGAACCTGACCCGTGTCGCTGACGTCACACGCAATGAACTTGTGACCAAAATAATAATGAACTCCACTCTTGGCCCTGCTTGACCCTGAGCAAGATTCAGATGTCTTGTGAGGCCAGACTTTCACGGTTTCTTTCTGACTCGGCTCGACATATAGCCAGTGGAAAAACACCCATACCCTGGACATCTGTAAAAAAAAAGCTTTATAGCTCATCGGATTCCTCCAGTATAAGTCTTCTGATTCTGACCCCTGGCTCACACAGCCCAGATGTGCAGGTGGAAAAATAGGTAATAGAGTCACCGCCTATAACTCACTAGAGTGTCTAAGTTGAGTCCCAATGTACGCGCCTGGCACAGGTAAAAAACAAATCACGGGGTAGAACACACTGCCTCCCCAAACCGGCTTGATCACACCTCAGTTACCACTCACCGCGTGGCCTCGCGTGCACCGTATTGAACTCCCAACACTCTTCAACCTCTCAACCTCCATCCCTCACCCACCTCCCCTGTGGGGAATCCAGGGCATACGGACGGAGAGCAGAATAAAAGAATGTGCGCATTTGGTCGCCAAACAGCGCAGTAACACTACAGGTTCATCTTTGCACAAGTAAATAATGTTCAGTGAAATGTGCGCACCATGGTCTCTCTTTTTTTTCCTAGCCTCATTTTTTTTTGCCTGAATGCGTTCTGATCATTCACAAGACGGGTCAAGAAAAAATAAAATCTTGTAGTCAGCTGAGGGTCACGGAATTCTCATACATGTACACGCACACAAACACACACCCCCTCCACTCTCATCCTGTAAAAAAGCCATTGAAATCGAAGGCGGGCCTCTGCCCGTGGGGAGGCCCGTTTTAAACACTAGAGAAGTGAAGAACTCTCCTGGGCCGAGCGTTCTCCCAAGGAGGGAGTGCTATTTCAAGCGGCAGTCCAGACCCCTTCTGCTTCATTGAATGCAGGGGGGCATCGGGGGCCTTACAGCCGTGACAGCCTTTTCAAAACAAAGCCTTCACCCCACGCACTCGTGTGTGGGCCTCGCTTATGAGTTATCATTCTTGCACGCCACCCTTCAAACACGTGCAAATAACTTCCCCAATACTTTTTTTTTATCGCACCCTCTCTCGTTTCGGGCAATATTTTGAAGGTGACGTCCCAAGGTCACTTCTCATTTTCCTCCTTCACTTGAAGGAAGGCGGCTGCGATGGTATGCGGTGCGCGAGCGTTGTTTTTAACGTGCTTATTTGTTTGCTTTTTAAACAAGCATGCTAAAGTTTGGAATACGTCTGAATGAAGAAATATATATATATATACACGTGGGCTGAGTGGCACAGAAGACTATTGCTTATGTCATATCACAACACTCAACCAGTAACAACCCAGTAGCATGGTGGGGGAGGGGCGGCAGTGTGCTGGAGGGGGCTGAGTCCCCCTTTTAATTCATTAGGCTAAAAGTTTGTTCCCCACTGACTGTGTCTTGCCTTCCCTGGGTTATTGTACGCCCTCCTTTTAAACAAGTTCATGCTCCATGGCTTAGATCCTGGGTTTGAGCATTGGCTGAACAGCCAAGATAACAAGAGGTCTTCATGTGCATCGTCCAACTAAACATTTCCATTTTAAAAGCCTACCGAATGAAGTTGATTTGCTACCAAATGTAGTTGACCCTCCCCGAGATATTAATTTAGGTCACACAGTTATTATTTAGCACTCCGTGCTCTGGCCACTGTCACCTGAGTTCGATTCGATTCCCAGCCGTGCCGAGAGCATCGGTGGCGAGTGATATCTGAATTCTGAAACCAACACCTGGGGACCCCTTTCACCAACATGCACAAAAACCAAAATGGTGAAGTGTGGTCAATTCCACACGACTAGCACGTCATGTATGGCAATATTAGGCGTTCATCTAGCAGCGAATTTGACTTACGGGGCCGTAAATTACCGTTGTTATTAATTGATGGGACAAATCGACGTATCATTAACCACCCATCGACACAGCTGAAGGTATTTTAACTTGTGGTTGTAGCAATAGAGTTCCCATTTGGAGAGATGCGCGCACTGGAGGTAGATCTGTGTGGTGCCTTTCACAGGCCATGCCCAATGCGCTGTAATGCAATCCTCTGCTATCCACAGGAGACTTCATGATGGACAACCGGTGTGCTTTGTGCCTCAGACACAGGCGGTACAATTGAGGCACGATTTGTGGAACCCTAAACCCCGTAAAATATCACAACACAACCGTTGCTCTAACTCACCGATATCACTACCTGCCATTTGGCCTCATTGCATAAACCATGACCAGCAGCAGACACGATCGTAGCGATGGATATGGGGACAGGTGCCCCTTGCTGGGGAAGGCTTGTTTCCTTCAAATACTCTCCGTCTGGAGGCGTTTGCTACCACAGACAGTAACGTATGCGTGCAAGTTTAACTTATTTCGCACCATACGTAGTCAACCGTGATAATAGGAGGTGCGGGAAACTAAACAACAACAACAACCCCGTTTGGCCGTTCGCCCTCCTAGCCCCAACAATCCCAGTGAATTGTCATGAATCAGGGCTGCAATTTCCACCAATCAGTTACTTTTTTTTAATGTCACCGTCTCGTTTGTAGTGTTCCCAATTTTTTTTGCTCTCGCTTTTGCTACAATTCTTGGTCACTTCATTGGCTTCTCGATCTGCATAGCTCTGCGGTCTGATTTCGGCACGATGTCCAGCACATGGAGCAAAATGTCGGGACTTCGTGCCGAACAACACAGCACAGGCATATCAGTTTCACACATAGCAGTAGGCTTTCGCGATCAATATTGTCCATGATAGAGGGGGTTTGTTGGGTTAGATCGCGTAAACATAAATGTGTCGTTAAACCCGCCACCACCCGACAGAGCCAACTAGTAAGGTCTGTCACGTAAACAGAACGTGCCAATCCGTTACTAGTTCAGCACACCGGTGTGTTGGAGATATTCTAAATGTTGTGGATTTGCTCTCCAACACACCGGTGTGCTGTACTAGTAAATAAATTGGCATGTTTTGTTTACATTACAAACCTTACGAATTGGCTGTGTCGGGTGGTGGCAGGTTTAGCGGCACATTTATATTTACGTGATCTCACCCAAAACACCCTCAATTAAGGATATTGGCTTAGCATTTGCATAAGTGGAAAGGTAGTGGTTCTTGCCCACACACGTGCTTCAATGTGTTCGAGTGTGAGCCTCAATGTTAATCGATGAATCAGTGCATCATTGCACCTCTAGTAGGGAGGTCGCGTACACACTTGACATGAGGGTGCTGCCAACCCCCACCTCCCAAGAGAGGAATTTGCTAACAGCGACGCCGCCCAGCATCACTCACCGGCGCAAGACGCTGAGTGAAGGCTTCATTGTCGAGTTGAAAGAACGCATTAGTTGTTTAAAATTGCCAGTTTCCTCTGTGCGCTTGTAAATGGATGAATATTGAATTCGTGATATTCTTGGTGAGTAGCATACACTTATACTGGTAGGAACCTCCTGGTTACACCAGCCCACAGGGGATTATTGTGTCCGTCGTGCAGGGAGGGGCTGGGTGGGGAGGGAGGGGCTGGGTGGGGAGGGGCTGGGTGGGAAGGGTGGGGCTGGGTGGGGAGGCAAGGGTGGGGAGAGGCTGGGTGGGGAATGTGGGGAGGGGCTGGGTGGGGAGGGTGGGGCTGGGTGGGGGGTGACAGGGGTGGGGCTGGGTGGGGAGGGGCTGGTCACCCCGTGGTGCCCTTATAAAACTCAACGTTTAACCTACTCACGCCGGCTTGTGCCCGCCCTCACAGTCGGGCATATTTCCGGAATACACCACGCCGCCGTTGACCCTGGCCATTGACCGAGCAACCCAACGTTCCAACCAGCTCCCTCTGCAGGAATGTGTTTCTCAGGAAGCTGCCAAGTGGTGCACCCTCTGAGCCTTGTCTTATTTACCAGAGCACGTGCTTAAGATTAGGTTTTGGCTCACCATCATCGAACAAAAACGGTCGCTGCATCGCCACGCTTTTGTGTCGCGCTTCTGCGGCCGTCTGGAACGCTCTTCCTTCCGATATTAGGAAACCACTGGAGCTATGCACTTTGAAGTCGAATTTGAACACTCATTTCTTTAGAACTGCTTTTTGTATTCGGTTTGTTGCCCTTCCCCCGCACCTCCAATAAGCGCGGTTGGCTTTGTACAGTGCGAAAGAAGTTTAAACATATATACATGTGTAGGAAGTGGGTGCTTTTTAATAATGCGAATGAGCATATAAAGAAACTAGTATACTTACTGTAAGTCATTACTGTTTAATGGGGGAGGGGGCGGGACACACAAGCACATTGTCAACAAGACTGCATTTGAATGTGGACATTGATTAATTAATTCACTTATATATCAGCAATAACCACGATCTGTTGATGTTTACAGTCCCATACATAGTCTACATTGAGGAAATGTAATTATTGTACAGCATTCGTGTACGTGTGTTCATATACAGTAATCTAAACATGTAATTTTCAAATATGATCATCGTAACATCGTCGTTTTACCATGGTAAACAAGTACAGGAATACTTGAGGGGGAAGTGGGGTGGTGGAACAGTGGACCGTGCACTGCACTCCGTACTTTGTAACCTAAGTTCGATTCCTGGCCACGGCTAGCATCAGTGGCAAGCGATGGTTGAACCGGTTCTATCCACACCTGCCTCGTGCCTTTCTTCCCCTCCGCTTCACAAACCCGCACTGGCACAGTGTGACGAAGTACAGGGGCTCCTCTACTTACGAACATTCGACTTACAAACTTTCAGAGATACGGACAAAACAGTCAGTATGTCCAGTTTTCTGTTTGGACCGTGCCATCTGCATCGGCAGAACATGAAGAACCAGTGGCATCTACATCTACAGGAATTTATACAACTTTTTAAAGCCATTCCCCGTGTTTACTGTACATGCCTTACAACATGTCTGGAATCGAGAGGAGTAAATTTGGACTTACGAACACCTCGACTTATGAACAAACCGCTGGAACCGAACTTGTTCGTAAGTAGAAGAGTAGCTGCACCTCCAAACAACCCCATAACCAACGTAACCAACATAATGCGGCGAGCCCTTTGTACGGAAGGGGAATTTACAAACAAGCCGTCCATTGTTCCTCTTATGACTGGAATAGCCACAGCTTCACTCGGAGACGTATTTACAATTTATCTCATTTCATAATAAAACTGTAAAAAGAGATGAAAAACATTATGGCCTTAACTGAGAAAAAAAAGTAAATGGGGCAAAGCATCGTTCACTTGTTTCCTCGTCTCCCCACCTTTAAAGAAAATCCGGAACTCTTTCACCCCTTCACAAAAGACGGATCTCTCCAGCAAACGTAAGCCACGCTCGCTAAATGAATGTGAGAAACTAAAGGACAATAACGAAACATAACATGCTCAGAACAAAACACATTTAATCCCCACTACCATTGGTAAACATTTCTTCCAAGAAAACATATATAAAGCTAAAAAGCTATTTACAAAATACTTACCTCCTGCCAACAAAAGCCGGGTTATAGGTCAGCATTGGCCTTTTGAAATCGTGCTCTTCCAGCCACTCCGCAAAAAAATCACTCTGTGTGTGTGCACGATGACCAATGAACATCGCTGCTGTGTCTAACAATACAGGCATTGCTCACGCAAATGCCAGAGGTGTATACGTGCTGCATTTGTACTAACCAGCAAACCTGTGGGTGATACCCTTGAATGGTAATGATATGTTACAAGCTGGGACAGGTCTTTGGGCTTCCACATAAAAGGGGTGGCTTTGCCACACCCGCTAAATAGTGGAACAAAACAACATTCGCACCTGGCTATGGAAATCCGAATCTCCTCTTCTCTCGTTTCTTTTTTCCTGGCTGACACCTTTTCAACGAGTGGTGTGCTTTGCTGACAGCACGAAAGTAGACGACGAGGCGGGAAAAAGAGCAAGGGCTGCTGTCGCTATAGCGGCCTCACAGTGGCTATGAGATGTTAACTACCTCGCCTGGTATACAGGAGGTCGTGGGTTAAATCCCGACCCTGATGCCTGTTGTATATTTGGAGTTTGCGTGTTCTCCCCGTGTTTTTTTTTCTCCCGCTCCTCCGGTTTTTCCATCCACATTTAGAATCAAAGTGGGTTTAGAGTGTTTTGGCTGCTATACAGTTTTAACATCGTAAGCCACTGCGTGAAGCTATCATTTGTGGCCAGTTTCAAAGTTTCGTTTTACAGAATGCGCCTTCGTGATCTCAGCCTTCACCGCTGCTCCTCGCTGTGGTGTGCGTCTTTGTGCGGCAACGTATCGGCGATTCTGCGCCTTATGATATTTAAAAAAATGTTATATCGTTTTCATCGCTTCTTCATTTCATCACGAATTTGTCACACAATTATCCTGCAGTTGAGGTAATTGAGACTCTCAATCATTCCATGGAGTGTTTGTTGTGTTGAGGGTGGCTTTGGCGAGTGCCGATTTTATCGTGACATGCACCCACACGCATAGGCTGGCTAATTAGCTGCAACATCACTGCAGTTGTGACAGCTTTGTGAATACGACTACAAACTTTACCCTTTCAGAAACCCCAACATAAACATAAAATAACAAAGACATGCCTTCACTGTCTCCCCAAACAGAGGTTCAGCCCTCTTCATCTGTGCATGCAGTGCTTCTCAAGTACGGCGCGTGGTGCACTAACATTAAGTCAAGAGTTCAAGTGCAGAGAATATTTAGCTTCCTTTTTAAGCAAGAAACTGCATGAATTTTGTCCATCAATCACCGGTATTCCACATTGCCGTTTGACACCAATGGCATTCCTGTCCATTTCCCAACATTAATCGTTCCAGAGCTAAAAAGTGTTGGTTATTGCTCTTGAGAAGGACCTGTTTGGAGAACGGCCTTGCCTATGCTGCGCTTCTAAATTCCCACTCGTACTTGACCTGAACTATTGACTCAAACTCGGCGTGCCACACACACCAAACTCCATCCTTGTGCTGTGTTCCTCCCTCCCCCCCCCACGCCATCTCCCCCCCACTCGTCTCCAATAAGGCGCCGGTGTTCACACTCTCCCCTGCGTAAATAAGCACTGCGGTTGTCCCGACGCAGAGGTGGAAACGTTTGGCATCCTTCCCACATGGCCACTCTCTCCATAAGACAACCGCTGTTCATTTCCCACGGAAGCGCGTTGCTCATTTTATCGATCGCGTCACGGCGATGGGCCCAGGCGAACCCCCCCCCCCCCCAATGGGGATTTGAACTTGCAACCTTCCGATTGTGGGTCGACTCCATTATAAGCGCGTGCGAGGGGTTGCGCTGTGCGTTGTGAGGTCCTGCGCTAGAATTGAAGGCGGCCATGCGTGGTGGCTGGCCACCCACCCTCCCACTCACTCACATGCCAGGCAAAGACACAAGTGCACCCTAGCAGCACTTGGCTCCACGGTTCCTTTGCGACTTTCAATACGGCGGTCTTTTATCTTCTTTTATCAAAAAAGTGAGCTGTCCTTCACAGGCACATAAAGCATCCTGTCTTCCGTCTGCTGGCTTTGCCCGCTACAAAGATCCCACGACACTGAGGCGGGAGGGGAGCATTGTGTGCGGTGACATGATCATAAATTGTTTAAAATTTTGGCTTCAGAGGCTACCATTGAACCCAGGTCTATGGGGTAAATAGCTCATTGTGCTGCATAATATCCAACCAAATGTATTACAAAGCTGAAAAAGTATGCACATGTTTTCATTTTTTATATATATACACAAAATAGTTTTATGTTTTACAATAAATCCTATATTGCAAAGGCCAAATCAAAACCGGAAAAATTGTGCATGATGAGTTATCATTTATCGGCGAAAAGTCGGGAGTGAACTCCAGACGGACACACTAGAAACGTGGAATTTCCACCACTGGCTCAATTCCAGAAAAGGCGATGAGCCCTGCCTAATGCAAAGTTTTATAAAGGGGATGCTTACTTTTTTGAAGGCCGCTCCAATGCTGTGGCAATAACGGAGTTGTTCGGCCATACTTCACTGCTGTGGGTCAACGCCGAATAGCGAAAGAGTTGGGAAGCCAGGAGTTGTTCAGATATCACTCGGCACTGATGTTATCCAATGGCAGTTAATCAAACTCAGGTTCGCTGGGTTCGTAGCACATTGTTAACCACCGCACGTACGGTGCAAAAAAAGTGCAACATACATACCACCACCTCACCTCACTGTGAGGCTACTGAGTGGTAAAAGTTTCACACCTAGTCACACACGACAGAGCGTTGAACAGTGCTGTCAACCCCACAATCCATAACCGCAAAAAACTAAGAAGTGGCATTGTCATGGGGCACTAGTCCACTCGGATTCCCTTTCTTAGTTCAAAGTAGACTGCAGTAATATTCCACTATAATCGTAGCGCATTCATATTTAACATGGTGTAATGATGAAATGGCACAGTATCAATTTAGTGAATTGGATACCACGAACCGACACCAGGGCAGTAACCCAAAGTAGGTTTCAAATTTAACCTAACGCTTTTAATTTAAGGTTATCTTCACAGTTGACAGTATATGACAATTACTGTTTATAGCATACATAAAAACACATAGCTAGCACAGAATAAAAATGACAATAATCATGTAAAGCCCTTTGACAATATATTGCTGGATGAAGGCCTCCCCACTATGTATCTAGTTCCATTAAACACGTCATTTTGTTTATCCTGCGTTGACAGCGGTGCACAAGCACAAACAACACATTGGCCAATTACACTGGCTTAACCGATACATATATAATAGGCAACGTTTTTGTTGAAGGGACACTGTCAAAAAGGTCGCCTACTCTATAGTCTTGCTTTCAAGGCCACGCTGTTATTGACGAATGAGTTCAATGCTTTGGTATCTATTGTCCGTACTGAACAGCGGCGGGTTTGTGAACGTGTGAGGCCCAGAGCCACCGACAACCAAACCACCCAGAATGCACCCCATCTCTCGAGTCAGAGCTCAGAAGCTAAGCAGCTTAGAGCCTGCGTGGCGTTGAAAAGGACGACCACCAAGAACAACAAGCAGGTGTAGTAGCCTCGTCGGCGTTGTGGGCAGCAGAGGGCAGTGCTGCCAAATCCACTTTCTTTTTTGGTGTTCCCACCTTCAACCCACACTGACCAGCATGGTGAAGTATGATCAAATAGCCCTCAGTGCTTGCATGGTGTGAGGTTTGACGTCATCCAGCAGTGGATTGATTAATGGGCTTTACACATGCCGGTTTTGATATTGTGTACAAACTCATTATACCCAGAAAGTCAAACTCCGAACCGAGTTTTCGTGCTTAAACAAACGCTGCTGGATAATATTGGTTTCAAAAGCCCAAGAGTTGTGGACTAAAATGTATTATATATATATACTTGCATGTGGAGACAGAATGAAGCTCTGCTCCTAAATGCTTTTACACAGCAAGTATCTCCACTTCCCAAGTCCCACAAGACATAAATGCCCTCCGAAGAAGCGCGTTCTTCACATGGCCCTCACAATAGTAGTGGTAAAACAACAACAAAACCCATTAAAACCTCAGATCCCTCTTTAATCGGTTCCATTAAACCTGCACGTGCACATCACTGGCTGTTTAATCGCTGCACTGTCATTGCACTGCACCGAGGGTAGGCTCCAATGTGGAGGCCACTCACTGACACGTGTGCACACACACACACAAAAGTTGCTCAAGTATTCTGAAAGAACTGGGAACAGATGCAGCACGCTGTGAGCCACCCGAGTTTAACAAATGCGAGAACGGGTTCTTTTTTTTTACAACAAGTGTTTATTTACAATGTAAATATTGTAAACAAACGCCAACAAGAAGACACCCCGACTCTGTTTGTGGAGCCGACTATTGTCCTTTTTGCCTGGGGCTGTGCTTCAACCACGAGCTTTTGTTGTGTGGTCTCTCCTGTGCCTCTCTGCGTGGCTTCTGTGTCGGCTGTGTGCGTTTGTGTCAGTGGCGGATATTTCAACCTGGGTCTGGGCCTCTCCTGGGTTAACTCGCGCCTTCAATGAATACCTGATGCGATGGAAAATTATATCAGTACTGGGGGAAACAAAGGAGGCCAGGCGTAGGGCATTGGCCACACCAACCCCCTCGTACGCCGCGCTGGCATGAATAGGTGCTCCCTAGCAGCATTTTCCTGCAACAGGATATAAAGCTGTACACCCAAAACTCCCCCCCCCCCAAAAAAAAAAGCCGAGCGAAACATAACAGGAATCTCAGCATGATGTGCATGTTGAGATGACATCGCCATTTTGCCCAGATTTCCCCCACACAGCCCCTGCGATTGGCCCGAACAGATAAAAAGAACAAAGACTAACATTTTAAATTTGGACAGCCAGAAAGACAACAAAGTAACTGCGTACCAGCTTTATCGTTATTAGGACTCCTCAGCAGAGTGGAAATGGCCGCAGGGAGATCTCTGCTATGTGCATCAATGTACGCGCGTGTGTGTGTGCACATATACGTGTTTTGTACGCTTTGTGCAAGTTCTCGTGTGTGTGTGTTTATGCGTGTGCGTGTGTGCGAGGCTCTCTTTTTAGCGCGTGGGATAAATGTGGCTAAAGGCCAGCTTGAGCATTCTCATATGCTCCATCACAATTCCCACTAGGGGACTGCATTTCAAGTGTCAGAGCCCCCCACCGAGCGCATTTATCACAATTTCCACGGAGGAAGCGCCACACGAATACGAGGCCATAGCCTGAATACAAAGTGAGGAAGGTTTTAGAGAGGGGGGGGGGTGCAAATGTTTTTCAGGTTGTGGAGTCGTCTCGCGCAGAGATACAAGCTTCACGAGTGGCCTGGGGACGAACCAACAGCACTCGCAATCATGCTCAAGTTTCGCGGAACGCCTTCTTCCTTGTGCAAAATGCCGGCATGTAGAAAAAAAATACACGGGCTTGAGCGGTCGTGCACGGATACCGATGATGCGGATAACTTTCTGCAACACCTACGCGTTGGTGATTATGTGCAAACTTCATATATAGGCGTCCTGCTGGCAGGGTGGCTCTGAAGATCAATTAAAGTTCTTCGTGGAAAAGTGTGCGCTACAGTGTAAAGCAGAATAAGTGCCCGTGAGCACACATCTTGCATGCTAGAGGGCAACCCGTCTGACACGTGGGGTGTGTAGTTTTCACCGAACTTCTAGAGTTTAGTCGAACACTAACACTGACAGAGTCGCCGCTCAGACAAAAATCCCCCGTATAGCCTGAACAGACTGTAGGGGCAAGTGCTGTTAGCGAGACACACACATACATGTGTACATTAAACGTGCCAACCCTACTTTGGATGCATAAGCAAAGAAGAAGAAAACATACCCTATAGAACAGTTACATTTTATGAAAATAAATGATCGGTTTAATCAAAAGTCGTGTCTCCTACAGACCTATGGCAATCACACGCGAGACTGCTGTGGAATGTAGGAGCAGCAAAATAAAAACAGTGACCTCTCATCGTGCAGAGATTGATGGTAGGTAGAGAGAGAGCGTGTGTGTTTTTTGGAGTTGAGCGAGATTGTTCTCCACCGCCCCCCCCCCTCTTCTCTCTGCTTCCGTGGCTCTATGTGTCTTTCCAAAAGGAGCAGCCATCCGTTGAGAGGTGCTGCTGTGCGTGAGTGCCGGCTCCCCGCTGGCTTCAGTGAACCCGGGCTGGGAAGCGGCAAGCGGGCAGGGAGGAAGGGAGGGGAGAGTAAGAGAGAGAGAGAGCGGGCAAGGTTGGAGTGCACAGAGGCGAAACTGATGAGAGGGGGGTGGGTGGCATGGGGGCCCCGTTTGTTGTTCGTCGCCAATAACGCTCCGCATGGCACCGCTAACACCTCGCCCCATCTGGGGTCCCGCAAACGCAACAGCACCGTGTGCGCGAGGCAGTGAGACGCACGGGCGATCTCGTGCCCCGAAGCAAGCCGCCACTCGTGTGCATCAATAGGAATAATACGAATAGTGAGGCTGAGGAGGAGAAGGCTGTGCCGTGGAGGATGTGCAGCAGGAAAGGCAGTCGTAGCAGCAGTCTTAGCTACTGCTGAACTTATCACCTACACACCCTAACCTTAAACCCTACCGCCTTAACCACAAACCCTAACCCTGCCCATAACCCCAAAACGCTAACTCCTTAACCCTAACACCTAAACTATTACCACTAACCCTAATCTTCTTGGTTCTTTCGGTGAAGTCACGTAGAAGGGAAATAATAAAATAATAAAAATAAAACATAATAAAATAATTCTCACGACGTTTCGGCCACAACGCAAGCACCCGTCCTCAGGTGAAGAACAGGTCTGTCGGGAAGACAGGGTCTGAATGAAACACCCCAGGCTTGGAGCGTATATTCAAGCTAACCCTAATCGTCTAACTCGTAACCATACACGACTTAAGAAGTGGCACCCCACTCACCCCCCAAATGTTTCATGAACTGAAACCAAAGAAAAGTTTGTTATTGAATGAAAACGTCTTCTCTGCTTGGATACAAATAGTCGTGACTTCCTGATAACGTGCACCATCACCATTGCGACGATTCCGCGTGGAATGCGCTCGAGAGACTCAGCAGTGAAACACGACGACTGTTTTGTGAAGTGCATTATCATTGCGAGGCGGCGAGGAGATGGCATGACAGTGGTGGATTCTTGAATCTGTCTGTGCGTAAAGGTGGTGGGATCTCTTGTGGGAATGCTCAAAATTGGAATTGAACAAACAACGCACCCCTCCCTGACAAAACCTTGAGACTCAGTAGGGACAGTTTTGGCAAATGTTGTATATAGGCACGAAATAATGTTTGTAAAGTATTATAAAATGTTCCCTATTTTTGAATGCATTATGTTTTTTACCATCTGACAAGATTTCTGTATGTTGAACTTCTTTCGCACCGTACGTCCCCAAGCGTGCTCATCGGAGGTGCGGGGGGGGGGCAACAAACTAAACACAAAAGCACATCTATAGAAATCGATGGTGAGCCAAAAGCCGCTGTGAGGATGAGCAGAGCTCACACGATGGAGTGTGCTCCTTGACGAGAGATGCATCCACTGATGTATGGTAAAGGAACCCCCATGAACGGCACGACGTGTTTGCATGTCAGTATCATTTACGGCCCTTTGTCAATCCACTGCTGGATGAAGGTCCCCCCGCCCCCCCCCCTGCCCACACACCGTGTCGGTCGTGAGGGTTGCTTGACCGCGCGTCACCAATGCTCGTCAATGCGGGTTGGTGAGGTGGGGAGAGGAGCAGTCCAGGACCAGTTCAAATGTCCCGTATTCGAACTCGGGTCTCGGGGTCCCCATAGTGCGGCTTTTGGCTCACCGTCAGACAAAGACGGTCATTGCAGTGTGCACTTTCAAATTGCATTTCTGCGGCCGTCTGCAACGCCTTTCCTTCCGATTTAAAAAGCCACCGGAGCGATGCACTTTTAAATCTAGATTTAAAGCGAATTTCTTTAGAACGGCTTTTTGCGTTCAGTTTGTCGTCCTTCCATACCATTGTGCGTTTTATTTTTAATTCGACGTATAGTGCATATCGCCAGGTGTAGCATGGATGACAAAGGATGAGAGTGGTGACGGAGTGGAAGCCAACGAGAAGATATGCATCCCGTGGAGATGGAGCAACCGCGTGATTAAGTGAATGTTCAGAAGTGATCTGGATCGTAGCATCGCATGGCCATGAGGAATGGCAAACGGCATGGGGGAGGCTTTATCCAGCAGTGGATGGACCATGGGCGATGCCGGTTAAATGCGTACAGAAAAGACATCGTCGAACAATAGGCTACGAAAAGGACACGGATACCACCATTATTATAGCCATGATACAGCCGACTATCGTTTATGTTCCATTGCTCAGACTTTGAAACGAATAACAACAATAGAAATTCCCCGCTGCCTATTACTAGTAACTACCACAACATTGGCGTAGTCATAAACTGGAAGCTTACACTGCTTCGTCTCTTCTGGCATCTGGCCAGCGCGCCTAAGATGAATGTGCGTCACACAATTAAAGGCTAGAATTCAGCATGTTCATGACAATACTGTGGGAAGGTGCAGCTATGGGGTTGTATGACGACATGGGGGCACGAGAACGGGCTGCTTTTTAACGCCCGTACAATGCACGTAAATGCCAAAAAACGCTCATCAAAAGCCAGCCCAGAGTAGCCGATGGGAGCCCAAATGGCAACAGCAGCAGCACAATGGACCTTTAGGTAATCCCAGTGTCAATAGACACGGGCAGCTGAGAACTCACACCAGGCAAGGTCTGTACACTGCTGTACATGGACACCGTATTGTTCTTCCATACAATGGTCGGAAGAAAAAAATGCGTATCGCTTTCGGGGATGCAAATCTAAACACGTACAGTGGTTTTGTAAATACACGGTGTTTGGAAGTTATTCCGCGTGACGTGTGGTCAACGTTTGCTCGACTATTAATCGATAAATTACAAATCCGCGTCGGCGGTAATTACGCGCACACGCGCGCAAAGTTATTGCATAAACAAACTTGTGTAAATATTGTGAGAAGGGCGCATCTGCATCTGCCGCAGTTCCATGATATTTATACAAAACATACGCGACGAATGCCATCCATGCGATTGACCAAATGGTGGATCAACGTATGGAGCACGTGCATTCTGTAAAAGTGCCCTTATGAATGAAGCGGAACAACTGACGGCCACAACGAACTATTGAAGAGTTATCGAAAAAAGTAACAAAAACTTAAAATAATAAGGATGAAAAGTAAAGTATTCTGTTAAACAGCCAGAGCTGGGTGGAACAGTGACTGCTCGCCGCCTTTATAAGCGCATAAAGGCTCATTGTGCGCTCCTTTAGATCACTAGACGACACCCCCCCCCCTTCCAAAAGACATACCCCGTGGAGATCGCCTCTCGGGCCAGTCTGCACACAAATACAAAGATCCCCCGTAAAGGCTTAACAGACTGTTGGGGCAAGTGCTGTCAGCGAGCACCCTACGAATACCGCCACGACGCACGAGGGGGTGGGTGGCCAGCACCACGCCCGGCCTCATTTGTCTCCCTAAAGGCGACGTTAAAACGCCGCGCCAGGTACTCATTTGAGGCTGAGTCGACCTCGGGGATAAGTCCATGGCCGCTTCAGATAATCGTCCCCGGTGTTGGCCGTGCGATGGAAACAAATTCGGGTTGCCGGGTTCGTGGGTCACCGCTCCGCGCACGCGTGCGCTCTAACTCCCACGCACTCACGCGCAGAGGCAAGTTCCGTTACTGTTAGCGAGCACCCACGTTGAAAAAGGCTGCGTTGATCCGAAGCCAACAACCTCCACGCTCGCGCGCGCAACGCTCTCCCCGCATGTTGTCTTTGTAGATCCGCACAGTTGCTGTCGTTCGCACACCGTTTTACCAGGCAGGATTCACCCCATGTCACGGCCGAGTCTACCTAGGCGGTGGCCACGCGCGAGTTGTCACATCGCATGTTCCACGTTCGCGCGGAGAGGAACGATGATGGAGCGGTTGGAAATCGCATGCACACGCACACCTACGCCGCGTTGTAAAACTTATCGCGTGTTTTTCTTTTTCCGCGATGGGGGGAGGAGGTGACGAGGGCGATGGGGGTCGAGGCGGAGACGTTTTTGGTGGTGGAGGGGGTGGGGTGGTGGAGGGGGTTTGGGGTGGGTGGG
Source organism: Lampetra planeri (assembly GCF_965212315.1). Lineage (NCBI taxonomy): Eukaryota > Metazoa > Chordata > Hyperoartia > Petromyzontiformes > Petromyzontidae > Lampetra > Lampetra planeri. Next base: position 12,175,321 of record NC_136112.1, read on the forward strand.
GCATTTTCAGAAGAGCGTAAAGTATCAGCAAAAGAGAAGACAAGGAAGGATGGAAGCGAGCGAGGGTGGGTGGGAGTGGTGTTGGGTTGGGTGATGGTGATGACGGGGGTTGGTTCGCTGGCTCGGTGTGCGCCCAGGGGAGTGGGGAGGGTCGTTGTGGTGGTGGTGCAGGCGGAGCACGGGGAGGAGAACTGCACTGGGCTGGGGGGCTGCGAGAGGGAATAGAAAAAGGGACTGAAATCGAAATTGGTCACGCCGAGGCGGCTTTGTGCGCGCATTGATCGCCGGCTATTAGCGACCGAGAAGCCCGCGCGCCATTCGTCGGGTGTGAATGCAGCCCGACCTTTTAAAGCGGCCGCCGCTTCCACCGCGAACGTTGTGGCCACAGAAGAAGCACTATTTATTGTTGCTGGAGGGAGGAGGGGGAGGCAGAAAAGCAGGGTGGGGACAGCCCCGTGGGCTTGGAGGAGGGGGAGGGAGACGCGCACTCAAACCCATCATGCGCGCTAACTTTTACGCACTGCCTGCGCGCACTTTTGTATACTCAGTGCTGAACGCTAACTAGTTGAGAGCGTTGGTCAGACACTGCCGCACACGCGCGCGCACGCGGGGTACACGAGGCGACCCCAGTTGAGAGAGGTGCGCGCGCGTTCACGCCCAGAGAGGAGGACGACGACACGCGGCACGGAAAATGCTGCGCTCCCTCGGTGGCTCCTGGGCGCCCGTGCCTCTGGCCCTGCTCCTCATCCACTGCGCGCGACTCAACGCGGCGTTGTCCGACACCGAGCGGACCTCTTTGGGCCGAGAGCAAGAGCAGCAGCAACAACAACCACAGCACCAACACCTGCAGCAACAGCAGCAGCAGCAGTTCCAACAGGGCAGGTGTCAGCCAATCGTGATCCCCATGTGCCTGGGCATCGGCTACAACACCACGCGGCTGCCCAACTCGCTGGGACACGAGGAGCAGCAGGAGGCCGCCATCAAGCTGCACGAGTTCGCGCCGCTCGTCGAATACGGCTGCCACGTGCACCTGCGCTTCTTCCTGTGCTCCGTGTACGCGCCCATGTGCAGCGAGCAGGTGTCGCAGCCCATCCCGGCGTGCCGGCCCATGTGCCGCGCCGTGCGCCAGCGATGCGCGCCCGTGCTCGAGCAGTTCGGCTTCGGTTGGCCCGACGCGCTCGACTGCGCCCGCTTGCCAACGCGCCACGACCCCAGCGCCTTGTGCATGGAGGCGCCGGCGGCGGATGACGATGAAGGAGGTGGAGGAGGAGGTGGAGGAACCGGTGCGGCAGGTGGAGGTGAACCTCATGACCGACTCCCACTGGCGCCGCTGGCACCTCCGCTCCACGGCGGCGGCGGCAGCAGCCACCCGCAGCACACGGGGTCTCCGAACCAGGGCGCGCAGCCACCCGGCGGCAGGGCGTCCGTGCCGTCTTCGTACAAGCCCACCATCAACGTGGGTCGCGGCGACGACAGCAAGGGCGTCCAGCCTCACCCGCCTCCCCCCAGAAGCGGGTCCCCGACGTCGTGCGAGAACCCCAGCAAGTTCCACTACGTGGAGCGCAGCGAGTCGTGCGCGCCGCGCTGCGGGCCCGACATGGACGTGTACTGGAGCGGCGCCGACAAGCGGTTCGCGTCGGTGTGGCTCGCCGTGTGGTCCGCGCTTTGCTTCGCCTCCAGCGCCTTCACCGTGCTCACCTTCGCCATCGACTCGTCGCGCTTCCAGTACCCGGAGAGGCCCATCATCTTCCTCTCCATGTGCTACTGCCTGCACTCGGTGGCATTCCTCGTGCGCCTGTTCGCCGGCGCGTCCAGCATCGCGTGCGACCAAGACAGCGGCAGTGCGTACATCATCCAGGCGGGCCTCGAGAGCACCGGCTGCACCCTGGTCTTCTTGCTGCTCTACTACTTTGGCATGGCTGCGTCCGTCTGGTGGGTCGTGCTCACTTTCACGTGGTTCCTGGCTGCCGGCATCAAGTGGGGGCACGAGGCGATCGAGGCCAAGAGCAGCTACTTCCACCTGGCCGCCTGGGCGCTTCCAGCCGTGCAGACCATCGTGATCCTGGGCCTACGCAAGGTCCGCTCTCCTTAATTCCATCTTCTGGTGTTAGTGAAGGTTTATCCTGCGTGATGTTTCGTGGGATTTGCTGATGTTATGTGTCCCTCCCCTGTCATGGCAGTTTGCTTCTTGTCAAATGTTTTATGCTGTCGTATACTGGGTGTCAAGATCAATGGTGAAAAATAAGGTCATTCTTTATATATTTGATGATTGGTCTATGAAGTATCAAATCCAACTACAGTCCATGTTTTGCCCATTGCGGTCGTGTGCATTATCTATCTGATGATATTAATTACTTGGGCTTGCACTCTACGTATATATACTGTATATTAATACGTTTACAGTCTTTTTTTGTGTGTCCCAGCTCTTCCTTGAACAAGATATTCGTTCTCACTGGGCTGTCATCTGGTTATAGGGTTGTCACTTTATAATGGAGTTAAAATAGGTATTAATGACAGTTTATTTGTGTGACATTTATAGAAGCTTGAAGATCATGTACAACGTTTTAGTTTCAGAATGTCACTTTAACTTCCCATCCATGCCTACAATCTTTAGAGTAGAGACCTCACTCATCTGCTGTGCTCTCATCTTTACCACACACACACACACGTGTCTGGTGATACGTGTCTACAACTCGTCGACATGTCTAACACCAAACCCATGTTGCCACCGTGTCCGCATCAAGGTTGCAGGCGAGGAGCTCACGGGCCTGTGCTACGTGGGCGGACTCATGAGCCCCAACGCGCTGGCGGGGTTCGTGATCGTCCCTCTCACCTGCTACCTCATCCTGGGCACGTCGTTCATCCTGGCCGGGCTCGTCGCACTCTTCGACATCCGCCGCGTGATGCGCACGGGCGGCACGGACACGGAGAAACTCGAGAAACTCATGGTGAAGATCGGCGTCTTCTCCGTGCTCTATTCCGTGCCGGCCACCTGCGTCATCGCCTGCTACTTCTACGAATGGTACAACGCTGATAGCTGGAGGACCCTTGCAGTGGCCTCCAAGTGCAGGGCTGCGCAGGGCAACCAGACGCCCGACTGCACGGCCGTCCAGTCCATCCCCTCCATCGAGGTGTACCTGCTCAAGGTGTTCATGTCACTGGTGGTGGGCATCACCAGCGGCATGTGGATCTGGAGCTCTAAGACGCTGCAGTCGTGGCAGATGCTCTGGAACAAAAAGTTGTCTCGGCAGACCGGGCGCAAGGGGGGAGTGCATTACAAGTCTCCCTCGCTTGCCGTACATGTGCCTCCCGGCCACCCAGAGACCATAGCCGAACAGCCAGCATTTGTCTAACAAGCTCGTGGCGTCTTGTGTCTGCCACTTCTGTAGATTGCTATACAATATACATAATATATATATATATGCGTGTGCCCTACTGCATGTAAAATTGACACTGAAACCACTACACTACAGGGCATATAAACCTACCAGCGGACCGTACGTGCAGCTGATACGTGCAAACGCTTTGAAGTGACAAGCGTGTGTGCATGTATTTCTGGAAGACTGATGCAGCAATTTGCAGCCGTGCACTGCGTGCGATGGGTGCAAAAAATAACGCACAATTGTGCATATTGATTGTGCAAATTGAGATTTTGTTTTCCTTTGGTCCGATTGTCTTGGAAATGTCACGTGCTCAAGATGCCCCCCTCGGTTGGGCTCTTCTCTTAAGCACCAGCACAGGCGTCTCGATGAAAACAGGGCTCTAAATGGTGTATCTACCGAATGCCACGTCATTTTTTTACAAATTTATACAAACAAGTGTTATGTGTTACGATTATGTTTTTTTAAGGTATCCAGAATGATAAATGTGTGGGGGGTGGGGGCGGAACGACACAACAAATTAACACGTGGCGTATTGTGATGCCCCCCAAATGTAAGTACTAACGATACAGAGTCATAGAATTTATTTAGAGATCGTTATATTGGAAAATATTATTAAAAGTGCGAGCCCATGTGTAGCTTAAACATCCGATTACAAATGTGGTACAGGCAATACAATTATCAAAATGTTTTGCCTGTACAACATTTATATAGTGCGTCTGTATAATATTCTGAGCCTTTTACAAAAAAAAAAACACAGCCTAAATTGTATTCATGCGTGTATTTAAAAGTAATGCAATACCACAACTCGAAGGTAACAGACACATCTGGTTTGTACTGAACTCCAGAATCTGGTAGACATTTAGTGAATGAGTAAATAATCTCCTGTTTTGGAAACTACACACAGTGTATCTTGCAGGGGCATTTAAAATGTGTACCATATTTACAGTTTCGACTTGACCTCGAGGCTTAAAGGTACAATTTATCATCAGGAACGTGGAGGTAAATTATAGATTCCAGATTGTGCCTTTTCGAGACCAGACATTTTGTATTGCTTTTGTCCAAACAGTTTGGACAAGATTTAAGAGACTTTTTTTCGTAAGTTTTTACGCTTTCTTACGATGAGTGGGTTGGACAAACCTATTACATTCGCAAAAGAGGTTACACGTTTAGAATTGCGGACGACGTTTTTTACAGACACAGTGTTTTCTTAACAATTGTCATGAAGTGCGCCATAATACAAGGCAGCGATGTGGTATTAGCCTTAAACTTTCGTATGTTTTTTGAACTTCGTTCGCACCGTGTGTAGCCAACCGTGCTAAATGGAGGTGCGTGCGCTGAGATTTGCTGTAGCAACATAATTGCGGCAATGGGTGAATCGGAAATCTTGCTTTGCGGGATGGTTACGAGACCATACAAACATCACCAATGCCGTTTAAATGCGCCGAGTCATTGCAAATAACCCAACGTGGCCATTCTTTGCAAACCACAGCCAAACTTTGTCGTAAAAGATAAAACAAGATAATTATGTTTTTCTCGTTTGGCCACCTACCACTCAGAATGCCTCACTGGAAATGAGCGCATTTGCAACTAACACTCGTATAAGGATGCAATTTAATATTTAACGAATGCTCTGAACGTGCATCAAGGTCAGACAAACTAATATTCTAACAAGTAAAAGTGAATAACCCATCAACTAATATATGCAGGCTAAAAACGAAATATATAACTTAAATACATATTACCGTGCGCCTATGACCTAATCACCAGAAATGGTGCCCAAACTCTTCAGAGTTTAGCCTGGATAGTGTTTGGGTGGACGAACATGCAAAAACAGGTGTCATAGGCTGTGGTGGGCAGCAGAGGGTTGTGCAGTCCTCTATACTGTACTGTACTACCACGTCTATGCTCCCCGACTTCTCTAACCCACACTGACGAGAGTGGTAACGTTCTGTCAAATCTGCCTCATGGCTTGCGAAGGCCCTCGCGAAGCAGTGGATTGACAAGGGGGCCGTACGCGTACATCTTGCCAAGCATCATCGTGCCTTTTTATGCATAACTGTTTGGTATGTAAACGATGTGTTATTTGATGGAGATCGTGCAACTCAGTTCGTGTACAAGTGTACACGGCCCATGGTGGGCAGCGATTCAGGGTGGTGATGATGATCAAGGTGTTGTGAACCCAAAGACCTTTTGTCTCTTGATGTTGAAAGGCGGGCAGCTCCAACACAGCTGCACATCAATGGGATTGCTAATGTCCTCTGGAGTACTGTGATGTTAAAAGGATAATTTATAACACGACTTCTCACTGCCAAATCGGATCGTAACAAAACAATGGCAGTGTAAAATAGATTAAGGTGCAGGCTTGCAATTTCTTATGCACACCACTGCTTATGGAAGGTGCCACACGAGAGGGAGCTCTTGTCAGCTCCTCTGGGGTAGCCTACTCTTCTACGCTGGCCAGATGTCAATAACAGATGTGTGAGTACTCCACTTTGAATTGGAAGACACGTCACCGCACGTTAGTGATCAACGTCCTCCCCTTTGTGAGTGGCTCTACAGGTTGTGACTGATTAATTTCACATTCACGTTCTCTGTCGCTGGATAGAGGTGATGCGTGAGACGCTGATCATCTGTGAAATCTAACACGGCAGTAACCACTCCAGCTATCCGAGTTTGAATTTGCCAATCATGTGTGCAAGTACAGTACAGTGATTAAGCAGGCAACGTGTTCAGGGTATAGGAGCCGATTCAGGTGTTAGCATGAACTGATTTTCTGTCGAATTAACGGATGAAAATTGACAAAACTGACAGAAAATCGTGTTAATTTGCCATTTAGTTTTTCTCCTACCAATTATTCGCAGGAAATTTCTCCTCGCGATTCATGTCACAGAAGTTGGAGAATTTAATCTCAATTGACTGCAAACGTGGCACTGAGATGTGCGTGGATGAGGCAGCTCCTCTGCCTTGGCTTCCTCTCTTGCTTTTAACGCTCGGCACGTGAAGACCACAGAGTCAACAATCAGCTCTTTTTACATCTTACTCATCTCTCATTTTAAAACCCCCCCACACGCTAACTGCAACTGGTTAAAGCTATGACGAGATCACAGGTGGTTTTTCCACAGACATTACAGAAGGCGTGGGTGGTGCGCAAGTCATGTCCTGTATGTGCCGGTGTGCATTTTGCGCGTCTGTCGACAGTCACCGTTCTCTCCTGCACTCACAGCAGCGGATGCCTTTAGAAATTGTTTCCTTGACTCAACTCCTGTTACAGCAAATGACATCTGCTGTTGTTGAAATGCTGTGAGTCTTTCAGTTTGACTCACGGCTTATTGGCAGTAGAATGTGTGCTCATGGTAATGAATCATTATCATCATCGTCGTCGTCATCATCAAAACTATTGAGGTTTCATTGCATTTTTGTTGCTAGCATAAACAGCCCTGGACGTGGTGACATTTGTATCTTTATCCTGATCTCTTGTTATTAATGACCATGTTTCTGATCCATATGTGAAATCAAAAACCGATCTGTAACAGAAGAATCGGTGCAAGCCGGAAAGTCATCAGTTTCAAACAATTATTACTGCCTTTTGCTACAGAGTGAGTACTCTTGTTTAAAAAAAAAATTTTAATTATATTTTTAAACAAATTACTGGTATCACATCCTTATTTCGCATGTTTTATTTCATATGAGATTTTTTTTTTTAAAGTCACCTTCGTAGTCCAGACTGGTGGCACACTCTGCACCTTTGGCGCATAGCAAGTCACGGTTGTCAAAAAATGTAGCCCACTTCGAATGTACAGCTTGAAACTTACGCCAGCAAAAAGCATCCATTCATCTCATATTGCTGAGGCTCCAAAAAAATTCGCCGCAGAAAAACTGTTGGCCGTACATCGAGACTTGTTCAGTTTCTCACTCTCTATTTGCATGTCAGATTGTGGCCTCAGTTCGTTGACGATTGTGACATGCCACGTCAAAGGTACTAAGTGGTGCGGCACCACATACCACAGACGACGACGAGTATCGTCTCCGCAGGCAACATTTTAATGCTCCCACTTATTAAGTCACTCAACACCACTTACGACAGGGTGTGCGCACATTCGGCCCATTTTTTTAGGTTTTATAACTGAAATTTGTAACCCTCGTGGTTTGACCAAATATACCGTGTTCTTCTATACGTTGAGATTGGGGACACGATGCTTTGATGTTTGATGTACGCTTTGAAAACATGCAATTATATGATCAGGATTGCTGCAGTCGGCACCACTTAAGACACAGAGTGGAGAAAGTCTACAACTGGAGCACTGTTATTATAGTACGCTGTTGTAGCCTTGTCATTTGTTCAAAAAAAAATAGTGCCACATGATGTAAGATATTCAGAAATGTAATTGACGGCGCATATGCTTGTTTTGATATGAAACAGTGACATTACTATGGCATTAAATTTAAAAACATTTTCCATTCGGTCATATGATATCTTGCAGGGAAAATACCTTTGTTGAAACAATGGTCAAGTTTCTTTAATCCGCCCCTTGCCTCTGTCCACCCAGCAGAATACATGATTACACCACAGTTAGTCGATGGCAGGTCATGTGTATTGAGTTGATGTGTGGGCTCTCGCACTGCTTCCAATGACGTCTAGGCAGCGTGGAAGAGTAGGCCAAATACGATCTAGAGGGGCTCTCTAATTGAGGAGCTTCCACTAACAGTGGCGTGGGCATGACATTGCAGGGCTGAAATGTTACCTCTTATTTTGTTTAAAAAGGGCTATTGACATCCATTACTATTTTCAGTACACACATGGTATTTAAGTATATTTGCAAAAAAGCTAAAACTCCGTAAAAAGGGATTGCATTGCACGATAACACATCATTTGAATTTCGTGTAATTCAGCAAGGCCTTCCAGTAACGATCGTTTGTTCCTGTGGAAATTTCGTAAGCAATTGACATGCAATATTTTTACAATACACGGTTATGTTGCGTTTTCCTCTATGAGAGTGGATACATGAAGATATGGGTGCACATTAAATTACTTTGTATCCAGGACATCGAAGGGCACACACACACAAAAGGCAAATGCTGGTAGCTGCTTTTGATGTTCTCATACATTACGCTCATCTCAACACTAACTTTAACTTAGTGTACAAATGTTGTGTGGGGGGGGATTGTCCTTAAAGAGCTACAAATATCGATAAAGAGATCTATTTTGTGTTACGCCAAGAAATGGCCAAAGTATGTTGATTTCATCAAAACAGGGATAGTATTTTTGTTTTTAAGGTTCAGATGAAGATTGCAGAATGGGCTGCTGAATAAGTAGATTGCACATTGACGTCACATTACAGTCAGTGGTATCACTTGCGCATATCGCGTGAGACTGAAAAACGTTGATGCCCCAAAACTCTTTGGTCTCAGAAACATGTGGTCGCAAGCTTGGTCTGTCCGCTGCTTGACAGTGTGCGCGTCCACATTAATTAAAGGTGAGCTGATATATACGATTTTCATTCAGCAGAAGCGGCAAATGTGAGCCGCATTCAGATCACAGTTCAAACACACAGCCTTTGTATATTAAACGCATTCTGCTCACACAGATGAAACGCATATGCTTTTCATTCAGTTCTCACATGTTTTAATTTTACTTGGAAATTTTGCTCAAGTGCATCATCCGATGATGGCTGGTCTGTAAAAGGTAGCCTGTGCGCTCACGGACATTTTTTGCCTGGAGAAACTGGCAAATTGAGTACGATGCCTATAGAATAGATAGCCCTACGGTCACGTGATGCCATGGGCTTTGTTTTGAGCCACTCGTATTTATTGAGGACATTAAGGTCCTGCAACAGTGCTGCCTTGCAGTGAACACGTGGCAGGTTAGTAGCCAATGCCGAGCTTGTTCCATTTACTAATAACAAGTGTGTACATTCTTTTTAAAATATTAAACAACAAATGGTGTTATCGCTTCGGCAACCGTGCACGAATCAACAAACAATACAAACTCCAACGCAGCCGTCAATCACACTGCACCGAAGAGGAAACAACATTTAACAACATATAATAAGTGACATTTCGCGCAATGGCCCTTCATCTATTGTGAATATTTTCCCCCTTTTGGGAAATATGGATATATTATCCCCACATTTGTTGCTGGTGGGGTTTGTTTTTGTTTAACCGCTCTAGCTTAGAAAGTGCATAAAGTACTCGTGGTTGAGCTGACTCAGTCCCGAGTTCTCTCCGTAAGCTGGTGTTATTATAGGGCCATGTATAATAATAGCTCATTTAACACGTTTTTTCCTCCTTTAAAAACTAAAAATGTTTTATGTTGGTATTAAAATACTGTATTGTACATTGCTTCAAATGCCTTGTTGGATAAATTGCTATATTTATAATAAAATCATATTTTCAAAGTAAACTGTTTTGAAGCGCCTTAACATCGTTCCGATCCAGTGCTGTTTGAAACATCGACGGTCGCGCTATGTTTAGATCTGTACCTCATTTGCTTATTTTTTTGCTCAAAAAGCAGCGCTGCTAAGCCATGTAGAACCGTGTTTTTGTTTTAAACGCAATTGGTGCCCCACCACTTGGTAAAACAGCATTCCAATACAGCGCTTTGAAGTCACGCCACGCTGTGTTTAGTTTTACGCATATTTTGCGTATCTCGCGAGTTCACAGTCCAAACCAGCGCTGCGAATGCACGTCTACACCTGTTTATATGACGATTAGAGAGACAGGCAGCCGCGGGTTACCTCACGGACTGTGATGAATGGTGGCGTTATTGCAGTGGTGGGTGCAAGGTGTCAGTAGAGTCAGCAGAAGCTCAATGGCCTGGTATTTTTTGGGAGAGAAGAAAAGAAAAAACGGTTGAGCAACACATACTTGCATTTGCTGAGTAACATCTTCTATTTTCGTGTGATCTCATCGTCTTCGACCACTACATCTCCATTTTGATAAATGTATCTCACTACGTATATCCATGCTCTCCGCATTGCTCTTCTCTCATCTGTGTGCATCTCCCGTTTGCATCTCTCGCATCTCACTGGCATTTATGTATAGTGTCAGCAGGTTTCGTCTATACATTTATATCTCCTTTCTGCATCTTTTCTCACTATGCCTCTGTTGCCCACATATATTCTGTCATATCATTATACTGTGTCTTTATTCTCAACGCATTTCTCGCGAGGAGTTTATCCATTGAAATTTCACATTCGACTCAAATGTATTTTGATGGCGATCTATGACGAGAGGACCACATTGTCCTTCTTCAGGAAATTCTGGTGGTTTTTTCATACGCACATATGATGTGTGCCATTTGCACACACATTTGCACGTTGTTTGAAAATCGTTGAGTAGGTGGTCCCCCAAAAAATATTGTATGTTTAGAGCCACCAGGTTTGGCACAAATTAATGTATCCTGGACGGTGTTGTGCAGGAGGAGTTAAACTCGTGTCATCCAGTAGGGCACTGACTCTGATGCTCTGTGACTACACTCAACACCCACATATACCTGGGTTTGATTCTAAGTCAAGATGGTTGAGACCCTAAACACATTCAATTGAACCACTCAAGTAAATCATCTGTTCTGTATCTCCAAGGAATCATACACTATATATATTTAGTCTATCAGCCTATTGATCTTTCCGACTTACATTAACCAGCAGCATTCGTTTAAACAAGAAAGGTCTGGGCTGGTTTCGCCTTGTTGGGAGTCGTCAGCAGTAAAGCATGCTACAAAAATACTGATGGCTTATGAGATATTCTTGGTTCTTTCGGTAAAGTCACGTAGATTTTACCGAAAGAACCAAGAATATGAATCCATGCAGTCACCAAAGCTTTAAATCGAGGCTTATAAGATGTTATTGGTAATGCCCTCTTACGAATAACGAGAAGATAGGGGGGGTACTTGCCACTTTAATATAAATTGGCCACTGTTGCCTCTATCGCCGTAGATTCCTTTTGTCCACTGCTGGATAAGGGCCTCCGCAAGCCATGTAGTTTGTTGGAGGTTATTAAATAATGCTTTACCACACTGGTCATTGCGGCTTGGTAGGAGGCAGGGAATACGGACGTTGGAGCTGCCCTCTGCTGACAACATAACCCTCCCCCCCCCCCCCCAAAACAGCCTACAGCACCTGCTTTGTACATGGTGGTCATCCAAACAATCGCTAGCCAGACTCTAACCTGCTTAGCTTAGCTTTGGTGATCTCACGAGATCGCGCTATGAACTGGATGTACGCGATGCCCTACGAATCGATTGACTACTTATGCGGAGAGAGTAAAATGTGGGAAGGAGCACTTGTCGAGATACACATGCACATTGCAGAAGAGTTGATGGAATGCTGCCTGATGAGAATGAGGCTCTCCATAATTGCAATGCACGAGCAGTGTACTGTACGTAGGTGAACGATTACACCGTCTCTCGTATGAGATAGAAATATTACTCTGTGATGTGCATTTACTACTCTGGCCAATTCACTGTTGGATGAGAGACCCACACTCTGTCACTGTATTAGACCATTGCTGTGTAGGCACGATTATTATTATGACTAGATGGCACCTGTCTTTGATCAAGTTCGTTCAAAGATAGTCCATAAGCTTGAGGCAAAATCCGCTTCAATGCATGCAATAGACATGTTTAAAATGTCCATATTGCCTCAGAATGAAACATATTTGAATGTCCCTGATGTCGTCAGATATTGGAAGCCAAGCAGGTGTGAGCCTGGTCAGTACTTGATTGAAAGACTGCCTGCGAAATCCACACTCGTTGGTGTAGGCCTGCACTGCTTGGTGGCCCAAAAGATGACAGTACGGCGATGGATTATTAGACCCATCTGTGTGGAGCTTTGAGTGTTTCCCACTGTACAATCGGGGTTTTTTTCTCCAGGCACTCTGGTTTCCCTCCCACGTGAAGCCAGTCATCGCAATACGGGATCCTCATGAAAAAGGAGTCTTGAGACTCAGTTGAAGCTTTCCTGCATAAACAATGGCATTGCTGTTATCATTATCAAACAATGCATCATTGGACAGACGGACAGAAGAAGATTGTATATTCAACTGTGTTCACGTGTAAAGGCTGTAACAATGCCCTAGTAAACATTTACGCACACGGTGTCCAAACAATTCTCACTCTTTTTTTTACAGCACAGGGGGCCCAATAAATCTCTTCATCAGTAGCACAACCGACCCCCAAACAAGTGCATGGAATGCAGCAACTGTGTAGCTGAAGGATAGTGAGTGAACACGGGGGGGAGGGGGCGTGGGTGGGAGAGGCATATGCAAACACCGAGGTGGTCCTGCCTGCACGACTGAACGCTGCGCGTATGTGCGGCGCACAATCAGCCCGTAAATTGTGCCTCTCCGTGGTTCTCTCCCAGCTGAGCAAAGTGCCTCGGCGCGTAGCGGAGTGGCGATACACGCCGAGGCAGATCTGAGTGGCCCTCGTGACGATGAAAGGCGAGGGGAGGGGGCCTGAAGGGACCCCTGAATGACAGCTGGAGTCTCTGCGAGCCAAATGGGCAGTATTACTTTGAACGGTTGTTCCTGTGCACGTGTGTCACCTATCTCGGAGTCGTAGTGTAAGTGGGGTTAGCGTACTGCGCTACGCACTCGGCGACCCGAGTTCGATTCGCGCTCACGGCCAACATCGGCGACGAGTCTCTGAACCGGTCCTGGGCATCTCCTCTGTCGACTCAGCCACGAATGAGTACCTGGTGTCGTGCGGAAACATCGCCACTGGGGAGACAAAGGCGGCCGGGCGTGGTGCTGGCCACCCACAGGCCTTCATTAGTTGCTACTCGCGAACAGCGCTTGCCCCGCCATACGGGGGGGATCTTTGTCTTAGTGTGTCACCTTTCTGCGCCTGGTGTTTCACACAGGTGTTGACGCCACCGGTCCTGCCAACGCGACGTTTTTAAGGGATCATGCTCGTAAGGGAGACGGCGGCGTTGTTGACATTAGCCTGTTGCGCGTTCCTGTGTCCGTAAACACTTCTTTTTTCAGGCATTCCACGGAAACTAAACAAAAGCCTCCAAACTGGACAATGCCAAAACTCGCGATGGCGCCTCCAGTTTTGATGCCTTGAAATGTATTTGGGGGGGTGGGGGGGGGCTTGGTTGATATTTTTGCGCGAAATGTTATGCTGAACTTCTTTCGCAACCGTACGTAACCAACCATGCTAATCGGAGTTGAGGGAGAAAGACAACAAACTAAACAACAAAAAACAGTTGTAAAGAAATGGGTTTTCATACGAGATTTCAAAGTGCATAGCTCCAGTAGCTTCCTGATATCAAAAGAAAGAGGGTTCCAGACTGCTGCAGAAGCGCATCTGAAAGTGCGCGCAATGCAGTGACCATCTTTGTTCGACGTTTAGCCAAAAGCCGCTGGTACGAGGATGCTGCTCGTTCAAATATAAATTATAAACGTGAATCTCAACATGGGAAACAACCTCGGTCATGAGTGTCGAGAGTGGGGGGCTCTGGAGGGGCTAAGACCCCCCCCTCCACCACAGAACGCTCACCCCGCCCCCCATCTAAAAAAAAGGTTGGCGCATCCTTTTCTCTGAATCAGAATCTTTATTTACACTGGGGGAAACGGAAAAGCTTTCAAGCTCTTTTTCACAGATGTTCATAAGGGGCGCTGTCAGAAAGTTACGAGCTGAGTAGTTAGGACACCGTGCACAATAGGCGAAACCAAGTCATATTGTTCAACAATATGTTTAATGTTTGTTTAACATCTAATACGCCCCCCACCCCCCACTTCTTTTACCAAAATCACACTACAGCCTTGCATCATTGGCAGCAGGCCTGAAGGTGAGCAACGGATGGAGGCTGCGCGTGCATTAAGAGCTTCATGTATGCGTGTTGCCAGGTTTGTTTGTGTCTACAAGTTGCAGTGTCGGTTTCTTTAATGGCCTGCTTTGCTAGATTTATATTTTAATTTTTCTACGTGGCATAGGCAATGATAAGGCAGAGGGCCTAGTGGAAAACAGTTACCTTCAATTTTTTGTTTCATTTATTAGGCAAGAGTTTGGTGTTTTAAGAAATACTCTTATGGTCTGCATTGCTCATCTCTTTTGGCTATCAGCCGTCGCAGTTTGTTGGACCAAGTCAATCTCTGCTTGGGATTTCAAATCACAACCTTCAATTTGAAGTTAAGTGGTCTAACCACAGTCCTATCCAGCCAACTTAATTTCAACAGTCTACATGAAATGGCAAAATAATAAAAACGGTTAGAGAACTACTGAACTCCCAACTTAGTATATTTCCTACTAGCACAGACAGGCATGTGCCTAGTGTTTTACAATAAAGGGTGTGCGCTATAATTTGCAATAGTTAATCTCCAGCCTGTCTTTCCACGGGCTCTAGGAATCTAAAGGATTCCCCATGGCTTAGAGGGAGTTTTCATTCCCATAAGCTCCACAAAAAGGGAGAAAAAAGGTACTTATCCATTTAATCCGTGACCCCAGCTTGACCTTCTATTCCCTCTCTCTCTGCCTTTTGCCTAATCGTGGAACCTTAAAAGCTCGGCCTCATCTATTTTTCAAGGAAAATCAGAGCCTGAACGCTGTTGCTTCCACCCTATGGGTTTTCAACATATGCAGCAGCAGCAGAAAAAAATCCATCCCTCCCTTAAAAACAAAACAACAATCGGCTTGTTAACTGTGTGGAATCTGGCCATGTTGGCAGGGCAGCAAAGCCACGCAGGTGTTGTCCTTCTCACTTAAACCCAGACTATCGCTCTACTCGAGTGTCAATGTGAACACTCCAACTAGGATTTAAAAGGATGCTCCCAAACACCCCTGCCTGAGACCAGCTGCCAGGGGCTCCAGTAAAAACGTGTGGTAGCCGACTCATGGTGTCGCCTCGCCTTATGTTCGCACCGCAGAAGTGATTTTAAAAAGTTTGCATTTATTCTGCTCGTTTGAAGTGGAGTCTGGAGGCGTGAACACCACTCGCGGAACTTAAAGAGAACCTCTGTTACGATTTGCCTTTTTTTTAAACCTGCCTGCCAACAAAAATCTGGCTCCTATGGAGTTTTATTACATAAACTGTATGCTAATACAGTGGAAAATTGACTGAGAATATATCACAGGTTGGCTGGGATGGTTATAGTTTTGGCACGCTCAGCTTAAATGTCTGTCCAAGAATTATGATCGTCTGTGACCTATTTGCAGGTGCTGTGTTGGCCTCCCCCATGGTGAAGTGCTATGGGATCGTGGGTATTCTATGGAAGCAGCTCTCTGCCTGCCTCATGAATCTAAATGATATTGTTAAGCAGCTGACAAATGGACCATTTACCAAATGTGTCGCATAGACAGAGCACAGGATCCTCCTGCAAAGATATATATGTACCACAAAAACTCTTCCCTCTTTGAAGCAGAAATTCCGATACCAATTCAAATTCAGCAGCCTTTATTTTACCAACCGAAAGCTTGTCAGCTTTTTTATGTAAAATATCCACTCATGGAATCTGAAAAACATTCCACTGCATTGCACTCTTGAAAAAGAAGCGTAAGAACCAATGAGGATTTCATGGGTAAACGAAGGGCAGTAAAAATGTTATACATTTTCTTTGGTTGTTATTATGATGATATAACAACCTGGTATTCGAGGATGACTTGAAAGAGTGCACGGCCATTCATGGGGGCACTTAATTTCGTCACACTTCAAGCGACACCCCTTGGAATTTAGGCAATGATGCAGGCACAAAATTGCCTACTTTTTGCACCATTTCGCAGATGGCAGTTTGGCAATTCCACAAAAAATGTGCCACACGGCTGCAGGAGCCAAAAACGTCGGCTCTGCGTAGACTGCATTCGGCGCAGACACAATGCGAGAGAGATATGCAGTCACGTTTAGACGCTACATAATACTCGCATATGTAAATCGATATCGTATAGTATTTCGGACCATGCAGACCACGGGACCATTTAGCATTGTACATAGAGCTGTCATGGAATGCCGACATATGGAGCACTCCCCTTGTGTGTGGGCACAAAGCATGAGCAGGTGCCGTATAAATCACACATATTTTAGGCAAAAGTAAGATATTCCAAAGCTGCATTCGGGGCAGCCACACGTGCGATTTTACACCATGGCTGCGTCCATGCTGGAATCCTGATCGTTTGGCAGTAAATCAGTAGTTTTTTGTGGAGGGAGGCTTTTTTTTCTTCAACAGGAGCGTCTGTTTTTGATTTAAAACAGTGGCAATGGAAGCTATGCAGCCTAAACTTTTTTCGAAGAGCACCCAGCCAACAACGCAATGCGCTAACAGCCGCAATGCTGCTTAATAAACCAATCGATTTCATTTCGACGGATAATTGTCGGCGCAACGCTCGAGCATTTGCACTTCGCAGGGCAAGATTCATTTGCGAAAGCCATGTGACTGCAATCACTTGCGTATGATTGGCAACCCGCTCCTTCAATACGCCCCCTTTGTATGGTATTCTCTGAAGTCCCATAAATTATAGCCATCAGGTGGTTCACCCCCTACTATTAAAATATTTGGAGTAGCCTATGCCTGCTTGCCCCCTTTACCGCTCCCTCTGCTTATGGCCTTGATCTTGCTTTGCGAGCCTCTCAAATGCCTCCACCCTGGAATGTTTCTGTGCCCCACCCGAGTCAAGCTTCTCGCAGCTCCCCTGATGATGGAGGCATCGTTTGGTTCAAATTCAGACCGCGCAACATCTTTTACAACAAAAAAACACCAACAACAATCGTATTGGATTTTACACTGGAAGCAGAGGGATACAAACAAACTGCCCCCCTGCACAGGAGCGCACAGGGCAGTGCAGATATTCGTTAGAAATATTAACGAATTGAATAATGTACAGTTCTTCTCAATCCACTCCTGAACGTAGGCCTCCCCATGCCGCGTCGGTCATAAGGTTTGTTTGATCATACTTCACCACACTAGGGTTCATGAACGGGGTGTCAGGATAGAATAGAATACAACGCAGGTCAACGGCGGGTTCATGCTGCAGTGTGCTCAGCATGAAGCACTCAACAAAAGAAGTTCAACATACATACTGTACATGCACTACACCAATGCTTCACTCTTCTATATGTGGTGCTATGTACGGTGCAATATATACCGTAAATGTTTATAAACTAAAGAACATCCAACAAATACATTGGGGTAATTTTGCATGACCCGGAGGAGTTGGCAACGAGTAAGACTGCTTCTTTGAACGACGGGCACTAAAAATGAGAATCAGAGATTCCACAAGGACACAATTTTATATAAACAATTACTATATATACTTTGTGTGTACGGATATACATTTATACGTCGGATATTTTCAAATATTACTGATGCAGGGTGAGGCAGTGGTAACACCGTGCCTCATAGCAAGAAAATACCTTATCTGACCTCAACCTAATTTATATGGCGCCTTAACGAAGGCACTTTACACAGAATGAAGAATGCTACATATGAATGTAATGGTGGAGATGAGGTTGAATGAAATAGATGAGAGGAACTAATGGGCGAATCTGTGATGCGTGAATTCGGTGAAAGTGACATTTATGACATAAATGATGATGATGATGAATGGATTGAAGGAATGGGGAATTAGTGATAGCCATATAATAAGAATTTAAAGAGGGAACAGTGCCGGATTATCCTCGTAGCAAAAGCAGCATATGCTGCGGGTCCCGCACTTTCAAGGGCCCCGCGCTAAATGCTTTCAAGCTATCAATTCCGGTTCAATGATTCTGCACTTGCTCTATTACTATAGTACTATACTGCCTTCAACTTTTATGAACGACTGATTGTTTAAGGCTAGCGATTTGTCGTATTATCTGGCTGTATAGCAATTGAAAAAATCAAATTACTTCACTATGCAAGTAAAAAATCTGTTTTAATATTTACGTGTTTTTTTTATTTAGGGCCCCTTTATAGCATATGCTATTAGCCCCGCACTAGCTTAATCAGGCACTGAGAGGGAACAGTAACGGTGGTGGTTATGAGGGGGAGATTAAGGGATCGTGGAGTGAGCTACGAAAAATAAGTGAGTTTTGAGTGAGGAGCGTAAACTAGTGAGCGAAGGTGACTGTTTAATGTGGATGATTCTTTGTGGAGTTGATATATGCCCCCTTGTTCTGCATGGGTTTCCTCCGGGTTGTCCAGTCTTCCATAGCTAAGAACACAGTGCAATGTAATTGCTGCAGGACCCAAACATCCCAATGCATGACCCTCCCGGAAAAAAAAGACAAGTAAATAAATTATTATATTATACACCGAAGGTTAGCCGTGGCCAGGAATTAAATTCAGGTCGCCAGGCTCTCAGCACAGTTTGTAAACCGCGGCTCCCACCATCCACGTTGGTGATGGAAATTCTACATTCCTATCGCAAGCGTCAGCCTCTCCAAAGGACAGCACCTTCGCTATTTTGAGGTCAAACCGTAGCCACCAGGGATGATGCTGCTGCTGCGGTATAACGATTGGCACGTTGGACTGAGAATTCAATGTTGCTACACCACGGTGAGGCGTATGGCAGGTCGGATACAGTGCTGGGTATTCCCCATGTTTTTTAAGTCGTTTGGCCAGCCTGGAAGTTGAGGCCAAGATATCCGACCGAGGGGATATATCACAGAGTTTCTTCCAGTGGAGGCCCTGTCCCGCCAGCAGTGGCACGAGCGAGCAATTGCAGGGCTGCCACCCCCCTTATACCCCTTTGACTTTACTTTCAAAAGCACCGAAATGTTCGTGTTACGCACACCTGCAGTCAACTTTTGAGGTTGAAATAAAATCTCGCAGCGCTCCACATCAAATGCGGGCCCGTGTCCCCTTATTTTTTTTTTGCTCGGGTAATGCGATCTTAGATTCCGAGGCTGATTTAAGAGCATCTTTTCATGTTGCGGTATGCGCGTGTCTGCATGTGAGGGTGCACGTCTGCATGTCAGCCACTAAAGCAGCATGTGGATTCGCTATGCACTGTAATTAGGGGGAATCGGTGCAGTATGTTTGTACACGAACATAAAAGCTGCACTCATATTTTATATATGTTTCACGCACGACATTTTAATATAAATGCACGTGACATTTTGGATTACAAATTATACATGGCTGATGGTCGGATGACAAAATTACCCAGAATGCAGACGATCTCGTCGGATCTCGGAAGCCAAAGAGGCTAAAGAGCCTGGACATTGCTTGACTGGGCCACCACCAATGTAGAGCACAGATGCAGTCGGCACTGTGGGCAGTAGAGGGAATTGTTGTTCTGTTCTCCTGCCACATTCACCAAGCCGCACTGACCAGCATGGTGAAACGTGGCCAAATGTTTCAACTCATAATCTGTAATGCTTGTGACGCACTTGCTGTCAGTAAACTATCACGTCACGTAATCGACATGCAGTGAAAGTACAGTCAGTTTCGGCAAAGCATTCGTTTAACAAAAGGCTATCTTACAATATATATTTATTACGTACATTTGAATTAGCAAGGATAATTATGATATGACAATATTTTGCAGAACAGACGACACGATAATCTTTGATCTTATATCGTACGATATATCGACGTTTCGCCGTATCGCAACGATCCAATTGCATCCATACCTGCACATGGGGGTCACTTAATCTGATGCCACAGTTGTCGGCTGCAGGCACTTTATGGCCCTGTCCATTGGCGACAACCGCAACCCTGGCCAATCACGGTCTGTCTATTGACCAGCAGCTCAATTGCCCTTTATCCGGTGTAACTCGTTTGATGGCATCAATTATGCACCATGCACGTAGCTTTGTGTGTGTGTGTACATTTCTTTGTTTGCATCAGCCCTGTACTGAAGTGTTTATCAAGAAGGGACCAACGGTACACATCGGCAGACTCGATGAAGGGGCATTGAAGAAAGACCTGGCTGGGGACAATTCAGAAATAACACTTTCGAAATCTGTATCACTCTGTATATCAGTAAAGGGTGGGAACTTCCACCTCAATGTGGAAGAGCAGGCCAAACATTTCTAGAGCTCCTTCTAGCGAAGGTGCATCTGCCAGCAGTGGCATAAGCAATCAATTGCAGGGCTGCGCCTTGACCTCTTACTGCTAAGACGAGCCCTTTGCTCCCACGTTTCCCTCCTGGAAACCTTCCCCCATGCGGAAGAGCCTGTACAACGCCACGGCGCGTGCGTACAATACATCTCACGCAGCCCCTGCACAACACCCACGACTCCCGACAGAACCTCCTGCTGGCCAGCAGGAGGTTGGTGTTGTAGGTGTGGCACTGGGTCATGAGGTCGCTTGAGGGCTTTTTGGAAACCGTCTGGCTGACGCCACTTTCCCAGCTGCCTGGAATTAGCATGACTTACCGTCCGGTTTTAAGAGACCGATTCTTTTGCTGCGTCTGTGGGATCAATGGTATGCCCATCTTAAAAATATAAAAAAAAAAACCGTGCAGATTTCTTTTTAAATAGTTATATAAACTATGAACAATGAGACATGCTTAATCTTGTTTGGCGCCCGTATATTTTACACAATACATGTTGAATCCCTATGGTGAAACCGGTGCTCACAATGTTTTAACAGCTATCATTGTCAGCTCATGTAATGCTGATGGCTGAAACGTCGGAAGTTGAGCGGCGGTGCGATGGTTAGCGCACTGCGCTATGTGCCCGGCAACTTGAGCTTGATTCCCGACCACGGCTAAACATCAGTGATGAGTGAGATCTGAACCGGTCCGAGGCCCTCCCTCACCAACCGTCACTGATCAGCATGGTGAAGTATATGCAGAGCCCTTCATCCAGCTATGAAATGACAAATGGGTTCTTCAATGTAATTGTCACATACATTGGCGAATACATGTATCTTTGCATATTATGTAGGAGAGAGACAAGTCACCTTGATTAATTTGTTATTTGATGAATTGTGAGTCACGATTTGATAAAAAATAAATGTATCTATTCTTTTTAAATGCTGTGACAAATGGTGGTGAGTCTAGACCCTGCAGGATTAATTGGCAACTATTACAAAGAACATTGCTTCCTACAAAAGCTTCCCAATGCATGCATTGTAAGCTTAGGTATGCGCATGAATCATTTCACCCCTATTATAAAAGGCAAAGGTGCAACCTTGGCATTACTTTCTCCTCACACTGCTGCGAGAAGGGCCTCCACTAGTGAAGGCTCTAAAGAGCCCCTATGGAGGGTATTTTGTCTACTCTTCCAAACTAGCCAGACATATTTAAAGATATGGAAGTACCCCCACTTTACCCTACCACACACAATCTGCCAATAGACTAAATGTGGCATACCAAATCATACTGCTTGGTGGACAAAGGCAGGGAGAATTAAGACATTTAAGGATTGTTCCAACGTATATGTTGGAAGATTGAACCATCGACCTTTGGATTACAAAGTGAAGTGTGCTGACCATTACACCACGGCAACATTCTGCCCCTATTGTGCTGTAGTGCATTGCATTGCAGGTGCCTTCTGTTTGCCTGTACAGGAGAACCTCGGAGCTCGAACACACCAGAACTCGAACAAATCGGTGTTCGAACGATATTTCCGAACATTTTTTGCCCTGGAAATCAAACGAGATTCGGAGATCGAATGGGCAATCGCGACTTGAAAAAACCTGTAAGGCTGAGACGCGTATGGCCAGCGTGCATGACGCTTGCCCAGACAAAGGTTTTACCACCTCCTCCTCACCACCTTCCACTCAAGCCATCAACTCTCCTTACTACAAGTAAAGTGAAGATCTATGTTCATTTATTTCATTTATTCCATATGTTTATTCATTTATTCCATTTATTTATTGTGTTTCTTGTTTTTATGTATGATTTTATGCATGTAAAACTGACCTGCTTGTCAGTTTTGATGTGGTTTCCTTGTTCACCAAGGTGCCTGTGCCTGACACCATCGCAATCATTGAAGACTTGGTTCATCAAGGACTGAATGCTGGGGTACCCCCCCTGGTGAGACACTGCTTAACCAAACCTTACTTCACCTGGAATGGAACCTTCTACAACCTTCTACAAGCAAATTGAGGGCACCCCAATGGGCCCCCCCTTATCTCCGGTTGTAGCCAACATCTTCATGGAGAAATTTGAGACGGACGCCATCCAGACTGCCACTCTACGCCCGACCTTATGGAAGAGATACGTAGACGACACTTTTGTCATCTGGCCACATGGCCGGCCTGCTCTAGACCAATTTCTCGACCATATCAATTCCATACACCCAGCCATCAGATTCACCATGGAAGTCGAAAATGATGGCAAGCTACCCTTTTTGGATGTCCTAATCAAAAGGAGACCTGATGGTTCAATGAGCCACTCTGTCTACAGGAAAGCCACCCACACGGATGCTTATCTAAAACCGGATTCCCACCACCATCCATCCCAGAAGAATTCCCTCATCAAGACTCTATATCATAGAGCCCAATGCATCTCCGACCATGAACACATTTCCAGTGAACTCAAACACGTATGCCAAGCTCTTAAGGCTAATGGTTACTCCGACTACACAATCCGCAAAGCCATCACTCCAACCACCAAGAAGGATCCTGTTGAGGAGCCTTTCAAGACCATCACCTTACCCTACATTGCTGGGGTCACAAAAAAGATCTCCAAAATCCTGATTAAACACAAGATCCAGGTCCGATTCAACACAGTACATAAAATCCGTGATCTGGTACCGTCTGTAAAAGATGTGGTTCCAGACATACAGTACCCTGGTGTCTACAAACTAAGTTGCCTCTGTGGTAGCAGTTACATTGGGGAAACCAAACGACATGTCTCGGACCGCATCCGTGAACATAAAGCTGACCTGAAACACTGTAGGACAAACACCTCAGCCGTGGCAGATCACTGTTACAACTCAGTGGGCTCACATGACATTGACTTCTCCAAGACAGAGGTTCTCTGCAAGCCATCTGGCTATCATGAGAGATTCGTACATGAGGCGATCCACATTTACAAACACAGAGACAATTTTAACCGAGAAGATGGATTCTGGCTTAGCAATCACTGGAAGGACGTAATAAACCATTTTGATACACATTAGGGTGGGTAGAATAATACATAGTGTTATATTAAAAATGTATAAGGTATAGGGTGGTTTATAGCAATACAGTATGTAATTTAATGTTGGTTTTGCCTATGGAAGTATATAGTACGGTATAGACGCGTGTGATGTAAGAGAATAAAGTTTAGATGGAAGCATATTATATAATTTTTTACAACGTAGAATTTTTCATGTATTACTTACTGTTAGTAACTCAGCTTATTGTAGAGTATAGTAAGTTTACTGATGATGCTATGTAGTTTATACTTTAGTTTGTCATGCAGTTTATACTGTAGTTTTTTACGTGGTTGTTTAGTAACTACAGCTACATACTATTAACATTCCTTTCCTTTGTTAATGCTCCCCCCCTTCCCCCCCCCCTTTGATGCTGCTAATCCTGCATAATGCACGGGCATAGTATTGATTTGGAACCCCCCCCGCCCACCTCCTACGCATTTTCCATATGCTGAATTCCTCTTGATATGCAAATTATTTTGTTTAGGCGCTCTTCTTCCCACCTCCCCCCCCCTCTAACCCAGCTTAAATATACGCTCCAAGCTTGGGGTGTTTCATTCTTCGCCTGAGGATGGCTGCTTGCGTTGTGGCCGAAACGTCGTGAGAATTGTTTTATTATGTTTTATTTTTATTATTTTATTACTTCCCTTCTACGTGACTTTACCGAAAGAACCAAGAAGATACTGTAAACTTCGTGTAAAAATGCTTTATAATGAGAGATTTCTTGTGTCTGGAACCAATTAATGTCATTTACATTAATTCTTATGGGGAAAATTAATTTGGTGTTCCAACAAATCGGTGTTCAAATGGCCTTCTGGAACGAATTAAGTTCGATCTCCAGGGTACCGCTCTATACTATTGGTGCTCCCATATTGCTGTGCAGTGTAGATATTTGTCATGTTCTAGCTGAATACATATTTTAGTTACATGCCTTTACACCATACAGTGGGTGGAGCGGTGGTGCAGTGGCGGGTTGCGCTGTGCTATGAACTCGGTGATATCAGTTGGATTATTGACCACGGCTTATATTATGGACGAGTGATGTTGGAATTGGTCCTTCATCACCCAGCACTGGCCAGTGTGCTGAATAATGGTCACACAACCCCCTTGGACAGACTGATACGGCAGGAGGAGGCCTCTGGGATTGGCGTGCAGCACATGTTGTGTGCACTCTATTGCTACTGCAGTGCTTGCAGATCCAACACAATAAATGTGGAAGGTGGCCAGGTGGCTCAGAGGGCAGTGAACTGAGCCTGCACCTTTAGTGATCTCGCGTGGGTAAATCTGGGCGGCCATCTGATTGAGCCAGGTTCTTAATGGTAGTAAGTAGATGGTCCCAAGTATGGTTACTAACGAGTGCAAAAAAGATACCCGAGATATTACGTGTGATTTTTCACTAAATTACAGTCATTCCAGCTTTGTAACCTAGAATGTTTTGTTTGACTTGTGACAAGCAGATTTCTGAATGGACATTTCGTCATCTCCTGACATGATCCTGACATCGCAATTGAAATGGAGAGTAAAAAAGAAAATCAGCACGCTAAAATGTTTACAAAAATACTGTAAATAATTATATATGTAAGTAACCTTGAGAGATCTAAACTACAATTTTTTTTATCAATGCCAAATGCTAAACAATTGTGGCAATACGAGGTTTTTTTTTTCTGCGGCCACTGTGCTGTGGCCA
The DNA here is from genome assembly GCF_965212315.1 of Lampetra planeri. Taxonomy (NCBI): domain Eukaryota; kingdom Metazoa; phylum Chordata; class Hyperoartia; order Petromyzontiformes; family Petromyzontidae; genus Lampetra; species Lampetra planeri. The sequence goes on from NC_136112.1 coordinate 12,200,397, forward strand.
ATGTGGGTGTCATCTAAACCAACCAATCCTGCAATCAGTGGCGGCTCCTGCAAAATCTCTCAGGGGGGGCAAATGTCTGGATGATTGATAAGGATAAGGTCCACCCATGCAATGGATAAATTAACAGCTTAATCATGTAAAGGCAACTTCACTTCTTTAATATTAATGAAAAATAAAGTGACTCTTACAATACATCTTGTTTGTTTCTATACTCACTATCATTACAATCCACTCAGTTTCTTATATTAAAGATTCCACCAGGTGGCGACAAATAATATTGTTGACTGAAACGTGCTTACGTATGATGACGTAAGCACGTTAGTGCGAGCCCTCCCGGAAGCCATAGATAATGCATTGCAGCGCCCGCCGTTCGAAAAAAAAACATCTTTGAATGTAAGTCTATGGGAACACTCTGGGCGATTCTCAGCCGGAGTGAAATCGCCCAAAAAGAGGCGGTACTCCACAGAACGTGACATGACGCTGATTGGACTATATCCAGAGGCACAGTGACGGCTCGCGTGACTCTGTGGTTGAATGACATTGGTGGTGCGTCGCCCAATCGCCCTAATGAAGAAACCGCCCCTGCCTGCAATGCAATGCTAATCAAGAACAAGTTCTTCTACACGCTAAGGTCAGCGCAACTTACCTCCTTTATAAAAGACATCATTAATTGCAATCGACTGTAACTTGGTTAAAATGAAAGGTGATTGATTGAGTTGACCTCTGCTGCAGGTAACACCCTTTGAAAATTATTCTCAATGAATACCGTAACGATTACGAACCTAATTCATGGCTTCGCGTGCGGTGATAACATTGAAACCCCGCAACACATTCGTCATTAACGTTGCCCGATGAAGCGAATTATTTTGCCGTATAAATTGCGGACCATTCTGGCACTGGTCCCTCTTCAGACTCGTAGTCTTTCCTAAAGAAGGCGATTTCGTGAATTTAGTTGAATATTGGTTCATGTGCAATACAGTCCCTCCGTCAATATTTGTTAGATTTTCAAAGACAGCACTTCTATCTAGATTTGAAGTTTTCGTGACTGCAGGGATCCATACTCTTTGGTTCTTTCGTTAAAGTCACGTATGGTATGAAAAAAAACATAAATTAAATGTTGCAGCAGCCCTTTTGCCCACTTCAGCAATTGTTTCTTGATGTGGTTGTCCCACCTGATGACGGACGCTTGTGTTGCACCCGAAACGTCGTGATCTTATTTATTTTATTTTATACCCACGTGACTTTACCGAAAAAACCAAATAGTATAGAGAACTTCTACTCTATTTGCAAGGTGACGTCTATCGATGATTACATAAGCATACGAGCTGGCATGCAAAATATGCAGTTGGTGCTCTGTGTTTTTAGACGTATTTTTTTTTTCTCAGCAAAATAACATCAAGTGATAACACTGGTCAACACACTTTTTCTGGAATAAGGTATTCCAACGGTTTTAAGGTAATTTTGGGGTGCTGATTCCAAATCTGGCATCAGTTTTTGTCTATCACATCAGGTTTTTGAGATATCAAATATTGCATTTTCAATAAAAACTGCAGAAGAAAAATATTAAATAAATGTGGATATCTACATAAAATGATATTATAAACACACTATCCTAAAAATACAGCACCATATTTTAACACTAAAGCAGTCACTGACTCGCAACAACTTGCAATCATAGGTGACAGAGTTAATTTCGGGTAAAATCAATGAAAATGGGGTATGCCGATAGCATAAAAATGACGTGATAGAGCAAATCTGAGATCAGAGTTGGAATCAGCACCCTGAAATTAGTCTAAAACAGCTGCAAAAGTCCAGGCCAGAAACAAATGTTTTTTTTTTGTTGACCAGTGTAATAAAGTACCTACAAGGTATTCACAATACAGTATCCACATTGTCCAAATCATTGCTGTCAAGAATTGTAAATGCAATTCGTATATGTTAGCACAAATATTAACTGGATGACACCCCATGGGCAACTGCGGAATATCTGTACCCCTTTCCCCTATCGCTCGTGCTTTGTAATGGGCTCTAAATCAATACATACAAATTTTGAAAATAAAAAATATATTAGCTGAATGAGGCCAGTCTTTAGATATTTGTTATAACATATCGTTAAAGAACGTGGTCATTGACGAAAATAATGGAACAAAAAAACTGAAAAGTGCACAGTTACATGGTGAGGCAGAAAGAGATACCGTACATAGCCAACCATTATCATCGGAGGTGCGAGGGAAGAACAACAAACTAAACACAAAAAGCAGTTCTCAAGAAGTGGATGTTCAATACAGGTTTAAAAGTGCATAGCTCCAGTGCCTTCCCAATATCGGAAGGAAGAGCGTTCCAGACGGCCGCAGAAGCGCATCTGAAAGTGCGTGATGCAGTGACCGTTATTGACAACTTTTAAACTTTTATTGCTGTGGATTTCACACCTGATGATGATTGCTTGTGTTGCAGTCGGAACGTCGTGAGAATTTTATTGTTTTATATGTTTATTATTTATTATTTCCCTTCTACGTGACTTTACCGAAATATTTTAAGCTTTCGTGACTACAAGGATTCATATTCTTGGGTTTTTCGGTAAAGTCACGTAGGTAAAAATTTTAAATAAAAACCACTCATTTACTTGATACAGCAAGCGTGCTGTGACGGTTCCACGTGAAGACGGAGGCTTGTGTTGCCTCCGAAACGTCGTGATTTTTATTTAATTTAAATTTTTTACCTACGTGACTTTACCGAAAAAACCCAAGAATATTTTCCGAAAGAACCAAGAATATGAATCCCTGCAGTCACGAAAGCTTTAAATCAAAACTTTGAAACGGTTGAGGAAAGTAAGGGAGCTTCATCAGGACACGTTGCTAGGAGGATTGATGGACGATGGTCAAGGATAGTGGCAGAGTGGCAGCCAAAGAACGAAATGCGTCTGTAAGAATATCCACCGTAGAGATGGTTGTGGTGAAATCAGCAGGTGTGCGAAACTGTTAGTTGGATTGTTACATCGCAGAACCATGAGAAATGTCAACAGCTTGGGAAGGTCTTCATCCAGCAGTAGATGAATCATGGTTATTGTTAATGAAATGCCAGTCTGCATATATGTCCACTCGAGGTGGTTTATTTGTTGAGTATAAATAACAATTAATTGTAAAACCCTTAAGAGATACAATTTACAATACAACGAAACATTTGAGTTGTGAAGCCTTTCATCCTAAAGGATAAATAACAGCAAAAAAATGTCAACAAGTTCAGCAATAACACTGTGGCCTTAAAACAAATGTTCATAGGCAACGTTTAGGGCAATGACCCTTCTTCACAGCACATCATGTTCAGATATATATTTAATTTTCCTTTTAAGGAAAATTAAATTCACAGCACATCTTGAAGGGTAGGTATTTTGGTATTTTAGCAACTCTTCCATTTAGTCTTCATATTTTTTTTGTTCACCAAGTTTATTTGCATAATGCGTGCTCTATTTGCATGAACAAAATGTATATGCACGGTTACATAATGCATAAATAAAACACAAATATACTCACAATTTAAATTATGAGTTTTTAATTTAACAGTAAAACATTTATACGTTGTTTAATTTTTTTTATCCATAAAATGTGCAAAATACTTAAATGTAGACTCTCCTTTTTAGTGAGCTTTATTCATTTGATTGTGTCCACAGTCTGATTTGGACCTGGGTATCTGTGCACGTTACGGAATATATTTTTTTCTGTGGTCGAACAGAGGCGAGTGTCACTGAATAGGCTATAAATTACATTGCTGCATCTGCAAGTCCTTTCTTGCTCATTCGCAGGAAATACCAGCGTCATTGTTATTCCACCCTTTCCTCGAGCCCCCTTTGTTTGCTTGTCGTTTGATCTCCTGGCCAAGAAGAGCCTTTGTGGGTTTGTGTGGCTGAGTTGAGTCCATCCTTATCTGTGCGTTGACTGTGACGAGTAAAACCGAGGTCGCGCATCATTTAGAAATGGGGTAATTGCATTTATCCCGTTGACTGTTTGTTTCTCACTAAGACCACCAGCAGGCAAGGAGCCAGGGTTTCAAAAAAAGTGTTTTTGTATTTTATCTATCAAAAAAGAAGAGTTGAGAATCCACAATTCTTCCGCGCAACCGCAACATGTATAACCAGTGGTAAAGAGAAGCATTGATTCTGTCACTTTCCAATGGCAGCAGAGGTAAAAGTAATTATGTATTACGCTTGTGTACCCAAGAAGCCTCACCGAGTCTCAAGACTATTTTTTCAAGCGGGTCTTGCTAAGTAAGGGGCAGGGGAGCGACTATTGTTATGTGTTTTCGAGTCAAGTAAATGGCAAGTGATTTTACAAATTCGGACCGTAGCAGAGAATGGCCTGCTCTTCTTCGAATGCTGTCGAAGGATCGCTAACGCCCACTGTTAAGCTGACGTATTTAAAAATACACCTGCAGTAGTAACCAGGGTGGCCTGCTGGATTCAAATCGCGAACGTCTTTACCTTTTGTGGTCTTAACCGCGAAATATAAAGCTGCATCCCTGCAATGTCCTGTTCATACGACTGCTGGTGGAAGGGCTGCCACTGAAGAAACCTCTGGAGAACCTCTCTGGAGGGTATTTTGGCAAACTCTTTCAAGCTTGCCAGACGTCTTAGAAGTGGTACTTTACGACACCCATTCATACTGCTGGTTGGATAGACCCGGGAAGATTTCAGAAAACTTGAGCCTTGCAATGAACCGGAAACCTCCGAATCACAAGTCCAGTGTGCTATCCATTTCACTACAGCAGCATCCCCTGGCAGTGTTATAAAGAGCACCAATTCTAGATATGTTACATGGCCATCGTATAAGCTAGCATCAAGTCATAGCTCAGTTATGCGTCTCACACATAATCCTTAGAAATTCCAAAGAAATGTGTAGAATCTTAAGAATGTAAAGAATACTTAACAACACCCAGAAAGTACAAATATTTTCCGAATATAAAAAAATAATGTCAATTAAAGGTACCAAAAATCTCTGAGCTAAAACAAGGGATCATAGTGGAATGAAGTCATCATCCAACTGTCTGACGCCACCAGATGTTTTGAGTTTGCAGGATTACCTTGGCTTTATCACCTGGTGTTCAGGCTGCATTTCGCCAGATCGAGTATTAAACACTCTTCACCTCAGCGACCGTACGTGCTTATGCTCTGCGTTTGATGTGTACACATGCCTGCTGTCATGTATTGGCATAGCCAGTGCGGGGGGAACACGTGTATCAGCTGCCCCCCACACCCCCCCCCCCCCCTTTAAAAAAATATTTTCTCCTCGACTATCAATATTATCATTGGTAAAGGTGCAGCGCTATGCATTGTCTTGCTCATGCCACTGCTGGCGAAAGGGCCCAGCCACGTTGGGAAATCGAACCGGCGGTTACTGGATTGCAAGTCCAATGCGCTATCATTGCGTGAAGGCTGCATCCCTATTGATAACATTACTAGCTGGGAACCCTTCATATATCCACACCGTATGGTCACAATTATTGTTTGCCCTCACTTCAGCATGGTAAAGGTGCCCAGTTGAAATATCACTCGGCACTATGTTAACCATGGTCAAGAATCGAAATCAGGCTGTCAAGTTGATAGCAAAATTAAATAGCAACGGTGCCACCGCTCCACTCTACGTGTTATTATTATTATTGTTAATCACTCGTGCATTAATGCTGTTCTCACTCCACTTATCTAACAGCTCCCAAGTATTTTATTCCATGAATTCCCCCCCAACAAATGCCTCCTTGCACAGAGTTTTAAAATGGATACAATGCAGTTTGTCGTTGTATAATGGGACAGAATGTGAATAACTGACACCCATTTAAATGTGTCTGTCTGGCATGCCAGGATGAGTTAAATGCCACCGGGCAGAGGCAGATAGGTTCTCAATTGCATTAGCTTGGCACTTGACCTTTATTCTAACAATTCACCTTTTTGTAAAACCATGCACACGTTACAGTTGTGGTGGTTGGCTTGTGCTTTTATAAAAGAGCGACATGTCAGTCCATCCAAGAGAATGCCTTCAGCCTGAGATTTGCACATGTCATTACACAGCTGTATTCCTATAATCATGTCCATACTTCATCGCTCGGCACCCTTCTATCATACATCAGCAATACATTTTCAATTCAGGCAGTATTCATAAGGAGCCTGAGCATGTCAGTCAGTGGCTTGAATGTATCACTGGAATAAATTTACATGATTGACAGCTGCATATTTTGAGAAAGATATGCGCTGGCTGCATTTGTTGTATGGTGAATGAGGATTTTTTTTTTTTTTACAAATTTCGCAATGCGATCATTAAAGGCCCTTGCTTATTGCTCTAGATCTAAATGCACGTCCGAGTCTTGCCATGTGAACTTCAAGGCAAACGTTAATATGGCTCTCGGCTGTGTTTTCGGGTTGTACCATGTGTTGTTTCGGCACGATGTCTGACGTTTCACTCAATATACTGGGAGCTAAAGAAGCTCCGAGCACGTGAATCGAAAAATCAAATATGCCATTCAACACGCGTTACTGTACACCATACAGCACAGCCTGGACAACCTACGCAAACAATCACATGTTCGGAGGGTGCATGGTGTTCTGCTTTAGTCTGGCCCCCTCTGAGATCATCTCTGCTAATTTGTCAGGCCGCAGTGAGTTTTTAAATCCCTAAATGTGCAAGCATTTTCCAGTCATGAATCAGAGCCTTCATTTTTCATGTGATTTCATCACCTGCAGCATCCCTTCGCTCGTTGCGATGGAGCTCTCTGGCCAACTCCCATACAGAGAACACACGCTGTTATAAGTCTTTTTTAAACCGCTGCTTTTGAGCCTCCAGTTATATGAGACCACTGGAGTCCAACCCCCATTATCTACCAGTCCATTATTACATGTAAAACAATGAAATAAAGATCTCTGTACCATACTACCATAAAAAGTTAAACATTATATTCCGTCAGCCTATGGGCTCTCCAGACTAATATTATCCAACATAATGTGTTTAAACAAGCAGACGCTGGACCGTTTTGACCTTCTGAGTTTCATCAGCAGAGCCCGGCATGTTAAACAAATACTGCTGGGATGCCAGATGGTTATTGGCAAGAGCTCTCAGTCCAAACCACAAGGCCCTGGTCAACTGTAGGATATAAAGATGCAAATAATGTCAACAATAAATGGGTATATATCAATGCCATTGGCTTAGAGTTAAGCAACATCCTTCTTTCCACCATGTTGCCCATCTTTCAGATGAAAGACCAAAAGAACTAAGGGACTGCTTATAGCAACGCAGAACGCAAGCAGATGACCCAGTTGAGTTTCAAGACGAGGACTCGTGTATATGCTTATGCAGTCACACCACCTGCTGTTGAACGGTTTTACAAGTGCAAAAATCACACTTTCAGCAGAGGAAATAAAACACCTATGCGGTCATTTTGACTGCGAACGTAGTATTCTCATGCCAAGCACAATGTTTGTGTTCAGCACATGTATAAGCACCCTGTTGATATGAGTTTGTATGGAAGCCCAAGGGTATTATGTCACTGAAACTTTGTAAAAAAATATAAACGAAAATAACAATGTCCTTTTTTATTATCAAAGGATTAGGTCATATCACAAAGGCAAAGTTGCTGCTTTGACACAGCATCTTAGCTGCCGATTAACACAAGTCTAAAATCACCGCGTATCTTCGTGACCAGCTGGCTCAGTGACTAATTCCCATGAGAGGCATCTCATTTGTAGTGAGGTGTGATTCACAGATTAACATCGATGCTTGTAAAGCAGACTGTGGCATCGTTTGTGGTTGACGCACGCGCAGTATTAACCAGGGTGGCCGGGACTTTGTTAAGCGCGAACCTCTGCAAACAAGGTGCGCACGTGCTACCACTCGGTAAACTCCATCTGTACAAAGAAAACAACTATTTTCATCAATTTACTAGGTTTATTATTATAATTTGCCGTCTAAATGAATTGTCATGAAAAGCGTGTATGATATTAATAATAGGGTATAATGAGAGTATGGAACAACTGCCTGACTAACGTTGTGTGCAGCCTAATGTGTTTATTTTTTATGTGAGCATAACACGCACCTCTGTGTACAAACTACTGTCTCAATGCGTGTGCTGAAGCATATAATTGGGTACCACAATGGGGAGTTTTGTCACCTGCAGTTTGTTTAAAAAGTTTTTGTCAGTGCAAAATGTCTCCCGAGATTGTTACTGGAATGTTAAAGCAAACCATGAATCCCAATACATCTCCTAGTGTCTTTTTTTTAAGACACAGAAATGTAAAATTGTAAGAACAGAGCCTACTGGGAACGGCGTTGTTGCCATATGCTCCCACAAAGTTGAGCGACGTGTTTTTGCACGGTTGTGCCGTAAATCATATTTTTATATAGAACACATATGCACAACGCGTCTTTTTTATGAAATGGTGGGCGTGTGACCTGAATCTCTAGAAGGGATTTCAGTGCTTAGAATGGAATACTGGTGGTGCCCTTGGCCAGAAAGTCGCACCCACATCCCAAATTTAGGATAAATCAACTGTCAACTGCAGTCAGTGGTGTTCCATTGCCAGTATGAAAGCTTTAAGAAATTCCCTGATCATGCTTCCTGGGTATTTCAATCGACTCCTGTCCAAAATAACACTGGCATAACCGTGCACAAAAATGTACTCTTTTAATACCAATCAGCGTTGTTGTTTGTAGACCTCAAACCATTCTTTATTTTTGTTTTATGTTACAACTAAGTCATAGTATAGCTATACTGCAGGGGGTTCACACACTACACCGAGAGCCTATGGACCTGAGTTTGTTTTTATTTCCAGCAATGGCTAACATCTGTGACGTGTAATATCTGAACTGGTCACTTCCCCCTAATACCCCCCACCCCCACCCTCTTTTACCAGCACGATGAAGTATGCTCAAGCACCCCAAATAACTGGCGTAGCATAGGGGAGGCCTTAATTCTATAGTGGATTGACAAAAGGCTGGAGAATAGCATGGAGAAAAAAGCAATACTTTGCTCATACACTCACAGTATAAATTTCGATTTAAAGCTTTCGTGACTGCAGGGATTCATCTTCTTGGTTCTTTCGGTAAAGTCACGTAGAAGGGAAGTAATAAAATAATAAAAATAAAACATAATAAAATAATTCTCACGACGTTTCGGCTACAACGCAAGCAGCCGTCTTCAGGTGAAGAATGAGACACTACCAAGCTAGGAGCTTATATATTACCGAAAGAACCAAGAAGACTCACAGTATAATTTTAGAATGTGATCACCAGCGATTCAAGAAAACCAAATAGGACCCTGTCCTCAAACATCCCTTATACTTTACTGTTTGCAGGAATTATATTATATGGTTTTTTTTCGGTAAAGTCACGTAGATAGAAAAAATATAATAACAATAAAATAAAGTGAATAAAAATAAATATCACGACGTTTCGATCGCAACACAAGCGGTCGTCATCAGGAACAGGGAGGTTTGCCTCTGGGGGCAAGCTGTTTATAAAGGTTTACAGATGGGCGGGGCAGCTAATGTTAATGTTGGAGAGGGCTCCGACACCGGCAGTAGGTCAACACCAATCAAAGAACTGTTTATTAAGGTTTAGAGATGGGCGGGGCAGTCACGAAAGTTTTAAGTCAAAATTCAGGAGTTAGTTGAATGTCTGCTTAAGTATGAAAATGGTACACACCTCCAAGCTTAGCTTTCTATATTAAGCATGCTGAGAACTGACTTATTACATTTTCATGTTAGTACAAAGACTGCGCGAGTCTTTTTTCAAAACGTAGTAAAAACTGGGCACACGAATGCCCCATCCCATGAACAAATGTTCAAGGATATTTAACATCCTCTTAACAACAGATGCCACGCGGCATGTGTGCTAACCACTAGGGCGGCTCTGCTACCTTGCTCACTAAGCTGCTGTAAAAAAATATAACCTTAATCAGGGCCACGGGCCACCGTTACACACATCTGGTTTAGATAGCTTAAAACATAAAATGAAATAGTTAAAGCGGACCCTCTGTCCTTCCTCTACCGTCGCTTGGGCTGCCTTTTAGGCAAGGGAAGCTTCTGAAGCATGGGGCTCACTGTCCCTTTGATCCCACCGCCTCTCCCCGTGTGATCGTTGCAGGATATGTAATTAGGCTTGCTGCCAAAAAATGTCTTACTTTTAACTCAAACACGAATCTCAAAAAGGAAATCCAGACGCTTTAAATATAAATTGATGCGCCAGAGTGCTCTGTTGAATTGGCTTGGTTGGTAATACAACTGCATACTGGATGCAATGTTTATAAAATAACAATTAGCATTTCTCTTTGGTTTTTCGGTAAAGTCACGTAGGTAAAAAATTAAATTAATAAATAATGAAAACAACTAAATTAAATCACGACGTTTTAGAAGCAACACAAGCATCCGTGATTTAATTTAGTTGTTTCCATTTTTAATGTTTTTTTATTTTTTACCTACGTGACTCTACCGAAAAAAACAAATAGTATGGAGCCTTGCAGTCACGAAAGCTTCAAATCTAGAAGCATATTCATTATTGCCTAGAATGCTATACAAAGCAAAAACATGGCCCTAAATATTTTCTGTTATGCTGGGTTTTTATCGTCAGACACAGATTTGACTCAGAATGATGCATAACAGCAATTTTTTATTTTTTTATTTTTTACAATATTGTACGTTGTGCTGTTGAGAAGGAGTACTCTTACACGTAATATCCGGTAAAGCAGCAGTCGCACGCTTGGAATTTTACATTGAATAATGGAAACTGGAACATCGATGAGAAAAAATGTGCAGATTAATGACAATTCAAATTCTTGCGAGAAATAAATGGGCTTGGGCAGGACACGGTGTTCAATAGGATAATGATCAATGGTCAAATACAATGAAGACCATTGCTGATCATAATGGAACCACCAGTATCGCTTGACTGCTGTTGAAGCCCAGAAAGTCAACAATGTTCCAGCGTTTGTGGTTATCCATCGCTGTAAAAAATAAACATAGATGGCAAATAGGCGGAGACATTAAAATTATATTATTTTTAATGCAGAGATGCAGAACAGAGGTCCATTTATTTCTATTTGTAGGCTCAGATAATATATTTTCTGAAAATAAAATGACAATTTTCTAATTGGTAGACTTAATATTTTATTTGTGTTTTGGCCATCATTTACACAGCAAAGCTCAATTCCTCATAGAATGTTCTCCAGTTGGCAGTGACTAATTTTAAACAACCCACAGGCATGGAAAGCAACACCACATGACTTCTGCCAATATATTATTTAATTGGCCTATTTTATCATCCAGCACAAAACTGGGAACTTTTGAGCCGAGAATACATTGTGTTCTCTCTCTGACATTTTTGCACTCACCGAGCTAGGTACTGATGGAATAAGTGCAATTAATAATTTCTTATTATGAAGGAGCAGAGCGGCCACAGCAATGAAAAAGCCACAACTGGAAATGCATGAATAATAAAACCATATATTTCATTCCAAATGAAAGAAAAGAACAAAGAGCAGTCTCCAGAGCTGTCCTTGAAAGCTATATTAATTATGATCGGTGGTCAAAAAAGCAGAGCGGTGGGAAGCACATCATAATGAAAGTACGTACGGCTTACAATTTAAACGCTGGTACCAAAACTATTGATCACATTTGAACCTTTGAAGCATCTTCTGAAATAGAAACACATGCCATGTGTGGTTCAGACCTCTACCAGATATCTCAGTGGCAAAACATAAAGTGGGCTGTAGATGAGAAATCAGGGAATATATTATTCATAAAGACAATGTATTGCACTCTAACTCAGAATCTTTATTTAGACTGGAGGACACATTGTCTTTCTTAAACACTCTTCCAGAGACTGTGACTTACTTTGGTACTGGACTGCATGCATCAGCTCTACTCAGAAGACAGCTTTGAATGGGCAGAGATCATCAAACGTGTGACATTGGAGAAACGTGTCACCTGAAGGGAAATCTATACCTGAGACATCAGTACAAAACTTTATAGGAATGGCATCTATCTCAATGGGCTCTCGGATAATGTATTCAGTTATCTCTACTGTTACTACTCTCTCATCCTACTAACGAACGAATGGGTATTTTGGAAAGCCATAGTATCCAATATATGTCGTGTTTATGGTAAATGTACAACTCTGCAATGGCTTGCTCACACCAATTCTGGCAGAAGGGCCTCCAAAAGAGGGAGCTCTAGAGATTCACTTTAGAAGGTATTTTCCACACTGGCCAGATGTCTTCAAAGAGGAGGAAGTAGCCGCACTTCACGCAACCTGCCAATCAACTGAATTTTGAGCGTAAACATTTAATATTTGTCCCATCCATAAACGATTGCACCAATGTGGAGCTGGTGATAAATTACTTCATGCTGCTAGATATAACGGCCATTGGAAGAGACTCGTCATAACAGGAAATGTTTTTTTTTACGTAGGAATTACACCAACTCTGACAAATTAAATACCGGGTGGGGACAACTGCCTCTAAATGCGAGACGCGTCTCCCTCTTGCGGATTGCTGAGGGTACAAAGGCAGGTGTTGTATCCCCATCTAGTGTACATTTTGCACATTGCAGAGCTGATCCCAGTTAAATGTGGTGCACTGCGGTTGGACTGCAGACGGGTGACTCCCAAACGTATTTACGGCACGCGTGTAGTTTGAGCTTTATTCTGAGGGTACGCAAGACACCAGGATGAGTCTTATTTGTAAGAGTGACCCGGATAACAAAAGTTGCAAAAGTAATAACACAACAAGACAACAAGTACTGTACGGGGTGGTGCAGATGTCTTATGACCCCCATTTAATTCTCTCAAACTATTTTTTTATTTTTTGTTTTTTACCGAAATAAATATGCAAAGGGTAAAAAAAACCGTTACGGGTCAATTAATTGTGGGTCACAAGACATCTAGATCACCCTGGGTTGCCTCCGTAACGTCGTGATTTAATTTAGTTGTTTTTTTTTCATATTTATTTTTGTTACCTACGTGACTTTACCGAAAAAAACAAAGAGTATGAATCCTTGCAGTCACGTAAACTTCAAATCTAGAACTAGACCACCCTCTACATCAATTCGTTTTTTTATTTTATTTGTTACACGGATGATCCCGTCTCGCCAGTTTTCCGGCTATTTTAGAAGGGAGATACGTGGTGTGTGAGCACAGCAACAACAAAAATATCAAAATTTCAGACGAGTGCAGGGTCCTTGAAGAATACTCGCAGCGGCTTATGGCTGGACATCGAACAAAGACGTGCACTGCATCGCGCGCTTTCAGATGCGCTTCTGGGGCCGTCTGGCACGCTTTTCCTTCCAATATCAAGAAGCCACTGGAGCTTTGCACGTTTAAAAGCTAGATTTAAAACTCGTTTCTGTTGAACTGATTTTTGTGTTTAACGATACGATGTATTTGACGGTCATAAGCAAAACACGCGCAAAACATACACGTGACAGAAAAGAGGCACTAGAAGAAAATAACTTAGGTCCATGTGCAAGTAAGCTGAGCATCAATTTGCTAAGGTACCTGATTAGTTAAGTATTCTATTACTCTAGGGATTATAATCAATTCGATTACTCTACTGATTATAATTATCTGATTATAATTATCTGATTATAATCAGTAGAGAATTATAATCAGTAGAGAAATCGAATACTTAACTGATAATTATCGATCTTGATTTGAAGCTTTCGTGACTGCAGGAACCCATACTCTTTGGTTCTTTCGGTAAAGTCACTTAGATAGAAATAAAAATGAAACAAATCACGACGTTTCGATCGCAACACAAGCGAACTTCATCAGGTGGGACAACCACAGCAAGAAAATGCTGAAGTAGGCGAGAAAGCTGCCGTGGCAAGAGGTTATATAAGTAAGAAAGGGGGAGGCAAAGGGGGGAGAGAGAGAGGGGGGTGTGGGATATGGGGGGGGCTGCGTGAGCGCTAGGGCAAGAGGCCATGAGGCTGGGGGGGAGGGCAGGCCTAGAAGTAGGAAGCTGAGTGTGGGACACGGGGGGGGGGGAATAAAAATGTACTAGTAAATGGCAGGTAGGATGGAAGCGACCACAACCAGTTAAGGCATTACCTGGTTAATAACATCCTTCCAATGATTGTCATTTTGTTTGTAGAAAGTACCATTCCAGGTGAAGTAAGTGTTGGTAAGGCAGTGCCTAACCAAAGTTGGTCCATCAGGATTCAGTCCATGTTGGACCAAGTCTTCAATTATTGCTAAGATGTCAAGTACAGGAACCTTGGTGAACAGAGAGACTACGTCAAAGCCGACAAGCAAATCATCTGGAAACAGTGAGATGCCCTTGATTAGAGAGACCAAGTCAGCTGAGTTACGTACTGCTGAGGTAGTCTTGCCCGTGAATGGAAGCAAGGTCTCAGACAGAAAATCTGATTCCCACCACCATCCGGCCCAGAAGAATTCCCTCATCAAAACCCTACACCATAGGGCCCACTGCATCTCTGACCAACACCACCTAGCCAGTGAACTGGAACACGTACACCAAGCCCTCAAGATGAATGGGTACTCGGACCGCATTATTCGCAAAGCTGTTTCCCCAACCATGGAGAAACAATCTCCTGAGAAGCCAATCAAAACCATCACTTCACCATACATATCAGGTGTTACCAAAAATATTTCCAAAATCTTAAACAAACACAAGATCCAGGTTCAATTCAATACAGTACACAAAATCCGTGATCTATCCCATCTGTGAAGGAGGCCATTCCTGACATGCAATACCCTGGAGTCTACAAACTGAGTTGTACTTGCGGTCGCAGTTACATTGGGGAAACGAAACGACATGCCTCGGACCGTGTTAGCGAACACAAGGCAGATCTGAAACACGGCAGAACCAATACCTCTGCCGTAGCTGCCCATTGTGACAACGCTGTGGGCTCGGGTGATATTGTTTTTTCCGAGACCAAGGTACTCTGCAAACCTTCGGGCAACTATCAATGGTTTGTTCATGAAGCCATCCAGATATATAAACATAGACATAACTTCAACCGAGAAAATGGATACAAAGTGATAATTATCAGTTAAATTACTTGACCAATCGGAGGGGAAGAGTCTGACATCTATTCCCGTGTGTGCCGCTGGATGGGAGGCAATAAGCTTGGCTTGGTGCCACTGTCGCAAGAGTTCACTTATGACAAAACACAAAGTCACGGCACAGTGCCAGAAATATAAGGAAATACTGTACATAAACACATATATGAGAGAAGGGCAACAGCACAAGTTTAAAGATAAGCTTTTTAAAGGGAGTGCAGATATGCACCTACTTAAAATGTTAAAATTTCATATTTATAACAATTAAATATTCAGAAGAGATAACATTAATGGCCACGTAATCTATCCACTGCTACATCAAAGCCTCCCTCCCCAAGACATCCCCTTCCCTCACAATCCCGTGATTCCACAAACCACCTCGCTTCCTGCACATAAGTTGATCTCATCACTCCATCTCTGTGAAAGTTCATCCTCACACTTGTTCATCAAGTTAGCTGCCATTTCCGATTACCAGTCCCGTCCATCGGTCATATTTCCTTCGAACGATTTATATTTTCCAGATCTACTTGCTTTTATTTAGAGTTGATAATATAATGCCACTAATTACAGTAGTTATCTGATCCAGGTGCCCCTTATTCTCTCTGTAATTCCAAGCATGCATCTCCCCGTACTAATTGTCAATGCACGTGTTTCCCTTCAATACCTCATAGCAGGAAACTATGTAATGATTGAAATATGTCCTCTTCAAACACATGGGTTTGTTGCCTTTCATTAACATATTGAGTTTCTTAAAAGTTCGTTCTGCTTTCGCTCATCTATTTTTTTTTACATACACTTGATCCTGGCTGTCATTAAATAATTATTGACCTCGGTATACATATTCTGCTACATCTTCCAGTTGTGACTCCAATTATAACTTTCCTTTGCTTAGAATGTTTTATTGAAGCTGGCCCTTACTTTACAGTCTTCTTTATGAAGTAGTGTGCCGTACTTCTAGAATTTTAAGTGGTTCATTTTCATTGCTTGTCATAATGGATTTAATAACACGGTAAGTAATAATGTCGTTCATTTCATACTAGTGGCATTCGTATAGCGCAATTCTATCGAGGCGCACTTTTCTACAGTCATAGTTTGCAGTAATTTAACATCAGGAGGGCGATGCTGCTATATGTACAGTGATCATAATTGAGTAATTTCCAGACAATTTAAAAATCTGGCAAATTAGGACCATGACACCGACAAACAAAGGTCTACTCTTTTCGAACGACGGTACGGGATCTTCAACGTCCACTATGCAGCATACGGCATTAATTTCACGGTCGATGCCGCTGCAGTACTAACCAAGGCGGCCTACCGGTTCGAAGTGCGAACCTCTGCAACAAGCAGCGAACTGGGTCATATCACCCCCCCCCCCCCATCATCGAATCACAACAATGTCTTTGTGAATAGCCCCATTGAGCGTAAATATTTATATGCCTGACTTTTATTCTGCAGTGTGTTTTTTTATCTATGAAAGCTCAACATTATTTATATAACTACAAAAGGCATTTTCGCAATGTGAACATTTGAGAGTCGCAATTGGCTTCAGTAAACATTCTAGTTTTTGGCAATGTTCATGCATTTAATTGTTGTTATCGTTTAAAATGTCCTCGGAACATTACTATCCTTTTTTGGCTCTTGTCATTATCAGCTGCAAATGAGTCATAATTGTCCAAATCGAGTGACGTGACTGAATCGTGACTAGGGCCATGGTAATGGTTGTGTTACCTGCCCTAAGGCTTCCAAATGTTTTTTTTAATTGTTTCTCTGGTTTTGTTGCTTTTACGACCTGTAACAGTTGGAGGCATAGTATTTTTGGAGATCTTTTGAACCACACAAATATCATTTTGTCTTTACAATAATGTGACAGTCACATGTCATGGATTACGTGGGTTCGTTATCAAGTTTGTGTGTATTTCTGAGAGTTCCCCTGCATCACAGGTGTGGGCTTTCTCTACAAAGTGAAGTTTACTCGAAGCTAAGTGGCCAAAGGGCCAAACATCCAAATTGAGGAATCTCTGAAAAAAAGTTACGAGAGACCAAGTTGCTGGATAAGTAATACATTAAACATCATCATCCTCATTGACATGATCAATCCACAATTAGCTAAAGGCTTTTTTAACTCGTGGCCATCTCCCATGCATCTGCACTGTAACAATCCAACTTTCGGACCAACATGTGAGCGAATGAAATCGCTCCATCTAACCGGCAGAAAGACGCTTTTCAATTGTTGACTCTTCCACTCCGTCATGATTATTGACCAAAATAAACGAAATCTTTTTTTTGTTACCAGATAAGGCCCACTGAGCTCTATAGCTCTTTTTGAGAAGTGACCTGGCCACAAATGATAGCTCAACGAAGTGGCTTATCATCTGGATATTTACAGCAGCCAAATATTGTTAAGGCATGTTCATAAATGTGGAGGGAACAACCGGAGGACCCGGAGAAAAATCCACGCGACCACTGGGAGAACACTCAAAGCCCAAATATACAGCAGGCGTCAGGGTCGGGATCGAACTCATGACCTGCTTGTATACCAGGCGAGGGAGTTAACATTTCGTCCCAGCTACCATCCTCCTGCCACCATGTGCGCGTATTTCTGTCTCTTAATATAATTCCAAGCACGAATCTCTCCTCGTTTCTTTCTTACTTTTTTCAGTATTTTTTTTGTTTTCGTGAATGTCCACGTTTCTGACCCAAGTCACGGTAAGCGGTGCTCGCTGATTAACGAATTACAGTGTAATTATATTTATCCAGCAGTTGGGTAGAGAATAGCCCACTATTATAATCAATTAAACATCACGCCTGTGTGTCGTCACAGATGTATAAAAGCCCCACAAGGTGGCCCAACTCGTAATCGTGTCACTGCAGCTGTCAGTGTGACACAGCGCGAGTATATATAATAGGATATTCAACCCTGACCCCCCACCCCCAAACACAAGCTGGTGGTAAAACCTCTGAGCTCACAAGCATCACCTCCAATGCATTCCTCGAGTTGGAATCGATTCGAAAAGATGCCTACGAATAATCGTTGGAATCGGCGAGCGATGCCGCGTTTATACCGCGGCCGGCTGGAGACGCCGGGAATCGATCCGCCCTCAACCCCGTCGATTCTCAATAGGAATCGATTCCTATCACCACGAGGAGACATGGCGGCGTCCGGCGCGGCGAGGTGAGTTTTGAGGCTCATCAACCCGCGGTTTTTGATCCAATTTCTCGCGTTTGTTCGCCTTGTCCCACGAGTGCCGATTGTTTCGTGGATCTCGACACGGGTCGAAAGAGTTGGCAAGACGTACGGTGACGGTGTGACCGTCGCGGTCGAACCTCCCCACTCCCAGTGCAGCATTTTTATTATAAAAAAAAGTGGTGTCGCTGTTATACTTTTGCTGAAGATGTTCAATAATCTGACCCCCCGGTGACACAAACGAATGCATTATTAATCTCGCGTACTGTACCTTCGCTTGCTTGTAAGCTACATGAATATACAGTATAAAAAGCATCCCCTCACCCCTGTTTAAAGCAATTTGCGCTTAATATCCGTGCAGTGATATATTTCTCAATGAATGGTATAACTTTTTTTTTTATAGATGTTCACGTACACGACTTTGTCTACGCACCCCCGTTTATAGCTTTGTCCGAAGCGAGTCAGATACGCGACGTTGTACTGTATTGCATTAAATGCGACCTGGTTTTATCCGCCGTGATGGGAGTAAATGGTGATTGACCGTCACTTTTTGAGATCGAAACGTCGTGATATTATTATTTTTTATTATCTACGTGGCTTTACCGAAAGACCCAAATAATACGTCACTTTAGTATCTGTGTCTGGCCTGCCAAGTTAGACGTGGCAGGAAACAATGGACTGCCAGCCCCTGCGAACGTGGGATCATAGTACAGTATAACATGTTTTTCTAAATTGGCCAGTGCTCCCAACAACATGCCCGCAGCAGCCTCTAACACCTGCTATTTATAGCAGAATCCAGGTTGAACTCTGCATAGCTTCCGAGATGTGAATAGTTTTGCATGCATTACGGGTAATTGCGTCATGGGCCGACCACCGCAATAAGATGCATCTGTCGGAGGGACAAAATGGATAACAGAAGAATGTGTGTGTGTGTGCTCAGGAGAAACTACGTGGCCGGGAGTCGGAGCCTTTCCCTGTACACCTTGGGGTGCGACAGGGATGTCCTCTGGCTCCCACATTATTTAACATCTATTTCGACTGCGTAGTTCGTGAAGCCTTCAATAGCTGTACCGGGGGAATTTCCATTTGGTACAGATATAATGGGAGGCTGATCGACGCCCGGGTGCGATCAAGGGATGGCTCCCTATTGGTCAACCACGTTATGTATGCCGATGATTTGGTAATAGCTGCTCATTCAGAAGAGGAGTTGGAGACGCTGCTGCTGAGACTGGAGCATGCCACTAAGAGGTGGGGCCTTACCATCAGTCCCACCAAAACTAAGCACCTGCCTGGGTATTTTGTACCATCGGACACTCCACCCCCACAACTCCCAATTGGTGATGGGGCAGTTGTGGAGAGAGTGGAGAGTTTCCCATACCTGGGCAGTGTGCTTATGACCGGCTCCAGTTTATCAGCAGAGGTCTCACTCCGAATCAGTCGAGCGGCAATATCTTTTCATCGGTTGCGTAACGCTGTGTGGAAGCTACCTGGTCTGTCGCTCCGCACGAAGCTTCAGGTCTTCTCGGCCACGGTCATTCCCTCCCTTCTCTACGCTTGCGAAACGTGGACCCCCCCTAGTGGAGCATCTTCGCCGGTTGGAAACATTTAGGCTGGCCTGCCTACGATCCATCCTGGGTTTAACCAGGCTGGATTGTGTGAGGAGCTCACAAGTCCTTGAAAGATCTGGGCAAAGTCCCATCAGTGAGCTCCTCCGGCAGGCAAGGCTGCGTTGGCTGGGTCATGTAGCCCGCATGCCCAGCCACTGCATGCCTAAACAGCTTTTGTTCGGCCGGATCGAGGGGGCTAAACGGGCGCGGCACGGGCTAGAGAAGAGATGGAGTGATGTGGTACAGGAGGATGTGGAGCTGAGTGGACTTGCCGATGACTGGTACCAGCGGTGTCAAGATCGGCCTCAGTGGAGGAGGTTCGTGAAGGATGCTACTGGGCAGTTGGAGGCAGTCGCCCTCCAACAACAACGGAGGGCGGAGGAGCGACGCTCACAATAACGAGCGGAGCGCCGGGTGGCTAAAGCACAGCAAGTTGGTACAGTAGGGGGCACAGGTGGTGCATCAGCCAGTCATCTCGGTCAGTCGACCCGTGGCACCTGGGTCTGCCCCGTGACCTCCTGCCAGCGGGCGTTCGACACTTCACGTGGCCTCAAGGTGCACATGGCCTGGCACAAGTGTCGTGGTGACGTCACCGCCACTTAGTGGCGAATGGCGGTTGTTGTTGTTGTTAATGTAGGCAGGCCGAGATTAAAATGATGCAATAAAGAAGCAGGTTGGCAACATACCGATGTGTGTTTAGATGAGAGTCTTTAGTAAGTGTATGCAGACGACCCCTGAACCTACGACCTAATTGGTTCCTGGACGACCTGTTGCAAGTCGAGCGGTCATAAGTCGAACCCTTATTTACCATAGGCGCAATATTATACATTGGGGTTCCGTTCCTGGAAACCCATTGCATACCATAAAAATATTAAAATTTACCACGAAAATGTGAAAATAACCCTAACAAACATTAATTGTAACTTAACATAACCTTTACAAACATTGTTGATTTGAAGCGACATATCTCGTGCCACGTTCATAAACACAAGGCAGATCTGAAACACAGTAGGACCAATACATCGGCCTTTGCCGATCATTGTTTTAATGCTGTGGGCTCACGAAATAGATTTTTCCAAGACGGAGGTACTCTGCAAACCTACCAGCTACCTTCAGAGATTTGTTCATGAAGCCATCCAGATATATAAACACAGACAAAACTTCAACCGAGATGATGGGTACAATCTGAGCAATCATTGGAAGGACGTTATTAACCAGGTAAAGTCTTAACTGACTGTGATGTTTCCATCCTACCTGCCTATGTCAGCTGTTATTTCGTGCTAATCTCTCACATTAACATAGCCACTTCCGTGCCCAGTTACATGCTAATTCCTCACATTAACATCATGCTAATCTCTCACATTATCATAGCTACTTCCATGCCCAGTTACATGCTAATTTCTCACTTTAACATCACTAGACCCAGCCACTTCTTTATGACCCTTGGGCTACACCCATTTAAAACCTTTTTTAAAACAGTCTGTATCAGAAGCAGACCATGCTTTCCCACCTGATGACGGATGCTTGTGTTGCGCCCGAAACGTCGTGATCTATTTTATTCTATACCTATTTGACTTTACAAACATGTATTAAGTAAAAACAAACACATTTGAAAAATCCTTCAGTACTTTTCTGCATGTGCTTCATATTTCCTCTTCTCAGACATAGCGAAAGGCAAAACATTTAAACATTTTGAAGAACATGTACAAAGAAGTGAAGAGCGTTGAGAAAGAGACGCTGCGTTCGCTCTTGGCACATCTGCAGACTGTCAGGGTATATTGTACATACGCATATGGCAGGAAGAGCAAAGCAGTTGTAGATAGAGTTTTGGTCGTTACTGTGGGGGTTTTAATCACCATAAGAAAGATCGTAAATGCGGGGGGGACGTAAGCCGAGCTGTCGTAAGTCGGGGGTCACCTATATTATCTACGACACAGTCTGAAATGAGGGCTTGATGTTGAAGCTCGCAAGGACCATTCGCTACCTGAAAAAATAATTCTGGAATGGACGATGGTGAGAAATAGGTGACTGCGTGTCCAAATGGGCAACAAATCCAGCTCATTCCAGTTCCTCAACAATGGATTGCCACAAGGTTCATTATTCTCACTTACGCTCTTCAATGTCTATGCAAGTGACATGCCACCAACCGGGTCACGCCACCAACCGGGTCACGCAAATTTGTATTTGCAGATGACCTTGCCCTGGCAACGCAAGCAGCCACTTTCAACAACATTGAATCTACTCTGAACTGAAACCTAAACACCATGGGGAATATTTCCTAGAAATGGAGGCTCAAGCCAAATCCCCACAAAACAACAGTCACTGCATTTCATATTGATAATTATGGGAGCGCCAAGCACACTTTGAATGTGAACTGCGACATGACCTCACTTCAATCTATCACGGAGTGAAGTGTATGAAAAATGTTATTCTGGGTCAAAATTACATGATGGCAGTACTTGCTATATGAATGACAGAGGCAAGAGTGGTAATTATGATTCATGCAGTGTAATGCTACTGTGAAAGCAATATTCCTTGGTAACAGTCTTGGCTCCATTAGCATTGGTTAATGGATCTAAGAGGGCCTTATTAAAGATTATTGGGATAGAGCTACCTAATGCCCTCACTTTGTGGTGGTTTTAGTGCTAGGAGGCTAGAACCCATTTTAATTGTTCCCCTGTTGCTTTTTTTCAGAATCTTGGAAAGAAGTAGACCTTGTCTTGGGTCACTCAGCAGGGGGTTGAGGCCACTTCCCATCACACCTCTAAGTAAGTTCATCTCCAGCAGAGGCGATCCGTGCCATTGGTTGTTATCATCATTGATAATTAATATTGCAGTATAGTGGGTCAACCCGTCTTAAATTAAATTCATTTCATGTTCATATTACTCTTCACATGAAATAAAATTGTGCTCAATTATGTCATTGTATAACACATTTCATCTTGCCAGCTTTTCATTACAATGCATACAGGCTTAGACCAATTTCCTAAGTTATTAATATTCACTTCAGGCTGCTGTTACATTTTTATTTTGAGTGCTTTTATAATGAGTTAATGGCAAGTCTCCAGTCATTATTTGGAAAGTTAAAATGGCACGGGTTTAATTGTTGAACAGTAATTCATTACAAGAGCATATCTTGCATATATCTTGCACTCAAATACATTTCATGAAACTTTCTTTTTAAAGGGTGAAGTTTTCTTTAATGCAGGCAGATCGAGCATAAAAAACAATGCCTTTTTATATATTAACGTGCTGATTAAAAATAATACCCTTATGTCTCATGGAATTGCTTGTGACGTTGTTTGGTCAGGTCGGCGTGGCTTGCACTGGGCGGCGGGCCGGGCACTCACCCGCTTGCGTTGGCTCTACGTACCCATTGGTGCCGGAGGGGCGTACGCCGGATACGGCCAGTACCAAGGCTACAGGGACCGCCAACTCATCAGTGCTGGAGAGGAGGCTTTGCCTCGGTTGGCAGAAGATTGGGAGGTAGGAACCCCCCACGTGCTTTTTTCTCACTGGGCCTTGTTTCAACGCCCGCCAAGTTTACATTTCAAGTTTACCGGATGTGATGGGGCCCACACCTGAAGTTCAGCAACTAGGAGGCAAGGTTGGTGGATCATACGGAGATGGAGTTATGATGTGTGCGAAACACTCGGCTACAGAATGGGCCAGTTAAGTAGATTCTGGGCTAAATTACATTTGAGTGACTGCTCGTTTGTGGGTTTACTTTGGTAATTTCCAGTTTTGTCCTCCATGTAAAAATACTGAAGAGAAGAAATTGGTTGAACAGTTCAATGCAGGACGCTTGTCAAAACGTCTTGACTCACTGAGGCTTTCCTGAGAAAACATTTTCAATTCTTCATCTTTCCAACTTTGTTTAAATGGCTGTCCAGTCACCAAGTTATTAACATAAGAATAGGGGAAGAAATACGCAGGCATTTTCACAACATGTACAAGTCAAAGACTTCCCTTCAAGATCATAGTTTTACAAAGATTACAGTGTTTTCTTGAGCAGAGAGATAGTCGAAAAATGTTACAGGTAAGTAATGACCATGAGACGGTTGTTTTAATAGCGGATGCACGTGTGAATTGTAAGCTGATGTTCGAGGTTTACAGCACTTCAGATGAGAACCAATTTGGAGATGCAAGGAAGAAACCAAGGCAGCAAAATGTAATACATTTACTTTGTGTTTGCTAAAAGAGTAATCTTCAAAGAATTAGAAAAGTGCAATACTGTTTTTAAAATGTGTCCTTTACACAGATGTGTAGTGGTTCCACGGAGGCACACACTAGAGTTTGGAGGCACAACGTTTATTAACAACCCCAAAAGGGTAACTTCCTAAACATACACGTAGTTAGCTAGGCCCTCAACAGGGTAACACTCAACACTGTTAACTGGACCCTTACAGTGTAACTACAACACATTCCTGCGGAGGGAGTTGATAGGGACGTTGGGTTGCTCGATCAATGGCCAGGGTCAACGGCAGCGTGGTGTATTCTGGAAAAATGCCCGACTGTGAGGGTGGGCACAAGCCAGCGTGAGTAGGTTAAACGTTGAGTTTTATAAGGGCACCACGGGGTGACCAGCCCCTCCCCACCCAGCCCCACCCCTCCCACCCCCCACCCAGTCCCACCCGCCCCACCCTCCCCTCCCCACCCAGCCCCTCCCCACCCAGCCCCTCCCCACCCAGCCCCTCCCCACCCTCCCCTCTCCACCCAGCCCCACCCCTACCATTTTTGGATGCACGACGGACGGACACAATAACCCCCTGTGTGCTGGTGTAACCAGGAGGTTCCTACCAGTATAACTTGGTCAGGTCAGGAACGTCTGCCTGACCCACAATGCCCAACGTAACGACCGAAGATTGACGTGACGACCGATCCTTCTGGATCTTTCCAGAAGGATCTGGAGCACGCATCACGTGTCCCTCAAGCCCCCTTTTGGGCCCCCTTACTACCCCGTGCTGGTCACATGCCCTCTCGGGTTCACGCAGACTGTCACGTCCTCACGTGCCCTCTCTCTGCTCTTCAATGGGACTATGCCCTCTAGGGCCCGCTTCCCTGCCATGGCTATGCCGGTGCTAGAGAGAGGCACAAAACGCGTAGTTACAGGCTTGTGTCAGTAGATGAAGCCAACGCCATGGCGACTCCAATAACACCTCTACAGATGTAAAAACATGCTTATTGCTTGCCACAAGGGGGCATTGCTTCCACGTTGTATGTTGTGATAGGCGCAATCCACGGGCCAACTGACGTTTTGAATTTAACAATCTACGAACATGTAAAACCTTTCCTTCGATCTCAACCTAAGGGCAGACAAGTCAAGTTAATAACATGGTTATTTTACTGAATATAAAACGCCTGCCCTTGGCTCATTTTTGGAAGCGTTGCTTTTGTAGAGGCCTTGTGTTTCTTCAGCCAGTGGGACCACACATCGTGGCATACGTGTTATAAATAACCTAGTGGCACAATCGTGTGCACTTTGTCACGAATCAATGCATGTTACAATAAAAGTAATAACCGTTATACAATATATTTTTGGTATAGCTTGTACCTGTATTCAAATGGTAAGCCTTTACTTAATGTTGTCTTTCATGAACTTAATTTGGCATGTATCGCAGTCATCATACTCCATTCTCGGCATGCAATTATTCTATCCCTCCTGCCCCCACAATATAATTCATTTTCATAACTTAGTATAATGTTTTTACTTGCTTCACAATACTTTTTTTGTCTTGGCTGAACTGTCTTATTGGTTCAAATAGCTTAAATGTAATATTTGCCTATATTTTGCACAAGTCGTGAATATTACTTTCGACAAAATCTGATGCATGCATCTTAAGCATAGCAAGCGTTGTTTATCATGACATACCAACTTAATGGTTTCTCTTGTAGAATCACTGTTCCATCGTTGCATGGGATGGCATTGTTCACAGAATGGCATGAACACTAACCCTAACACTAGTATGGGCTGTGATGCGAACTCATCCACAAATGTAAATACCATCCAACCTCAATGTTAACCCAAATGCAACAATACCCAAAAGCATTACCATCATGCTTGCGCCATTACAGTATTAATACGCACCGTTAATTTAAATGTATAACTAATTCTAATCTTAGTGCTAAAGCTAATGCTAGTGTCTGAACAGCTGCTAAATGAAATTAATGCGGCATTTAATAAGGCAGCATGGACCTCAGTGTTGCTGATTAAAAACTCGGTGAACTCTTCTTCCACCATTGCATCCTCCACCAGCATGAATTTCAGTCATATCGGTCTTCAAGTGTTTCTATTGAATTCAATGATCAGTGTGTGTATTGTACCTTCACATGTGTTAATATATGACTGGCAATTATCTTTTTAACGTTCCTACATATACATAGGCAAACAGTCTGGTAAAGAATGTCAGCACCTACCTGTCATCCCCATCTCTTGCTGTCCTTTGTTCTTGTAACGTGCCACAAAGCATTGTTCAGATACTCACCTCCTGATGTATCTGTTGATATCTAGCCCTCGGGCCATCGGTAATGTACAACTTTGCCGTTCCCTCTTGTCTCACTGCATACTCAAACGATGCTGCATTCTTTCTAGCTATAACCTTAGAAATTTGACGAACTTGCTCTTCGTATGAATTATTAATTTGCCATTCAACAACCGTAGCGTACTGCTATTGCCGTGTCTAAGTTGCAGCCAGTGCCTTTGTACCACATCCATATTTTAAAAGCTCTAATTCAGAGGGATTAAAAACATGAATTTGTATTCGTGCCTCTATGCAATTTCTGACTCAGGTTCTATTTTATTAGTGATGGAAATTGCTTGCAGTGCTAATGTACCGTGTCAGGATGCTGAGCCAGCAGACTTGAAAATTCAGCAATCAAGCTTCTTAAACGGACGTGAAACAGGGTGTAGGCCGTATCCACACTCGAGCTCCTTTTGCTTTTTCCGTGGGCTTGTCTCGTGCGTGACTCCCACACGGCACCCATTCGCTCCCCCCACCTCCACCTCTCAGTAGAGTCGCCCCAACGAGAAGCCCCCACAGCACAACACTCGCATGGATGGGTTTGTGTTCTGTGTCTTTGTCATTGGTGTTTGCTATTGACAATTACACCAACAGCCTATGTAGGCTATTATCGGGGATCTCTGTTGGTACGTGTTAGTGTGTGCATTTTGGTGTGGCTTTTGTGTCCACCACAACTGGTCACAAACTTATGATTAAAACTAAGATCGGTTCTTTAAAAAATATATCTTATTAATAACTAACTCAATTACAGTGATGCCCTAATTTACATCTCCCTCACGTTTCGAAAATACATCGTCACTGTTCATACCACTCCATAAATTGCCTCAATTCACGCTTACGTCGTTGACAGCATCATCCAGCCTTTCTCGTATCCGTCGCCTCGGCCTTCGCCCCCCCCACTTCACCTACCCTGTAAATTGCTTTGATTTACGTTGTTTCGATATTCGTCGTCGTACCTTTCAGGAACGCATCCCCTGCTGTTGTACGGGGTATTACCGTACAACAGCAGGCTTCAGGAGGCATAACACAGTTTCGTTTTATAAGAATATTGTAGCTGCAAGAAAGGTCCCATATTGTAGCTGCTCTGCCCAAGCTATAAATGCCCTGATAGTGGCATTGTCTTTGTGCTGTTCGCCTTTTGGCATTCTCTGGTCTAACACTTTGAGACTAGGCTCTAAAAAAAGCTGTCTGGTGTGGACTAATGAGTTTCAAAGGCAATGCATATATAATTATCAGTGTGTTTTTTGTTTGCATGTTCTCCACAAGTACATGTGGTTAATGCAGACAGGATTCCTATGAAAAGGTTTTTGTTTGGTGTTTTAACATCTTAACGCCTGTTTTATTGCCAGAAGGGGTAAAACCTAAGAAAGGTCCCATATTAGAGTTTCATTTTGCTTGTTTTTCATGGACCAGCAATTTGCATAACGCATGTGTAACCATTGGATTCCTCATGTGACGTGTATTTTACATGTATGGTTGATGTAGGGCACAGCATTCTGTTGGTCCACATGAGCTTGGGTTAATTTAAACTGAGTAAAGAGAACATGATTTCCTTGCATATGCATTATTTTTATTTCATTTGCACGCCGTATTCAATAGTGTTACGTGGCTGATTCCAGCTAAATATATATTTGTCTCTGGATATTTCCAGCACATGGTCAGTGTTATTTTAACATGACCATTATGTACAATATGTACAAAATTCCCTTTATGCAGGCATACCCTTTGTACGTATCATTCAACATTTTTCGTACACGGAACAATATTGCTTTGAAACTAGCTGGTGGCTTCATCATAGCTGTCATTGTTGATGCACGTTTCGCTCGTACAAGAAATATCTTAACTCCAATCGAAAATAGCATGTATTGTCAGGCACACTAATTTCAGGTAATTGAATCACCTGCTTGAAATAACACGGTACAATAGTAAACAAGTAATAAATAAATTATTTCTGGCTTCTTTAACCAATATTAGTAAATCGTTCCAGATTTCAGTTCAGCATTTAATATGCAATTGCCCCAAGGGCTTGAATCTGACCTCGGCATCGCCAGCAATAAATGGTTGTGGCAATGAAAGGATGTGAACATTTATAGATTTGTACAGTGTTGTTGGTGGCAAACTGTACAATGCTTTCTGTGTAAAATTGGTGACCGAGCATTAACTGCAAAAGATGATCTGACATTGCAGACATTCTTTATTGTTCAAACCAGTTGAGAGGATATGGAGAGATGAAGCATAGAGACCTGTGTTACGCTGTGAGTTACATCTATCAGAAAATTAAAGGTGAATTTTTTATAAAGTGGCACTTAAGAGCGCAATATTGTTGGCATAGTGAATTAGTTCTTGTATGAGTAATTCACCTTATAGCATAGAACATTGCACTGCTTGCGTAACTCAAAAGACAACATGGCATGGGCATAATTTAGAGAACAGAAAAGCATCTGAGACATTCACTCAATGAGAAAAATTACTTTCCTCTTCCATAGAGGTTTTTGGGTTAGATCGCGTGAATATATAAATGTGTCGTTAAAACCCGCCACCACCCGAGACAGCCAACTTGTAAGGGTTGTCACATAAACAGAACATGCCAATTTGTGATGAGTACAGCACACCAGTGTGTTGGAGAGCCAAGCCACAACATTTACAATCTGAGTACGACGTTTCGCCAATAATTACAACTAGGTTCATCAGGCGACAGCCAGATTCGTGGAGGAGTCTTACTGTTTCGTTCCTTATATAGAGGCGTAGATGTGTTGACCAGGCTTCTGCGTTCTTGCACAATGTGGGGGGGGGATTACTGAGGCAACGTTCATTATGCATGTGCATTATGCGAGCCCTTTGAACTTGTCCTTCCTGTCTATTGTGTTTATTAAAATAGCCCTACCAACGGTAATACGCTGCCCTTTGTAGGCATGCATTTAAATAATGTATTATTTGATTATTCGCTTCCACGCAGCACTAAGGCTTTCTGAACGGTTAAAGTTATTTTGATTTCTTTCAATTTCGATAGATTCTCTAATTAGTCTGGCCAGTAGTAGCTAGTTTTGCACAAAACTTCAACATTTAGAAAATGTTGTGGCTTGGCTCTCCAACACACCGGTGTGTTGTACGAGTGGCGAATTGGCACGTTCTGTTTACGTGACAACCCTTACTAGTTGGCTGTGTCAGGTGGTAGCGGATTTTAACGACACGTATATTTACGCGATCTAACCCAAAAATCTCTTTTGGATGATATTGGTCGCGAAAGCCCTCTTCTCTGCCCATGACTGAACTTTTTGTCCATCCAAATGTTTTATTCAATACAGAAGTCCACCTCTTCTCATGCTCTCACCAACTTCCTGCATTGCCTTAAAAACATAAAATCGGCCTCTTCCCCATTTCATCGTGATGTACGTGTTTTCTGTTTTATCGAACGCGTGCCTTGGCTATACACTGTTTACTAATTGAGGTCTGTTTTCCGGAACACAGGGGTGATGTTTGGGCATCACGCGGTTTGACGCTGCTTAGATTTTCATCTCTGCATTGACAAGGAATGCGCAGTCTGCTTGTAGACACTGCCGATGAATAACTCCTCGCCATATTTCCTCCCCAACACTCCCATGCCGTCTCACACCCCCACCAACATCATCTTCACCTTCGTCACTATCATCGTATTTTATTCACCCAAAGTATGTTAGGTGTGGTTTTTTTCGTTTGAAAACAAAGGTGGAAATCACGTAAAATTACTTGTTCATTTTAAGAGGGACAGGATAATATTTCCCATGAGGTATATTATTTGTCGAACTCTGTTTTGCCCAACACGGCATTGTCCAGGAACTGAAGCCTCACGTTCGGTGAAATATTACTGGATATAATCTTTTGTTTATGTTGGGGAGTGCTAAAAACATGATTATTACTTTCCGCAACGTTACAGTATCGCATTGAAAATACCTATCTTTAGTCTTTTTAATCAATAAAACAAAAATTACAGGTTCACTGCCATTTAATGGAAGGATAATCACGGGATGGCTTCAATTAAATATATGTGCTGTGATGGATAAATCCTGTAAAATTTAAATCTCTAAGCAATTAAATTCATATTATTTATTGACATACCTAAAAACTTGATGCTTTTGGAGATGTTGCATTGGATAATATAATTCCACTCGGAGGTACATTTAGGAAAGTGCAATCTCATTTTTGGGAAACGATTAATATTTTTCTTATTACGGAAAAAGCTTCTTGGAACCATCAGCTCTTTATTTTTTTTATATTCCCATCTGTTCAATATAGACCACCGTGGATGCATGTGCCCTGATGTTTGTTGTGCTAGTACATTACATTCCTAAACATCGTGTTGAAGCAGACTGCAAAGTACTGCGTTGTTTTTTTTTGCAGTTGTACTGTATGGCTCTCCGATATGTTTTCTGATTGTACCGCGTGTTGTTCGGCAAGATGGACATTTTATCATGGTTGTGGATTAGAGCAGTGAAGCATTAGTTAACACTGAGCTCTGAGCCCGCTTACCGGAGTACGATACTTGGCCACAATTATGTCGGTGGTGAGTAATATCCAAATCGCTCCTCGGCACTGTCTCATTAAACCATACTGACCAGCGTGGTGAAGTATGGTCTATAAACCCCATTACCGACACTGCGTGCACAGGAGCTCATCTAACAGTCGATTGACAAAGGGCTATACATTTGTAAATTGGTATTTGGTGGCATCAGTGATTTTTATTGGACAATGGTATTGAAAAAAAAATATTTTAAAGAAATGTAGTACATATGTTGTGTTTAGTTTGGTCAACCATCACATACAGATATATTTTAAATGTTACTGCTTGTTAAAACCTTGACAATTTTAAACATTAATTTTGCATTCAGTTCCATCGTTTTCAGAGATTTGGGGGGGGGCGGGTCACATCTCTCTACAGATGTGTACTTTACAACACATCCGGCTATTTAGTTGCACTTTTGAAAGCAATTTAAATCGGAAACTTACATTTGACACATGCATAGCCTCCAGAGTTCTGTGCAGATCAATGTATAATAGTCAGTCATGTGATGCAGTTGGAGAATTGGGGGCAGTGCCTGGTCAATAATTGGACAAAAGGGGCCTCCTGGTGTGGAACATTTTATAGCTGTTGTTTGTTTGTCTTTTGTGCATTGAAGACATATTGATTGGACTATGCAGTGGAATGGACAGCTAACCGAGCCCATAAGACACATTGACCAAGGGCCATAAAAAATAATTGTTATGGGAAATCCGCTCATGATCCATTTCTCCTGAAGCCTCTGATGGCGGCATAACCATGCTCTGTCCTTTGCTTTCGGGTGGACATTGAAAGCTCTAATAACGTTGTTACAAAATATCTGGAAATTCATACTTTCTGATAGACAATTAAAGTTGTCACACGGAATGACAGTTAATTATTTTGCATCCAGATCCTGTGTGTAAGCATTTGAAATATGTACCTGTTTTTACAAGGGATATGGCAGAAAGCCCCAAAGTAAGCAGAACTTGACATCTTATGGCTTTGTGAACCGGGATTGCTTCTGTCCTCTTAATTCTGTGCTAGACAGAAAGTTTATATTCCCCCCCCCCTCCTTGCAACATAATGATTTGTGAACACTGTATTGAGTGCCCTATTCTGTGCTCAAAACTGGGTCACACCCTATCCGATGTTATTTGTCAGCACGCATGGGGGAATTGTGAGCAGGGCAAAGGGTTAAGGGAGAGTGGCTGCGGGCTAGCGGAAATTGCGTCACCGAAAACGAGCCGGCCCTTTTGGCTGGATTATAAACAGCAGGACGAGCCGAGCCGTCCCGGGCACACGAGTGCAACCAACGGCAACCCGCCCGTATGCGTACGCGCGCACTCGGCAGGGGCGCAGCAACGCTGCGAGTCTTTACGCTGTGACGCTCGCCAATTTCTCACGGGAATCGCGTGCTTCGCCCACCGCCTCATTGCCGGAGACTGGTGTCATTAATTTGTTCGGTCCCGTTACGCGATGGGCGGCTGGCCGACAGGGCCTTCCCTGGTCTCTACTAAAAAGGGGCTTTTTTTTCTGATCGTTATTAGTTGAGCCGTGCGGAGAAGCTCATTAGACGTAGCTCGACTTCTCGAGTGAGGTGCACCGCCCCCACTGGGGCGACTTTTTAAGCAGCGAGCGAGGCCTTCGCCTGAGGTCATCAGTCGACCCGTCCTTCACACGTTGCCTCGGCGACGCCCACATCGCGAAGGTGCCTCCTCGGCAGCGTTTCGCGGGGTAGGAGGTTTGCGTGGCGGAGGCGGATGATGAAATGCCGTCGGTGCATCCACGAGTCTCGCTGCTACGACCTTCACCGGGTGCAGCGGCCGCCTGCGGCCTTCAAACCCCTGGGCTTGGCCCGCTCGCCGACAGCGCATGGTAATTTGGGCAGGTCGGATGCCGACGACGGTGCGTGTACACCGCCCAGCTGTCCGTCCAAACGCAAGCAGCGCAAGTTCAGGTAATGCGCCATGACCAACGGTCGGTAAGGGGTCTGATCCAGACAGGCAGACAGGACAACTGAATGAAATGAAACGGCTTGTAGTCCACAGTTGACTACAAGACCGTAACATTCTTTACTGAGCCAATGCGTCATAAATAAGTAATGTGTCTATGTTGATTGCATTTCTTTTTAGTATTGTTGAAAACGTGCCTGGTTGGAGTCTTGGCCCATTCGCTGTGCTTATTTATATACGCATGCCTACATGTGGTTGTGTGAGTGAGGTATGAATTTTGTGTGACGCTTAGTTACTAATAGAATAAAAAATATATTTTCGCTTTGGGGTTGTTGTCTTAAATCCTCTTTGCTTGTAGATAGGAAATCAGCCAATCGCTCGGCATATTTGCGTAAGACTTTGTTATGTATGGTCAGGCAATTTTTGTCATTTTTTATTGTATTTAATTGCAATGACTGTTGCCTTCTAGAGTAGAATATTCACGTATAAACTCTACAAACTACGGATTTGTTTAGCTTCACTGTAACCTCACTCTTAGGTTTTTAATACAACTGCTCACACGCAAAAATAACATTGTTTGAAATATCAAAGAACATAATGAGAGTGGGTTTCCACACATTACCCATTAGTGTCACGGGCATATAAGGCCATTTTTCACTTTGCGCTTGAGTCTTAAATTATAAGTAGGTTCCATTATCACCGAGATTGAGATGTGAAAGGGTTTGATGGAAGAAAGATTTACTGCATAACGGTCGTGTCTGAATGAAATGCACGTTATCAAAACCCATTTCGGTTATACATGACAAAACGAGTTTGCCGACGATGTTGAGCAGGATTTAAACTGCCTGCTTGCTGCAAGCAGTTTTTAATTTGAATGTCAACTATCTCACCCAGCGTGGCACCCAGAGGCCTGCGAAGAAGGGGTGGGAAGGTTATTACCGTCTACATAGATCAGGAAAGGCACCATTTTAGTAAGTGGTTTCTGAATCTAAACAATATAAGTATCATTCAAATGTTTTAATAGTTTACCATGCAAAGGCCTGCTCTTGCAAAGATAATGTTTCTAGCCAATTCCATTACAGTGAATGGGTATTTTAATTGATCACAAAGCCAGTACTCAATGTTATATCTGTGTGTGTACGCGTGTGTGACTGGGGATGTCTGTTGTTTTAATTAAATTGACGCTGCTTTGCTCGGGATGTATTGCACATGCCAGCAAGGTTTCATGTGAACAACACAAGGTGACTGCTAGGCTGAGGGAACATGGCTTTATTTATTGTTAGTGACAACAGCAATAACGATGCTCGATGTATGGCTGCCCTTTATTGTGAAAATATGTACCAATGTATTTGATTTAATGCAGATCTGAGTGTCGCTAGCGCTATGGGGGTTGACAAAGGGCCTCATTGTGTGCTGCCGCCTGCCGAGGGTAGAGAAAATTCAAAACGAGTCGGTACGTTTACTGCCGCTAAGAAGGCCTGGCGCACGCAGTAGCTGCCTGTGCCCATCTAGCCTCTATCCCATCCACGCATCTGTCCCGTTCACACAACGTGATCTCAAGGAGTTAGTGTGGATTTGGCATCCCATTGTTATCATTGATAGAACTGGTTGCTTGCCAGTACATTGTTCCAGCAGGGACAACACGAGGACACATCTTAGAGAAGCAGTATATGATATATTGCCTAGAAAAAGCTAGCTCATATTTTCACTGTCTTCACCAACCATGGTCATTCCACTGCTAGATGAAAACTCCCCAATGCTGTCGCTGTCCCTCATAGTTTTACACGACCGTGACCTTGTCATTGGGCCATTGACGATTTGTTTTTCGAGGGTACACTTTCTCACCACTACTCAAATGGCCTAAATCTAACCATTAAAGTCGGTGCACTCGTCGATACATTATTTTAATGCGCGCATTTATTCGGCACATGAATTCACTCATCGGTAAAACATTCCCAAACTTTCCGATTGGCCACCACCTCAAGAAGGATCGTTCTTGGTCGCCCGCATTCACAGTTCGTGGACTTGCCAGTCATGAGATGTATAAAGTCTGAACAGTGCTAGAGACATTACATAAACACGAGGTCCTCTTGACAACCTCACAATGAGCCTTCTGCGTGTAATTGATTTTAATAGTGTGTGCAGAAGAGGGGCATATTCCTCTTCACAGTGGGTATAGAAATTAAACATCGCAGGCTAAAATTAACCACGCAAACTTGAGCATACAGCATGGTAGGGTGCCAGTAAGTAAGGATTAGAGGCGCAAAGCAGGATGTCTTATTTTTAGGTCACGGTGTCGGTTTGCAGTTTTCCCTTACAGATCGATTAAGCCCATGTGATATAATGTCTGTGGTCTTTAATAGATCACTGTACTTTCAACTCGGTCAAGGGTCAATAATGTACATGTGTGAACCCACAATATTCCCATTGATATTGATCACATGAGTGGGTCTTCCTTTTATGTCATTGTACAATTTTACATCATTAAACTGTTCTATTTCCACCTCCATCTTTGAGCAACTGGGCATAGATCTTGTTGACAAAAAATAATATTTATAAGCATGCTCACAGCTGCAGTGTTCCATAAGGTTCTGTATATTATACAATAGTGCATGGATGAAAATGGTTTTGGTGAGATGTAATTCTTTCCATTGCAAGTGATGGTATCATTTTTTTTCAAACAGGATAAAAGAAAATACTCTTTTCCCTTGAAGGTTTTGTTTGTTGAAAGTCCTTTAAGAATGACCTGGTCTTTCACAGCGTCAAGTGGTACATGCTATTTATTGGTGGTCTCAGATCAGATTTGAGGCTTTTTAGACAAGAGGGGGTGGTGGGTGGGTTGTAAGGGGGAGGGTGCTTGGAAGGGGGGGGGCAAGGAGGGGTGCAGAACTTCCAAATACCCATGAGAATTTGCACCTCTAGAAGGTTTATTCAGGACAATAATTAGGTGTAGTTGATTTGGAAGTGGCTGTGTCATCTTGGCTTGGATTACAATATTGGTGATAGGCAGTATTTGTTTGCTAGATATATTAATGCGAGATGCAGGCTAATTGAGTAACATAATTAGCGTTTTGGAATGTTTTACAATAGTATCAATATTTTACATTTAATTAATAGGAAACATGCTCTGGCAAAAAACATATTTCCTGTTCAAATATATTCCAGGCTCTAGCAAGCCTCACAAAAATAGCATTTCAAACGAAGCTTCATCAGAATCAAGGCCATCTGCTGTGATGTATTCTGCGGATTATTTGAATTGCCAAATTAGTACAGGTATTCTTCGATTTACGAACGTCAGGTTTATTGCATTTTGCGTTCACGCAATTGACACATTATGGACATTTTCCATGAACAAAATAGAATTTCCACGTTCAGAGAATTTCGAATTGCACGTGCCATGAGATCAAACAAGAAGCACCCGGAAGGCTGCATCATCCATCCGTACAGCGCAACAGTACAACAGTAACTCCTCCACATCACCTTCCAGTCATTCCAACATGCAGATCTTTTGTTGAGTTTCCTGAAAATATTAAATTGGTTTAGTTTTTTGTTAATTATTAGTTATTATTTTTCTATTGTGACAAGTGATACAAGTGTATATGTTTAGGTTAACAGTGGAGTTGGAATGACTGTCTAAAATACATCCCTGATTTTTCATATCAATTAATGGGAAAAGCCATTCAGATTTACTAAATTTTGTTTTACGCTTGTCTTTTTTTAAGAATGCTGCATCCCTTTCTTAAAAATCCAGAGATAATCTGTACTCTACTGCCAACCATGATCACAGGGGGAGGTACCACATACTTAGTGTGTACATAGGATATTAATGTTGTGATGTCATTGTCTTCTCCCATTCTTTTTTATTTCACCACACATAGTTTATTTGGCTGTGCCAAAACCTCCAGAGTGTTTTGCTAAAAGCCATCCTTAAAAGATAATGGTGCAGTACTGCAATTCCTTGCCTATGCTCTGTGGCAGAATAATTTTTTTACATTAGTATCAACCAGAGGGTGCTGTAACGCCTCGAGGGTATTTTAGATTTTTCATCCACACTGGCCAGACTCATTGACAGGTGGGAGTTACCCACACTTTATCTCATCACATACGATCTCCCGATTGATTAACTCTGGTGTACCGTTTATCCTGCTAGGTGAACAAGCAGGGGAGTATTAAGAAACTCACCCATTGTTTCATCTGCCACAGTCATTATTTTGGCACTTATTTTCGTGCATCTGCAATCCTGCTTCCCTTGCGGAAACACAACCAAAGGAGCCCTCTGTTGGAGACGCATCCCTGTGAAAAGAACAGCACAAACGCACAAGCAGCAGTAACAGCAGCGGGTCGTGTTGCGCTGCAATAGGCGGCCGCTCTCATACAACGGCCACAGTTCGGAGTTGAAAGATTGCTCTCGCGCACGTTCTACCCCGCAGTTGACGGGCGAATACCCGCGGCTGCCCGCCTGCGGTTCTGCTCTCTGCCCCCTTGTAGGTTCGGCTTGCCGTCGCTCTCTGTGAAAGGCCCCTTGCGTAGGCTGGGCAGGCTGCCCTGGTTGGCGCTGCAGCCGTGGCGCCTGCTGTC
This sequence comes from Lampetra planeri, assembly GCF_965212315.1. Taxonomy (NCBI): domain Eukaryota; kingdom Metazoa; phylum Chordata; class Hyperoartia; order Petromyzontiformes; family Petromyzontidae; genus Lampetra; species Lampetra planeri. The sequence continues at coordinate 12,237,808 of NC_136112.1, forward strand.
GCCGGGCATTGGCAGGCCCGCTTGGCGCCTGTCCAGCAGGGTAAGAACTCCCCCCCCCACCACCACCCCAACTTCACCCCTTGTGTTAGTCTGTCGAGCGTCAGTCGGTCAGGCACGTCTTGTGCGTACGTGCCGGTGGTAGTGTTCCGGTGGCAGCATCTTGGCAAGCTCTGCTGTCCATTCCCAGCGATGGTAATCTTTCACACTGGGAACATTAGAAATTTTAAAGTGAGTTTGTTGGGCATGCACATTGCACATCTGCTCTTGGGAGATAAGTAAAAAGCATTTTGATATAAATGAAAAATGTCCAAACATTAACCTGATGTAAATATTCGCCTACATGCAGTGGTCACGTATTTGTTCGTGTCTGTGCATGTGTACACGCCTCACTGTCCTTTGACAATAATCAAGCATAGAGTGGTGTGCCAACCCTCGATACCTCCCCTCCCATCGTTGCATACCCACATCCCATTCCTTTACAGTCACCCACCCTCCTATGCAAAACATTCCAACAGTTTTTAATAAATGCCTCACCGCCTAAAACAGTAACTGGTTATATTCCAGGTACAACTGGTCTGTTCATTAATCGGCAGGGCATAAATATGTTTCCAGAGTGTGTTACACTGGGAAATTAGATATTCGTCAATACCATTGCCCTAATAGGCGATGATGTTTACGATGGCCCTGCTTCATAGAGATATATAATTTAGGTAATAGTAGAGATACGAAGGAGGGCCATCACCTAAAATATATTTCTTCCTCTGTCAGGCAGTGTTATTGATGCTTTTTTGCGGGGGTACTTTTGGTTATTTAAGTAACTCGCCACATCAAAGGTGCTTGATTAGAAGTCAAGAGCAGGCTGTCATTGTTAAGTACAGTGGTACCTCAGTATACATCGTTAATTCGTTCCAGAAGGTAGGACTTATACTGAAAATGACGTATACCAAACGAATTTTTCCCATAAAGGGAAAGGAAATAATCTGTTCCAGAGTATAAGAAATTATATTTTATATGGCATATTATACATTAATGGAGTTGTATAAAATAATTTAGACACTACTTATTACTAAAATGCATACATAAATTAAAATAAATAAATTAATATACATTGAAATAAAAAATAAAATGTAACGTCACTTTACCTTGCTGAGAGGAGTTGATAGCCTACGAGGATGGTGGTGAAAAAGGGGAGGAGTCGTGAATGGGGTAGACGCGGGTACGCGGTGACTCATCCCGACCCATACAAGTTCTAGCAAGCGCGTCGTATCCCAAGCAAGACGTCGTATCCCAGGACATTTTTTTTCTTGTCAAAACACGACGTATACCAAATTCGACGTATTCCAAAGCAGTCGTATACCGAGGTATGACTGTAGTTCTATTGCTTTTTCATCCATGGAAAGGCCCAGTGCAGCCACTCTTCACCTGTGTAGACTGAGCTTTCAGTGTCGTCGGCTAAGGCTGACCATGAATGGCTTTATTTAAAGAACCTAAGAGCCAAGTCCATGACTGCGCTTGCCTTCCCAGAAGAACTGATGGATGCTGCATGTGAAACTGATTGAACCGTTGGAGCACACAAGACTAAATCAATCTTTGTTGTAATCCGTATTGTAAAGGTGTCTTATTTCAAATTCTGTAAGGCTTGGCACAAATAGGCTGTTGTTTATACATCTATAATTTATTTAGTTTCAAAATTGCCACTCACTTTGACTTTGATAGTTATACCTTCCTGCCAAAGTCTCGCACAATGTCCCGTTCTCTCAATGAGGATTGTGTTTCCAGACTTAAGCCTTTGCGCCCTGCTTGCCCCCAGCTAAGCTGCCACCCGTTCATTCAAAGTGCTCTAAAGACAGGCCTTTTACAGCAGACTCGCCTACAAATGTATGCACGCATTCAACGAATCCACTTATTCATTTGCGTGGAGCATCGGGTGATAATTCTCAACATACTGACTTAGAGTGGCTCAGTCCTTCCACGAAGCCGAGTGGCTAAATAATTGCTCTTTTTACATTGGCCAGGGCTAATTGGATGAAGCTCGTACATCCAATAAGCGAAGGACTCGCTGCTCTCTGGAGCTGTGTTTCCATGACCAGCAATAGATTATCAATAGAGTAGTGGTTGGCACAATATAACTGGCAAGATAATGGCACCGTCCGTTTTTGATCAATATTGTCATAAGATACATGCCCTTTGCATCACAGGGGACAGTAAAGATCCCCCCCATGTAATAGGCTGGTGTCGTGGTCCAAAGTTTCCGAAGATCACTCAATTGGGATTGCACGTATGAACATCGCCCCTGCACACTCTCTGTGGAACATGATGATAGCTTCACGCGATCAGAATGGTGCATATCGCACATAGCAGTTATTTTATGATTATTGTTTTTTTAGTGTTATTGATGAAGCACAATAATATGCTGGCTGGAGAGAATTCCATGGCTGCTGTTGGTGGTGTGTGTTAATCATCCAATATATAATTAACTCAACTAATTAGACAATACATAAGAAAATGCACGTACAAACACGCCAATGTAATAAAATAAGAACATTGAGTACAATAAAAACAAATACAACACAATGTAACACAAGCATTAAACATTAACAATCGTGTTACTCAGATAATTACAGTGACGTCATATATTTCTTCCTGTGCACGGCCTCGTCGAGACGACGATGACCAATGTAGGCGGGAGGCGCTAGATGAGTCAATGCGCTTTACTTTCATAGTTTGATTGGTCCGGATACTAGCAGCTCACGTAAACTCGGCTTACGTGTCTGTGCATTCTGAATGTTTAATTGTCTCATTGACTCCGAATGGCTTATGTGGATGAGATGATCGTCTTGACCAGAAGGTGCAGGGTCGTGTGCTGCCCTGAAATGCTTTATCCACCAGTCCCTTATCAAGAACAGCTGAGATGTGTTTTTATATGTAGGACCTGAGATGACACGCGCCACGCGTTTGGTTGCGATGCAAGCGTGCAGCGTACAGTGGGGGAAACTGAGGACGTACAGTTGTTGCGCCAATTAAGGGGTGAGGATTAAGAGACGCCACAGGTGTTAAGGGTAACTGAGGACGCAGGCCAGTGATTGGTCAAGAGGGTGCTTGGCTGATGACTGGCGCCAGGTTGGCGACGAACAGGATCACGTGAGGCTGGGGGCCTGGGGGCGAGTAGCAAAGCGGGGGATGACATAGCTAATTGGGACTAATTGGTTCGGGGATAAAGGCAGAGCGGAGCGGAGAGACAGGGAGTCTTTGGGAGTGTTGGAGTCGGAGCTGGAGACGGTGCCTGGGACAGAGATGGAGCAACGAGAGTATAGTATAAGGTAGCAGTGGATAAGAGTGTATAGTATAAGGTAGCAGTGGATAAGAGTGTATAGTATAAGGTAGCAGTGGACAAAGAGAATACATTATACGGTATCAGTGGATATAGAGAGGACGGGCAGAGTAGCAAGGACGGAGTGAGTACAGCGTAGCGAGCAGCAGAGTAACGGACCTGAGTGGGGAGAGAGAGAGCGAGCGAAGCGGATCGAGCGAACGGAGGAACATTGAACGATGCTGTCGGAGATGTGAACTATATGCGGAATAAAAGGAACGAGAAAGACAGAATTTACACCATTGGAACCTCATTTGCCAGTAAAAAATATGATAATTGGTTTTTTACCCTTCTATCTGGCAACAAAACTGACACCTTTTTTACAAGGAGTCATGTTTGCATAGACCACAATACCTTGTGTCATAATGCAAACAAAAAACATAACTCTGATAATGTGCACTGTCCTTGAAGTTGATTGGTCCACACCCGAGACTAGGCTCCAAGTAAAGTTGTCGCGTCAGTAAGAGTCCTACATATACACACACACACGTGGTGTGCACTGCTTTTTATCCATCCAACACCCAACACTCTCCCTCCTCAGCCCACTATCAACCTAACACTCGCATTCTCTTGCTGTATATTGTTATCTTTGAAATTAAATTGCTTTGCAACGGCCTATCGAGGTTGCGTCATGTAACGGTTTAAATTAGCCTGCAGGTTCGTTTGCCATTCCTTTAGCTCCTGCGTGCCTCTCCCAAACTGCAAGGCTCTGTGCCAAACACCTACAAAGCGTTGCAAAGGTTCAGCTTGGTTATTAGCTCTCGAATGGACGACAGTCACTTGTATTAATTCTAGATTTGAAGCTTTCGTGACTGCAAGGAATAAAAAACAAAAATCACGACGTTTCGGAGGCCTCCGAAACGTCGTGATTTTTGTTTTTTATTTTATTTTACTTTCTACGTGACTTTACCGAAAAAACCTAAGAAGATGAGTCACTTGTATACAACTTTGAAATACGAATCCTCGTAATGTTGTTTGTGTGAATACAGAAGCCACATACATAGGCCTGGCCAATACTCTTGGTTTCTCTCATGTGTTTTCAGGTTGTATCCAAAAAGACATCAGATAATTATGCAACACGACCGCGGACGGCTACATAGTAGTGGCACTGTTGGATCGCAAGCCTTTTCACACTTGAGTGATTTGGACAGGAACATGTTAACTGCCCTTTTTTAAAACCTAAGGTAACTTGAAATTTGATGTCCGTGAGTTTAATTCGGGCTCTTGACGTGTAACTGGTTCAACCTGTGGGCACGCAATTTCATGTGAATCTTGGTACATAATTAATGTTGTTGCATTGTCTATCTTTAGTAACCTTTACCTGATTGAAAGAGTAGGAGGAGGCATCACTATGCTACCATAAGTCATTGAGTGTATAACGCTAAAAACCAATCCTCATTATTTTACCATGTATTATGCACGATCTAATCATACGTTCGCTAAACAACCTACGACAGGAATGCACATTCTTGGTTCTTTCGGTATAGTCACGTAGAAGGGAAATAATAAAATTATAAACCAATAAAAATTCCCATGACGTTTCGACTGCAACACAAGCAATCATCATCAGGTGTGAAATTCACAGCAAGAAAATTTGAAAAAAGTGGCGTTTTTTCTAACGTCAGCACCACGGACAGCGATTTTGGCAGTTGGCCAGATCTGTGTTTGGAAAAGAAGAGGGGGGAGAATAAAATGGAATGCACATATCTACATGCGTTGTCTTCACAATCTAAGGCCCGTGCTAAAGTGTGTCTGACAAGTTATGAAGGAACACAGTTGGCGAACCGCATCAGAACTGCTAAACCTGAATACTCAATGATGATGATGCTTATAGTTTCAGTGATTCTTGAGTTTACCACAGTTCTTTATTTGACATTGATTGATTAGGCACAAAATATTTGTGGCTGTAGTGATGATGACAATGAAATGTCAGTCCACCCCCTCCCTCCCCTTATCACTGGTCTGTATAAATCAATCACAAAAACCATGAAATTACTTTGTTGATCATTGTCTGATCTGTATCCCCCCCACCACCCCCATTATTTTGCCTCCGTGAATCAACAATGCCTTCTTGATCCTGCACATGTCATTTTAACTACCTCGCCTGTTATACAGGAGGTCATGGGTTCGATCCCGACCCTGACGCCTGCTGTATATTTGGAGTTTGTTCTCCCGGTGGTCAGGTAGATTTTTTTCCGGGTCCTCCAGTTTTTCGCTTCAACATTGCGAAACATGCGTTTCTAGAATGTTTGGTTGCTATAAATGTTAAGCCACTCTGTTAATCTATCATTTGTGGCAGGTCACTTCTCAAAAAGAGCTATATAGCTCAGTGGGCCTTACCGAATAAAATAAATAAATAATTTGTTTAGTTTCATGTGTTGATCTCACCGCTCCATCTCAGCGGCAGACTTCCTCCTAGGTGTGTTCCCTCCTTTCGCTTGCGTTCCGTCACCAGTCTCATCCAGTCTTGTCCCTTGTTCTCTGATTAGTGAGCTCCTCTCTGTGTCTCTCAAAGTAATTTTGAAGATGCGTCTCTTAATCCTTCTTGACATACTCTTCAGCTTTTGTTCACATTTTGTTGCCGAGTATTTGTGTATGTAAGCTGCATCATATCAGATACTGTGCTTCTTGGCGTTTTGCTTTACAGTCAAATTAAATTTCCGAAAAACCCTCCACAGTGCTCTCGCTTGCCTCACTTTGATTTATTGTCCACTTTCAATAATTGTCCTCATTTACATACTTTCTATATTCTTTCCAGCTCTGTCTCTCCAACAACTGTTTTATTTTGTTTACTGACCTTGCTGTTTTGCTGACATTAGTTTTGTTTACTTATCTTTAACCCAACTTTTCAGTCGCCTCCTTTGTTCCTTTGTCGAGTACGCCTGAATAAGTCAGCCTTGCAAAATCGATAACGATTTAGTCAGTTAGCATCTAACAATCAATTGCAGTTTTCATATTGATTTTCCAGCGCTGCCGCCACCAACTGCCAACCAACGTGGGCTGTTGCTGCTGTTGCGACCGCTGCTGCTGCTACCGCTGCTGCTACACGTGCCCACTCAAGCCACCTGCATTCGTCTCCTTGCAGGTGGCCGTGTACAAGTCCGTGCCGACGCGCATGCTGTCGCGCGCCTGGGGGCGCCTCAATCAGCTGGAGCTGCCAGGCTGGCTCCGCCGGCCCATCTACACGCTCTACATCCGCGCCTTCAGTGTTGACATGACGGAGGCGGCCGTCGAGGACCTGCAGCACTACCGCAACCTAGGAGAGTTCTTCCGGCGACAGCTCAAGCCCAGCGTCCGACCCGTGTGCACCAAATGCATGGTGAGGCTGCCGGTGGTACTCAGCCACAGACACACGACACTGCAAGCATGCATGTGTGCAGCGTCTGCTACGAAACTGTCACGCGAACTCTTGTCACCCTTGCAGCAGCAGCTTTTGGATGGCCATCTAACAAAGATGGTCACTGCATCGCGCGCTTTCAAATGCGCTTCTGCGGCCATCTGGAACGCTCCCTTTTGATTGTTAGATGCTGACTGACTTAATCACTATTGATTATGCAAGGCTGACTTCTTCACTTTTAAATCTGTATTGAAAACTCATTTCTTTAGAACTGCTTTTTGTGTTTAGGTTGTTGTCCTGCACTTACAATTAGCATGGTTGGCTTTGTATGGTGGGAAATAATTTCTACATACATACATACATACTACTGGACCTACTGGACATCTGTGAAAAAATTAACCCGTAAAAACAAAGTTTTTCACTATAAATCCTTTATATGTAAGATCACCTCTTGACATGCCCCGTATATTCCCGAGGGCACTAGCGTTGACCTGTTTTACCACTTTCAAGAACCTGGCGGCTTCAATTTAACTGCTCTATAAATAGTCTCCACTGTACAGCGTGGGGGCAGGGATTTCATGCCATGTGGTTAGTCAACATTTGCGTCATCATGAAACGGGCGGCTAGAGTCCTCTCGTCCTCTGGCTTGAGATGGCTGCCACCTATGGGTCAGATGATTGTCTGCCACCATTAAGCAATTGCTAATTAAATATTTAATTTTTTTCCCCTAAACAGTGTTAAATTTTTGAAAAACATTTTCACGGAAATTAATTGTCACGCACAACGAGTCTGTGTGCAAAATGTCAGCTCGATTGGATCACGGGAAGTGGGTTAAAAAACGACCGAAAGATTTGCACGGTCGTAAGCAAGCAAGCAAGCACGCAAGCAAGCAAGTGAACTTAATGTAAAGGATTTAAAAAAACCTTCATAACTCATCGGATTCCTCCAGTTTAAATAAAAATTCTGATACTAATATTGCGCTTGACCAACTAAGGGTCATGGTGCCCTCCACCCCAGCTGGTCACTCGCAGCAGTTGCATGCCTTCACAGCAGACTGAATCATGTTTCAACTTGGTCCTGCGTGGCTTCTTGGCGAAATTAATATATTAAAATTTTGCGTTAATCACAAATTGTAGGTTTTCCAATCTCGCTTCGAGTACCGACACTGAACCAAACATTTTTTTAAAGTGGCTCAAGTCCTGCCAGTCCACGACAGGGTGATCCATCTTCTTATTGCCCTTCAATCGCTACTACCGTGGATAACGTTCCCTGTGAACTTCGCTCATTGATTCTTCCACTCATGTTGAGGACTCAGGTCTACCAGACTGTCTGTTTCATCTCATCCGCACTAAGTTCAACCACCACATTATAAGTCAAACCACCACTCTTCTTGTTCCTTTCCTCATACTGCTTTCTATTTGATTTCCCCAACTACTTTTAACCATCATTGGCCATCGCAAGCTGCCGCCATTTCTCGCAAACCTGTGGTTACAAATCGCGGGTGAATCTCCATTGGGATTCTCAAGAAACACTTGGCAATGGGGATGGTTTGCATCAGCTCATGTTTCCCATGTGGTTTGCTTGTTTGACATTAACGAGGCTTGGCTGTGGTCGGGTGCTTCACGGACGAAGCCTGGACAGGGTTGCAGTGAGCGGGAGGGCGGCAACGATGGGGATAGTGGCCAGTTGAGCCACTCACCGTGAGAAATAAATTGTAATTTTTTTTGTCGACAGGTGAGCCCTGCAGATGGCAAAATCTTGCACTTTGGCCGGGTGAGGAACAATGAGGTGGAGCAGGTGAAGGGAGTCACCTACTCACTGGAGAGTTTCCTGGGACCGCAGGGCGGCACGCCCAGCGAGGGTGAGTGGCGTTGCTCGCGGACTCGCACATTCGCACGCTCGTGACCATGCGCATGCACGCTTCTTTCCAAGCCATTTATCACAACATGGACCTAGTCAACATGCAAGCCATAATAAGCTTCAAAGCTCGTTATAGGCAGGCCACCTTTCACCTGGATGTATTTTTACCCTTTGCAATGAACATAGTTTTCTTTTTTATTAATGCAGCAGTTATTGCAGCGAGTGGCAGAATTCTATAGGCAAGATGCCCAGTATTTGGTTGTGGCTAGTAGGCTGGGATCTTACTGGTAGAAACCTCCTGGTTACACCAGCCCACAGGGGATTATTGTGTCCGTCGTGCAGGGAGGGGCTGGGTGGGGAGGGAGAGGCTGGGTGGGTGGGGAGGGGAGGGGCTGGATGGGGAGGGTGGGGAGGGGCTGGGTGGGGAGGGGCTGGGTGGGGAGGGAGGGTCTGGGTGGGGAGGGAGGGTCTGGGTGGGGAGGGGCTGGTCACCCCGTGGTGCCCTTATAAAACTCAACATTTAACCTACTCACGCCGGCTTGTGCCCGCCCCCACAGTCGGCCATATTTGCGGAATACACCACGCCGCCGTTGACCCTGGCCATTGACCGAGCAACCCAACGTTCCTACCAGCTCCCTCCGCAGGAATGTGTTAACTAACACCACCTTATCTGTTGTTTTGCTCTAAAAATAGCCCCTATCTTAGCCGTAGCAACAAGCTGACAGCATAAACAAGCACTCGTGTTTGGCATGCGCACTGATACGCATGCACCCTCATTAAAGACACAGTATAACATTACTTCTTCATGATGCTTTGTATGGATTAATGTGTTGCTAATTTTACCCAAGCATCGTAGATCTCTGTATTGGTAAGCTGTGCAGAAATTGTTGTAATGATAGTTCTAGAGGTTTTGTAGTTATTGATACAACACGTGAATTGACCTTGGATGGATAGGACAGGCAGATGTAAATTATTTTGGGCATTTCTATAAATAGTCTCTTTATTGATTCAATAACAAAATTAAATGTTAAATGGCCGGCTGGTTTTTGCGTGCACAGAACCAAGCCATGTTATTTATTGTAGCCATCTTGGTTTTTCTGGAGTGAAATGTAACCGGCTCCTTGTTACGTTCATTCAATTGACACCGTTTTAGAAATATATTGACTGCATTAGCATAACAACATGCATGTTCAGTGAAGTGCTTGCGTGTGTCTGTGTGGGGTGTGGTGGTCGAGGATTTAGCTCACTGCACTGCGAACTCGACTCTCTCCGAATTATTTTCCTGGCAATGGATTACATGTGTGGCAAAGAGTAGTATCCAAACCTGCTTTAGGCCTCACGTGGATCAACTTGGCCTTCATTCAATACCTGGTGTACTGTGTAAACATCGGAGGTAGCTGAGCATTGTGCACCTTGCTAGCCTTAATAGGTGATTTATAACAGCACTTTCCACAGCAGTGTTCGTGACTCCACAAGTGTGTATGTGTGCGTGCCACACAGCGCCCGTGCAAAGCACTGTGCTCCAGGATCAGCTGGTAAGCCGACCAGGCAATGCCCTGTACCACTGCGTGATCTACCTGGCGCCCGGGGACTATCACCGTTTCCACTCGCCTACTGACTGGACTGTGCACCACCGGAGGCACTTCCCAGGTGCGGTTAACGAATGCCGAATGCCGTCGCACAGCATAAGGTGGCAAGGATTAGACATTGGCACGAGTTGTTTGGGGCGTTACCACCGCGAATGCGGGCAACTGCTGCCCCCCACTGTTCAACATCCACAATCGCAGCTGGAGCTGCTGGCCAGGTGAAAACTAAAATAGCATGCAAGTGTAATGCTTGCTTTCTGTTAATGTATTTTACGTAAAATCTGGATTCACCCCTGCATTCCTCGTCATTTCACATCTCTACCTGCTTGTACTCTATTATTGAGTGCAGCTCAAAGGTATGTAGAGCTGGCCTATACATTTGTAGAGAAGTTCCCACAGACGCACTCGGAGACGGAGGTATGTTATGGGCTTTCGCCAAGGGTTTATTAAACGTTAACAATTACACACAAGGGTACACAACTCCCAGGGGCTAGGGGTCCCACACTGAGTCCTGGTCCCTGCCCAGCTAGCTCCGGTCTCTCTCTCGTGTCGGATCGGGGACTCTGCCGACTCCACCGACCAGAGAGAGAGAGCACCTCTATCAGCTACCACCGGCTTCTCCCCAGACTCACTACTCGATCCCTCTCTACCCCTGGTTCCCTCTTCACCCTTCGTACTCTACCCGTTCCCACAGTGACCCCGCTTTCGTCACGGGGTCTCCCTTGAGTACCCTAGGAGACGTGACGTCATCGCACTGAACGGCACACCTGACGTCACGTCCCCATTTTACTCGTCTACACATTCTTAATAAAGGCTTTTGTTTATTAGATCACGATCCAACCCAAAAAAAATCTTGTAGGGGGTTTCCCCAGTTAGTGAGATTGGTCGTAAAATTTTAAAGGACCTAAGCAATCAACAGCACAACTACAGTTGGTGTTTGGTCAAATGGTCCAGTGTTAATGTGTTTACCGCTTGTTGTGGAGCTCCCTTGGTTATTACTGCAAGTGTACTAACCATAAAATACGTGCCGTCTGCTTTATGGTGGATGTTAAAGATCCTGTGACATCAATCGAAGAAGAGTAGGTCACTGTACGCTAGCGTCTTGGTCGACATTTGCCCAATTGGAAAGATTACTGACAAATTGCTTGATTGGGAAAACATCAGTCATCTGCCCCCTACTTAAAAAACTTAGCAGGAACTTATTGGAAAAGTCTTGACTCTCGGGTGAGACTTTCCTGAATAAACAGGTATACTTGGAATAATAAGCACCTCTAAAAGTGTGTATGTGTATAAGAGGGAAAGAAGAAAATTTGTCATTGTATCCATATATGCATTCATCAGGCCTTCTTACAATGCAGTAATCATTGCCAGAAATATAGCGATAACCAGATTACCCTAGATATCAATGTAGAAACAAAACTACAACGAGTGGAACAAATTGTTAAATGAATTGTGCTGCTCACCAAGCTGTGCGAGCACAGTGCAACCTTCTTAACCCCTTACTGGAAATGTCGGGTCAACTGCATGTGACTTGTTTATCTAGGAAAGCCTCACTGAGTCTCTGAGGACTCTTTCAGGAGGGTCCTGCCAAGTTTTTGCAGCAGGGATAATTATTTCTATATAGATTTAATCCAGTCATATGCGGGTATTTCCCAAATTTGGACCATGACGCTACATCACACAATGGCCTAATTTTGTGAATGACATCACGGGATCTGTTAACGGCCACCGTGAAGCGGGCGGCTCTTGTATATTTTTCATGGTTAATACACCCACAGATTTCATCGGGGCAGACGCTCAATTAGAACCGTAGACCTCTGCAACAAGCCATGCTGTGTCACCACCCATTAGTTGTTTTGTACATTAATCTTACTCCTATACGATTGTAGTTAAACAGTTCGACACTAACAATACAAAACTGATGATGGAACACTGGATCAGATGTGTGCAAGGGAACAGCCAAACATCACATTTATCAAAATGTCTGTGTGACATCTAACTGCTTGATGGTGATATCCCATGTAACCTTTAGTGCAAGAGATATTACCATTGAAGCGTCAAATTATTACCCTGAGCAGGGTGGTGTCACTGGGATGGCATTGGTAGCAGCAAAGCAGACTTAGAAGCCCAACATTGATTGCACAGCGTGCTTATTGTAATGGTGAACATGACAATATTTTGTCCTCGGCAGAAAAAAAAATTCTCCTTTTTTTCTGCATCGTTTTAACGACTTGTTGGCTATTTATATGTTGTTGCATAAGCCCATGCATTCATATTGCTTGGCTACTATTTATGGTGGTTGAACGGCAAAAGCTGAAACGAACAATGTCCCTAGGTTCCTTGGAGAAAGCTTCAGATATTTAACATTGTGCGCAAATGCCTACTAAGAATTATTTCGGCGGTTCCCAACCTTTTTGGAGTGTGCGGGGAGAGGGGACCCCCTTTTCAACCTCCAAACGTTTTGTGGACTACCACATTCTACGAGTTATTTGAATTTGTACATTTCCGTGGTGAGTTTTCTTATTTTTATATTTTTTCTTTACCGCGGACCCCCCTGTAGTAGCCTCGCAGACCACCAGGGGTCCGTTGACCTCAGGTTGGGAACTGTTGAATTATTTCACGTAAAATGTTAGAAGTTAACACCCTTTATAAGATGTCCAGTAACTGACTCCATCAGGGCCATGTGATCAGCAAGTTATGTTGCTACTAAAATCACCTAATGCTGATTTCTTGACAATTTATTCTCAAATTCTTCTTGTTACGGCCTTGACACAATGCTCAACTCTTGCAGTCATCTCAGTTCATCAACATGGTTTAAAGCCTGCCCACACTTTTGAGTAGTTACTGCACCACATCACAGCACTATGCTGTGAGATATTTCTTTGTCAGAACAATATTTTGTCTACTTAGAGCCGGGATTTTGCCATGTTATGTGAAACAAAAAATGGTGTTTTTTTATGTAATCGTTGGTGAGTGATTGTAGACCACTTCACCGCACTTGCTAATCTTATTTAATCACAGGTGACTGTAACCTGATTCAAGAGCTCCTTAGGTCACGGGGAACTTCAAAATACAGTAAACTGAAACTGAACCTGGATTCAGTCCCAGGATCTCAGCGGTGCCCTGGGCCACTCCGAGCATTCTCCTGAGACTAAAGTCATTGGGAGACTCTTCATTACCTTTGTCTGTCGGTCAACACCAGGTTCCCGCCTAGGCTCTGCTGAACCGTTTTTGAAATTCACAAGGTCATTGAGCAGGTAACGAAGCCAGGTGTGGCATTTAGGAAAACCATAAGTGTAATATAGATAGGTACAGACTGTGATGCGTATGGGGGGGGGGGGGGGAGAGGATTGCTAGGCAGTCGTGGTGCACGCCTGTAACCCCTCACTGTAGAGGTGAGGATTGGGGTATCACAAATGTTGTGAAACTCCCTTCCCATAGGTGTCGAGGTGCCATCGCCTGGCTTGCATGTGCGTGCGCACGCTCGTATACGTACCGCATTAACTTGTGCGTATATTCCAACTACACGTGTGAATACTTGTGCATATGTCGTCTTCCTGGGTATCGCACAGGGACACTGATGTCCGTGAGTCCTGGAGTGGCACGCTGGATCAAGGAGCTGTTCTGCCACAATGAGCGTGTGGTGCTCACTGGGGAATGGCAGCATGGCTTCTTCTCTTTTACTGCGGTCGGTGCCACAAATGTGGGCTCCATCAAAATCTACTTCGACAAGGTGTGTGCATACACGTAGTGCTGCCAGTACTGGGTGTCTTGGTGGCCTCGGAAAGTCACAAACTTATTTCTGACTCTAAGAACCCCTTGATACTTAAACTACAGCTGATCCAAAATGTCACGGCCCCAAGTCCTTTTCCAGAACCAAATTCCACTCTCCAATTGTCACAAACCCGGCCCGCACGTCACCACCTTCACATTCATTAGCGCGTGGACTATGTGTCCTCAAGTTCAAATGTATCCATTGCAAGGCCCCTCTCTCCCTCTACAACCTCCTCCACGTCCCAGCCTGCTCCCTCCACTTCATGGACTCTGCCCTCCTCCTTGTACCAGTATCTGCTGCTCCATCTTTGGGGACTGCTCTTTTAGCCACTACATTTCCCCCCCCCCCCCCACCACTCGGAGCTCTCTCTCCAGGCAGATTTTCCTGCTCCTCTCTTCTTTCAAATCTGCCCCAATCTTGCCTTTTCAGTCCAGTTCCTTCGCACCCCCTTAATTGCATCTCTGCATTCCTTCAAAATCAGAATCTTTATTTATCCCGGAGAAATCCGATGAGCTATGAGGCGCTTTTTCACAGATGTCCAGTAGGGGCAGCTGAGAAAGTTACAATCCCTGCCATTTTCCTCCATTCTATTTCTTTGCTCTGAGATGTTTGTTATGCTATCTGTGCATGATAAATGTAAGTCTCGCATTACTTTTTTATGACCTGTTATCCATCGTTATTGTCGCCGTTGTTACTCCCATTGACATATCAAGATAACAGTGCAATTGTTTTCCTAAATGCAATCGTATCCCAAGAGACTTCACAAATTAAATAAAGGGTAATAACGGTTACACGGATCTGAACAATATTTCAGTATAAAATAGGACAAAATGGAAACCATCATGCAAGCAATGACCGGAAAAAAATACAACAAACCGGCCTAATAAACTTCCAAGGTCCAAACCAACAACTCGCCACGTGCGCAAGCACGAATGTACAACATTAAAACACATTCCTGCGGAGGGAGCTGGTAGGAACGTTGGGTTGCTCGGTCAATGGCCAGGGTCAACGGCGGCGTGGTGTATTCCGCAAATATGCCCGACTGAGGGCGGGCGCAAGCCGGCGTGAGTAGGTTAAACGTTGAGTTTTATAAGGGCACCACGGGGTGACCAGCCCCTCCCCACCTAGCCCCACCCCTCCCACGCCCCACCCTCCCCACCCAGCCCCTCACCCCCCACCCAGCCCCTCCCCACCAGCCCCTCCCCACCCTCCCCTCCCCACCCAGCCCCACCCCACCCTCCCCACCCAGCCCCTACCCTCCCCACCCAGCCCCTCCCTGCCTGCACGACGGACGGACACAACAATCCCCTGTGGGCTGATGTAACCAGGAGGTTCCTACTAGTAATAGTTGACTATTTGTTGGCTTCACTCTGCGGCAAACGTACTCGTATGCGTTCTTGGCTTCTGTGTTCCAATCCAGGAGCTGCACACGAACAGCCCCCGCTACATGAAGGGAAGCTACCATGACTTGAGCTATGTTATGGAGCCCAGCCGTAGCGGCATCCCACTCCGGAAAGGAGAGCACCTGGGTGAATTCAACCTGGGCTCTACCGTCGTCCTCATCTTTGAAGCCCCAGCTGACTTCACCTTCAACCTCAACGGTGGACAAAAAATTCGTTTTGGAGAAGCCCTCGGAACATCCTAGATACCCCAGTGGTCGCTACAAAAATCATTCTCGCATAACAATATGTAGCGTGCAATTTAAAGAAAAAGAACATCCGTCCAATCTGCAAATTTTAAACATGTTCTCAAAAAGCTTCACTGATGGTCATCCATCATTGTTCTAGTTTTTTTGTGAGCGCAAGAAAAAGGGGCATGGGTTGGTACATTTTGTACTTTTTTACGGAAGTAATTTCAAGAGATTGATTTATTAGACGGTCAGAGAATGGGAACGATGTAAATCCGTTGGTGTAGATATTCCATATAAACAGGGATGAGGCGGAATTAAATATTTGTAACATGCTGATTTTTGGCTCTCATGCAGAATCCTCTCCACTATTGTATAATCACCTCTTGCCATATTGAATTCACAATTGGGTACCACAATGCCTCTTGCTGGAACAATCTCCCAAATTCTGTGAAGTCCTGCAATACTATAAAGTTACATTCTTTTGATTATCAGAAATGCATTTCTTGAGTGTGGTTTATTTCATGTAACCACTTTAAATGTTCGTTGCAAATCACTGCTGTATGCAGACACATGCAAACCTGCCGGATTGATTGATAGTTGTGCTGGATGTTTGTAATTAATGTAATTTGTTTTGTAAAGTTGATCACAGGCTTTGTAGAGACTCATTACAGTGAACTCTCTCAATAAACACGTGATTTTCCATGGTTTTAATCATTTGGTCTTGCTGAAAACCCTGACGATTGGATATGTTGTATTGCAGCAGCATACGTAAAATGAGTGGGCCCCATGCCTAAAAGATCACAAACACCTATGTAGCGTTAACAAAAAATAAGTGGCCTTAAAATAAAATATATCGGTGACGTGTTGGGCAAATGGTGCCCCTTGCCCAATTAGAGACGCCAGAGAGACGGAGTGGATAATACGAGTTGGAGACTGCACTTTGCTGATGACCAGTTTTAAAATTAGAATATGAATAAATCTTCACTTAAAGCTTTCGTGACTGCAGGAATTCATATTCTTTGGTCACGTAGATATGTGACTTTACCGAAAGACCCAAGAATAGAATATGAACAGTTACCTAATAGTAGCTATTGAATATCGGACAAACCCTTCGGTGATCAGAAAATATTACTGGTTAAATGTAGCTTTGTACTGAACCCGAATCAACGGTCATGACAACAGAGGCCACATGGAAGTCGTACGAGCGAGGTTTGCATGTCCCTCTGGGTGGTCCTTTTCTCGCCAAACGGGCTGGTTAACGCTTTCCTGTTTCCAAGACGTCTGCAAGTTGCAGAGTGTGGGTGTCACGTTCACCATTGCATCTCGTTCGTTTGTAAAGACATTGTCTTCACTGCAGAGAGCCGTAGCGACACGACTGCAGTCTTCATAGCTGGTGCTAAACTGCGCACACACCCTTCCCGCATAGCCTTGTGGGTAGCCTCGGTACGTCTTCCAGCCTGAAGACATCAACAAAATTACTTTATTTTTTATTCCGATTCTGTGCCTATGAAGGCCGGCACTGTGCCACTTTGAATATAAATTAGTAAATTTTTCTAACACTTTCAGATTATTGAGGCATTTGTATTTTACTCAATAGCGCACAATTACGCAGCTTCATATGCAAATTTTTTTACTTAATCAGAAAATGTTTTTAACGTATCGTTCTCATAAACACTCCATGGTGTAAAGGGCAGTCTCCAGCTCTTATGATCCACTCTGTCTCTGGCCTCCCTAAGTGCTATGCGGAAGGGCCATTACCCGAAAAATAGCTTATTGTATATTTATAAGGGCACTGTTCTTGACAAATGTGTTGAGTTTGTTAATTGCGTTTTTGCACCACTGCCAACGCAGCATCACGACATCTGTTTAATTACGTAGTGTTAACAGGTTATGTTTGTGATAGTTTAAATGCTGCTCCTAAGCAGGGATTAACATAAGCTTGCAGTTCTGCACTACAGGTGATGTGTGCAAATGTTAACCATCGTTAAAAAACCGTTTTGATCAGGATCATGATGAACCAGGGTCATGTGAAGAATTTTGATTGACTGTTTCTTTTTCTTTCCTTAGCTGTGATGTAACTCCCTGTACCTCATTTGGCCATCCAACGCACCATTAGGGCACATGGAAAACCCCTTAAACGAGCACATTTATCCACCTTTGGGAGGATGTATTTCACGTGTCTTTGGCATTGACCATAAGCGTTGCATTTGGTGAGGGATTAACATTACACACTGCTACTATCAGTCAAGGGATATTCACTGTAATGACAGATTACTGAGATTCACTTACACTGGTCAACACACACTTTTTCTGGCATAAGGTATTCCACCGGGTTTAAGGTAATTTTGGGGTGCTGATTCCAAATCTGGCATCAGTTTTTGTCTATCACATCAGGTTTTTGAGATATCAAATATTGCATTTTAAATAAAAACTGCAGAAGAAAAATATTAAATAAATGTGGATATCTACATACAATGATATTATAAACACACTATCCTAAAAATACAGCACCATATTTTAACACTAAAGCAGTCACTGACTCGCAAAAACTTGCAATCATAAGTGACAAAGTTAATTTTGGGTAAAATCAATGGAAATGGGGTATGCCGATAGCATAAAAATGAGATGTGATAGAGCAAATCTGAGATGAGATTTGGAATCAGCACCCTGAAATTAGTCTGAAAAAACTGCAAATGTCCAGGCCAGATTTATTTTTTTTACCAGTGTTATCTTTTAAAAGCATGCAGAGTGCACGTGTTGACATCCCCTGAGCGCCGCTGCACCGGACCAGGTGGGAAAAGGCGGTACATGCTGTGTCTGCCGTGTCAAGTGAAATCTTTGTAAATCGTGTTTATTGTGCACCGCGTATCCAAGTCCGTGTCGGCATGCCGCTCGCTTTAACCGCCAGCACCAATCTGAACGAGGCTAGGCGCATTGTCACAAGTTTTTGCAATCGCGTCTCAATGTTACACAGCGAAGACGTAAGAAGGTGAGCAACAGGGCAGTCGCCCATCAGTTCAGCCCTCTCCCTGTTGGCTGGATGGAGTCATTCTCAGTGGGTTTGACTTGCAAAGTCGCAGATGCCCAGGCAGTGCGTGTGTGGTAGCACACGCCTGAACGCAAGCAGCATAAGAAAGGCAGTTGGTGGATTGCGCTAAGATCATTCTGCCATTATGGTCGGGTGGGCTCTGGTCATTGTTGAGATATTGGGTTGAAATTTCGGCAGCCACTTGTGATTAAAACAGATTAGCCAGTTTATGGTCTCAACCTGGCCACCAGTGAGTGGAGATAAAATATACACACGTGTGTATATTGGTTTTCACTTAATTTGCCTAAATTCCAGGTCTGAGAATGTAAATATGGGTTTCAGTGTCATGCAACTATCTCATTGCGTAGTGTATGGGAAAATACTGTGCAAAATATGCAAAAAGGGTCACTGAAGTTCTGTGACAACTATCTTCAGCAGCGATTCTCTAACGCGTGCGAGTACTGTTCCGCGAGATATGCAAATGCATTCACGTGCCATGCCGATAGCGCAATTGAGAATGAGAACAAAAGACCAATAGACTAATTTCCCGAAACGAAAGGGATCGTGTATGCCATAGACCCACGTTATACAGGGGATCCCGTGGAAGGCCGTAAAGCCATTATGTTGCTGACCGAACTGCAGAGGATTTGAATGTTGTCTTCACTCGTCATCGGAGGTGATTGATGTCCGATGCACTATTTCCACAAAACACAAACTGATTCTTGCACATGCAGAATTCTTTGTTTCCCTTGTAATAATTCAGCTTTCATAAGTTGAAGCATTTCGATTTTTTTTTATATTCGTGTACGCCTGCAATCGCTCAACGGCAATTTCGGGCTTTGGTTCGGTAAAACGCCACCTTACAATGTACTTTATTGTGCTTGTTCGATGTTGTAAAATGTGTTTATGTAAAAGCACGGCTGAATGCGCTACTTTGTGTCCGTTCAAACGTTGTAATAACTGAACCTGGCATCAGTCTATCATCCCTCCAGTCCGGGTGTTCCAGGCAACCCTGGCCCGCGTGCGTGTGCTGCATTGCGGTTAATCCAAGCCTATATGATGTGAGGAGGATCGCATTTGAACAGTTGGGTCTATTCATTTGAAAGTGAAGCTGGGACGACCGGATGGACTGAATGGTGCCATGCGTTCTGACCCCTTCTGGTGTTGTCAAAATTGGGGCAGGAGGCCGTCTCACGTGACTGTCATCTGCCTGACCAAAATGTAATGCAGTGGATTATCATGCCTTTTGCATATTTTAGAAAAGGATGTATACGACTTTTGAGGGGAGTTCGGCAAATAACCGAGCCGTGTTTAGTGAGCTGAGCTTTGGTGCCTTGCACGTGTTGGATTACTGTTAACTGCACAGGACAGTAAATTACAGCCGTCAAACTTGGTTGGATTCCACGCAGGTGGTGCTCTCACTCTGGGCTTTACAGGACTCCAGAGTGCGCTGGTGTTCTGAACCACAATGCTGTAATTACCAATCCAATGTATCATTAGTGGACGACACATGTTTTACTTTACTGCAGCCTGTGTCAGACTTGGTTCATTCATTCTGCCGCTCCAATGTCAAGATTGTCTGAATTGTGGCCAATTTACCTATGGGGTTACGTGAAGAGACTGCCGTGCTGTGAGATTCCAGGCTGGACATTGCCCTCACCAAGCACTGGCCGGACTTGGCCAGCTCTGCGCAGTGTTTTTTTTTTATGTTCGTACGTGGACCCAAGTTGTTGTGGGCAGGCTTTTAACATCGGCCCAGTGGCGTTGTTGACAAGCCCCCTCCATAGAGACGGGTCATAATCATGCTGGTTACCAGCCAATGCAAGGGTTTTTTTTTTGTCGACACTTCCATCCACTAGTAATTATTCAAACTATTGGCGTCAAGTTAACTCTGCTTCACAACGTTGGCCAATAACGCTCCGGTCTCTGCTGCGTTGATGCATTCGCTTTATCCAACTAAAATGGCTGTGTGGACATCGAGTAACTTAACTGCAACTTCGTGGTTTTACATAACCTTTATGTGAGCTTGTTTAAAATACTAATTGGATGAACCCATGATTGAGCATAGGCAGGTTACAGAGCAGGTGCTAAGAGGACCAATATTGAATAGAAACGTTACGCGATTCTGTATTCTGTAAAGCCTAGAGTCCATGCAGCACCTGTTTTCAGTGGAATTATGCACTGTTTAAGGTGTGTGTGTATGTTAAACTCTGCAACATAGGGTTGCATGCAGTCGTGTAAAAGAGTGTACAGTATACATATAATAAATGTCTAACCTAATTTATTGTTTTATATACATTGAACATTTTATTATTAGATGGCAAAGGTAATCACAGCCCACCCCATTCCTCTACCATCACTGAAACGTATTTTTGCTTAATGTGGCATCCCACCAGCTGACTTGGTCAACAATGGGTGCCTACGACAAGATCTTGATAATCTGCCTTCCTCGAACGTGCGCACGTTAGTCACCCATTGCCAGATTTCACAGGATGTAACAAATAGAGCCAGCCCATGTTCAATCCACTGTCGGATGAGTCTATTCTGTGCCCGGCAAGCATATACTGTATTCACTTGTAGGTAAAAAAAAACACATTTAAATACATTTTGGGTCAAGCTATTATAGACACAACATAATGCATGTTTAGAAATCAACTTGGAACATTCGTTGTTTTAATGACACCTATCTGGTATGTTGTTAGCGTTCTGATCCACATTGGTGGTGTCTCACAATTCCCCACGTACTATTCCACACCAATTAAATTTCGAGTTGTACCTCCTGGTGACGGTGATGCGGCCAGAAACATAACCCAGACTTGCTGGTTTGTCAGTACAATGACCTTAGCACCACACGATGTATGTTGATCTTCTTTCACACCGTACGTAACCAACCATACTAAACACTAGCAATGCAACACACACTCCTTGTACACATTGACATGTATTTGCCATGGGGGGGGGGGGCAGGAAACAGCCCACTGCAAGTCAACACCTGTACTCCAATAAATCCACGTATTCAATATAAATACTGAATCAGTATCCATTGCAGATACGGGAACCCCAGTTATTCAATTGGGAAATACGGAAACGCCTGGCTGTGTGCGTCTGGTTATCGTGACCAGTCCATGGACCACAATTATAAACCTCCGTTAAATTCGGCGGGGGAATTGAAAACATCGATGCAACTTTTCCCCAAGGCTGTGCTTCGGTGGTCGGACCCAAACGTCGGTGTGTGAGTTGCAATGCAAAGCCATATGCAAGAAGTAACGGTGCACAATGTTTACACACACATGCTAATCGGTGGGGGGTTTTTTGCACACAACGTAGATTTTAATAACTTTAAAAAAAGGGGTTCAAAAATGCTTCAACACTTTTTTTAAAAAAATCGCAGTTCAGCAACACACTCGTGACCGTAAAATGTGCCGCATGAGTTACTGTCCCTTTTTTTTCAAATCCTTCGAATGTCCAGCAAAACCTGCAACGATTTGAAGTCTCTTCAAATTATCCATGCACAGTCCAAGCTACAATGTTTTGCGAGAATTTCCCCCTGAAGAAGAGCAACGGGGAAAATGGTGTGCACGCACGTACGTGTGTAACACGGGATACAGCAGTGTCGTATCAAAACACCAAGAGGAAAAGTACAAATAAAAAAAAGCTTAAAAATAAACAAAATCCGGAACCCCACACTATTCAACTGGCTTCGGGTAATGGTTATAGCGAGAAGAATTCATTTCAATTGCGGAATAAATGTCAAATGTTTTCAGTCTTGTAAACGAACAAGTACTTGCCATTATTATTGGATGATAAATGTACAAATTACACGCACCTAGTTCTGACTGCCAATGTGACCTCTGGGCAGAAAAAACATTTGGAAACAGCTTTTGTAATGTCGCTAAATGCCAATCCTAAGGTCATCAATCACAGGGACAGCACATACTGGAGACTTACTTTTCATCAGTAATTTAAACTTTTAAAAATAAATTATATGATGAGTATCGGTGCATTATTGCAGCAGACATATACAGACATGCCTTTTAGCTCCAGATGTTTCGTGTTATTAAAAAAAATGCAACTGGCACAACGCGTCATTACAAATTCAGGTCTCCAGCTACGTGCCTTCAATTAAATCTTAAAGATCGCAGGTACAGAAAATGGACAGTGGGACCATGTAAGATACGGTCACTGGACAATAAACAACACAACCCTTGGTAGGTCCCCGCACATCAACAGAGATCTTTTCAACTTGCACATCCAAGCTGCGCCAGCGAGTCGAGCCAGAACTAAAGTGAAATCCTCAAGAAAAGCTAAATCTGCCTCGGGGACCCAAGCAGGACCAGGGAGCAGGATTAATAATTGTCATCATACCTTGCATCAGCCAATACTGATTAATACCGTGATACGTATGCAACCTATGACATTTATTGTGTGGGATATCAGCGACACAGTTTGGGTTTTGCAGTGGAAAAGAAAATCGTGCCTCCCGAGCCAAGCTTGGCATGACAAGGCCCCAGCACGGTACGGTTGTACTATGGAATCAACATCATTAGCAGAGGAAACAATGCCTAAACGAAATCACTGCTGTAACTTGGTAACGCTTATTATATGCTAATTTTTGCTCCATGAATACAGGGTGAGGCTGGCTGCTCAGTCACATTTGTTTTGAAGATATGACACCTTTATCTCTTCTTGTAAGTAGCTGTTCGGTAGCATGATTTTTATGGAGATCAGAGCTCCAAATATTGCTGCCTTTGTACGAGTACATAGTGGAGAAGAGTCGTGCGTTTCTTATGGGTGTCGCACGCATAGGCGGCAGGCGTACACGCGGGCAGACACGCATGCTTTAGCTTCGCCGTTATCTACAAAATGAGAAGGCTGGAAATGTATACAGCAGCAGCACCAGCTTCACAGCCATCCCCCCCCCCCGCCCAAAACAGTAACTGCAAAATATAACATGGTAATGATAAAAGCTTTTGTGTCGTGTCCACAACAGGGGAACCCAACACCCACGTTGTGTAAAAATTACATCTTTAAAACAATTCGATAATAATTCCTTTTCATATGTATTTGAATCACAAGTGGAAATAATGTTCCCTTTTCTGCATAAAAGTTGGAAGTCGGTGTATCAAGCAGTGTATGCGTACTCGCAGTTAAAAGGATGTTTGCAACTCAGAATTATAGTCTCTAACCAATTATATCAAAAACGACATATCTGTGCAGTGCATATTTACTTCTGATCAGTATTAAGAGAATTGAAACAATCGACAATGTAATACTCACTGGACTTGTTAGCAGACAAGACTAAAACAATGAAAACGTGAAATTAAATTAAAATTATTCCAGTATCCTTTTAACTTAAACCATGTTGGAGCTCACCAAGATAAGTTATCTCTTGACGTTGAAGACCATGAAATAATTTTGGCCATTTCACAATGAACAATAAACTAATCATTGCTATCGACACTGGCACAAAAAGGATAACTTGCGATTGATATCAAGGGATCTTTAATGACTGATTTACAGGGTTGATACACATTTGGAATCGTTGATAATATTGCAGGCAGGGGTTCAGGGATCTAATCCAGCGGATGTATTCACCATAAAACAATACTCGCTGTCTGCTAAACAGTGGAAATTAATGATCCTGTAATGTCACTTGCAATGACAAGACTTGTGTGCCGGCATCATGGTCCAAATTTGAAAAATTACTCGCAATTAACTATACTGAAACATACATAGTAATCTTTTCCCCCTCCTGTGAAAACTTAGTAGGACCCCCCCCCACCCCCTCCTCAATAAATGTCATGGAACTCAAGGGAGGCTTTCCTGGGTAAACAAGCAGAATAATAATGTTCCTGACAAATATTGCCAGATGAATTGACGTCTCATTGGGCGCTCAACTGGTTTAATAAAAGATACCACCTAAGTTATGATAGCATAACGTATGGATAGGACATTATGTACAAGTGAGCATGTATTGAATAAAATACGTGAAAAATATTAAATTGTATTACATTCCAGTGAATGTTCATTGTAATTAATTACTTGTCACTGTAATTTACCCTAAGAATTCTAGTTCACCCTTGCTTATTTTAAATACAAAATGAAATTTAAAAAAACACAGCTGCCCCAGAATGTTCAATTTAACACAAACAATATTTACAGAACTTGTTGGATTATTTTTTTTTCTCACTTTTTTTATTTTTACAAAAGAAAACGAGGAGCATAATAATATTTACATACCTTAGCCGGTCCTGTTACTAAATTTAACCACGTTTCAACATCCTCATTGTTTCACGTTTAAAGGCTGGCACGGTAACAGCAATTCATAGTGTAGATTTTCATTAGTGTAACAGCAAAACCCAGACCGAATATCCACTTGCGTGCTGCAGACATTAAAACCTTGGATCTTAGGCGAGCAGATTTCCTCGACACAAGCAATCGTAACGCGAGCTGACATCACAAAGTCCTACCTCTCAAAATAATCCAGATGAGGATCAGCGTTCACAATCTTGCTTTTCATGTGTCACCTTGACAATTTGCACATTTATTTAGAGATTGTGTGTTTTTTTACGCCAGTTCTGCACACTGTCCGGTGCTCATGCAACCGTTGTTGGATTTGCATTTCAGGGGCACACAGTGAGGTATAGGAGATGGGGAAACTAATACCCAAAGTCACGTCAGATAAAAAGAGATAAATTATCCTTAGAATTACGCAGAAGTACCTAAACCTCAATTCAATAATTCTTTCCATTGTGCGCTAAAATACAGTAAAGGCAGCTCACACCGTGTCATCTAAAACTGAATATGGTGTTTCACTTGTTTCACTCCTTCCACCACCAATAGAAACAAGATCCCCAACTCCTACACATCATAGCCCACAACGAGAGCACTTCTCATTAGGACCGGCTTGCGTGGGAAACTTTAAAAGAAACGGACTTGAGAACATTCCCAAAACTCTTGGAAATGGAATTCATGTACAGATATCAAAGTTTGTATTGTTTTTCTTGCCAAATTATCCACATTTTAATTGCACTGTACATTCAGTTTTGGTCAAAGAGACTTAACCTGAAAATGTCAATGTTGTAGGGAATTTATCTCAACACAAATAAAACAATAAATGTCCACGTGTTTTTGCCAAACATACCAAGACCTTGGGCTAATGGAAGCTGCACTCCATTTTAAGATCCAGACCTATGTATAACAAACTACTTGTGGATGACCGTTAGAGAACATGGCAACAATCATACATTCAAAGTACATTTCACAGCCCTTTGTCAAACTACTGCTGAATTAAAACGAGGACTTGTCTGACCGCAATTAACTCTGGTCATTGTGGTTTGGTGAAGTGCTGGGAGGGGGGGGCAGGACTGGATCACTTGCCGATCTCATCTGTGGCGGCCGACTCAAAGAGTCAAACCCAGGTGGACCAGGTTCAGTGTTGCGCACTCATAAATGCCCCCCCCCCCCCAACACATTAAATGTAATAATTTACAACTAAATGTAGTCTCACGATTACATTCTTCACTTTCATCAACCGACCTTGTAATGCTGAAGACTTGCGATGCATAACGATTGGCTATTAGGTATCACTGTAATGGTTTCACACAAGCCATATCACACGAGATTGTATACCTGCAGCGGCAGTGCAGGCTACTTAAACGCCGTGACCTAATTTGTAAATTAAAAACTATGGAAATTACCAAAATAACTTTCGTTCTCAATCAGCCAAATTACCTTTGCACAGTTAGCCAGAAAAAAAAACCTCTAATGCAGCCCTCCCATTAGACCAAGGTGTCATGTTAGGCTGGAGTGTACTGACAACATTTTCGCCATATACTGTTGCTTTCCTGAGCCACGGTACCATGGTGGCTTTGTTGTCCAGGAATGGAGTACTCCTCTTTCTTACCGCTATCAAGAAAAGATTGCTCAGACTCCACACTGTCCAACATAGGATACGGTCCAGTGTTCATAACTGCTTGCAGTTCAACTTGGCAAAAAATACGGTCCTTAGTTTTAAAGATAACTATCGAGGAGTGCATAATATAAACAATGATACTGGGAGATCTACTCTGTCCTGCTGCAAGTGTCAGTGTCGTTGCTGTGTCTTGAATCACAGGCAAAGCGATGCAAAAAAATGTTACGAAGTCCAAAAACATTTTCCATAAACTTCACCAAAAATCCCAGCAATTTCCTCAAGATTTAGTCTCGTAATAACTTTCATTATAAATGAAATGCACGTAAGATATCAGCTGGCGATGACAACATTTTCAATAGGTACTAATAGCGTCCCATCGATAGCAAACTTGTCCAATTGTTTCAAGTTTTTTCCCAAGTGTGGCATGCGGTGTGGCCAGAGCACATGACGGCCATGTGCGCATGGCCAAAGGGCATTTGCACAGATCGTGTAGGCCAGGTTAGCAGCGGCCCATGCCTTCACCACACATTAGCTGCGGTCGGAAAGGAGCACGTTAGGGAAAAAAATGGTCCACGCAGCTCATGGTGCTCAACCCTCCTCGTAGAGAAGTGCGGATCGGGTGACTTCATCTTCAGAAGATATTTTTCAATGGGTGCGACTGCCTACATCAGCAACATAGATGATGACAATGACAGCAGTGGACTAGACGATGCCTGGATTGGCGATTGCAATGCGGTTTATTATCACGACGCTGATAGCAATGTGGTGAATGCTACGAGTGGTGACGACGGCGGCAGACGTTGGTGCCCAGCGATGAATGCAGCAGCGGTGTCATCGACAATGATGTTTGACGATGGATGTGTTAAAAATGTTGCGCTGTCCGAGATGACGGTAGCGACGACGATGGCGACAACTAGAGGCGACGTCGCTGCCGTTTAAGGTTTCCTCTGTGTGGCGCGCGCACTACGGGGCAGGAGTGAGAGGAGCTGGGGTGTCGGGGGGGTGCTGGTGGCGGAGTCAACCGGAGGACGCGTCCGAGTTGAGCTCCGCCTCCGAGTTGAGGTACGCCGACTGCACCACCTGGAATCCGAAAGACTCCAGCACGGACATGGACGCCCTGGCGGGGCTGCCAAGCGCTGGCCTGGCAGGCGCTGCGGGCCTGGTGCTGGCGGCCACGCAGACCGGAGAAGACGAGGGTGGGGATGAGGAGGACGACGATGAAGACGATGACGATGACGATGAAGACGACGATGACGACGACGACGATGACGACGACGACGAACTCGACGAATGCGAGGAGCGTTTTTCCAACGGTGATTTGTGCTTGCTGTGCTTGGACGACGCCTCCGACTTGGTTGACGATTTGTGGCGCTTGCCGGTATCGGCGGTGGACGTGGCCATGGTTGTGGTGGTGGTGGTTGTGGGGGCGTTGATGGAGGCGGTGTCCTGAATGGAGGTGCCTGCGTTGATAGCGGCCGGGTCTTTGCCAGGCGGCCGATCGCGGTGTTCGGCACGCACGTGCCGCTTCATCTGCGACTTGAACTTGAACCTGGTACCGCAGAGCTTGCACGCGTGCTTGTGTCCCGTGCCGGGTGGGGGGCCTCCATTGGCCGTCTCTGCTGAAAGAAGGAATCGTGTGGTGCAGGTTAAAGCAACAGACGGCATACTGTTCGTGAACCACGTTCAATTCCTGACCATGCCCTTCACGTGATTCCTTGTAAAAGTTTCCAGTTTGGTGTTTTAACATCTTAACACCTGTTTTGTTGCCAGAAACAAGGGGAAAACCTATTCTCATATTTTGAAACTGGCAAAGGAGGTCCCATGATGTAGCTGCTAAATTTGCATGTAAATGAAAGATCAGAGAAATCTTGACAAACGAAGCTGTGCGGGTGGCCATTGTATTGTGAGAGATTAGCATGTCAATGAAAGAAATTTGCTTGTAAATGTAAGCTCAGAGAGAGCTCGGCAAGCACATCGCCACATGGAGGTGGAAAAGGATGGCAGGCCGCCATTTACTAATACAGCTAATGGTGGCTGTGTAAGTGAATGTAACTCAGAGAGTCGAAAATAACTGCTAACATAGGTAGGTAGGGAGGGAACATCACAGCCAGTTATGACCTAAACTGGTTGATAACGTGCTTCCAATGATTGCTCAGTTTGTACCCATCTTCTAGGCTGCAATTCTGTCTGTGTTTATATATCTGGATGACTTCATGAACGAATATTTGCTGATAGCCAGTGGGCTTGTAGAGTACCCTCGTCTTGGCAAAATCTATTTTGTGTGTGCCCACAGCATTAAAATAATGATCAGCCATGGCTGAGGTATTGGTCCTACCATGTTTCAGATCTGCCTTATGTTCACGAACCCAGTCCGAGACATGCCGCTTAGTTTCCCCAATGTAACTGCTGCCGCAAACACAGCTTAGTTTGTAGACACCGGGGTATTGCATGTCAGGGATCAGATCCTTCACAGATGGGATCAAATCACGAATTTTACGTACTGTGTTGAATCCTACCTGGATATTGTGTTTGCTCATGATTTTGGAAATATTTTTGGTGACCCCTGCTATGTATGGCAAGGTGATGGTTTTGATTGGGTCCTCAGATGGTTCTTTCCCAACGGTTGGGGTGATAGCTTTACGGATTGTGTAGTCTGAAAATCCATTCTTCTTGAGGGCTTGGTGTACGTGCTCCAGTTCACTGGCTAGGTGGTGATGGTCGGAAATGCAACGAGCTCTATGGTATAGAGTTTTGATGAGGGAATTCTTCTGGGATGGATGGTGGTGTGGGTCAGGTTTTAGGTAGGCATCCATATGGGTGGCTTTCCTGTAGTGTCCCAATGAGCCATCAGATCTCTTTTCGATTAAAACATCTAAGAATGGTAACTTGCCATCCTTTTCCACCTCCATTGTGAATTTGATGGCTGGGTGTATGATGTGGTTGAAGAATTGATCCAGAGCTGGTAGGCCATGTGGCCAGATGACGAACGTGTCATCTACGTACCTCACCCACAAGGAAGGACATTGCAAGAGGGTCTTGTCTAAATTGTCTAGTTCAAATCGGAGCAGTCTTATTCTCTCTGAGATCAGGGCTAGGCTGGCCCTGAACAAGATCCGTTTAGCATTAGGAGAAGTGACAGCAGCAAATGTGAGTGTGAAGGCGATCGGTATTACCTTGGTGTCGCGACATCTCTTCAGAAAAGTGAGCGACTCGATCGGATGAGCCTTGTCTCGAAGTTTGTTGAAAGATCTAATAGTTGTGTGGAAACCCTCCCAGTAGAGGCAGTAAAATCTTGACTTAAAGCTTTCGGGACTGCAGGAATTCATATTCTTTGGGTCTACAATGGCCACCCCCACAAATGCGTTTGTCAAGATTTCTCTGATCTCACATTTACATGCAAATTTAATTTCTAGCCCCGCCCACTGACCCTTTTGCAACACCCATCTCAAACATTTATATTTACCTGCCTTAGCAGCCCTTCCACCATTTATTCTCAGCAGCTCTCCCACTATATGTTTCACCTGATGACGATTTCTTGTGTTGCGATGGAAACGTCATGATATTATTATTTTTATTATT
Organism: Lampetra planeri; assembly: GCF_965212315.1. Taxonomy (NCBI): domain Eukaryota; kingdom Metazoa; phylum Chordata; class Hyperoartia; order Petromyzontiformes; family Petromyzontidae; genus Lampetra; species Lampetra planeri. Next base: position 12,267,888 of record NC_136112.1, read on the forward strand.
TTTGTTCTATCTGCGTGGCTTTACCGAAAGACCCAAAGAATATTATCAGATTATGTTTTTTGTTTGCATTCTGACCACAAGTATTGTGGTTAATGCAGACATCATTCCTTGTAAAAGGTTTCATCTTAACACCTGTTTTGTTTGCCAGAAAAAAGGGGAAAACCTATTCTCATATTTTGGTACTGGCAAAGGAGGTCCCATGATGTAGCTGCTCACCCAAGCTCTCATTACTCTGATAGTGCTTGTCGTTGTGCTGTACGCCGTTTGGCGTCACCTTTTGAGACTAGGCTCCAAAGAAAGCTGTCTCTGGTGTTTTGTTGCCAGAAAAAAGGGGAAAACCTATTCTCATGCCCTTCACTGTTAGCTATAGATCGACAAACCTGTCCTTGGTCTTACCTGGAAAGATTTAGACTCCATTTAGTACCCGGTATGCTGTCAACATCAGTTTGCAGGGAGGATATTCATTACAGAGTAATAACACAATTTGGATTTATATAGCGTCTAAAATGCAACAACATAAAGGTCTTGATCGTGGACTTGAACAGAGGCAGATTCGGCAGCAATAACGGCTGGGGGAAGTGAGTGGCAGACGATGGGGGCAGCAGAAGAGAATGAGTGGCTTCCCACAAATCAATGGTTAACTGCGGGGTTCGATAGAAAGGCTTGGTCGCTGCAGCAGAGGATGCGCATTGGGGAGTCATAAGCAATTCAAACGACTTCACCAATCGCTGTCTGTGGTCCTGAGCCACTGACTGGCTCCCTCACCTTTGGGTGACGTCTTGCCGGCCTTGGCGTGCAGCTTCATGTGGCTGGCGACGTACCCTGCCGTCAGCTGCTTCCCGCACACTCCGCAGGGCACCTTCTGCTGGTGGCGCGTCACATGTGCACGCAGCCGCTCGTGTGTGGCAAAGCTCATCCCGCACGTCTACGTACACACACACAGTCACAAATACCCCTTTTCCACTGGCACATCTGAGCCGAGCCAGGCTGGGGCCCTCACGCTAACAGGTGGTTTCCCACAGGATATTTTCTGTGCCGAGCCGGAATCAAACCGTGTAAAACTTTCCTGCATCTGACCCTGGGCCAAGCAGCATGACCAGGGCTAATGACAGAATCCATTGCCCGTGACGTCAGTCGGTAACACCGCGAGGCACAGCGTCGCTGCATCATCTAAGTGCGTCTAGACTCCGTTCAATGCGCGCAAAGTCCATGACACGGCTCGGCTTCTGCAGTTGGAAAACAATCCGGTGCTTCCTTGGCCCTGGGCACAGCTCAGTTGTGCAGTGGAAAAGAAGTAAAAGATCCCCCCCAGTATAGCCTACATAGACTGTAGGGGCAGGTGCTCTAGGTGAGCGCCTCTTAAGGCCGGTACGGTGTCACGAGGGGGCGGTGAGGCCAGCACCACGCCCATCCACTTTTGTCTCCCCAGTGCTGATGTTTGACACACCACACCAGGTACTCGTTTAAGGCTGAGTCGAACTAGGCGAAGCCCAGCAACCACTTCAATTATCACTCGCACACACACCCATGCACTTGGTCAAATTTTCATTTAGAATCGCCCGCAAGCCATGTGAGTGCGATTTTCACCCAGTCATACGTCACAAGTCATGTTTTTGAAAGCACCATTAGCCGCTCACGATTTGCCACTCACACAAAAAAGCTGATAGCCGATTCTTTTTTGTATACCACTTGGGACAGTACCACCACCTCATAAGATAGCTATCTTAAAGATGCCTTGTTTTATCTGGGTAACAGAATGGGGGTTCAGGTAGGTAACGGAGTTGATTTCGTGTACTCATTATTTAATTGGCATGTCCCTCCCTTTATTTATTTTACTTTTCTACGAGATATCTGCCGACTAATATTTAGGCAGATATTTGGAATTAAGTACCTTTCATTGCCATCCCTTGAAATTAAATGCTTCAGGGCTTATTCGGAAACTGCGTTGTTTCGTTCCGTTCACCCATAAAAATGATACCATAGAAGCTACAGAAGCAATGCCTTGGTTAAAAGGAGCCTGACAAGTTTCAGAAGACGACATAGTTGATGACGATTATGAAGCCTGATGACAATGTGCAAGATTTAACACCGACAATGATGGTGCTAGACTCCCGTGATAAGGATATGACTGATGTCTGGTGAAATAGATGATAACGGTGTTGACGTCTTCCAAGGGTGACAAAGACGACTGTGGCTACATAAAGGATGGCGAGAATCGCTGGTGGCCACAGGCACCCCCGATTAGCAAGGTTGGCTACGTACGGTGCATTCAACATACATTCATACATAAATACAGTAGTCCCTCGGTTAACATTTACATCGGTTGATGGTTTTTCGGTGAACGTTTTCGCCTCCCATAGGACCCCATGGTTTAGATGAACGTTAAAATTTGAATCAACGGTATGTTTATGTTATGCACGTGGGTGCCAATTTCGGCCAATCCGAGCACTCGAAAGTGTGCTGATCCATGTCCTCAAACAATCAGCGAGACCCAAGTATGCACGTTTAGACCTCGCCTGGATTTGTTTACATTGTGTTTTCTGTTTTGGCAGTGGAAATAGCTCTCTTATAGACTCAGTGATTTTGACTAATTTCTCAACTTATAAGTGATTTTGATTAACAGTTATTTCGGTTAACAGTAGTTTTCGTGGAACGGATTAAAAAAGTTGACCGAGGGACTACTGTATGGACGAAAGCAGATGGTGGTGGCAAGTCATCGCGATTCCAGAGCATTAAAATTCACTCACCTGGCAAATAAAGGGCCTCTCTCGCAGGTGAACCTGCCGCACATGGCTGGTCAAGTGGTCAGGCCTAGGTGTGGGAGGTCAGGGGTCAGAAAAAAGAGTCATGCGTTAAGGTACATCACTACACAATAAACGACTTTTTTTTTTAACTACGCACACATACCAACATTTGCTATCAACGTGAACTTACACAAATGCACAGCTGCACATTTCGTTAGTCAAGTTTTCCCGTGTGAAGATGGCACTAGATCTCCCTGTGCTCTCACCTAGTTATAAATAAAAGACGTGAATGATTTACCGACACAAAACACACTCAGCCACGTAGCCCCGCAGCCCCACAGCCCATTTGCATGCCATAATTATGACAGCATGTAAATCATATCCCAGTAGTGTGATTTCATAAAATAGAGTGCTCAGCACTCAGTGCTCAAAATACCATATAAATGTGTTTTCAAATACGAGAAAATGTCTCACAAATATCCAACAATCACCATATATCATGTTCTATGCAATCCCTTTAAACCGTCCCATCCCATGTAACATGCGTGCCACTTTGGCTGGGTCGCCATTAAAAAAAAGAGCCTCTCCGCTCAATGAGCCTTACCTAAAATAAACTGCGCAGAATATTTGCAGGTGGCATACGCAGGATGTGTGCATGTGATGTCAAAAGGTTTCAGAATGAGACATATAAATTAAATTCAAACCAACTTGGATGTAATTATGTCAAATTATAAAATATCAATGAAATAAGATGACACAACAAAACGTCAATATTTCGATTTAAAGCTTTCGTGACTGCAGGGATCCATCTTCTTAGTTCTTTCAGTAAAGTCACGTAGAAGGGAAGTATTTTTATTATTTTATTACGTCCCTTCTACGTGACTTTACCGAAAGAACCAAGAAAACGTCAATAACTAAATAACAAGAATGAGTGCCTGTCGTTACATACTTTTAATATCCCGCTTTCACAATTTAGTAGCAGGAACCCTTCATGTTGGGATTAGGATCCCCGGAACAGAGTTGGAAGATGGACAGGCAATGGGATGCATTGGATAAGCAATGAACTGGAGCAATTTGTGCAATAACACCACACACCCATTTCCACAAAGACCCCCCATATAGCCTGAACAGACTGTTGGGGCAAGTACTGTTAGCGAGCACCTATGAAGGCCAGAACGGTACACGAGGGGGTGGGTGGCCAGTACCCCAGTAGTGATGTTTAAACACCGCACCAGGCACACATTTGAGGCCGAGTCTACCTAAGGGAGGCCCAGGACTGGTTCAGATAATCGTCACTGGTGTTGGCCGTGAGCGGGAATCGAACTCGGGTTGCCAGGTTCCAAGCGCAGTGCGCTAACCGCTGCACTGCCACACCTGCCCCCACACCCACATGACCAAAGCATGCAGCAACCCGACAGCGCGCCCATTCACACTCCCACACAACAACGCGAGGAAACAAAAGCGGTCATAATGACGCAGCTCCCAAGCGTGCTTTTAGAGGTGTACATTTTTTCACTCGCAATTTTATCCCGACTGTGCTAGCGTCTTGGCGTCACAATACGAAGCGTCCATTTGGATCGCTCGCAATGCAGTGCGCAACCCTTTGCATTAGAGAATGGCTCTCGAAATTGGAACGCCGCTTTTCAACGTCAAGTTCAGTTTTCCAAAAGCGCTTCAGCTGCTCTCTTTTTGACTTTTTAATTCATCATTATTAAATTCATGATCTGCCTTCAATCGCTATTCTAGGGACACATTCTGCTGTTTTCCCAATGCAATTATTTGTGTGAAGAGGCAGACATCGCAGAGCAACTGAGATCCCTCCAAGTGAACTGTCCACACAGTTTGGGGGCAAACCTTTTCCACCCATCTTTTTGTATATTTTCGTAATGTTTGTCGTGTAACAGTAAAATCTACATTTCATTCTCAGAGCTGTAATTCTGTAAAATTGAATGCAGAACCAAATGTGACGTGATGAATATTTGCAGTCATTGGCGACGGGAATAAACCATAAACCATTAACTCAGTCCACTTGAAAACCCGGTGTAATGACAGGCGGCTCAAACCTGGATTAGAACCCAGGATGTTAGTGCCAGCTCAGCACTCTGACCTCTGAGTCACCCGCACATCTCATTTAAAAGGTGCATTTTAATTAAACTGTGCTCTTCCACAGACTATGATAAATTTAATTGCTCCACTGTCATTAGAACCGTTAATTGAAAGTCTATTTCCAAAGGATGGAAAAATACAAAGAAATGTCCACATGCAACCCAGTTATACACATTTGCGTCACCTGCAATATAGATGAACAGAACAAAAACAATCGAAACACGAGCAGTGCCATTGTCAGCGTTGCTCACGTGTGATGAGCTTCGAATCCACAATCATCAATAAACACTGCCCCGAGAACAACATATATTTAAATACACATATACAGTAATAGGTGATGGCCCTTTGTTTATAGCAGAGCTATTATCTCTCAGCTATGATATCGCTAAATGAAGCAGAATAATTACCCGAATCGTCACTTATTTTAAAAATATTGTTTCCTCTTCAGGGCAGGGTGATTGACAATTGTGTTTGAGTTTGTGGAGCACTTCCAACCCAAAAACACTTTTTTGCTATTATAAGAGTTTATTTTTTGCACACTTTTACTGAACTTGCCGTGTTGTCTGTTTATATTCTTTGGAATCTTTGACGCTGAATATCTTCGGATCTACGAAGCCTAACGAGCAAAAATTTTCTACAGACTCACGTGACAATTCAAGGTTTTAATTATAAAAAACGGTCCAGGTCCTGCTCATCGCAGTCTTATTCGTATTTTAAACTAAAATTGAATACTCTTTGGTTTTTTTCGGTAAAGTCACTTAGGTATTTTATTAGATTTTTTACCTACGTGACTTTATCGAAAAAAACCAAAAAGGATGAATCCTTGCAGTCACGAAAGCTTCAAATTTAGAATTAAAATGTAATATTTCATAATCGTACATTTTACCCCCCCCCCCCTTTTTAAATCATGAATGGTCACGCCCACCTACGACGGGAAACAAATGGTCCAATGACAGCGGCTGTTTGCTGGCCAGCCTGTAACCAATGAAAGGAGCGCTTCTATCGCCGCTCGTCATGGCGCCGGAGCGGCCGCTGTGCTCCCCTCTTCCTTAACGCGAGACCAACCAACAAGTACGCAAAATTGTTGGTAGAAAAAAAACAAGTTTATCAATGCACACACTTTTATTTGCACTCAAAAATAGAAAAAATATTATTTTGACCCTGGAATTTATCTAATTTGATGTGCTCAATAAAAGCGGGTGGCTTCCTTTCGATATGTTTAATTTTGTTAATGCAAGCCACTCACTTTGATTGAGCACATCAAATTTGATTAATTCCGGGGTCAAAATAATGTATTTTCTACTTTTGAGTGCAAATAAAACTGTGTGCTTTCAAAGCTTGCTTTTGACCTATTTTTTTTCAATTCCAGTACCATTCCACTGGTTGGACATGATGTGTTAAGGTAGCCTTGAAACAATGCCGACATCCTGGATTATCTGATGGTACACTTGTGATCGGTTTTCCCTTTGTACAAACGCAGTTTGTCGATCGGCAGGTCGCGCGTATGCTGAGGTAACGCTCGAGTACTTCCACCTCCTCCTAGACGTCTGGCTAGTATGAAAGAGTAGGCCAATGACCATTTAAAAGGCACCCTATAGCTCTCTCAAGTGGAGGCCCTTCCAATATCAATGGCATGAGCAAGTAATTGCAGGGCTGCACCTTTACCTTTTCCGAAAAACTCGATGTTGACCTAACGAGAAAAAATTTACCCGTAAAAACAAAGTTTTTCACTATAAATCCTTTATATGCGTGGCGGCTAGAGTCCTCTCGTCCTCTGGCTTGAGATGGCTGCCACCTATGGGTCAGATGATTGCCTGCCACCATTAAGCAATTGGTAATTAAATATAATTTATTTTTTCCTAAAAACTGTAAAATTTTGGAAAAAAAATTTCACGAAAATAAATTGTCATGCACAACGAGTCTGTTTGCAAAATGTCAGCTCAATTGGATCACGGGAAGTGGGTTAAAAAACGACCAAAAGATTTGCACGGTCGTAAGCGCGCAAGCAAGCAAGCAAGTGAACTTAATATAAAGGATTTAAAAAGGCACAATATCTGTTGACTTGCCAGGTAACTTGGAGGTGTTATTTAAGATATAGAATACATACTGTTGTTGTTTTACATTTTGTATAAGAGTAAAGCTTTCATAGGAGCTTATAACGTTTATCTATTGTCACTCTATCCTACTGGGTAGCACTGTGGGCAGCTATCAACTCCATTGGGAAGCCGTAAATATAAATCTCGGCCCAATCAACCAGAAACCCATCATCCCTCTGGGGTTCATTAATAAATTAGCACTTCGTGAGAAGTAAACAGTTTTTTTTCCCCGACAAATAAACTGGCAGAGTTTCCACTGAATGCCAATGTAAATGAGCACAGCCCAGTAATCATTTTGATATTGAGAACATATTGATGGGACTTCAATCATAAATTTTACAATACATTCAAATACTGCACCGTTACAATTAACACGAGTGCCTAACTTAAAAACTATATAATAAAAATACACACCCACTGATTGCTCGAAGACCTATTGGTGCAGTTATATATTTATAAACGTATGTGTTGATTGTAATAACATGTTAAAATTAAGTGCTTTTACAAAGCTTAATTAAAACTTAAATTTGCAACTTCACTGTTCAAATTCACACTTTGAATGTCAAGAGTATTCATGGCTACTCCATGTACTGCACTTTTTACCAAATATGACGAAAGGGCTCAACAGTTTTAAACTTTTTTGACATAACAATTACCCAAACAATGCACGAGACCAAGACTACTTCAACAAGGAAACAGAGAGAGAGTGCCTAAGGGCCTCGATACACGACAAAATATTAGGATGTTGACTGTAAACTCAAGCGAGGGTTCAGCTACCCAGGAGCATGATGATGTGAAGCTCACGTCAAGGGTCTGAGCCAACAGTGCCGAGAGCCTAGATGTGATCTCGTGTAACAATACATGGTCACAACATAGACACCAACACGTGCACAAAACAAGTGTACAAAATTGATTGTTTTTTGCACGTTATTTGATTAAGGGCAACTGCGATACATATTAGGGACTGCAGAGGCAATACAGTATAGGCAGAGACAATAACACTACAATAAAGCCTTTAAAAAAACTGTCTTGTGCCTTGGGATGAAGAGCTACTGCCCTATGTATTGCCCTAGTAGACATTTTTTTAAGTAAGATCGTGTTTAAGACGTAGTAGGCTTTCGCGACCAATATCATCCATAATAGAGGTTTTTGGGTTAGATCGCGTAAATATATAAATGTGTCGTTAAAACCCGCCACCACCCAACACAGCTAACTAGTAAGGGTTGTCACGTAAACAGAACATGCCAATTCGTCACTAGTACAGCACACCGGTGTGTTGGAGAGCCAAGCCACAACATTTACAATCTGAGTATGACGTTTCGCCAGTAATTACAACTAGCTTCAAGATAGTGTTATTGGAGATGTTGGTGCGGTGCTTTCAATCTGCAGTCTAAAATAATAATCATATTGAAAACCTTGTTGTGAAGCAAATCATTCTTTACAGGTCATGAAGAAGCACTATCAAGAGCTGCGTAAGCGATGCCTGTCAAAGCGACATCAGAACTGCTTCTGTGGTGTCATCTTCCAAGGCTGTGTCTTACATCACAACACGAAGTCCCGCTAAAGAGGCAATGCGATTCATTGCATGACTCCTACTGTAGTACAGAGGATTTCGCGGTTAAGCCATGTAGATTTCCAATGTCTTTTCGTGTTGTTCGCTAGGATGTCCAACGTCCCGCCCCGCGTGTCAGAGAACTTGCTTCAAGAAGCTTCAAAAAGCTTCCAGCACGTGCAGAGAAACGTCGGGCAGCACGCCGAACATCACGCGGTGCAATCCGAAAACACGTCGGAGAGCTATTATACGACCTCGTGGTCACATATGGGACACAAGGGGTGATAAAAGCATGCAGTGATCACGATTTTGGCAATAGAGGTTTGATAGTGTGGGTGGGTAACTGGTTGTGGGTGGGAGTGGGTGGGTGTGGGTGGGTGTGGGTGGGTGTGGGTGGGTGTGGGTAGGTGGCTGTGTGGATGGGTGGGTGGCTGTGTGGATGGGTGGGTGGGTGGCTGTATGGATGGGTGGGTGTATGGATGGGTGGCTGAGTGTGGGTGGGTGGCTGGGTGTGGGTGGGTGGCTGGGTGTGGGTGGGTGGCTGGGTGTGGGTGGGTGGGTGGCTAGCTGGGTGTAGGTGGCTAGGGGCGCCAAAGAGACAAAATGTTAACTACCTCGCCTGGTATACAAGAGGTTGTGGGTTCGATCCTGACCCCGACGTCTGTATATTTGAAGTTTGCGTGTTCTCCCCGTGTTTTTTTTGTTCTCCCTGTGGTCATGTGGATTTTTCTCTGGGTCTTTAGGTTTTTTCCTCCACATTTATAAACATGCGTTTAGAGTATTTGGCTGCTATAAATGTCCACATGATAGCAACTTTGTTGAGTTATTATTTGGGGCCAGGTCGCTCCTGAAAAAGAGCTATACAGCTCAGTGGGCCTTACTTGGTAAAATAAAAAATTGTTTAAAATGATTTTGGTGCGAGTTGGTAGCTGAGGGTGGCTGGGTGGGTGGCAGTATGGATGAGTGGCTGTGTGGGTGGGTGGCTGGGTGTGGGTGGGTGCGTACGTGCGTGCGTGCTCACACCTGGAGAAGCCCTTCCCACACCACAGGCAGGAGCAGACCTTGCCATCGCCATCCTCGTGCGTGCGCAGGTGGTAGCTCATGCGGTCCTTGCGTTTGAAGCGTTGCTTGCACACAGGGCACTCGTACGGCCGTTCATCCGAGTGCGATAGCTTATGCCGCTTCAGGTGGTAGAAGTCACGGAAGACCTTTCCGCACACGTCGCACGCGTGCGTCATCCTCCCCTCCCTGCGCGTCGTCCTGCATACACAGCACACAGCACGTGGTTATCAGGCGGCAGCACAAAGAAGAAGGGAGGGAGGCTGTCGTCCACCGCTCCCGTTCTATTACCCCTGCGTTCCAGTGCTCACGGCCGCACACAGGGGTGAGGCAAGGGCCCACCTCCCCCATATGAATAAGCCTGAGATTTTTACATGCTAACTTTTAGTAAATTTCAGTTGATGCGCCGGATAAAAAAAAACGTACGGAAAAGTCACGAGCATACGGTATCTTTGAAATTAAATAAAGCGCCAAACCAATTGTGTTTATACAGCCATTTTCAATATTTCATGGACTTTCTTCATATTCACGATTTCCATGACCTCCGTGATACAATTTTAGCCTTAGTTATGCACCACTGCAATTGTGCAAGGCACCATTCTTTAACTTGGTTGATCAGCTGTCACCGGTTATCGTGTATGCCACAGGTGGCACCATGCTTAAAGCACAACACTCACAAGCCCGAAGCTCATGAGTTCAAATCGTGGTTGGGGGTCAACTAAACCAATAATTTATCTGAGGTTGATAAAAATAAGTAACAATTAATAAGATAACAATGATCATCTTATGCAGACACCGCCCCTGCCACCATAGAATTTTACAACAGAAATAGTGCAAACCTGACAATGGAGACATTGACTTTTGACTTAAATATCTTGGCAAAGGTGTACAAACGAAAACTGTCAGCAGTTTTCATTAACACTGCCTAACTACGTAAAAAAATAGATAGTTGGCAAAAAATTCTGGGCATTGACCCTTCTTCAGAACAGAGAGATGATGCTTAACGGATATGAGTTCATTGGTGCACTCCACAGATTGTATTAGGCAGTGGCAAGTCAAACTTAAGTTCAACAGGCCACTGGCAAACGTTCTGACCAGAAGGCCAGGATGCCTGCATTCTTTTCAAAATCGCAGCACTGTCAAGAGAGGCCTAACAGGTCACCTGGTAAGGTTGCATTCACTAAGAATGACCGTGCACCACAAACACTGCCACCAGGTTCATGATATAATCCAGCATGCTGAGGGCCCTTTAATGACCAATTGGTGCAAACCTTTCCTCCCCATTCGAATGTGTTTTCCCTATTGCTTACTGAAGCAAAAATGTACGTACAAAATGGAATGTTGTACCATCACCAGGAGCCCCCCCCCCCACATTTAAGTTTTTTTTGTAGCTATGGTTGCTTCTACTGCCAGCTTGAAGATTATCTATACAAAGTGTCATATACTGTTACCCAACTACTACCGTCTCTGGTTGCCAAAAGGGTTCTGCTGTATTAAAAACACGAAACATAAAAAAAAATTGCTCGATTCATGTAAAAACACAGAAAAAATAAAAACAATGTGTGTTAATTGAAGATTGTTTTTCAATTATTAAGTATCTACAATTAAAAAAAAGCATTGTTTAAATTGTGAAAGTAAAAACAAGTGAGATACCTGGACAAAAGTGTGAGGAAAAGATAATTTACAAAGAGCTATGACAAAAGCCCAAAGACAAAACAAATACAATGAATGCACAAAAACCACACATACAACGATGAAACCTAACCTAGCAGAGGACCCAACTTGCTCGATGAACCACACATCATTGCAAGTACATTCCGTGCCCTGTGGCTTTTCTCGGCAAGCTCAGAGCAACTGTGTCTGGATCAATCCCAAAACGTACAACGCACTTGTCAACTTAGCCATAGCAACAGCGTAAAGCTGATCAAGGCCAGGCTAGTGACCCCGTATCTGCATTAAGGCAATAAGAGGCATTAATGTCTCCGATTCCGACACAAGTGTTCATTGAGCCTTCAGCGTCCGATGATACCTCTTGGGCACGTAACAATTGTGCCCAGTCGATTAACTTGCTTATGGCGAGGTGAAAATCACGCAATAATGTCGTCCCCTCTGTGCGTGTCCGCTTATTTACAGTCAGACGTATTACTGCCATGACAAGTGCAACTTGGTTTATACGTAAGTATTCTTCTGAGGTCCAGGTCTTAAGACTTTCCCACGTAAAAGAGAACATTGCACATTTCTAGCGCTAACTTAATAGGGACAAAAAAGAGCTGTATAAACTTCACATGCTGGCAACTTCAAATATTTTTTAAGTCTCTGAGTCGCGACGCACCACCCATGACCATGTTCAACACCACCAGGTACATACACTTCTCTACATCTGGTATTCCTATATTCAGCAATGACTTCCTATATTCAGCAATGACTTTAGCCTTACATATTTAAAACAGCTTTTCAAAGCAGCAATTATGCATGGTTTGTGGAATATCGTGTTACTTGACACATTATTTAAATTCCCACCTCCAGCCACACAGTTTTAAATGCACACTTTAAATTCCCCTGTGATCCTCAAGCCCCACGCATGCATTTTTAGAACGTGGCCGATTTGACTCCCTGCCTTTGTTTGCCGAGTTGTCTAGAAACACTGCGCTCTCTCATTCCGCTAATCAGCGGAGGTAAAATTCATAACGTCTATGCAATCAGTGCCAATGGCATCACCCACATTTGTCTACTTAACCAAGACGCCATCAGACATGAACACACGTAAAGGCTCCATTTTGTCACCAGAATGCGCAAGTTTTTTCAAAGTAAATTTGATGATGAGATTCCATGCCAAGGCCAAACAAAGTCTGCACTTGGATAAGCCTTTGTTTCTGACAGATGGAAAAAAATGGTGTACCAAATGGTGTAGCATTTCCAAGAAACCCCCCCCGCCATAATTTATGCATCTCAACAGCTGTATGGCATAGATGGGAGTTAAAATTAAAGATATTGAGTGAGAAACAGATTGCCAGGTCGTCCATTTAAAATGCTGAACATCTCCAAGTGTCTCATACTGCACGGAGTGACTAAGCTGCTGCATCTTTTCAGTCTGAAGCTCTACCCAAACTATGAATGTGAACCATCACACACGGGGACACTGTGTCTCAATTACGCATCCTGGCAATGACATAAACGACAGGCAGATAGACAAAGACACACAGAAGCGGAGACATAAATATATAAATAAAGTGTCGTGTGATTTACTGCGTTTACAAATTAAGCTGAGATTAGAAGAATGTTTTATCTTGATTTGTTGCCAACAATGGCAACAAAATACCTTGAAATGTACCTTTCAGTTGTTGTGTAGAGAATAACGCCATGCCAAATCAATGGTGAAACAATATTTAAATTGTGTACATCATAGAATGACAAAGCTAAAGGTAACAACCAGCACACCTTGGACCTAAAATGATTGAATACAAAAAACCTATGCAGTTGCCTATGACTGTGAATTTCAGATCCTAGTGTGCTTTGCTGGTAGTCCAGAATTTAAAACGAAAAAAAAACCTGTTCAGTGTAAACTTATATCGAAAGACCTATAAAGGAAAAATACTACATATTTTAATCTCCATAATCTGATACGTATTAAGTGAGCAAAATATATTTGACTGCAGAACCCACATTTGTTATAAAGCCCAGAAACTAACACCGTTAGTTATGTTGTAATTATCATGATAAGCAGTTATTTTTTTACTCCAGATGAATCTCTTCAAGATGATGTCTGAAGTGTTTAAACATACATGGTCAATTTATTGAATGTGGGTGAATTCTGGAATTCAGCCAACGCAAAATAACAGTGCATACCACAAAAAAGCATGCTTTTATGATACTTAGACCAAATACAACCCTCATGACTGACATGTGGAGAGGCCCCTTTTCCAGCAGTGGCTAAGCAAGGGCTGTAAAATATTATTAGCCCCAAAATGAGGCCCACTGGAAGTCAATGGGGCACGTGGCCACTGGGAATCCTTAACAACGGTCAGCCGCCCAGGCATGGTCAACAACTGGGTGCCTGGTGTCTGACCATTCCTCAGGCGCAGCGATTCAAACTTGACGCAGGTGCGAAGACACTGCGGCACCACTGAGCCAAACAGAGGCATTTTCATACCTGGCCGGAGGCCAAGTCTCGTGGAACAACCCAAACACGGGCCCCTGCTGGGACGTGCCTCCCTCGACCCCTGGACTGCCCGGCTTCTTTTTGAGGCCTCGGTTGTTGATGATCGCCTTCTTGTCTTTCCTCTCGTTCCCCGGAGACGGCAGGCCCTGGTCTCCGTCCAACATAGTCCCGCCGGCCGCTGACGCAGCTGCAGCGGTAAGGGCGGCCGAGGTGGCGAACGCCTGCGCCCGACCGCCCAACGCGGCCAGGGCGGCCTCGCCAAAGCTTCGCCGCCGCTCCACCTCGCCCTCTTCGGGGTCCTCGCCGCCGTCACCGCCCTTTGCCGAGCGAAGCATGCCGCTCGCGTGGAACGACGACAGGTCCATGGGGTCGTCCGAGTAGGGCGGCGCATCGGGCGGGTCGGCTCCGCTCATGGCGAAAGAGGAGTAGAGCACGCCGAGGGGGCTCACCATGTCCACCATGGTGGGCACACCGTAGACGTGGCGCGGCGAAGAGGGCGGCAGCGGAGCGTTGCTCCTCGTGTGGCGCATCTCGTGCCGCCGCAGGTGGTAGCCGTCGCGGAACTCCTTGCCACAGTGCGAGCACACAAACTGGCTCTTGCTCTTGATGCGGATAAGTGAGAGGCTCAGCTCGGGGTTCTCTGTCAGGATCTCCTCCGAGGTCTCCCTGCCGTGCGTGCTCACCACGGGCTGGCCATGCACCTCTAAGAAGGCGCGCTTGCGCGGCCGGCCACGGCCCCTTTTGATCATCTCGTTGGGCATTGGTTGCGTGAGCGGTACCATGGACGGCAGCAGACTCCTTCCACGAGTTCTGCACCTCACTTTTCCCTTCCCCTTGCCCTTGCCGCGCGTAGCCACCACACCCTGCTGTTCCCGGGCCTGCGAAGATGCCGCGTCCTCAGGACTCTGTTCGAACGGCGACGGGACCCCAGCTGCACGCTCGTCGGCCCGGTCACCCCCCTCACCGTTGCCCGGCCACGTTGCCGCGGCAGCCTGCGGCGTCGAAACATCCCCATCTCCCCTCAGATCGAGCGCGTCGGTCTGATCGCGTGCGCACGAATTGAGCACCGTGGCCGCGTCCTTGGAGGGGGGCGATGACGACGACAGCACGTCCTGCTGGCTGCAGGGTTGATCCCCACTTCCATCTTGGCTTTGCAAGGAGGAGGGAGCAGCAGCGGTGGCCCCGGATCCTTGAATCTCACCGTCTCGCTTGGCCATCTCGACGCTGTCATCCTCATCCTTGGCTGACGCCGACGCACGGGCCCCATCCAGCGCCTGGCGCAGCACCATGTCCGGCAGGAAGCCCAATGCCCTGAAGTAGCTTTCGCGTGCGCGGGGCACTCGAATCTGCACGTTGGCCTGGCGGATCATCTCCTGGCAGATGTCAATCACCGAGCCCATGACGAGAAAACGCGCGGCCGTCATGAGCTCGGGGAAGATCTCGAGGCGCACGGTGAGCTGCGACGTGTAGGCGAAGTCGAGGATGTCGCGGAACACCACGGAGCTGATCGTGTGCATCTCCACCTCGGACGGCGGAGGCTCTTCTGTAGGCGAGGCCTGGTAGTGCTGCTGCTGCTGTTGTTGTTGTTGTTGTTGATGCTGCTGACCCTGCGGCTTGTGCTGGCTCTGAGCCTGCTGATTCAATTGCGGCTGTTGGCTCTGTTGAGCCTGCGGCTGCTCATTCTGCTGCTCGTTCTGCTGCTCATCGTTCTCCTGAGGGTCAGGGGCAGCGTCCGCAATGCCCGTCTCCGACACCGGCTCAGTCTCAACTCCGGCACCAGCGGCGATCCCGCCCACGGTCACAGTCGCGGTCGCGTTCGCCACCCCGATCCCGACCCCGACTCCAAGGCCGCAACCGCTGAGACTCGCCTCGAAGTATCCGCTGCAGGCCGCGAGCACCGCCCTGTGCGCCGGGAAGCGCTCGTCGCCCACCTTGACCACCACGTCGCAGAAGCGTCCCGCCTTGCGCTGAGCGTTCAGACGCTCCAGGATGTCGGCGCTGTGCCGGTGGACGCGGTACAAGTACCGGCTCCGCGGCTCCGCCTCCATGGCTCTCTCTCTCCGCTCGTCGTTCGCAGCTCCTGCTGCTCCTGCTGCTGCTGGTGGTCGGGAAGGCTGTGGACAAAAGCGAGGGCGGAGAGAGCGGAGGGCGAGGGGAGGAAGACGACGATAACAACAACAGCGGCGGCGGCGGGCAGGAGGAGATGGTTGCCACCATTACGCACCCAACCAACATGGCGCGGCTCAACTTTGACCCCGGGTCACCGGGCGAGACCATTGGCACACGAAACCCCCCCCACCCCACACCACTCAACACCACCCACACACAACACACACACAAAACGAGACTTTTACACGGCTATTAATGTTTGTTTTCCCATGCCCTTGTTGTTTGATTTGCATCCCACTGTGATATGTGCACACAGCGTTGGTGTACGGTGTTTTTATGCAATATTTTGCCGTCTTTTCTTGGATTTTCAATTTTGCACCCGATTCAAGAGCCAAATGGCTCACAGGGCTATGCCTAATAAATAAACTTGAAATGAACTTGTAACGTTATTAACCGTTACGTTGTTACGCCGCTGGTCTATTCTCAATGTACTCTGGGTTTTGTGTGTTCGTGTTTCACGTGTGGCAACGTAAAGTTCCGTTTTGTGCGTCGTGCGGATTGTTCATTGTTTTTTAGTTTTCTCCGGTTTGTTGTTGTGATTGTCGCACACCCACAGCATTGCAGTTGCTTGCACTTACTGCACAATGTTTACAAAAAGGGGGAGAGCTTTTCATGGACATCGCCTACCCCGCATGCACCCCTGTCGCAAGCTCGCCGGTGGTACACGCCGTGACGTCACGCGCTGGATCGATTCCTCCGACCCACCCCCACCGCAATTCGATTCGAGTCGTGCGTGTCTGTTCGGAGGAATCGATTACCCAAGTCGATACCCACGTGCTACCCCCGGTGGTCATCATTGATGGCTTTTTGAGATAATGAGTTCAATATTGCTGGGTTATACATGAACATTATAATTTAAAAAATTGGGAATTACAAAAATATGCTTTTGTCAATATCTAGCGAGGGAAAAGCAGGGTGTGATTAAAGTTAGCAAGTTACCTCTGAGCTGCCCCTACTGGACATGTGTGGAAAATAACTTTATATCTTATCGAAATCCTCCAGAATAAATAGATATTCTGATTCTATGCATCTCTTCGTGGCCGTGTGCCACCTGATATTGTCTCTGTTCTCTATCCCTGCCCCCTCCTCTCGTCCTCTTCGTCCCCAATCTTATCTCTGTCTCTCTCTGTCCCTCCTCCCTGTGACCAATCTCGTTTTCGGTCCTCCCTCCTGACATCCCTCCACTCGAATCAAATTCCCTTGTAGACTAAGCAACACTGCCCATAGCGCAGTATTGAGTAATACTGCCCATAGATTCAGCACTGCCCATAGACTCAACACTGCCCCATAGACTCAACACTACACAAAGACGCAACACTGCCCATGGACCCAACACTGCCCATAGACCCAACACTGCCCATAGACTCAACACTGGCCATAGACCCAACACGACCCATAGACCCAACACTACCCATAGACTCAACACTGCCCATAGACCCACCACTACCCATAGACTCAACACTGTCCATAGACCCAACACTGCCCATAGACTCAACACTGCCCATAGACTCAACACTACCCATAGACCCAACACTGCCCATAGACTCAACACTGCCTATATACCCAACACTGCCCATAGACTCAACACTGCCCATAGATTCAGCACTGTCCATAGATTCAGCACTGCCCATAGACTCAACACTACACGTAGACTCAACACTGCCCATAGCCTCAATACTGCCCATAGATTCAGCACTGCCCATAGACCCAACACTGCCCATTAACTCAACACTGCCCATAGACTCAACACTGCCCATAGACTCAACACTACCCATAGACCCAACATTGCTCATAGACTCAACACTGTCCATAGATTCAGCACTGTCCATAGATTCAGCACTGCCCATAGACTCAACACTACACGTAGACTCAACACTGCCCATAGCCTCAATACTGCCCACAGATTCATCACTGCCCATAGACCCAACACTGCCCATAGACCCAACACTGCTCATAGATTCAGCACTGCCCATAGACTCAACACTACACGTAGACTCAACACTGCCTATAGACTCAACACTACACATAGACTCAACACTGCCCATAGATTCAACACTGCCCATAGATTCAGCACTGCCCATAGGCTCAACACTACACCATAGACTCAACACTGCGCATTGACCCAACACTGTCCCCGCACATTAAGAAGTCCCCCTCCTTAACATCATTCCTTTCCTCTCTTAAAGCCTCACTTCTTCTCCATTTCCCATTTTCTTCCCGTCCCTCCCCTTTCGTGATCCCTAAGTACCCTCTATCGCTGTATCCGATTAGCTATAAAACTGGAGGTATCCGAAGAGCTATAAAGCTCTTTTCACATGTCCAGAAGACCACTCATTCTTCAAACCTAGTAGCACGCACCTGCCATCTAAATCATTCCATTCCGTGTCACCGTTGTGTAAGCGATCTCAAGTGCCTTGCGTGCAGGTATTCTATAAATATAAATTATATTAGATGCGTAAATACACAAGGTATGTGTGAAGGTGCAGGCCGATAATTGCTTGCTCCACACCAATGCTGGTGGAAGGGGGCTCCAATCTAGAGAGAGAGCTCTCGAGAAGCCCTCTAGGGCAGCGGTCCCCAACCTCTTTGGCACCAGGGACCGGTTTCGTGGAAGACAATTGTTTCACGGACCGGGGGAGGGGGGGTCATCATTGGGTCTTTCTCCCTTTTCAAAGAAGCTCTCCAGCGACGTTTGTTTTTTACTCATTTTGGCTAGGGGTTAGCAGCTTGTGGGCTTACCAAAACTGTGGCTGAGACAAGTGCGCGTTGCGGGAAAGAGGCGCGGATGGAAGTGGTGAATAATAAAATCATGGACGGGCCACGTGCGGACTCACCGCTCTCACCTGCTGTTGTGTGGCCCGGTTCCTAACAGGCCACGGACCGGTTACCATCCGCGGCCCGAGGGTTGGGGACCCCTGATCTCGCGGGTTTAATGAGGTTATTTTGACCTACTGTTCCACACGCTGGCCAGAGCACACGTCTTGGAAAATAACATACAAACGTTTGTGCCAGTTTCGAAGGCGACATACCAATAATAATCATGCAATTTATTCACCGTAATTTGTTATTGCTCGGAATAAATCGGAGCAAATTACAAAACAAACGTGCGTCTCAATATATTTAGCATAACTTTGAATAGTTTTTGCTTTCAAAAATTATTTTTTGTTTTTTTATCCAGCACGTAAGTTACATTAATGACAAAGAGCTGCGTGCAATCGTATATATCCATCAGGAGGGTGCAGCCATCAGGCCGCCGGTTAAATTCGATCTCCCGGCATGGCAGTAGAAACTGCCCAATTTTCCTTAATTCCCTCCGCCTCTGCCCACCCAGCTGTTTAGATGGGTGCACCGCCGTTAAGTCAATGGGCAGGTTGCATATGGTGAGGTTACGTGTAAGTGCCCCCAAGATGTCTGGCCCGAGTGTAAGATTAGGGCAGAATACCCTCTAGATGGGCTCTCTAGATCTCCCTCTATGGGAGGACCTGCTGTCATCAGTGGCGTGAGCAAGCAATTGCAGGACTGCGTCGATACCTTTGTACAATCATTGGGGGGGGGGGGGAGTTGTTTCAACACCCACACCATAGTGTATATACATATTTGACCAATATTTTATCGATTGAATGGGTTCCGTTAAATGTAAATACAGCAGCAAAACTATACAGGATCTCAAGTGTCGATATGATATGCTAATGTACTGCTGTACATTCCACGAAAACTATGAGAGGCAAATACATTTTGAAAATGCAGTAATGGTGCAGCGCTTACTTGATTATATCTCCCATGATTAATTTTAAATTGCACTTTGCCTGCAATTCATCTTTTGTCATGTCTCATGCGACTGCAAAGATAAACTGGTGCACGTGACAAGAATCGTCCCTTCTATGTTCCATATATCCCAACCACGAAAATATGTTGTTCATCTGCGGTATTACACGTTTGATTTCATCATCTTTTTTCAAAGAGATAATGTAATATTTATAGTGGTGATCTCTGGAAGGCAGGCCATTCATTGCACATAATTACACCAACAGAATAAGGCCCCACGAGGCGTTGTGAAATTCCAAGCTAATCAAGCAGTGGCATTGCAATTATTACAGTTACAGGCTAACGGTGAGTCATGCTCCGTCCAAGTGTATTTTTTATTATATCGGATAAATGCAGTTTATTATTATTATCGCATATTACAATGATCTGCACACTGCATTAGCTTCATATTTAAGGCATTTATTGCAGTGTGCGGATTAGTGAATGTGCACTGTAAAAAATATTCTTAATTTCCCAGATCACCTTTACTATTGCTTGCTTGTTTTGCATACTTGATTTGTTTTTTATCACAAAGTTTGTACGATAATTACACGTTGGCCTTGTCTGAGCTTTCTGTAACTTGTATTTTAATTGGACACTCACGTAGTTTTATATAATGATTGGCATGCAAAGATGCATCGATTCAAATCAATTCGACATTCATGATATAAATCCTGCTTTTCAGAATACAGAACTCCTCTTATCCAGAGTGATGTGTTGGGATTATTCGAAAAATGTTGTCTGCATTTCCACAGGCACCTTAAAAATATAAACCAGTGCAGTAGGCCACTTTTGGTATTCTCTCCTACCACAGAACTGACCACTTCATTTATTTTACTCAGGAAACAATTACGAATCTCAAATAAGCAATGAAGTGACACCCATCCTCACTGGTGGACCTGAATCAGTAATGGAAATTCTAAATTCCCATGGCACTTAACAGTTTATCTTTGGAACAACCACTGTTGACCTCCACAAAGTGGCACTTATTTCATCAAACCCAGAGACATAGATGACTGGGTCGGATCCTCACTCGGGACATGATCTCACAACCATCTGGTTATGAGCTAAGCACTATCATCGCATGCTGGGTTGTAAAAAGTGGTCGCCTGTAAAAAACGGATTGCTACCTGCGTAGCATTTTGTACGTTTGCACCAAAGGTGTGGATGGCAGCACATGCATTATTATTGATTCCGATTGTCATCACGCGCCGTGCCCACCTCGGCCCCTTATCTCGTTCGGCGCGCAGGCAACATGGGTCGCGTACGCACCAAGACGATCGAGAAGGCGGCGCGGGTGACAATCGAGAAGTACTACACCCGCCTGGGCAATGACTTCCACACCAACAAGCGCGTGTGCGAAGAGGTCGCTATCATCCCCAGCAAGCCGCTCGGCAACAAGATCGCGTGGTATGTGACCCATCTGATGAAGCGTATTCAGCGCGGCCCTGTCCGTGGCATCTCCATCAACGTGCCCGAGGTATCGGCCCTCGACCATGAAGTGATTGAGGTTGATCCGGACACCGAGGAGATGCTGAAAGTGCTGGACTTTGGAAACCTGCCCAACCTGCAGGTCACTCAGCCGATTCTGGGCATGGCCTTCCGGTCGCAGCGGATCTAAGACGCATTCATGTTGTGAAATATAAAATAATGAAATCCATACTCTTTGTTTTTTCGGTAATGTCACGTAGGTTAAAAAATAAAACAATTAATTAAATCACGACGTTTCGGATACAGTAATTTTGCTGTGACGTTCCACCTGAAGACGGAGGCTTGTGTTGCCTCCGAAACGTCGTGATTTCATTTAGTTGTTTTCTTCTTTCACCTACGTGACTTTACCGAAAAAACCAAAGAGTATGGATCCTTGCAGTCACGAAAGCTTCAAATCTAGAATAAAATCCATGCTCGACTGCAGCATCGGTGAGCGATAACGAGCTGAGTGAGGCAAGTGAACTTTGACACAGCAGGAGACACTGGACCGACTGAGTGGGCCGCTCGCGACCAACTCTCCGCATGTCGTGCAGGTTGGCAGTGGTGCCCATAGACACGTACTGGCTAAGGCAGATTGCAGGTGACTTGTGCCCTCCCACATACAAACGTGGAATGTTTTGTAATACCGTAGGAAATGAACAAGGAGTGACACTGCAGATGAGGCACATAAGGTCAAAACGATATTCAGAGATTTGTTGCTTAAAAAATCGTTACTGGATAATATTATATTCTTGGTTGTTTCGGTAAAGTCACGTAAAAGGGAAATAATATGTTTAATTTTTATTATTTTATTATTTCCCTTCTCCGCGAATCCCTGCAGTCACGAAAGCTTTAAATAGAAAAATGGATAATATTAGTTTGAGAAATCAATGGGCCGATGAACTAAAATGTATCATTTATATGTGAAGACACAATCTAGTTCTGCTTTTATATACGTGATTTAACCATAATACCCTACGACACATAATGAGTTTGTCTACAATACGATCTTTTCGTTGAACATGGTCCCATCGTTAAGGTGCAGTGCACCTGCTGATAACGTCTGCAAACTCAGAAGCATTGGTTTAACAAGAATGACTTTCCTGATGAGACCCAGAAAGACAAAACCGGTCCTGAGTATACTTGCTTAAATAAATACTGCGGGACAATATTGGTCAGGAAAGCCAACAGGCCAATAGACTAAAACATATTTCTTTCTAAGTGGAAGCACAGAACGGAGTTTTACTGATGCAGTCCTGCGCTGTGTATTTTAAACCTGGGCTCACACGCCCAATACGATTCATAATTGGAGTCCCTGAAGCAGTCATAACTTTAGCACGTTTAATTCACGTGACACTTGTATTCATGGCTGTGTCGGATGGAGGAGGGTTTACTCCACATTTTTACACGACTTAACCCCCAAAAAATATTAATTACACTGTATATGTTGTATCCATAATTCCCCACAAGGCGTAATGAGTTTGCAGTGAATTTAGCTGACTCAGGGCATACACGGACAGCTGCAAATGTGCACGACTCAGATAACAGGAGCAGAAAGCAGAGCGCCTCATCAGCCCCCACAGGTCACGTGCCCTGGCGGATCAATGCATGTAAACAAGAACAGCTGAGGGCACCTGCAGTGTGACTTGAGTCAAAGACGGTGCCATAAAATATATTTAATGCATGGATATTTAATAATTAAAATGGAACATTTTAATAAGATGACACTCCTCGGTGTCTATGACACGAGCAGCATCTGTCACTCAGTCACAAAACAACACTTGATTATAATGTTTCCCACAATTAAAAATTGTATTTGCTTCCGCAGACCTTTACTGCCATGACTTAAAGTTGCAGTTTATTTGATGTCCTCTATTATGTTATTTCAGCTTGAGAATTCCTTGAGATGGAACATCTCGTTTGCAAGGGTGTCCGTGGTGTCAATTCAAACGTACAAAGCAAACACATAACCAAACATACGCAAACATTGTTAATCTATCACTTGTAAATATGCCTTTATAAATGAACATCAAACCCAGTCAAACACATCGATAAATATGTAATTAAATGGTACACACCACCAGTTCAAATCGAATGTACTCTGATGAATGATGTAATTAGATCAGTGTGTTGCGAATGACCCATTGATCATAACCTGTTCTGCCCTGCTCTGAAGAAGGCACAGACTCAAATACACAGATCAGCACCACATACCGCGCAATGCCCCTATTTACGTATTCCCCTTTTACGTCGTTTCGCAAACAACATGACCCGATTTACGTCGCTGACAGCATCGTCCGTCCTTTCTCGTTATCCGTCGCCTCTCAGCCTTCGCCCTCCACCTACCCTGGACACCAACTACTTTGCGTCACGAATATATACATTGAGTGCACTCTAAGAGTGCAATATTTTATTGACGTACCGTGTTTTCTTTTTGATAGTGGACTGTATCTCGTTGTACTCTGTATAATTTGTGCTAAAGGTTACAGCTGAACACTTTTGAGTGCAGTGTCATTTGGTCATTTCATTCAATGCAACGTTGTGGGCACGCGATCCTCCTACGCGTGCTTTAAGCGATAAGGGTGTCTATGTGGCTAAGAGACGGCGTAAAAGTGTTCCTGTACATATCGTAGAAGTGAAAGTTCGATGTTATTCGCCACTCCTGTGAGTGAGTGTGTGGGGAGCGGTGGCGCAGTGGTTAGCCCGCTGCACTATGACCCCCGGCGGCTCGAGATCGATTCCCGCTCAATGCCACCAACACCGGTGAGGATTATCTGAACCGGTCCTGGGCCTCCCCTAGGTCGACTCGGTCTCAAATGAGTTACCTTGTGCGGTGTGTAGAAAAGGCGGCCGGGCGAGGTGTTGGTCACCCACGCCCAAGTGTGCCGTGTCGGCCTTCATAGGTGCTCGCTAACAGCACTTGCCCCAACAGTCTGTTAAGGCTACACAGGGGATCTTTGTCATTGTTTTGGATATACGAGTGAGTGTGTCTTTTTTTGTTTTTTTATGTTACCATTGCTTGCTATGACCCAGAACTTCCCGAACTATTGTCAAATATTACCCATTTTTTTACGCAAGAAAATGCCTACGTATGTACTATATGTTGAACTTCATTCGCACCGTACGTAGCCAACCGTGCCAATGGGAGGTGCGGGGGAAGAACAACAAACTAAACATTAAAAAAATCAGTTCTAGATTTGAAGCTTTCGTGACTGCAAGGATTCATGCTCTTAGGTTTTTTCGGTAAAGTCACGTAGGTAAAAATGTTTTTACTAAAAGTAATAAAAAAAAATAATTAAAAAAATAACTATTATTACTTTTAGTATATTTTTTTTACCTACGTGACTTTACCGAAAAAAAACCTAAGAGTATAGAAAATCAGTTTTAAAGAAATGAGTTTTCAATCTAGATTTATAAGTGCAACGCTCCAGTGACTTGCTAATATTTAAAGGAAGAGCATTCCAGACGGCCGCAGAAGTGCATCTAAAAACGCGCGATGCATTGCCCGGTTTTTGTTCGATGCCTCGCCAAAAGCCGCTGCAAGGATGACCGTAGTTCGCCTGATGGTGTTATGCTTCTTGACGAGATCAGCAAGGAATTGTGGTGAAATAGTGGCAAAGACAATGTGCTTACTGGTTGCGAACTTATCTGTGCCAGGAGATGGCAGTAGCGCGCGTGGATTTTGTCTGGCCAGGCATAAGCATGAAACTGTTGTGTCTAGATGCATGCACGTCTTCTTCTCATCTGTCACTCCACGTAAAGAATACGTATTTTATACAAATCCAGACGGATACATTGCTTCCTGGTAGTGCGTAATTTAAGGAGCACTTTTTCAACTTTTGCAATAAGGATTGTTATGTCCTCAGATAATGACTCTTTATCTATCAACGCCTCAATAAGTCTCACTACTAAAGCAGTTCCCAGTTAGATTTTCTTTCGTGGTCAATTCCTTGTTGGGTTAGTGTTAATATGTTTAAAATTAATGTTTAGAAACAGGTTGCCCTTTGATCAACAAAAAAAGCCAAATATGCAGTCTACTTTTTGAGGTTTTGAGTACTTTTTCAAAATAGGCACATTGAAATATTTAAAATGAATGTCAACATGATACATATTAGTGTTGAAATGAAAAATTCATTTTTTTCATCTCTTATTAGCACTTCTATGATCTACAATTTCTATTATCTGTGCTCCTCGATCGATCTGTCATGAGTATTTGCGACCTATTTAATTACATTTTAACGAAAATAAATTATATTTAAATAAAATTCAAGGTAAGGCCCACTGAGCTACATAGCTCTTTTTTCACACGCGACCTGGCCCCAAATGATAAATCAACGAAGTGGCTTATCATGTGGAAATCTATAGCAGCCAAATACTCTAAACGCCTGTTTCTAAATGTGGAGGGAAAACCCAGATGACCCAAAGAAAAATCTGTGTGTTTGTAAAAACCAAAACATTGCTATGTTCTTGCAATTCCACTATAAGCTTTCAAAATACTCTATATGCCAACAACTTAATAAGTCAAGTAGTGTAATAAAATTGAATGCTTTAAATCAGCGAACTGTATTTCTAACTTTAAAATTAACAAACTTTTCTGTTTTATTCATCTCACGCAAATGCTTACATTCTTAAATAACAACAGCTGCCAGAATAAAATATGTCACTTATATATCTTGTTGTTTGAAATACACCACGCTGTGTACACGTCCTGGATGGAAACTTGTTTGTAGTGATGCCATTATTGTTTTTATACATATCTGTTCCTGATATATGATACAGTGTTGCCACTTCGCATTCGTGTTTTTTGTCAGGATGCTCTGGCTTCTTTTCACATTAATTGGCCTCAAATATCTTAATACATAGACTACAGTGGTTGGGCAATTGTTGTCAGCACCTGGCTGAACACAACTCATTTGATAAAAAGACATAAATACTCTATTCATAACGTGCATTAATTATATATTTTAAAAAACCTGCAGTCGTATGAATTTCACCATGGAAAACTTGTAAATGCAGTACTTTCACGTGTTTACATTAAGCGAAGCCAATACGGGCCATTGTACTTAAACTCAAAGTGAGACGATGGAAACATTCATGTTTTCAACGCTGCCTCCAAGGAACGGAAAAGGGTGGTGGCGATGGGTGAAATTGTAAGAAACGGAAACTCTCCTCACGGTCTCTAGGCTCAACGGCCAGGAAAAGACGCACGGGTGTGTAGGCATATGTATGGCTTGCAAGTTGTGTTTTTTGGCATCGCAGAGCCTAGCACAGGCGTCAGTAGCATCCGCAGCCGCATGCGGCTCTCTAAGGACTGCTTCGTGGTTCCCGACACTATACTGTAATTGCAAAGTAAAAAAAGCCACCTAATTATTTGAGATGAACGGTGGAACGTCTAAAAGCCTAACAATAATTTGCAACGCGGCATTTACAAATCACTGTGCTTGTGCTGTTCTTAAAATAGAGATTACAAAAAAATATGGTTTGACGTTATTCGTTCAGTATATTCTTGTGTTCATATTCTTAGTTCTTTCGGTAAAGTCACGTAGAAGGGAAATAATAAAAATAAAACATGATACAAATTCTCACGACATTTCGATTGCAACACAAGCTATCATCATCAGGTGTGAAAACTACTGCAATAATTGTTTTAGCTGATGATGATTGCTTGTGTTGCAATCGAAACGTCGTGAGAATTTGTATTATATTTTATTTTTGTTATTTTATCATTTCCCTTCTACGTGACTTTATACCGAAAGAACCAAGAATATGAATCCCTGCACCCACGAAAGTTTTAAATCGAAATCTTGTGTTCAACTTTGTTGTCATGCTGGACTCCTGGCCCTAGCATGACAGCATTGCACTGTCGAGCTTAAATCACAACTGCCTAGCTAGGAGTCAACTTTGCTCCCTTTGTTCATCCGAATTAACTCGGTGACGTGAACTCAGGATGGTAAGATTTTTTTTGTTCTTAAGAATTCTCGGCAAAATATTTCGTAACTTCGTGTTAAACAGATGGAAAATTCGCGTGCGCACTCGTGCGTTAAAATGGGAAGGAACTTATTCAATTTGCTGCCTCACCCCCCCGCCTCCCTTCCAAGTGATTCGATGAACAATTAATGAATTCATCAATGAGTAACGGTCCTCCCATAACGGTCCCCGCAACCTCACAGCATTCCCTTACCCCCCATACGCTGACGTCAATCCCCGCACCGACGTGGCCAGGAGTAAGTCCGCCGTTAGACGATAATAATACCAATTCCTTATTTGATACAGCAAATCTAGCTGTGACGGTCCCACCTGATGACGGAGACTTGTGTTGCCTCCGAAACGTCGTGATTTATTATTATTATTATTTTATTTCTATTATTACTTTTATTAATTTTAATTTAATTTTTTACCTACGTGACTTTACCGAAAAAACCTAAGAGTATGAATCCTTGCAGTCACGAAAGCTTCAAATCTAGAATTAATACCAATCCCATTTATATTTAGCGATTCCCATCAAGGATCTCAAAGCGCTGTACAGGACAAAGCAGCAGCAGCAGATGAACATAATATTATATATACATTTTAAGAATCCAATTACTAAATGAACTAAAAGTTTAAGAAACGGAGGCATATAAATGTTATTAAGACGCATTTTTTTTTACGTCCACAAACTCAGAGATTTTGATATTTGGTGGAAGAGTGTTATATAGACTGGGGGCTACATGGGGAAAAAAGCTTGGTCACCCATAGACCAAAGCCTCGACCTGAGAAAGCAGAGAAGATCTGCCTCCCCAGATCTTAGGGACCCCTGACGGGACATTGGTGGTTGGAGATGAGGAAACATTGTCCGAGATGTGACAATACGTGATTGGCGGCTGGCAATGAGGTAACAACGATGGGGGAAGGTGGGGGGAGGGGGATTTTGGAGAAGGGGCCGTGGGGATAGGAGGGCACGTCGGTGGAGGGACGAGAGAGCTGTGCGTGAAGGAGGGAGCTGGGTGTGTGACGAAAATAAAATAAACGGACTGGAACCCTTACCCCTCTCAGCGTGTTGGTGAGTCGAGTTTCCTCTACAAATGTCACGATCATTGGAGGCCGGGGGAGGAGGTTAAAGGTAAATATGCCGGTGGGAGACACAAGCCCGTGGGAGTGAGAGAAGGGGGTGCAGGGGGATGGGGGTTATATACGAGCCTGTAAATATTCCATTGAAACCTCCTTTTCCAGTAGCAAAATATGATAATTGTTTTTTTACCCTTTATCTGGCAACAAAACTGACACCTTTTTTATACAAGGAGTCATGTTTGCATTGACCACAATACCAATTCTGATGGTGCGTTGTCTTTAAGTTGTGCGCCTTTTGGCGTCATCTGGTCCAACACCATGTGAGACTAGGCTCTAAGAAAAGCTGTCTCGGGTGTGGACCAATCAATTTCAAGGACAGTGCATACATTATCAGAGTTGTGTTTTTTATTTGCATTCCGACCGCAGGTATTGTGGTCAATGCAAACATGACTCCTTGTAAAAAAAAGTGTCAGTTTTGTTGCCAGATAAAAGGGTAAAAAAACAATTATCCTGTAAATATTATTGAGTTGTTTTTCCTTTATATCTTTGCACTGGTATACATTCAGCAGTTAATTGATTAGTATCGATTGTAAAGCGAATTGTGGCTGCATGAAATATCGAGTGTAAACATGTCGTATTCCGTCAGTTAAACCACACTGCAGACAACATTGACTGAGTCGACCGTGACCAATAATTTCAACTCACAATCTTAAGAGGCACTGCTATTCCCAACTGAATGGTTGGATCAGTGGTTCATGCAGTAATACACCGGATATTCTAACAGGTCTCGGTTTTTGTTATTTATCCGTTTACACGCGTTTACATTGAGTGGAATTTTCTTCATATAACCCTCATGTGAAATAATTTAACATTATGGGGCCGTCCATAAATGACGTCACGCACCTAGGGGGGGGGGGGAGTCAGACATTTGTGACGATGTGTGACGGGGGGGGGGGGTGAGAAATGTGACGTCACATCAAAATGCGCAACTTTAAATGAATATAGATTTGTTATAACAACACTCCTACAACATTAGAGTGCAGCGCCACATTAAATACGCACTACAATGACAATAGTTTAAAGCGATTTGAAGCATGTTTTATTTTCAAAATGGAAATGTTTTGGGGGGGGGGGCATAGCTTTGTGACGTCATATTTGAGGGGGGGGTCTGACTTTTTGTGTCGCCGTGTGACGAGGAGGGGGGGGGCAGAAATCGTCCAAAATCGCGTGACGTCATTTATGGACGGCCCCTGTCCAAGTTTGTGAACAAAGTAGATCCTTAGCAGATGTAGCCGGTCCGCCCTGTCCCTCTATTCCCACGCAGATCCTAACGAGGTGGAACAGGTCGGCTAAGTAGGCAATGAGCCATAAAGTTCGGAGACTAAGAGTGGATACTTCGCGTTGTGTTCTGTCCTGTGGGCGACTCCACAATAGCTGAGCACCAGAGGTTTGTCGAACGGCAAAACTTTCTTTCAAAAGTGCTCTGCAATAGCGACCACCCACCCTCGGCGCAACAACACCGCAGCTCAATCTCACCAGCACGGAATCCGCCCAAATCTAAATTGCGGGGACGTGCTTCGTAACTCGAATGTGCACGTGTGCTCTTGCAAGTGTAATTCCTGATGACCATTGCATTCACTTAAATTAAAATAAAAGCCGCACCTGGCTACACGTAACTTAGGTTTCTCATGGCCAGTGTAAGGTGATAAACTGTAACCAGCGCATTAAATATGGCCTGTAGTGGTAAAGACAGTGGTTTAGGGCACAACGCTTTGAACCAGCCGACCCGTATTTGATTCCCTGCCAACGTGAGTGGCAGGTGATAACTGAACCGGGCCAGGGCTCCATCTTTACGACTCCACGTTGATCAGTGTGGTAAGGTGTGGCCAAATCAGCGTGTGACACGATCAAAGGAGTGTTTTAGTCATTAGTGACACGCCATAGGAAGTCTACCGTCCACCAGCGCATTGGCAAAGGGTTGTCTAGACAGTCCAAAATCACTGCAAAGGGATGTAAAAACTAAATTTGA
Source organism: Lampetra planeri (assembly GCF_965212315.1). Lineage (NCBI taxonomy): Eukaryota > Metazoa > Chordata > Hyperoartia > Petromyzontiformes > Petromyzontidae > Lampetra > Lampetra planeri. The sequence goes on from NC_136112.1 coordinate 12,298,126, forward strand.
CTATGCTGATCAGTTAATATAAATATCAACACTCACACTCCTTGAATCTCAAAAGCCCCACTCGTTATGTTGTGGCCTCTTACACACTTCCTCCACCTGCAACACCAAACTTGTTTTCTTGTTTTACAACAATATTATAAGCTTTGTGTTTATTACGTGAGTGGGCTTGTGCAGGACACATAGCTGATGGTCAACAATAAGTGGCAGCTGAGGTATAGAAAGCAACCGAGGATATTCATCGAGGTGGAGCCATGATATTAGCTCATGTACAGGTGCTGAGTGGATTTCTACATCATAGGCTTGAGGAGGCCTTCTTCCAGTAATGGACTTAACATTGCTGCTGCTGCTGCTGGTAATTTATTACACGTCTCAAGGTTAAAAAAGGCATGCTGTGATCTACAGCCATAACAATCACACAGAGCTCGACTAAAATGTGAACACATAGTTTTAATATTTATATAAGTGCAACATTACAAAGGCAAAAACAAACCATTCAAATAAAACGCACAACTACATATACAAACGAAACCTTACTTTAGCGGACATTTTATTTTGCTGACCATTCCTAAGAAATTCTATATTAATGTAAATAAAACAATGACACAGCGATGTACAGCAAATCGAAACAAATTTACGAATCCTTGTAATTCGTGGATTACCTGTGGTCCGTGACCACTTCCATAAAGCAGCCATTCCCTTGGCTTCTAATCCAATCACTCAACCAAGTCTCTCTGCGTAATGCAAAGATGTCTCTCTCTCTCCAGTGATTTTTTTATGAGAGGTGAAACTGCAGAGACAAGCAGAGCTGCAGAGACAACGCATCTGCAGTGGCACAAGGTGATCTGCAGAGACAAGATCTGTAGAACCAAACGGAGCTGCAAAAATATTAACTTCGGTGCATTGCACATATTTTTTTTTATAATTTAATTTCAATTAAAATTGTTAAATCATAGACCAATATGGCAGATTTACCATCGTAGATAAAAAATAAATATCTACTATAATTCACAAATGTATATAGGATGGAATCGTTAGTCACGTGCCGTTCTTCCCCGATCATCACACATTTTATGTGGCTTAACGGAGTCGCTCGCAGCACTTTACCCGCGTAATCTGTGGCACACTGCGCCGGCGCGAAATATTTCATGGATTTCAGGATTAACCTCCGTGGGTGCGGATGTTAATCCTGATATGGTCCCCAAATATCAATGAAAATTTTTGGAGTCCTGATGTATTTCATAGCAGTCCTTTACCAGTCGGCTGCTAGATGCCATTTCAATCCCCAGTACCCACCTATGGATCACTATCATCTTCGATATTATGTCACGTATGATTTCTTAATACAGCAAGTTGGTATTATTTGGTTAACCAAGCCATGCATTAAAATCAAACGACTTCCTATGCAAACAAAACTATCATTCAAAACAATGCAGCTAAATTAGTTTCACAAAATCTGCTGATGCATGCAGCCGAATGAAACAGCACTTACACAAGTCCAACCACAAACCCAGTGCATACGCACCTTCATTGTTATTTACAAATATGAATCGGTCATTTTATATATGATGAAAGGTTTATGGTAATAAATAACATGGACATTTTCACCAGCAATGTTGTGGGTCATAATGCCCATCCGTCGTCTGAACAGGAGCCATCCCTCGTTTGTTCAGCACCTCGATACGGCCGTGAGGAATTTCGCTGTAACGTAACTTATACATTGCGCAACAAAATTTGATATACAGTTGCGACAACATTCACATTTACGGAATTTTTTATCTCTTATTTTTTAAAAATGGGGAGGGGGGGGGTCGACCAATGCACGGTCTGGCGTTTGTCCTGAACGCACGACTTTCTACTGCTGCTGCAGATAGTATTGTACGAGGCACACTTGTTTCCACCTCTACTGGTTTCCGGAATTATTCGCGTCGCTCAAGCTCGCCTCGATTTTCCGATGTCGATCATGCCCAGTGCTGTACTCACTGGACAGGATTTAACTATTTCTTTTATAAACGTTCTTCGGTGCAAGTCCAGATAGCTGGAAAAAGGCCATTGAGTGCAAGTGATAGCAGAAGTACAAAAAAAGCAATTTCCTCCTAACACGGCAATCACCAGCTTCTGGCAAAGGTTTGCTGCATTCTTAAGTGAGATTTTACGTCGTCTTTGGGCCCAATTTTTTTCTGTTAGTAACGCATCTCCAATTATAATTTAAAGTTAATGAGAAAATAGGATGCGATTTGTGGAATCTCGCTTTAGAGACAACTTTGCAGGAAACTGTTCTGTATATCGAGGGATGCAGAAGCAAACGGCTGGCCAGTCTTCAAGACACAACTTCCCCTATTGTGCAATCCAATTTCCCTTACCGTGTAATCAGTTACAGACATCTCACCATTCATGACTCAACGCTGATGCACAACCACAACTTATTGGAAAGTACAGCAATACTGAGTGGTAATATTAAAAATGTAAATATGTACACACACACTTTCCACTTGGACACAAACGTCAACAAAAATTAATGCAGGTGTACAGACTAACCAAGCTGCAATTATGCACACACATTACGTAGATTGTTTTTGATTTGTGCTGTATAGCTCCAGTGTTTTCAATATTCAGTTCCTGAAGATTATCCAAGCACAGCCAGTGAAATGTCAGGCATCTAGCTGAATAACACATGTAGCTGAATAACACATGCAAAAGCACATTTCCTGGTGACTTCCTATCCAGCGACACCTCAAAATGAGAAGTTACATATGGCCGGGTGGCTCGGCAACTGTTCCAAGGGATGTCAAGCGAACATCTCTCAAAACCCGAGTTCAAAGCCTGACTTTTATGTGCAGTTATGCCAATCAAATAAGCCCGTTAAATCAAAGCAGTGTGTAAAAACCAGCATTTCAGAAGTACAGCACTTAAATGTACATGCAAATGGCCTGTGGGACTGTCGTCCAACACCCTCGTGTGCCATGCCAGCCTTTATTAGGTGCTTGCCTACAGCATTTGCCCCAACAGTCTGTTGAGGCTATACAGGGGATCGTTGTCTGTCTGTGCAGATAGAGGGCAGCACCTGGAGGTTAAATTGAGTCATGTGATGTCTCAAGTCTGGAGCCATTTTCTGGATGGGTTTAGTTCACTGTCAGGAGGGCTCAGGCATACAGCTTCTCTCTGTAACCGATTCCAGTAGCTCGCATGCCAATTAAATACATTAAGGTGATTTATGTAGGGACAATGAGATTAAAGCTACAGCTTTCCATGCTTCCCCTACAGTTACAAATTCAAGACCAGCCACACTGAGATCCAGAGGGACCTGAATCATTCCACCGCAATTGCCCAGAGGCCATCAATGTGCTCACTGTGGCACTAAATTGCCCCCCCAAGAATTAACAGATTATTATCCCAGCTCACATTTAAAGATCGACATTTGTAAATGGATGAACCATGTAAGGCAACAAATCATGGTCCACGAACAACGATAATTAATATGCATGTAGTTATTTTTTTAGTGCTGGGTTCATCAAGACTTTGAAGAATGGTGAGAGCTTGGGGGATGCCTTCGTCCAGCAGTGCATCGATATTGGCTGTTAATGGTGACGAAAGGTCTGCTGTAAAGATAAACTTGAAGTAGTTCTGTTGTGTCATCCCCCAGTGCCTTCTATGGCGTATCACATGATTCTCTTCCGACTGTTGGGCGTTGCAGATGGACATTTTTCCTCATCTCAGTCCTCAACTCCAGTGGCACAGTTTGCATATTGGCAATAAATGCATGCATTATCGCCAACACAATTCAGCTGAAGCACATGCTTAACAGACTCGAATGTGAATTTGTCGTATGTATCAATGTTTTCCCGTCCGCAGACATGCATCGTTCAGTGCAAATATTTAGTCGACATTGTCAGCGGCCATCCATGGCCTCTCGGCAGGAAATGATGTTGCCCCAATGCCATGGGCCAGGCAACAGTGGGCATGGAACCTGGCACAAATCAGCAGTGTAAGTCAAGCACACAATGGCTGAGCTATCAGACGAGATCCAAACTTGAGGTTGAGGTGTGTTGTTTTGAAGATATTCCTCTGCTGATCGTCATTGTGGCTTTAAGCTGAGCACGACCTGTCATGTATTGATGATGACATCTGTAAATAAATTGAGAAAAAAATGCATCTCGTGCACAAACGTCACAGCGTAGTTATTTGAAATAACTATTTTAGGTATGAAAAATAATATGCTTCTGCTTTTCTGGCAATATAGGCTTTTAAGATGTTCAAAAAACAAATAAACACCTATCACAAGGCATCACGTCATCATTAACCACACATGCTTCCATACCTCTCTTTTCTACTATTTATGTATGTACAAAATTACGTATATTACAATAATGTAACGTATGTAACTTTATCGATCCACCGCTGGATGAAGCCCTTCCCCCATGCCTTTCGGATAGAAAGGTATGCGTGACCATAATTCACCACGGTCAGTACAGGTTGGTGAATGAAGGGAGTGCGCGCCCAGGACCAGTTCAGATATCACTCACCACTGGTGTTAGCCGTGGCCAGGAATTGAATGCGAGTCAACGGGTTCATAGCTCACATTCCAATGGGTTATTTATTACGCTACCCCCTCCACCCTATATATTACAGCGAAAATATAAATTTGTAGTTAATACATGCACGCATACCCTTTGTACGTAAATATTAATATTTCTGTATTTAAACGTGTACGCACTTGCACGTGTTAGCGGTGTAGGTACACAATGGCGGTGAAAAACTGTGCATTTGTAAGGTGTATATGGCCACTGTGCACCAATAATTTGCTGTACTTACAGTTACGTACCAGGTATACCTGCTGTGTTTTCAGCGTCAGCCGTGGAATTCTTCTCTTCTGTCCTATTTTCACCATCTCTCAATGGAATCTCTTCTGGCACGGTGTCGTTGCGGTCTTCGTTTACGTTCATCTTACCCCGTTTGCTACGCACATGTACAAGCACGACATTAGCAAGAGCTCCACCAGCAGAACACATGAAGCAACAACGCAGAGAACAGGCCAAGATGCAATAGGCAAAAACAACAAGATGCATAGGTGCACCATATAAAAAGGACTCATCAATTTGTTAACTAAAGCTAAATGAAAAAACTTTTTAAATTTTACCAGGTAAGGCCCACTGAGCGAGATAGCACTTTTTTAGAAGCAACCTGGCCACAAATCATAGCCCAATTAAGTTGCTCATCACGTGGAAATTTATAGCAGCCAAATACTCTAAAGCATATTTATAAATGTGGAGAGAAAAACCGGAGGACCCAGAAAAAGATCCACAAGAGAGAACATGCAAACTCCAAATATATAGGCGTCAGGGTCGTACCAATGACCTCCTGCACACCATGCGAGGTAGTTAACATCTTGCCACCGCGGTGATAGATACCATACGTCTTACACACTCTGTGAGTAAGTAACAGGGCAATTCTTGATTTGGTCTTTTCAAAGATCAGTGAAAATAAAGTGTGCATGGCTGAAGGAAGGTGATACTCACTTTTTTTTGCAAATAAGCACAATGCTTATTAGTATTATTAATACGACAGCACCACCACATGCTACTATAATGATCCACATCTCTAAACCTAAACATACCACACAGACAGGCACAATGTAATCAAAGCCATATCATATTCTCAAACACGTGGCATACAAAGTACAGGAATGTACAAACAAGGGAGAAATAAAATTTCATGAAGTCATGTTTATAATTTAATCTCAGTATACCTGATGAGCATTTACCATCATTGAAACTCAATATATTTTAATTGTAATGGAATTTTTTAAAACTACACCTCCAAATTAAAATTACACTATCACTTCCACTACCCCTTGTTTTCATCCTTCCACTAAAACCAATCATCCATATGATCACTTCCCAAATGTGTAACAGACTGATGTTTGCCCATAAACATTCTATTTCACCACGCATACTTGACTGCTGACAGTTTCTTGGAAAACTTGTTTCCAAATTGTCACATTTCTTCAAAACTGCTTCATGTGTTTAAGTTTGTTATCCTTCCCCCCCCCGCACCACTGATTAGCACCGGTTTGCCACGTGCGGTGCAAAATTCAACAAACATACGTATACATTTTCCACACCAGAATGGTTGTCTTGGGGTGAGAGGGCACACATGTACAAGGCAGGTTGAGTTGTGAGCTGTGCATACCCTTCACGGTGATGGTCACTGTTTTGTCCACAGACATCGAGCCTTCAGCCAATTGAGCAACACACGTGTATGACCCAGAGTCGTATGAAGACACGTGTAGGCGAGTGAGAACGCGGCCATCTTCTTTCCGTTCGCCATCCTTCACAAGCGAAAATCATTACAAATGAGCCTCATTCATACACATTATAACAGGAGTTAAATGCATGCTCACAATTAATGTCCCATGTGCACAATACAATCACAAATAACTTGCGAATATAAAAACTACGTTAATAATGAATACATTAATTCAGGCATGGCATTAAGACATGATAAAATCAAAGACCAGCAAGGCTTTAGTCACGCAAGCAAGTTCAGTTCTTCTCCTCCTCATCCAGTCAACCCCATTTAAAAAAACACCGATTAATGTGTTACAAATCATTACAATGATGATTATGATGTCATTGATGAAACCATGACTTAAGATGAACAATCATAATGATAAAATAATAAAAATAAAACATAATAAAATAATTCTCACGACGTTTCAGCCACAACGCAAGCAGCCGTCCTCAGGTGAAGAACATGTCTGTCGATAAGACAGAGTCTAAATGACACGTCTTAGGCTTGGAGTGTCTATTTAAGCTGTGAGGGAGGAGGAAGAGAGCCTTGACAAAAGAATTTGCATTTGAAGAGGAATTTAGCATATTTATGGGAAATGCAGGAATGCGAATAGTGCTAATTGTGAAATGCGTGGGAGGTGGGCGGGGGGTTTTCAAAGTCATATTATGCCCATGCATTATGCAGGATTAGCAGCATCAAAGGGAGGGGGCAGGGGCAGCACCAACAAAGGGAAGGAATGTGAATAGTATGCAGCTGCAGAAACCAAACAACCACGTACAAAACTAAAGTATAAACTCCATAGTATCATCAGTATACTAAATATACTCTCCAATAAGCTGAGCTACTAACAGTAAGTAATACATTACAATTCTATGTCGCAAAAAATATTATATGCTTCCAGCTAAACTTTTTTCCCTTACATCAAACAGGTCTACCCCGTACTATATGCTGCCATAGACAAACCCAACATTAAATTATATACTGTATTACTATACACCACCCTATACCTTATACATTATTATATTACACTATGTATCATTCTACCCACCCTAATGTATATCACACTGCTATATATTCACTATACAATTAAGATACTATATATTACTTTGTCCATTGTATTAAGTATATAAATGTTATACTATTTGTTATTATACACTGTACCATTGACCGTCGTGTGAAAGATACTAAAAGGCAGCAACGAAATATGACAATGGGAGAGCAAAGAATCCATTCCCTGCGGAGAATACAATGCCAGTGAGTGGAACGCGGTCTGAGAGTCACCGTAAACGTGAACACAATCAGTTAAGATCCGAAATGGTTTATTACGTCCTTCCAATGATTGCTCAGCCAGAATCCATCTTCTCGGTTGAAATTGTCAAACACCTCAGCCATGGCAGATCACTGTTACAATTCAGTGGGCTCACATGACATTGACTTCTCCAAGACAGAGGTTCTCTGCAAGCCATCTGGCTATCATGAGAGATTCGTTCATGAGGCGATCCACATATACAAACACAGAGACAATTTGGTGTATAGTAATACAGTATATAATTTAATGTTGGGTTTGTCTATGGCAGCATATAGTACGGGGTAGACCTGTTTGATGTAAGGGAAAAAAGTTTAGCTGGAAGCATATAATATTTTTTGCGACATAAAATTGTAATGTATTACTTACTGTTAGTAGCTCAGCTTATTGGAGAGTATATTTAGTATACTGATGATACTATGGAGTTTATACTTTAGTTTTGTACGTGGTTGTTTGGTTTCTGCAGCTGCATACTATTCACATTCCTTCCCTTTGTTGGTGCTGCCCCTGCCCCCTCCCTTTGATGCTGCTAATCCTGCATAATGCATGGGCATAATATGACTTTGAAAACCCCCCGCCCACCTCCCACGCATTTCACAATTAGCACTATTCGCATTCCTGCATTTCCCATAAATATGCTAAATTCCTCTTCAAATGCAAATTCTTTTGTCAAGGCTCTCTTCCTCCTCCCTCACAGCTTAAATAGACACTCCAAGCTTAAGACGTGTCATTTAGACTCTGTCTTATCGACATGTTCTTCACCTGAGGACGGCTGCTTGCGTTGTGGCCGAAACGTCGTGAGAATTATTTTATTATGTTTCATTTTTATTATTTTATTACTTCCCTTCTACGTGACTTTACTGAAAGAACCAAGAAGATGAATCCCTGCAGTCACGAAAGCTTTAAATCGAAAAATCATAATGATAATCACTAATGTTGTAATATCAGTATTTGTGTAAATTAGACATTGAAGCGGAGTTAAAAATGACAAAAGATAATAATCAATGATGACATATTGACAATTGTGATGTTCTGATAGCCGAACTAAAATTACACCAAGAGCTTAAATTCTCACTGGATATTTTTTCAGGTCGCCGATAGACTGAAGTAAACACGTGATTAGTAGCTAAACAGTAAGAGATATACTGGATGAGTTGTGGCGGCTGCGTAAATGTTTTCCAGGTGGCAATTCTGGACAGATCCGACTAAAATGAGTCCCTGGTGGTACCTTATTCCAATGGTAGGTGATATTCCCAGATGAGCTTGCGCTGCACGTCATCGTGATGTTATCCCCTGCGTTGACTTCCCCATCGGGAATGCCCATTATTCGGAGTCTCTCAATATCTGGGGTAAAACACAGACAGGTCGAGACGCACAGGTCTATTTCTATTACCACTGATGCATTTTATAATGGACAAAGAGTGTTGTTGTGTTAAACACGAGTACTTACAATGCACGTTTATCTGGCGCTCTGCCTTGGCTGTGGTCTGCATGGGTGAGGCTGTGTAATGCGCCTCGCACTTGTAGACTCCGCCCTGATGCCGATTGATGTACGAAATCTTGCACGTGTTGTTATTACTCGCTGCAGGAAGCAGAGTTGACTCCTGAAGCAGGAATGAAATTCATGTTTCAAGTTATATATAGGCAGTCCTCGACTTACACCCACACTTAAGAACCGGTTTACATGATTTTTTTTTAAACATCGACTTAAACCACGAACTCTCACTTGAAAATTGAACCGCGGCACTTTTTGTTCAGCCGAGCGATCCTCCGCGAGGTGTAATGAGTCAGCCTCGTGCCGGGAAAGAGTGTTTGTGTGCGCGCGCGCGCATTTAAATACAGTAGATTACCATATTCCGACTTACGAACGGATCTGTGGAACGAATCATGTTCGCAAGTCGAGGACTGTTCGTATATACAGTCAAACCTTGGATTGCGAGTAAATTGGTCTGCGAGTGTTTTGCAAGACGAGCAAAATTTTTAAATGAATATTAATTTGATAAACGAGCGAGGTCTTGCAATACGAGTAGTACGTGTATACGCTTTGTCTGCCGAGCGTCCGTGATCACAACTGATATTACGAGTGCTTTGATATACGAGTGCTTTGGATTACAAACACGTTTCCGGAACGAATTATGCTCACAATCCAAGGTTTTACTGTATATATTTTAACAAAACAATGTTCCCAAGTTATAATCATCATGAGCCAGGATCAATCCACTGCTGTATTAAAGCCTCACAAAGCCACTGCCATCTCACAGTTCTGTGATGTAGTAATATTACACAGGACACACCACGTGCCGATTTCATCAATCAATTTCTTTGGTTGCCAGCCTCTCGGATGCATTCCATTCCTTAGCCGACAGTCCGCCACTATTCTGAACCATCAGCCATCATCTGGTGACATATCCTGCCCAAACCCACGTACGTTTCTTAACAGTTTGAATTTTGTCTTTAACCTCCGTATGTTGCCAAGTCTGCGGAATTTAAATCTATTCCATGCATCTGCAATTTTAACAAAGTTGATAGACCTATTGCCACACCTGAAAAATATTGGTTTTGTCAATTCATCCATCCATCTGAGGACACTTCACAAGCTTTCATGAAAACTACTAAACCAATCACTTTGGAAATTACCACACAGCTTTGACATACCTATTCTCATATCTGGAGGCTTTTCTTGCAAGACTGACAATAAAACACGGTATTTCCAAAAAAGCATTTACATTTTGCATACCAGCACATACGCATGAGAATTAATGCCCGTGTCGGTGCAAGCTCACAAATTTAACTGGCCCAGCAGGAGAAATCCTCCGCTCAGGGTGCAGTACCCATACTGCCACAGAACATGCTATTATTGCTCAACTGTAACAGGCTGGTAAAGTATTTGTTTGATGTCCATGCATGCGTATGTCCGTGTCTACTCATTTGTATGTGTGAGTTTTTAATTTCCTAGGAATCCCATTACTAAAAACAGGCTCCATTCATTGACTAGTTTGCCATCCTGCCACTTTATTTAACCCACAAATACTAGAAAGCATATTTTATAACAAGCCAGCACGAGAATGCCATATACATAGGGTCATTCGTTTGCTAAACTACAATCCTTAATAAAACTATACTGCATGAGTGCGCTGAACCATGGCTAGGCTTTGCTCTCCACCACCCACGTCACTTGTGACCGCTCTGTATGACGAAAACGCTGTGACTGACAGACCGATCTACAGATAAAAGTTATTCCATATCAAGGACTGCATTTTTTTTATATAATTCCCCCTGTCCGTAGGATGGGCTGGTATGGGCTTGTGACACATATATTAAAAGTAAAAATATGCCGCTCTCTTCTGGTGGAATGAAAGCATAATGTATCTTGAATTCCGCTTTTTACATGCGTCATGTAATAAATATCTCAAGAGCAACACCAGAGGCCCCCTGCTTCTTTCCAGTCAGAATGAGTCCTTAACTTGAGGGCGCCACGGTAGCAAGATGTTAACTACCTTGCTTGGTATGCAGGAGGTCGTGGTTTTGATCCTGACCCTTACACCTCTATATTTGGAGTTTGTATGTCTCCTTCTCATGGTCGAGTGGATTTCTTCCCCGGGTCCTCCGGTTTTTCCCTCCGCATTTAGAAACATGCGTTTCAAATATTTACCTGCTATAAATTTCTGCGTGAGAAGCCACTTCGTTCAGCTATCATCTGTGGCCAGGTCGCTTATGAAATATAGCTATATAGGCTCAGTGGGCCGAACTTGGTAAAATTTAAATAGTTAATAGTAACTCTTAACAATAAAAAAGTGCTGAGCTTGCTTTATTGGAAGATGGATACATTGTTATTCATAAAGAAGGATGCATACTTTTTAACCAATAAATAACTGGTGGAATTAAATTAGCGGCTTCATCAGCAAACGAATCAACAACAGAAGATGCCCAACACACGCACCCGGAAAAAGGTGTAAGTGGGAGGTGGGAAAGCATCAGTGACACAGGTCAGTGTGACGGTGTCTCCCTCCTTGACGAAGTTCGGAAACACCTCGAGGCTTACAGCTTCGGGAGGATCTGCAAGGACGGCATAAAGAAACGGGTTACAAAATATACCTGAAGTAAACCATTTTTATTTGACCAGGTAAGGCCAATTGAGCTATATATATATTTTTCGAAGCAACCAGGCCACAAATCATAGCTCAACGCAGTGGCTTATTACATGGAAATTTATAGCAGCCAAATACTCTAAACAAACGTCGATTCTAAATGTGGAGGGAAAAAAACGAAAGACGCGGAGACAATTCCACACAACCATGGGGAGAACATGCAAACTCTAAATATACAGGCATAAGGGTTGGGATTGAACCCCCGACATCTCCCACATACCAGGCGAGGTATTTAACATCTTGTCACCATGGCACTCCAAGAGAGCAAAGGTGTAGCCCTGCATTTACTTGCTCACGGCACTGCTGGCAGAATAGTCTCAACTAGAAGAAACTCTTAAAAAGCGCCTCTAGAGGGCATTTGATCCACTCTTGCATGCTGGACAGACCCTCTTGGAAGAAGAGGGGAGTGCTTACACTTTACTCCACCACACGCGACCTGCCAACTGTGGTCGACTCATTTATACTGCCAGATTGGCAGAGGCAGGGGGGATTTGAGGAATTTGGTCATTACTTCAACTGCTACACCGGGAGATCCAAGTGGAGACATCGGATTGCAAATCAACTGTGCCAACCATGGCACCATCCACAATAAAAAATATTTACTTATAATTGCATCGTATCTGCAAGAGGCAATGCAAGCATGCAACGTATATCCGTTGCTCCAGTTTGTGCACTTGAGCAACAATTGGAAGATATCAAGTTTAAATCCCAGGTGGAGATTCACTCAGCACATCATCCTTTTGGTGTTTCTAATTTTTTGTTTAACAATTTCCAGGAATTTTGTACTGGCCTTTGACCAAATCACCGGTAATGCACCCCATCTCAGACCTTGTAAGCTAATCAGGTTTGAACTTGGAACATGCTTGGATGGGCAACCATCATACTGGTACTAAAGGCTGCAAGGCTATGTGGTGGTCAGCAGAGGACAGTACAACATCCATTGTTGTCAATGCTTCCCACCTTAACCAATTCCCACTGACCTGCATGGTGAAGTATGGCATCGGGAGGCCCTCATCCAGCAGTGGATTGACAAAATGGCTGTTTACATATTAATCAATGCATAATTTCGCACTCAATTGTATCCCCTTTCACTGGATGCGAAGGTGGCAAACCCACACGACACAGGGATCAGATTTTAAACCAGAACAAAAATGCACATCTTTACAAAAGCGTTGGGGATACCGATAAAACCTTTCTTAACCCGTGACTGTCCTTGGCTAAACCACGAAAATTACAAGCCTTATCCATGACCCCCAGGGCAAGATATCAAACGTGGTTAATATGCTAGCAGGAAACGTACAGTGAACTGTGACCATCGTTGCTGGCGGAGTCTCTATTTCAGTGGTTCCATCAACAGTCGTGACAGAGCAGTGAATCATGCTGCCCTTGTCAGTCTTCTGGGGTCGGATCCTCAGCATAGAGCTCACTGTGAAGAGACCTTGATTGTTCTTCTTCACCTCGGGCTCGACCTCCACATCTGACCAGAAACAAGTTCAGTCATTCGACAAAGCCCTTGATCAAACCTTTTGCGATATTTATCTCTCATTCGGACTTAAATGTTATACTTGCCAACCCTACAGATGTATCCCGCAAACTGACTATTCTAAGCCCTTTTACCACCTTATACAGGACTTGACCATGGTGAATAATAACAGCAACATTGCTAAATTTTCTGAATGACAAATAGGAATAGATATAAAAAAACATATAAAGCATTTCCACATGTATTGTATAAATGATGTTCCATATTATTAAAAGTCTCAGAATGAAATCAAATGATGCTATGAACACGTAATTCCTGTTTTAAGTGTTACGCATTTTCATAACATAAATACACATTTACACACAGAACATGAATCGCACACAATATAAAACATTATTAATAGAGAGGAAGAAAAGTCATGCACATACACAAATTCTTTAACCCTTTCCAACATGTGTCTGTCCTCGGAAGTAATTATTCATAATAACGTAACTTTCCAAGCCGCATGATGAGATGACATCACACGACGCATAATGGCCAGAAAAGCAAATCTTTTTAGCACCGGTTTTATCGGAAAGTTTTGAGCAAGTTTTCTTTTTATCAAATTGGTCTGATTCTATCGGGTAAGCCTCTAATAGCAACACAACATTGTTATAACATTTTTATCACATTGAATCACCTTGAGCAGTTATTGTAACCCCATTGGACAGATGCAGAGATGCAGTGAGCTAATACATAAACACTCTCAATTTTAATTGGAAAGTACTAAATGAAATTATGCATAAAAGTGCAAACACTTTATCTTTCAGACACACAAGCACACTTGACAGTATATAATTACTACATATGCAAAGTGAAAATGTATTACCTTCGTTGATTGGATTCGAGTTTTTAAACCAAACAATCTTGGGCTCAGGATATCCATCTTTAGCAACACAGACTGCGACCTAAAATAAAAAAAAATTCATGAATTCAGACGAGGGTAGAAGCAGTGGTGCATTGGTTTGTGCACTGCGCTACAAACCCAGCCATCAGAGTTCGATTCCCGGCCACGGCAACATTAGAGGCGAGTGACATGTGAATTGGTCCTGGGATCCCCTTCACCAACCAACACTGATCAGCGTAGAGAAGTATAATCAAACAAACACAGTGTAGGGAGGCCTTCATCCAGCAGTGGATTCACAGTGGGATGTAAGTTATTATTATATATTTTCATAAACATTAATATTGTGGGTAGAGCGATTCACTACAACCCCTTCCATCCATACACCTCTAATTACCATGGTTGTATAAGCAACTCACGAACTGCTACCATACTATTTCATTATCTGCATCAGTATGTACCAATGCTATCATTGTTTACAGGATGCCAATAAAGCTGACGGATTCGAGGTTGGGAGAACAAAACGAAAACAGAACCAAAATGTGTCTGTGCTCAATGCAACAATGGGGTGGCCCTCCTCTGCACTGGTCAGCCCTGAACCAGTGATGGCAGGGGCAAATTTATCCATAGGACAACCACTTTTTTTTTCTTCTTGGTTCTTTCGGTAAAGTCACGTAGAAGGGAAATAATAAAATAAAACATAATAAAATAATTCTCACGACGTTTCGGCCACAACGCAAGCAGCTGTCCTCAGGTGAAGACCAGGTCTGTCGGGGAGACAGTGTCTGAATGAAGCTGTCTCCCCGACAGACCTGGTCTTCACCTGTGGACGGCTGCTTGCGTTGTGGCCGAAACGTCGTGAGAATTATTTTATTATGTTTTATTTTTATTATTTTAGTATTTCCCTTCTACGTGACTTTACCGAAAGAACCAAGAAGATGAATCCCTGCAGTCACGAAAGCTTTAAATCGAAATTTAATGGGGTGGCACTCCTCTGCACTGGTCAGCCCTGAACCAGTGATGGAAATTAGACATTCCCATGGCAGGGGCAAATTTATCTATAGGACAACCACTGCTTAAGAAATCTGGAGATATAGGCAAAGTGGACCCGGAGTAGGATTTCATTTCACAGCCTTTGATAGTCATTTGAAGACTTTAAATCACACCATCACCCAACAAAATGTGCCATTGCACCAACATAAGTTATACTAATGTACAGCTCCTGCTCAATCTTAATGCTCGCTAAAAGCCTCTCCACACCATGTTGGTCATAGGGGTGGTTTGACCATAGTTAACCACAGTAATCAGTTGGGGGGCCAGGTTCGCTTAACATATCCTGCTAATTACAGCTGTGGCTGGGAATTTAAGTCAGGTCACCGGTTTCATAATGCAACACCACTACATACACGCAAGTATATGTCCAGAAAGAGTTTAAGTCATATTTTATTAGTATAAAAGGAAATACAAAAATTACATCATTATTATAAAATTATTCAAAAGGTGATTTCCTATGTTGAGATGTGTTCGAAACGCCATTTACCAAAACATTAGCTTCTACAATTGTTTAAATTGCCAGAAAAATATTTTCTTTACCATCCGAGACTCTTGCCGACCCATCTCCAAAGCCACTCATTGGGTCATGATTGAACTCTTATGAGTTTGTCTCAAACAAGCTGTGTGCAGTATGCACACAGTGCAGTGATGTCATGTGACATGCAATGCATGATGGAAAGAATGATCCGATGGCAACAATTGCCCCTTCTGCAGTCCAAGAAGTAACTTTTGTTAATTATCACAATTATTTCTTTGCAGCCCGAACACTCTTAACTTTCTCATGAGTTTCTCAGAATTTACACAGGAAGTGTTAGAATGAGTCCACTGCGTATTGTTACCCATTATGCTAAAGCAACCACTTCACACTCATCGTGAAAGTGCTAAGTGCAATTGTGACTAAAGGTTCAAAGCGACGTTTCCAAAACTGTTTTTACCACTGCGAGGTTGCATATTCTCACATCCTCTGTGCCAAAAACATGGAAACCTCTTTGTGGTCTATGCTGCCTTAACTTACCAAGAAACATAAAGGGGATATACGGCACAGTTTAGGCCAATGGAGACACTTACTTTTTGAAATTCGTTGTTAACGATAAGTGGCTCTGTACTTGGAGACAATTCCAGGCGAGGATTTGCTAGAAAATGAAATGAAATCATTAATATGCAGAATACACAAAACTTAGGATATGCATGTGACCAGGTAGCGCTGTGTTTAAAAAAACTAAACTCAGTAAATGATCCCTACTCCATAGTGGATACAAATGAGCATCACTTTTTTTTGTTGGAAGTAACAAGTGGCAGTCCTATGTAGAGACTGGGGTCCGCCCAAAAAATGTGGAATATACAACTCCCGACTCGGGGCCATCAATGGAGATGAGCGCCATTCCACTGCTCATTTGAACGTGGAAGACATCTGGGGTTTAGTTCTCAGGTTGGCAGAGGATTATACTGGTAGAAACCTCCTGGTTACACCAGCCCACAGGGGATTATTGTGTCCGTCGTGCAGGGTGGGGCTGGTCACCTCGTGGTGCCCTTATAAAGCTCAACGTTTAACCTACTCACGCCGGTTTGTGCCCGCCCTCACAGTCGGGCATATTTGCGGAATACACCTTGCCGCCCATTGACCCTGGGCCATTGACCGAGCAACCCAACGTTCCTACCAGCTCCCTCCGCAGGAATGTGTTTTAAATCTGGCAAAGTGCTACGTCTCGGAGAAACTAACTAAAGCACACATTTATACTTCTTCGTCGCCGTTAAACCGTGCTATGGGGCTGTGCCGAGGCAGCCCACCACAGCTCAGGAGGCGCCAGGTTGTTTTCCACTGCAGAAGCCAAGCCGTGCCACCGACGTCACATGCAGCGAATGAGCTGAGATACAATATACTACGTTGAACTCCTTTCACACCGTACGTAGCCAACCATGCCAATCGGAGGTAGCTAACCATGCTAATCACAGGCAGTGACGTCATTAGCCTATCCCCTGGCCTTGCTTGGCCGAGCCAAATGAATGTCTGATGAGGACAATGTATCACAATTTGTTTACAACTTGGCACAGCAAATTGCTGGTGGAATGCCACAGCCTGCTACTGGCTTGGCTCAAATGTGTACACGGAATAGGGGCATTACACTGGGCTAAAATGTAAGCCTACTACATATGTCTTCTGATAAATACAGAACCTTGAATATCACGAGTTTAACGTTCGCAGGATTATCGTTTGCGGTTGTTACCTATCGCGAGTAACCTCTTTGTATACCAACTGAACTATCGCGGGGGTTAGTTTTGGACTTTCGCGGGTATACTGTACCCAGAAGTACCATATTCATTGGCTGATACCGCAGTGCAGGAAGGGGCGGGCGAGGAACATGAGGCAGTCTTTGGCACCACAACCTTTGCCATGCATTCATCTCGCGGACAAGACAACCCCCGCAGGGCTTACTAACAGTCTGTTGAGTGAGGCAAGTACCGTTAGCGAGCACCTATGAAGGCTGGCGTGGCACACGAGGGGTAGGTGGCCAGCACTACACCAAGCCACCTTTGTCTTGCTTGTGGCGACATTTATACAACACACCAAGTACTCATTTAAGGTTGAGTTGACCTATTTTTGGTTGCCGTGTACTTAACCCCCCCATTATTTAGGTACAGCTTAAGTATTGAATATCGCGCTTTTGGCTTTCGCGGCACTTTCCAAAAATGGAACCCCCTGCGTTATTAAAGGGTGTCCTGTAAGCATTTTAAAAAGCAGCTTATTTCTGCACTGCTACACCCACCGTAGACGTTAACATGGGTTGACTTCGCCTCCGTGGCGCCCAAGGTGATGCTGCAAATGAATTCCCGCTGGTCAACCAGAGACACGTTCTTCACAACAAGTGAGACGCCGTCAACAATTGAGAGCCGACCCTTGTATAGAGGATCGTCAGAAGGAAACTTCACTTCTGCTTTCTTGAAGTACACCCTCGTCCTTCCCTCAGGTTTGACCTAGAAGAGTGACACAAAGTAGGGGTGGCATCATAGTAACACAAGACAGTACAGTTGGTGAATATGTAGTGATGAGAGAAGATACATGTCGACAAGATGTAGTGACATTGAAGAGAGATGCGTAACATGAAAAACTATATGCAGACAAGCCTAAATGCTGTTGTGTTACAGAAGATAAAAACAACAGAGGTGTAGTGAGATGAAAGACAAACGTGGACAAGAGCGAGTGACAGACAGCAGAGATATAGTAAAGGTAGAGCTGCAATGAGATAAGAGGCGATGTGAGATGACTGAGTTAATCAGCAGAGCTCAAAGTTCATTAATTTATTTTTTATTTATTAGGTATAGCCCTGTGAGCCATTTCGGCTCATGAATCGGGTGCAACCGCAACAAACAAAAAACAAAAACATGAACAAGAAAACATCTTAAAGTGACTATGTGCAAACAGAAAATCCAAGAAAAGACAGTAAAATATTGCAGAAAAATCACCGTACACGAACCCTGTGCAAATATCCCAGTGGGATGCAAGTCAAACAACAACAACCACAAGACAACTTAGATTAAGGCCATCAGTCTAACTCTGTACTACAACAAACAAACATAGCCAAACCAAAAAACTTTTCGAAAATCACCAAAATAAAGCCATACAAGGGGCAGAGATGTATTCATGCAAGAAAGAAGTGAAACAAGAACAGACAAAAGGGTATTCAGAAACACACACCTTGGTGAGAACAGCGATGGAGCCTTGCCCAACAGGTGGGTGTTGGTTTAATGTTTACAGTACACAACCCTCTCACATCTGACCTCCAACCACGTGGCACCTCATCAGAATACAAAACCCACATGCTTCTCAAGCTAGGCTATTTTAATTATCTAACCAGTTGTGTAAAAGTAATTATTATTAATTTATAAATAATGAAAACGATTATTTTATATTATCCAGCATTTATTCATTTGATTGCATACTATTCATCCATATTGAAATGCAGTAGCATAAAAACAATGGGATGTCCACCAGTGCCTAAGGCAAAGCCAATATATCCAGTACCCCCTCATCAGCAATGTCCTCTTTAATAATTGTGTAAGGGATGCTGAGAGGCGAACAACTCGATTGATAAATATATACTTGGTCAAAAGGTGTGCGAGTTCATATAGCGTGCTCAAATCCCATTGGTGGGCTATCGCAGGGAAAGCCGACGTAGGCGCATAAACTGATTAGAAGCTGGGGAACCATTCACATTGGATTGGCCATTGGGGTAGTTTGAATGAGCCCAGGAAATCACTCTTTGGTTCTTTCGGTAAAGTCGCGTAGATAGAAAAATAAATAATAGATCAATAATTGTGATCTATTACTTATTTTTCTATCTACGTGACTTTACCGAAAGAACCAAAGAGTATGAATTCCCCCAGTCACGAAAGCTTAAAATCAAGATTGAGCCCAGGAAAATTTATAAATGAGGGGTACGTTGGGTAACCGTTAGAAGGGACAAAGGGGATTGGTGGTGTAGAGTTAAGGAAAGTTCCAGAAAGGATGGGGAAGGAGATACGAGGAGAGAAAGTGTTCAGGGTGGCTGAACGGGGTAATTCCCTGCAGTGTTATGTGCTGTCGTGAACACGTAATAAAGGTCCAAGTTCAAGAATAACCCAGACTGAAACTCATTGACAATTGTATCACGATTAATTTATTCACCGAGGAAAACCTGGCCGTTCGAGTAACGTGGGGTAGATGGAGAAATTAAATCTGAACAGCCGACTCCATGCAAGAATGGGACTTTTGGATGAGAATGATACAACCCGAATGTTAAGATGTATTTTGAGGACTTGCATTTATATACACTCACACTCTCGGGGAAAGATACACGCAAAAGTCAGATGTACAATTCATTAAAAATACCATATTCTCCAGATTATATGTGCTCCGTAAAGTAAGGCATGCACCAAACTTGTGCCCGGTGTCAATAACATTATACAAACCTGGTTACACACAAATGCCTACCAGATTTACAGAAGCACCCCCCCCCCAACCTTTGCTTTGAAATTCAGGGGGGGAAAGGTGTCTTGTAATGCACAGAATATGGTGTAGTTTGAATATAGTCAAAGGGTACTTACAATGTACCACTGAACAGCCAATTTCATTAAATCAGCATCTGTTGTACACGAGATTGTCAAGTCACGACCAAGTTCTGCAGACAAGGTGTCTTCCACAGAAACAAAGAAAGTGCCACCTGCATACAACACACATATTAAACAAGCAATGTGAAACAGATGGGTAATCGAATGACTTACATAAAAAACATTCTCCACCAGATCACCATCCATCCCTCAACATCGACCCTTCCGCATTACTTCCACCAAAAATGTTTTAACGTTTTGCATCCAAACGAACAAGAATTGTTCTCAAGCCACTCCAGAGCAGGTACAATACATAGTCAACCCACATATGTATGAAAGGTCAGGTCAAGACGAATAGGTCAGGTCACAAAATGTCAACACCACCACCACCAGCTGTACACTTTTTCCTACTCAAGCCACACAGCATTAAGCAATGATAACTGCCACTTCAGAACAGGTACAAATAGTTATAACTACTTAACCAAGTTTGATTTGAGTTTATTCAAACATTCAGTACTGCGCACACACACACTCCTTCATAAACGAGCACGCACATTGGACCTGATTGTCGCAACCGATCACTTTTGTAAATACTGTACAGTTCATTATGGACAAAGCGGGGGCAGAGGCTCTCATCCAGCAGTAGATTGACACACAAATGGGGCTTTACGTGCACGGTAGAGTACATAACAACTTTGTCGTGGTGCGTTCTCCGTTGTTGCTCAGGGGTTCACTTAGACTGCCTTACAGTGTTTGGGCTGCCAAGTTGGACTCGATTAGTTGTGGATTGGCACATTGTTACGATGCAAATGCAAGGATCTAATACTGGTAGGAACCTCCTGGTTACACCAGCCCACAGGGGATTATTGAGTCCGTCCGTCGTGCAGGGAGGGGCTGGGTGGGTAGGGGAGGGCGGGGAGGTGCTGGGTGGGGAGGGGCTGGGTGGGGAAAGGTGGGGAGGGTGGGGAGGGGCTGGGTGGGGAGGGTGGGACTAAGTGTGGGGTGGAGGGGTGGGGCTGGGTGGGGAGGGGCTGGTCACCCCGTGGTGCCCTTATAAAACTCAACGTGTAACCTACTCACGCCGGCTTGTGCCTGCCCTCACAGTCGGGCATATTTGCGGAATACACCTGGCCATTGACCGAGCAACCCAACGTTCCTACCAGCTCCCTCCGCAGGAATGTGTTAATGCTTTGGTGTTTGTATTGTCCTAGTACTGTTCACATTTTGGTGGCCTTTGATACCAGCATTGGTGAGACAAAACCTCTGGTGTAGGCGAGTTTCAAGGACAGTGTATAAATTATAGAATAATTTGTATTTGCCTTTTTTACAAGTATGTTGTTAATGCAGATTGAATGCCTTCTAATATGCGTCTATTTGGTGTTTGAACATCTTAACACCTGTATTTATGCCAGAAAGGGTAAAGCCGTTTTTTTTATCATTGAATAGCTTTATATGAGAGAAAAAAAGGTCCTACAAATAGAATGTGTATCCTATATGTATACCTAGGGCTGTTATTGAAGGTGGATTGGGATCTAAATTATTCGAGGAAGATGGGAGTACTTTTGGGAAAAACATTTTAATAATGAAAAGCTGCATAACAATTTAACTGGACGTTTTCAATAAGTATGTATTACCCACTATGCGACACAGATCAATACCATGGACCGCACCTCCGATTCCCCGCACCTCCAATTAGCACGGTTGGCTAAGTACGGTGTGACCCAAGTTCAACATGCATAAATGGACACTGAAAAAAAATGCAAGAAAACCGTAATGAGTGCGCAAAGAAGCGACACTGAGAAACGGAGAGAAATGCATGGATCACGGAACAAATGCAAATTATAGGCATCAACATTGACTGTTATGGATAGTAAGTGGGCTTAACACACATCAGTTAAAAGGGCTGATGGCCAATGGACAAGATTCGTCGTGGTATGGCAGCTGAAGGAAATAACACACACGACGATATTAACCCCCAGGGCGATGGAGTGCTGAAATCAATTCATGTGTGCGAGTTAGATCTTCATCATATGGCTGATGTTGATGTCGAGCAACTATCATTTTACATTGAAGTGATATGGGCGGTCGCATGGCAAGACTGAGAGATTGTGATAGGCGTTCACTCAACAGTGGATAGATCAAGACTGCTAATAAATAGGATGAAGGCATCTCACTGCACTGGTTAGGACATAGCAAAATGCTCGCATAAAAAACAGGATCTTATGGTGTGGGTGGAGAAGTGAGGAAGTGATACGCGCATTGTTATAATTTGGTCATTTTTAGTGGAACAAATTTCCTAATTTAAAAACTGCATTGCTTGGGAGCTGGGTATATGCGGACTTATCAAGAACGGCATTAATTCCATGTTATTTTGATATTGAGGAGTCATTTAAATGAAAATACATTTTTGAAAGGTCATATACGACATTATTTATTCATGTGCACCGATTCTGTATTCAGAATTCAAACGAACAGAATAGGAACCCTCATGTGTTTGTTTCACAGGTATTTTTCTTTATTTCATTCATATATATTTTACAACTAATGTAATTTAACTATACTGAATGATTGAAGAACATAACATTGAAGACCTAAAAGTTTGACGAAATATCATCGAATATATTGCCTTTTAATAACAAAATATTTATACTAAGTGATTAGCAAATTCAGAATTGTTTCTTTAGAAGGTAATGTTTAATGAAAGCTGTAGTGCAGGAGTATACAGCCATTTACCAATCCACTGCTGGATGAAGGACTCCACACATCAGTGATGGGGGTCGTGTTTGAAGAATGGGACAATGATGGCTGTGGTACAAAGACAACATTTGAAAAGAAGCTCCTTGGAGACATCCATTTTCAGAGGAGTTGAGCTTTATTTCACCCAACGTATATACAGTATTGAGTGTAACGGCTGCCACACTCGCAACTGTTATGGCTATCTTCAGCCCCGGTGGTTTCCATCCAGGTTGAATCTTAAACAATCACGCCCGAAAAGAACCAAGAATATAAATAAAGTGTGTTTATAGTTTAGTTATTTATATACCTTCTCTCCTCTCCTCTTGCCTGCGAATATATTTTTTGGGTTCCCCCCCTAATCCCCGATCTCCTTTTCCAAGCTTTTCTTTAATTACAGTATTTATCTGGACGTGGTCCATTGTACCTTGCGTGACCCCTACATTCAAACCTGGCGTGGTCCCCACACGACCTCGACATGTTTCCCATAATCTACCACAGTATTTCCACACATCTACATTCAGCCATATGGATAACATTGCCACTTGCACAATAAACCAAAATATGAACCACTTTACAAAAAAATGTATACAATTAGATTACACAGCATTTTTTTATTGCTTGTTTCAAGCAAAGGGTGTTTTTTTCTGGTCAAACCAGAATGGGCAATGCTTGCTTAGCCCTCATACATCGGTACCCACTCTCATACACCACGTGAGGGTGACATCACTGGCAAGGGCACATTCCTCATTTGTGTCCGAGGCCATATAAGACATTGTTGGTGCTATTCTTAGGAGTATAAAAATCCCCCAAACGTATGTCGAGGTGCCTTTGTGTACAGTCGGGAATTTCCAAAAACTGACTCATGCCGACTAGAATCGTGCCATGGTATCAAACAGGTACTGCAAGTTGAAATGCCACAAAACAATAAAGAGATACAATATTCGTAACACAGGTCACAATTAAAAGTATTGTGGATGAATGATTTACCAGACTTTGGAAGAAAAAAAAATCCTGCAATGAATGGGAAACTATATACAGTACTCTTAACGTTATTTTCTAAAAACATTTGTTGGGAGTGCACCTTGCAGAATTTCACGTCTCTTTTCCAGCACGAGTGATCGTGTTGACACCAGCCAGAAACATAGTAAAACTAAGCAGGTGCCTCCAATGCTTGACACAGTGTAGTACCACACAGTCCAAACGTTTACATAAGTGTGCAATGTATGGTACAATCATTGCATTGCTTATCATTTGTATAAGTTTGTACAGGTAGTCCCCGACTTACGATGGTCCGACTTACGATATTTCGATCTTACGATGGCTATAAAGATACGACAAAGTTGTAAAATATTTGACATTTCGCGCGGCAGGCAAACGCAGCAGCGTACGAGGTACGATGCTGTACGCTGGGACGCTGCCGGGATGTCCGCATCTTCCGCCTTGTGTGGTGATGCCTCACTCTCATCAGCGGTCGATGGAGTTAAGTTGTCACGGTGTTAGCGCGTGTATTTTTTTCTGTGTTTTTTGTGTTTCAAAGCCCAATTTTAGTGAAAAAAGCATGTATTATAATTAATCAATACATACAGTATATAGTTTATACAGTACGGTACTGTAAATTGCTGTTTTGCTAAATTATCACAATTCTTTAAGACTCCTGGGTAGGCTCGGCCATTTTCGACTTACGATATTTTCGACTTACGATGGGGTCGTCGTAACGCATCTCCGTCGTAAGTCGGGGACTACCTGTATATTGAAGAATCTTTTGCATGATGGGAATGTTTAAAATTATCTTCACATTGCATGAACATATGGTGACAAGCGAGTGTGCAGTCGTTGACAAGAGAGTGTCCAGTCGTTGCCAAGGTTGGCATCGAGGCTGTGCTATGACACCCCAAGGCAGCGTTTTACAAGTTCAAAGATGGCTTAGTGACACAAAAACAGAGGACCAGTTAAATTTTGCTTTAAAGCTTTCGTGACTGCAGGGATTCATATTTTTGGTTCTTTCGGTAAAGTCACGTAGAAGGGAAACAATAAAATAATAAAAATATAAAACAATAAAATGTTATTGTATAGAACCAAAAATATAAGAGGACCAGTTTTTAGGCTTTTGAGTGATTTAGGAAATCTGCCAAGATTATTAGTGACATCCCATAATCTAACCATTCATTTTTTTCCTCTGCGATTGCTGAACTATGTGACCATCCCCATAGAATTGGCAAAATAAACCAAGTCTCTGGCACGAATGTCCCTGGCAGAAGTTTACTCACAGACAGGGTTTCCTTGGGCTGTGGTTACACATCAGCGGTCCTTCTCAAATTCAGTATTGCACAGTACAGTACTGTCATAAAATACCTTTAATGAGAAGTTTCAAATTTTTTTATCTTTACAGAAGAGCTTCAATAATTCAGGAATCCATGAAATTATCGACTTCTTGGTTAAACTTCAGCACACTGACCGGGAGTGCAAACCGAGGTCCGTGAAAGTGGGCAAGCTAGGAGCAGCAGAGGATGGCAGACCTAACGTGGAGCTGCAGGAATAGAGCTGCAAAGGAAATGCAATATTTTGCTTTTGTTTAGCAAAAGAGAGTTTTTTCCCACTTGGATATCAAGTCTAAAGCATGGCTTAGAAAAACTTGCAACGCTTTGTCATTTAGTCTAGGAATTCCCCAACAAGCGTGTGCATGTTTGTGCACCTTCAATCCCTTCGATGTATTTTCATGGACCATGTTGGCGAGCATAGTTACTTGCCTGTGTCAGGATGTGAGGATTTCAATGGGGTGCGGTAGTATGCCAACACCAGTGACGATTATCTGAACCGGTCCTGGGCCTCCCAAAGGTCAGATCAGTCTTAAATGAGTACCTGGGTGCGGTGTGTGAATATCGCCACTGGGGAGACAAAGGCGGCCGGGCGTGGTGCTGGTCACCCACCCCCTTGTGTGTCGTTCCGACCTTCATTAGGTGCTCGCTAACATTTCCATATGCTGAATTCCTCTTGATATGCAAATTATTTTGTCTAGGCGCTCTTCTTCCCACCTCCCCCCCTCTAACCCAGCTTAAATATACGCTCCAAGCTTGGTGGTGTTTCATTCTTCGCCTGAGGACGGCTGCTTGCGTTGTGGCCGAAACGTCGTGAGAATTGTTTTATTATGTTTTATTTTTATTATTTTATTACTTCCCTTCTACGTGACTTTACCGAAAGAACCAAGAAGATGCTCGCTAACAGTCTGTTAGGGCTATACGGGGGATCTTTGTTCTTTGGAATGCAGTGTGACATGACGTGCTGTGATGGCGTTAAGCTTCACAACAGACCCACCCAACAAGATAATTCAGCTGTAATGGCGTTACATGGTTGGAATGTAAACCAACACACACGGTACAAACTTCATAATCGCTGCTGAGGCATGGTTGCAATAGTATCATATGGCACACTGTAGCATTTTACCATGGAAAGTTGTACGTATATTGTAGTCGTAAATCAACACGGCTGGTTGAAGGGGTGTATACACAAGTTAAGTGTACAGTAGCTGGTGATGCATAGTTGATGGTTGCAGATAAAAGTTTCTTTGAATTTGCCAATCACATGCGTGTTACTGTACAGGAATTCCGGCTGAGTCAACCTAGGAGAGAGCCTCACCATGAACTTACAGTATTTACGTGAAGCAATGGAATTGTTTTAACTAAAAACATTAACCGCCTTGTGACACAATAAAAACAATCCTTGATCATTTTGGCCAACTCTGTTGAGTGCAGCAGTACAACAAAAAGGACAATTTAAAAAGGGAGGTGTTTTTTTTTTCCTGGAATGGGGCTTCTTAAAGTTCTGAGAATAAACCAAAAATAGCTAAGAAGTAACATGAAGCGAACACTACTTTGGACAGGGCATAGTGCGCATAAGGAGTTGTGATAACACGTTGTTGTGGCACTGCTGTTAAAGTTGTTTACATATACTGTATAGCGAAATGTCTGCAACCTCGTGGAACGACACATTCTCCATCACAATCGGAATTGTATATTCAACTACAGTACTGTGCACCAGAGGTGGGACAAAGTCATTGTTATGCAAGTCCAAGTCGAGTCGCAAGTCATCAAATTCATGACTCGAGTCTGACTCGAGTCCAAGTCACATGACTCGAGTCCACATCTCATAGGTGGGACAAAGTCATTGTTATGCAAGTCCAAGTCGAGTCGCAAGTCATCAAATTCATGACTCGAGTCTGACTCGAGTCCAAGTCACATGACTCGAGTCCACATCTCATAGGTGGGACAAAGTCATTGTTATGCAAGTCCAAGTCGAGTCGCAAGTCATCAAATTCATGACTCGAGTCTGACTCGAGTCCAAGTCACATGACTCGAGTCCACACCTCTGCTGTGCACTACTTAGTAGCCCGTAGAGTGTGTGTACAGTTCTGGCCTGAAGTACTGTGTTAACCTCAAGTATAACGCTAAAGCTTGCCACATTACCCTCCTTGCACGATACAACTAGATGATCCTTGCATTTGCATCGTAACAATGTGCCAATCCACAACTAATCGAGTCCAACTTGACAGCCCAAACACTGCAAGGCAGTCTAAGTGAAACCCTGAGCAACAAAGGAGAACGCACCACAACAAAGTTGTTATGTACTCTACCGTGCACTTAAAGCCCTTTGTGTGTCAATCCACTGCTGGATGAGAGCCTCTGCCCACTCACCGACGCCGTGCGGATCGTGGTGGGTATTTGACCATACTTCACCACGATGGTTACTGTGGGTGGAAGGCCGAGTTAGCCCCCCCCCCCCCCCCGAAGAGCGGCCCATATAATCAACCTTTCTGGGGTTGATGCTTGTCGCCCCAATCCGAGTAATATCCACGTATCAAAACCCCGCTTTGTCCATAATGAACTGTTCAGTACAGGCAGTCCTCGACTTACGATGGAGATGCGTTACGACGACCCCCATCGTAAGTCAAAAATGTCGTAAGTCGAAGATGGCCTCGCCTACCCAGGAATCTTAAAGAATGGTGATAATTTATCAAAACAGAGCAATTTACTGTATAAAATATATACTGTATGTATTTATTAAGTACAATACTGTATTGCACAGTAAAATGTAAAGTAAAACAAAGGTAAATTCTTAGTTTACCTATATAAACTGCGATTTAATAGAAAGTTTTTTCAGGAAACAATCCTATCTGCTATAAAAAAAAACTTTTAACATGCATTGAACGTATCGTATCGTGGTAACCCTCAAATGAAATCACTAAAGCTACGTATCATACAGGCATTGAACGTATCGTAACGTATCATATTGTACTGTACTCACCAAGATCGCTATCGCCATCGTAAGATCGAAATATCATAACTCGGGGACTATCTGTATTTACAAAATTGATCGGTTGCGACAACCAGGTGCGTGCTCGTTTATGAAGGGGACATTCTATCTAGATTTGAAATTGTCGTGACTGCAGGGATCCATACTCTTTGGTTCTTTCGGTAAAGTCACGTAGGTAGAAAATAAAATTCTAAAAAAGGACATTCTCTTAACTACGATAACAAGGCAGTGTGTGTGTGCAGTACTGAATGTTTGAATAAACTCAAATCAAACTTGATTTCTAATAGCACAATTCGTGCAAAAAAATGCAATACATAGCGCTTCACAGGCATGAACAATAAATAAAAAATGTAATTGTAAGAAAGATCAAATCACGTTGTAAACTGTAAGCGTGTGCAGCCTTCTGGGCTACTTACCAGACTGACTGAATGAATGTGACCTCCCGCCCCGTGCTATAGTTCAACGTGGCATGTGTTTGTTGTTAAGTGTCAAATGGACGAGACAAACGAGAGCGAGATTATCCATAAGACGAGGTTTTTTTAGGGGTTAGATCGCGTAAATGCAAGTAGTCCCCGACTTACGATGGTCCGACTTACGATATTTTCGACTTACGATGGGGTCGTCGTAACGCATCTCCGTCGTAAGTCGGGGACTACCTGTATAAATGTTGTGTCGTTAAACCAGCCACGTAAACGCAACATGCCAATTCGTTACTAGTACGCGCCAATTTTTTTTTTATGTGGCTATTCGTTTGTGTTTCTCTCCTTGTGACGGGATTTTGTAGGATGAACGTTGATATTTATAGGGGACACACGGGGTGACAAATAAGGTCTGAATTGGTCTGTAATAAGGTTGGGCTTTGATAAGGGGTTGACTGCCATGTAGTGGTGTAGTGTATAGTGTAGTGTATAGTAGTGGTGTATAGCAGTGTATTGCAGTATATAGTGGTGTATAGCAGTGAATATAGTGTAGTGTATAGTGTCGTGTATAGTGTAGTGTATAGTTGTGTATAGCAGTGTATAGTGTAGTGTATAGTAGTGTATAGTGTAGTGTATAGCAGTGTATAGTGTAGTGTGTAGTGTATAGTAGTGTGTAGTGTAGTGTATAGCAGTGTATAGTGTAGTGTATAGTGTAGTGTATAGCAGTGTATAGTGTAGTGTATAGCAGTGTATAGTGTAGTGTATAGCAGTGTATAGTGTAGTGTATAGGGGATTTACAGGTGTGGTAACGCCAGCTCGTGTGTGTTGTACCGTGTGGCGAGCTGACCACCCCCACGTTGCCGGCCTTCACAAACAACCAGCCCCCCCTCCAACCAGCCCCCATCCAACCAGCCCTCCCCCAACCAGCCCCCCCCCCCCAAACAGCCCCCCCCCCAACCAGCCCCCCCCCCCAACCAGCCCCCCCTCCAACCAGCCCCCATCCAACCAGCCCTCCCCCAACCAGCCCCCCCCCAAACAGCCCCCCCCCCCCCAACCAGCCCCCCCCCCCCAACCAGCCCCCCTCCAACCAGCCCCCCCTCCAACCAGCCCCCCCCCTAACCAGCCCCTCTCCAACCAGCCCCCCCCCAACCAGCCCCCCTCCAACCAGCCCCCCCTCCAACCAGCCCCCCCCCTCCAACCAGCACCCCCCTAACCAGCCCCCCTCCAACCAGCCCCCCTCCAACCAGCCCCCCCCCTCCAACCAGCCCCCCCCCCCCTCAAACCAGCCCCCCCCCCCTCCAACCAGCCCCCCCCCCCTCCAACCAGCCCCCCCCAACCAGCCCCCCCCCCACCGCCACCAACGTCGCGAGTGATGAGCATCTGAACCGGTCCCGGGCCTCCCCCATAGGTCAACTCAGCCTCAAAATGCGAGTAACAAAGCAACGTATGGGCACGCATACATCGCCACCGGGGATACAAAGGCGGCCGATGGGGGGGGTGTGGGGGGTCTGTTTGAAGGCTGCTCACACGGCTGGGCCGTCTTTGTCTCACCTGCGGCGAAGGAGTGCACGGCGGTCAGTCCGAGGAGCAGCAGAAGACCGCGTGCGTCGGCCACCACCATCATCGTCGTCGTCGTCTTCGTCTCGAGGGATTCCCTGAGCCCTTCGTTGCCTTTGAAACCTTCACAGGCGCCGCTGAAACTCTTTCCCTCGTCCTTTTTGCTCGTGAAATGACACTCGGCTTTCTGTCTGTCTCCGCCTCTCTGTGTACGTCCACTGAGTGAATATCAGCTCCGGCAACAACAAAATAGACTGGACCGGCCAGTGATCTTGATTCTAATCACGATAGCAGGCTGATTAGTGGTGGTGATAATGATGATTATTCTGATTAATCACCAGCGCACAAGGGGTTCAAACACACAACCGGGCTTGCAGCATGTCTGATAATGAAAGGCGACCAAACGTTTCCGGCAAAAATGTTTCTCGCTTCCTTACAAAGGGACCTCCTCCTACTCCCTCCCTCCTCATCCCCCCTCTCTGGAAATCCCCGACTGAGCTGGGGTCACGCCAGCAGACCTCACCCCACTCCCCGTAGGGAACTCAACATACAGTGTGGGGAAAAAATTAACCCGTAAAAAGAAAGTTTTTCACTATAAATTCTTTATATATATGCGTTGCATCGGGGCGGCTAGAGTCCTCTCGTCCTCTGGCTTGAGATGGCTGCCACCTATGGGTCAGATGATTGCATTGCACCATTAAGCAATTGGTAATTAAATATAATATTTTGTCCTATAAAGTGTAAAATTTGGGATTTTTTTTTTCACGAACATTAATTGTCACGCACAACGAGTCTGTGTGGAAAATGTCAGCTCGATTGGATCACGGGAAGTGGGTTAAAAAACGACCGAAAGATTTGCACGGTCCTAAGCAAGCAAGCGAACTTAATATAAAGGATTTAAAAAGTATTTGATCCCCTGCTGATTTTGTACGTTTGCCCACTGACAAGGAAATGATCAGTCTATAATTTTAATGGTAGGTTTATTTCAACAGTGAGAGCCAGAATAACAACAAAATCTAGAATTATGTGTATACCCAGCAGTTTATTATATGACACGGGTACCCCCACGGTTGGTCGCGTGTGGTAGTGGGGTAAAGTGTGGGCACTCCCATCTCTTCCAAGACGTTTGTTCAGTGTGGAAGAGTAGGCCAAATACCCTATAGAGGGGCTCTTCAGAGCTCCATCTTGTGGAGTCCCTTCCGTCAGCAGTGGCGTGAGAAGGCAATTGCAGGGGCTTGCACTTTTACCTACACAGCGTTATAAAAAACTGAACAGTATTTACAAAAGCGATCGGTTGTGACAATTTAATTGCACAGGTCCAATGTGTGCTCGTTTAACAACTACGATAACAAGGCAACGTGTGTGTGTACAGTACTGAATAATGTTTTAACAAACTGGAACCATGTAGAGCCTCTGAACTGCTTTCCAGACTGAATGAATGCATATGACCTCCCGCACCGTCTTATTCAATGTGGTATGTGTTTGTTGTTGTTCAATGTGGCATGTATTTGTTGTGTGTCAGAATGGACGAGACAAAGGATTCATATTCTTGGGTCTTTTGGTAAAGTCACGTAGATAGGTTGAAACAAAATAACAATAAAAAAAACTACGACGTTTCGATTGTAACACAAGCAATCGTCATCAGGAGAAAAAAAAGCAGGAAAGCTTCTGAGGCAGGATGTTTTAAAGGTTTGAAATGGGTGTAGCCCAAGGGTCATAAGCGAAGTGGGCGGGGCTAGTGATGTTAATGTAGTGATATTAACCATGAGGTTTTTGGGGGTTAGATTGCGCAAATATAAATGTGTCGTTAAACCCGCCACCACCCGACACAGCCAATTAGTAAGGTTTGTCACATAAACAAAACATACCGAGTCGTTACTAGCACATCGCACCGGTGTGTTGGAGAGTAAATCCTGATTTACAATTTGAGTACGACGTTTCACCAGTAATTACAACAAGCATCATCAGGCGCCCGCCAGATTTGTGGAGAAATCCTCCTGTTTACTTCCTAAATAGAGGTGTAGATGTGATGTCGGTCACTTGGGAGCCCCTCAGGTGCGAAGGCCAGAGAGGGGTGATAATGAATGCATATAAATTACAATGGGTACCCATTACCGGTTGGGTTATTCAGATATTGACGTGTCAAGAGATCGAGGGCATTACGGGGGAGAACAAAAATACCCAGTAGGCCACTCGACCAGTCCACCCACTCGCAGGAATGCAAACTCAACACATTGTTTCGTGATACTGCGTTGGCAGTGGCCCACAATTAGCGAAACAATTCAACACATTTGTCAATTATGCTATTGTACACCCCCCCCCCCTTTCAAGCAGTGGTTATTGACGAATGTGTTGAAGAGTTGTGTTTTGTGATACAATATACAACTTTAGGTTGGGGCTTTTTTTATTTACATAACGTTTATGGTAGCGACTGGAATTTCCCTTGTCGAACACATCCCACACGTCAGTCAGGTGGAGACGAAGCCTCGTGGTCACGATTCTCAGTTCAAAAGGGCTTATCTTGTAAATCCCAGACGTATTATTTCCGGCAGAGTTTCCCCAAATTCCACTCCTCGCGACGCGCAGGCACGCTCCGGTCTGGCCGCGTTCGCAAATGTGACCCTCACGTGCCGCTCTAAGCAATTAACGCTAACCTGCATTGATCCGATTTAAATTAAGATTGATATATCGGTGTGTGCACACACACACACCTGTTTCGTATGTGTGTACACGTGTTCCACGTGAAATAGACATTGCTTAGCAAGTCGCGTTTAACAAGCATCAGGCGCGTGCAGCGTGGAACGAGTTAATTTGTATTTCGACGGGGAGTAAATTGGTGTATGTGTGGGACTGGAGTTGGGAAAACTCTGTGCGTTGTGGTATATCTTAACGGAGACGTTTTTCGCTGAATGGCAGAAATATGATCAGGAGCTCCATGCCAACGTTGAGGTCTGCCAACCCCGAGAGGGCTTCAGGAGAGAGTTCGTGTAGTTTTGCTTTGCCTCCTCTATGAAAGAAGCACAGTTTGCAGTGGTTTTACTGGTAGGAACCTCCTGTTTACACCATCCCACAGGGGATTATTGTGTCCGTCCGTCCGTCGTGCAGGGAGGGGCTGGGTGGGGAGGGGCTGGGTGGGGAGGGGGGGGGGCTGGGTGGGGAGGGGGGGATGGGCTGGGTGGGGAGGGGTAGGGGCTGGGTGGGGAGGGGCTGGTCACCCCGTGGTGCCCTTATAAAACTCAATGTTTAACCTACTCACGCCGGCTTGTGCCCGCCCTCACAGTCGGCCATATTTGCGGAATACACCACGCCGCCGTTGACCCTGGCCATTGACCGAGCAACCCAACGTTCCTACCAGCTCCCTCCGCAGGAATGTGTACTCTTTGGTCTTTCGTTTGGTTTGCATAGCAACCACAGTCGCATTGCTGTGGCTCGCCTTTAAATTTTCATTCATGAAGGAGATGTGCGCATCGCCCTGTTGATGTTCTGATGCAGTTTGTGGTTACGCCACCGTTGTCTTCGAGGAAAGTCCTAAGGCAAAGGGTGGTTGGGATGTTTGGGTCTCGAATGAGGTGTTTATGTTGAACGTCGGAGTTGGTGCCCACTCTGTTTGCAAGCGTTTTTGCGGGTACGGGTAGATTCAGGGATGGTGGCAGCATCATGTCGTGAGTTTGTAGCCTGTTACGTGTTTTAATGTGACCTAAAACGCAACTAATGCTGTCATCTCCGTGAATGGTGTCATGAAATGAATTGATATACAGTCGATCTAAAGAGTTTAGCTACTGGTATGGGTCAACTCAGCGCATCATCACTCTATCAAGGAAATAAATATAACTTCATGTGGGAACTCAACAGTTCGTGGACTATAAAGAGAATGCCCCCCGCGATAAGAAAGTTACTTTTTAACTACTGGCTGAGGATATAGAGCCCTCTGTATCTCTACATGTACACGCACTGGCGGAGCCAGTGGGGGGTGGGGTGGCACGTGCCCCCCCCCACCCCAATGATCCGATCGAAATCCCTAATTTATATCGGATAATTGGGGGTTATTAGTAATGAATCGGCATTTTGCGACCCCCACTGCCACTGTGTAGTATATTATTACGTGCCAGAGACTATATGAGATGATAGGACAATAGTCTCAGTCCATAAATGCCAATAAGTAACGTCAAAGCAGTTTTAAGTGACTCAGAATTGTGCGCAGTTGCGTATACAGTCCAGGACTTCCCTGAAGGCATTCACCTTCAGCGAGCGCGATGCGGTTCGAATTCGACCCTAGATCGATGTTTACGCTATCACCGCACACGCGTCGAATCAAAAGCAAGGGACAAGTCCTCACTAACAACTCCTCTATCATTTTTCATTGCTGGAGGGGTTGCCCCCCTACCTGAAAATTCTGGCTCCGCCATTGCATGTCCAGCCCATTTTTTGTAAATCCACTGCTGGATGATGATGTGTCCATATTTCCAAGCACAGGTCAGTGCAGGTCGTCAGTGCACTGTTCTGCAATGCTCCTTACTGCCGGTAACGCCTTATTTGAGTTTTTTTGCGACCGATTCAAACACAACGCAGGCTCAAACTTGTTTGGCTTCTGAGATCTGATGAGATCAGGTGTATGTTTCCTCGGTGACTTGGTCATTGGCACAGTGCGCTGTATCAATATTAACTTCGTTAATTACAGTACCGTGCTTAAATTGTCCTTCTTAAAAAATGAAAGAGGAAAGAACACGTGAAAATATAAGCTTTACATGTCATTTCTATATTATCACTTTGGAAAGATGCCTTACACTAGTTTGGGAGCAGTGCTTTCTCTTGATCTATCGATCTGTGAACGTTTTGAGTTTTTTGTTATCATAATACTGTCAGATGGGAAATGTGTAAATGTTCAGTGAGTACCACATTGCAGCTGTGCAGTATTACTTTGTAATGTGTCAAGTCAAGTTTATTGTGTGCGGTCATGTGACCAACTGGCCAGACGCCTTGCGATATCCATCTCAATCCGAATTGTCCCGACTTGCACATGTGAAATGTGTGAGCATCGATATTGCCACCGTAAGATCGTGAGAAGCTTACCAAATACGACGACGACGACATGATCAACATGACTTGAGAAATATGTTCAGTACTCTATGTTGGGCTTAGAATGAATAACCTAACTTTCAGCGAAGCATGTTGAACCTCGTTAGTGCAGTATTTGGGATGGCAAACGACCTGGGATTATCACATGTTTTGAGGTGGCCAATACACCAATGGATTATATTTAAGCGGCACGTTGACTGTCACCCCCTCGTATGAGTGGGGTTTTTTTTTAATCCAGGTACTCGAGTGTACTTCAACACGCCATTCATTCATGGAATTAGCCAAACATACATATGCATAACTTTCCAAAAAAGTGTCTTTAGATTCAGTGATACTTTCCTGGATAAACGAAAATAAAAATTATTGGCTTGATTCATTTTCATCTCCAACTCTGAAGAAAGCTCATAAAACACAACGATGCTCTTTTGAATACAAGATATTAAGTCGTAAATTGTGTATTAGGGTCTTTCAATGTTAACCTGCACATGTATGGATAATATTAGAATGATGACAGATTGCTGAAATTGTATGGAGTGGTAATAACAACACCTGGTACCGCAAGTGTGAAGTGATGTCTTCTTAAAATATGGTGGCGAACCGTGTGCAGTGCACTGTGGAAAAGTATTGTGAAATGAAAGCTTCTGGTGAAGGATAACATCACAATGGCTAAAATGTACAGGACGTTAACTGCCCAGTTCAGTGATGCGTCTCTCAAACAGAAGTCTGAGTGGTGCAAAGGGTTTAAATACGGAAATGATTCAACTACTGGTTATGAATATAGCAGGGAAATAACTAAAACACTGCAAAAGAAATACGCAGAATACGTATCTTTCACACATCTGTCTCTCTGCGTAAACATTCTAGTATTTCTTACAAAATCCATTAGCCCCACATCTTTCTGGGAGTACATCATTTCAGCAACATTGTTTCAAGATAAGCAAGCTCTTGACCGGTTTTGACATTCACTGTCTCATCAGCAGAGTCAAGCTTGCTTGAATTAATGATGGTGAACTACCAATCTTAGTGGCGAGGATCCTCTCTTTATATAGGTCATAGTTCAATGAAAACTGTGATAATACTTTACTCAAAATAACAATTAGCGCCGTTGCTGATAATATAACTGAATAAATAAGCAGAAAATGTCTCCTTCACATATCCATCTCTCCAACCCATCAGCCGTACTGGCTAAATGGGTTGTGCAGCTGATGTGTTGTGTAGGAAATACTTTTTTTTTCATATTGTTTTGCGTGGAGATATGGAAACCGTGAAGGAGACATACATGATGCTCATTTATTTTATTTGTATTCTCCCCCATTACGCTCATTAATATTCTGAAAAATAGAGTGTCACTTATTTCATTTCGAATTTTAGAGAACTAAACGTTAGTGAGTGGGAAGTCGCGATAACGTTTTTTCAGTGAATTGGCGTAAAAGGAAGTGCGCCCCCTCCCTCCCACAAAAGGATACATATGTAGCCTCGTAGTGGTTTAAACAATGCGAATTCGACCGTTTGCAAGTGTTTGACAGATTAGATTCCAGGTATTAGTCGTGCATTTTTTTTACAGGCTAACTGTATATGAATTGGATATACATATCCAAAGCTGCATGCGAATACTAGAGTAGCAGTTTTACTGCCCATTCAAATTAATTTGTTTCGCGCTGCACGCACCCGATAGTTGGTATACAAACACTTGAACAACAGTTTTAACGCTAATTGCAGAAGTGTCAGTTCCCTAGAATTCACGGGGTGAGTTACCATCTGTGTCCACTTGTTTTGATTAGAGTTATTATCAGCAGTCTTTAAAAAAAAAAATCCATGGCATCATTTGCAAGTGTAGGTCATTGTGTGATGATGCCATGACCCAAAATTTGAAAGAGACGCATGATACAGGAATCCAAAAACAATAATTTTAAATAAAACATTCGAAGCTAATGTGGGTAAGAGTGGTGTAGGGGTTGTGGTAAAGCGCTATCTAAACTGATTGTGACTCCTGAACATAACCAACATCAATGGAGTGTGATGTCTGCCCTGATTTTGTGCCTCCCCCCGTTTCACCAACCCACACTAACCAGAGTGGTGAATTACGGAAAATCCCCCATTCAGTCGTGGACTCGTTGTTAGTAAATATAATTTTAGTATTTAAGTCACCCTTGCTTTCTGTGCTCACCAAGTTTAATAACCAACAACACATTTCCATCTACAGATCGAGCGTGCCGCGGTAATAAGGCTGGGAACATGCAGGAAAAGGAATGAAAACCCTGGTTGCCACAATGTGCCGATACTTCAATCTTCTCCATCTCCATATATATAAAAGGCAAAGTTGTTATTATGTGTGTCTGTTCAAAATGTTTAGCGTACTTCCCGACATGCAACAAACTTGAAATTTGCCATGTCGGTACTTTCCAGACTGTACACGATGCAAACATTATTAAAATACACTTTAGTTTTGGGGGGGGGGAGCTCAATAATGAATTTTTTTTGCACGGCAAGTGAGCTGTGACGTCACATCGGTCACGTGACCCGCGCACGTGGAAGCGTAACGCATTATAGTGTAGTGGTTAACACGCCTCGCTACGAACCCGGCGACCCGAGTTCGATTCCCGATCACGGCCACCACCGGTGACGATTATTTTAACCGGTCCTGGGCCTCCCCTAGGTCGACTCAGCTTCAAACGAGTAACTGCTGTGGTGTGTGAACATCGCCACTGGGGAGACAAAGGCGGCTGGGCGTGGTGGATCCAAGTCCTGGGCGAAGCCGGGGCAGTACAGCTAGTGATTTATATATAACGAAATACCCGCAATACTCTTATCGTGTCTTTTTAAAATATTGTTATATCATGGTTATTGTTGCTTTTTTTTTCTTTCATGTATTATTTCCTGGCATTATTTCTGAAATAATAAAGTCAATGATCGAATTTGTAAATAAATCTACATTCCCCATAAACGAGGTTCTTTGCTAAATGTGTTTCACAGTAATTAATGGCATGAAAATTACGTTTTCCTCATTTTAGTAGATTATTTAATAAGTCAATTATTTTGTGTAACAGACAGCATTTGTGCTATAAGCATTATATAGTATACAGTTGCTACTATAAAAGTATTGTGGCAGACTTTGAGTGAAGTGCGTTGAATAAATGTTACGTAATTTTTCTTCATACTCAAAGTACAGAAAATCAAAGAAAACAAACAATTAAACGAAACTATTTGGATTTTATCAGGTAAGGCCCACTGAGCTATGTAGCTCCACATTTGTCTGCTATAAATTCCCATATGATAAGCCACTTTAATAAAAAAAATATATAAAAAAATCACGACGTTTCGGAGGCAACACAAGTCTCCGTCATCAGGTGGGACCGTCACAGCCAGATTTGCTGTGACGGTCCCACCTGATGACAGAGACTTGTGTTGCCTCCGAAACGTCGTGATTTTATTATTTTATTTTTATTAATTTCATTTTTTACCTACGTGACTTTACCGAAAAAACTAAGAGTATGAATCCTTGCAGTCACGAAAGCTTCAAATCTAGAATAAGCCACTTTGTTGAGCTATCATTTGTGGCCAGATCGTTTCTAAAAAAATAGTTATATAACTCAGTGGGCCTTACGTGATGAAATAATATAGCTGTTAGTTATAGTATAGTAAGTACTTCACGCTGACCAGTGCGAGTTGAAGAGAGGGGGGCAAAATATTGCGTCGCAGATCGGTGTTGAATGTCTTACGGGCTTTAATCCCCATGTGATCCTTCATTTCCACTTCCCAGATGTAAAATGTTAGGTGAGATTCATCTTCAAAAGCCATCTGCTATCTGAATTCGTGGAAAAAAAACATTGCACAATGGAAGTCCTTTCTTTCCCCTTCCAGTTTCTCTATGACCGGTCACTTAACCTGTAGTGGCATGCCCATGATGGTTACTCGCACGTGTCTCTCACTAAATGGATTATCGTCCCTGCGACATGTTTGTTTTTGAAAGAAATAAACAATCCCACGTGTACCTCATCGCAAGAAGGGCCCGGCTTTTATTCCTAGCTCAGGCATCTCTCTGTGTAGAATGTGTAGGCTCTTCACCTGTTCTGCATACGATTCTTCTGGATTTCCCCATAACATTTACAACATAATAAAAATAAAACATAATAAAATAAAATTCTCACGACGTATCGGCCACAACGCAAGCAGTCGTCATCAGGTGAAGAACAGGGCTGTCGGAAAGACAGCGTCCGAATGAACACCACCAAGCTTGGCAGCGTATATTTAAGCTTAGAGTCGCGGCATTAAATATACGCTGCCAAGCTTGGTGGTGTTCATTCGGACGCTGTCTTTCCGACAGCCCTGTTCTTCACCTGAGGACGGCTGCTTGCGTTGTGGCCGAAACATCGTGAGAATTGTATTTTATTATGTTTTATTTTTATTATTTCCCTTCCACGTGACTTTACCGAAAGATCCAAGAAGATGAATCCCTGCAGTCACGAAAGCTTTAAATCGAAATTTACAACATAAGTGGTGTGAGCCATTCATCCCAATGCTGACAAATGATTGGGATTACACACAGCAACATCACCCCCGACTGCGAAATCTTTGCAGGACCCTGCTGAAAAAAGAGTTGAGACACCAGTAAGGCTTTTCTGGATAAAGAATAATAATTATAATAATAAAAGAGCTATTGTTGGTAGTGTTCTACATCCGCTCCCCTCTAGAGCCAGTAGTGTAAATACCACAATTTTTTTTCACCTACGTGACTTTACCGAAAGAACCAAAGGGTATAGATCCTTGCAGTCACGACAACTTCAAATTTAGAATGGAGAAAGGCTGACAAAGAGCGACACAGGCCATCACAAAAAGAGACGGACATGGGGAGAGAGGCGATACGGACACAGATCAACAGTGACGCAAATGATGTATCTAATATTTGGATCTTGGAAGCCAAAATAAGCAGATTTGAGCCTGCCTAGAGTAGAGACCGGTGAAAAAGATGACCATGCGTAAAGCAAGTGTTTGTAGGCTGCGTAACGGTAGATTACGGAGTGCATTAAGTTCCCTAGCTTTCTGGACCTGCAAACCATGAGCAACCATACAAAACATGTGACCGTCACGCGTTACAAAAGGTAGGGGGGTAAACGTCATACAGCATCTCCAACCACGGGTTGGGAACCACTAAGTCGTGGCCATGTGTGAATCTCACAATCCCCACTTGATCTGTGAAGTGGCCAGGAGATGGGAATACAGCTGGTGGATTGGATCCATCGGTGCGGAGCTATGAGCGTTAACTTCACGCGTGCGTACAGAGAAGCATGGCATGTTGTGACTTGCAGTAGTGCGGGGGGGGGTGAACTTAATATGGATGAGAGAAAAGTGCGTGTCATATTAAAGTGACCGCGTTATCTATTTGTTTATGTACCAGCCGTTTCACCACATCGTGTAATTTTCAAAGCCAGAATGGCTGCGTTACTGGCTGTGTGACCTCGTCGTTGAAGGGGATTTCCAGAAAACAAAACATTAAAGGACAGAGGGAGGGCTCTGAGATGGAGGAAGCGCATTTTTTGTTCACGCGGTACGATTCACACACCCGTACGCACACACGCGCACACCTTTAAAATATTTCACATCTTTCCGGCTTGCCGGGCGGTCACTTGAGTTAGTCCCAACACGACGTTTCTGACACCGGGAAGTTGTTCACAAAGACTGAATTCTCATCATCAGCAAAGCAGCACTTATTGCCCCTATTTGTTTAGGGGCACCTTTAACTGGAGTCAATGTTCACTCTGCGCACGTGAAAGGGCCATGTTGAATGTAGATACGCTGTACGCGTAAAAAAGTTAAGTGATTGTCGCTGCCTTCACGAAGCCGTTGTTGTTGAGGGTGTGAAAAAAAGGTAACAACTCAAGTGACACTTTGGACAACTGAAGATGTTTTACCGATTAAAGACCTGGGAGCCCTGGGTTCGTAAGATAGTTGTTCGAACATGCGGCCCTCTGCTCCTGCTGCTGCTGATAACACCGCCACAGTGCTTCGTTGAAGGTGAGATAATAAGCACACACATGAGCTGTGACACAGTACCGCATTCTGTCTAAATGACCTCGAATGCTCAGCGGGGTTTGAGCCTGGATAGTGTTGGGATGGGCGGCCAACATGAGCCAACAAGGTTGGTATAGACCAGGGGTCGGCACCCTGCGGTTTCAGAGCAGCATGCGGCTCTTTAAGGACTTCTTCGTGACGGTGTTTATTATTAAGAACCACCGTATAGGATTTACATGCACTGAAATATTGAGGAGTTTGTTTTTTGTTTGTTACCGAATTAAAAAAAAGTCTCCTTGTTATTTTGGTTGCCGACCCCTGACCATGAAAGTCTAGTTGACCATGGAAGTCCAGTTTACCATGGAAGTCCAGTTGACCATGGAAGTCCAGTTTACCATGGGAGTCCAGTTTACCATGGAAGTCCAGTTTACCATGGAAGTCAAATTTACCTTGGGAGTCCAGTTTACCATGGAAGTCCAGTTTACCATGGAAGTAAAGTTTACCTTGGGAGTCCAGTTTACCATGGAAGTCCAGTTTACCATGGGAGTCCAATTTACCATGGGAGTCCAGTTTACTATGGAAGTCCAGTTTACCATGGAAGTCAAATTTACCTTGGGAGTCCAGTTTACCATGGAAGTCCAGTTTACCTTGGGAGTCCAGTTTACCATGGAAGTCCAGTTTACCTTGGGAGTCCAGTTTACCATGGAAGTCCAGTTTACCATGGAAGTCCAGTTTACCACGGGCAGGGGGTCGGTCGCAACCTGTGGTTCTGGAGCGCTTGCGGCTCTTAAGGGCTGCTTCGTGACGTATTGTATTCAGGACGAACAGTCTTGTGTTCACATGAAATGCTGAGTTTTTTTTTACCGAATTGTGGACATCAGAGGGCAGAGCAGCAACATCCACTGTTGTACTGCACTTCTATGCTCCCCGCCTTCACCAACCCGCACTGCCCAGCGTTATGAAGTATGGCCAATTAATCATCAAAGCCCACATGTCGGGGGGGGGGTCATATTTTGACAGATTTTTGCGTACGTACTAAATGGATAGCCCCTTAGCAAAGGAACAATTGATCCTATCCGTAGCCATCACTAACCAGCGGCATTAAATTTCTTCTCCAGTGCTGGATGTGCATTCCAACCCGCCGACGGTCATTTCATCTTGCGGTATTATTCTGTTCGGTGGGTTTTTATGAAGCTAATTTTATCCTGGCATTTCCAACTGCATTCTTCACAGCCGACTTTCTGCATTCAGCAATGTGTTCCATTCAAATACAAATGGGGTCATTAAACGTGACCGTAACTAAAATATGTAAATCATAAGGCAACTGGATAAACTTGACCATCTGTGAAACAAATAAAATAAATTGAAACTCAAACCAACAAATTATCGCAGCCCAAAAATCGAAAAAGTTTTCACAACGCACAAAAAGTTCACTTTGGGTACAAAAAGCTCTCGGCCTTATGTCTTATTTAAAAAAACCCACCAGTACCTGAAAAACTGCATTCTGGTTATTTTGTCTTCAGTCACCATCGATACATTGAGCAATGTGATTCACCAACTGGCAGCAGTGAGACAAGAGACAGCTGTAGACCAGTTTTGTACTCATCAGGACTCGTCAGTACAGTCACCGATGCTCACTGCTGCTGAGGCTGCCGCTGGAAGCCTCATATATGTTAACAAGATGACCACAATGCAGTTCTCAGGAACTGGTGGATTTGTGTATTGCATAAAGTACACGCAGTGCAAGTTTGTGTGTGTGTTGTTAGAACATTACCATTCATGCATGTATTTGTTGGTAAAAATTTATAACAGCATTATTATGGGGAGTGAGGATTGGAATTTGGGAAATCCTCGACCAGGGTTCAATCGGTGGCTCGCGGCCCATACATGGCCCAGAAACACTTGTGGAGTGCCAGGCCAAAAAGTGATACAAGTTAGTGAAGAAAGAAATAAACAAGCGATAGAGAAAAGTGAGTTGTCGACAAGAGATAACGATTAGTGTGATGAAAGTGTCCAACAGGAGGGAGATGATAGCCATGGACGCAAAAGGTTCACAGAAGTGATCATACAGTTACTGAAGGCGACCGGAATAAAAAAATATTCTAGACAAATAAAGACCTTAATCTGTATCTATGTCTCAAAAAGGTGTAGAGTACTTCCAGACAAGGTAAAAAGCTGAAATTTTGTACATAAGTAGCTTTTAGGACAAAAATAACAGGACAAAATCTGAACTTCCGAGATTTTTCATTTCAAGGCCGTCAAATCACGATTTTAAGTGCCCCATGAACATGTTTGTGCGTGTCATTCAGGAACCGTTCAAAATATATGATCGTGTTTTTTTTCGTTTGACAGAGCGTTAAACAGCAAATAAGATGTGAGCGAGAACCATTCTATCTTTTATTGTTTTTGAGATATTCAGGATTCAAGCGGTTTTTAACAAAAAAATATAGATTTCATGATGTTCAAATCTGAATTATTCGAAAACGGTAAAAGATAGGGCTTCCCCTCAGAGTATTAGTTTCATTCGTTTGTGTTCTTTCTAATAAAAAAAAAGAATAGAATCTTTGAATTGAGTTGTTTTTGCGGAAAAATACACATTTTTTGAGTATTTGTTAGTGTCTGATCGTAGATAAAAATTGTAAAAATTGAGACTAATTATTATATTTATTGAAAACTCTTGCTTGGTGAAGACAGGCTTTATGAACTAGTGATTAAATAACTGGTGGACGACCGCGGGTTGGAGTGCTTCTGGAAAGTGGAAATTGATCAAGAAAGAATCGGTCATTCATAAATTATAATAAAATGCTGTGTGGCTTTTATAAGCAAATTGTGCAATGGTGACATTATTAACATGTTGCCATCTGACCGTTGGTATATGATTTGGTCACATGTACCCTGTCCATGTTGGAGTGGCTGGGGTTATTCTTTTTTTGCCCGGGGATACATCACGTTTTAAAACCTTGTGAACAGTATCGCTTCGAAGAAAGGTAGTGATGGATGGATAGTGCTGGAGGAGAGTGTGTATTCATAATTAATTCGATGACCCCTTTGTGTTTTTTTTCCAGGTGGCTCATTTCAAGTTTTTGTGGAAGATACCGTTGTTGCACCATCGGGTACAGATTTGAAAATAATATGTAGGGCGAATGTTGATGTAGAAAAAGCAGCTCTTCAGTGGTACATTGTAAGTACGCTCCAACTTTTCCCACATTCTTCTTGGTTCTTTCGGTACAGTCACGTAGAA
The DNA here is from genome assembly GCF_965212315.1 of Lampetra planeri. NCBI lineage: Eukaryota > Metazoa > Chordata > Hyperoartia > Petromyzontiformes > Petromyzontidae > Lampetra > Lampetra planeri. The sequence goes on from NC_136112.1 coordinate 12,342,717, forward strand.
GGGGGAGACAGCGTCTTTCAGACAGCGTCTTTCAGACGCTGTCTCCCCGACAGACCTGGTCTTCACCTGAGGACGGCTGCTTGCGTTGTGGCCGAAACGTCGTGAGAATTATTTTATTATGTTTTATTTTTATTATTTTATTACTTCCCTTCTACGTGACTTTACCAAAAGAACCAAGAAGATGAATCCCTGCAGTCACGAAAGCTTTAAATCGAAATTTTCCCAAATTATAATAATTCTTCTGAGTTGTAAATGTGACTGTGGCGTATACATTTGCAGACGAGTGAATGGATATGAGGATAACTCGTCAACATATATCAGGACACTCAGGTTTTCCCCAGTAAATACAAACATTTTTTATTACAGTGCAATTACTGTATTAAAGATGACCTTACTGATATGAGTGCACCAGATTCCAACTATACTTCAGGCACAGGTGGACATCCAGCTGCTTCATACTCCAGAATTTATATCTGGATGAATAGTAAAACCTAAAAATGAATAGAAGTTGGATATTGTAAACCCACCCATGTACTTATTTGTAAATTAATGTAGTTATTATACGTGACCACGTGAAGTGATTAAATTATCCCAGCATGTGGGTTTTGTATACCTGTGAGATGCCATGAGGTTGGAGGTCAAATGTGAGAGGGTTGTGCACTGTAAATATTAAACACAGCACCGACGCTGTAGGGCAAGGCTCCATGCGCTGTTCTCTCCCAAAGTGTGATTTATTTTTTATACACTTTTGTCCGAATAAATCTCTGCCCTTTTAGCTCTGCTGATTACTTCTTATAATCCCACATTGTTTCCTCTTATCTCATAACATCTCTAGCTTTTTTATCTCCCTGTTCTATATCACACCTCACTGTCACAAGCTCTTATCCACATCGCTCATCTCACAACATCTCTGTTGTTCAGATTTTTTATTCTTTCACACTTACATATAGTTCGTTTACATCTATATTATCACATTTATATCTCTCGTCCATCTCACTAGATGCGTCTTGTTTAATTTATTCTTCTCTGATTCTTACCACACCGATTCACAAACTCTACTGCATTAAATATTTTAAAAAATACTATTTACCATCGACTCCAGCTCTTGCCAGATGCCTGAATTAAGGTATTTAATATTTTCCTGCATGGAAAAAAGTGCTCTTTGATGAATCCCTATTTTGTGGCACTCTGCTAGATGACAGCTGAAGGAAGAAAGAGGGTGTACTACAAGAAAGGACACGTGACCTACCCATCTGATAACCAAGACTACCGCAATCGGCTCTCAATTGTCGATGACTTCTCACTTTTAGTGAGGAATGTAATTCCGCTGGATGAGCGGGAGTTCATCTGCAGCATCACCTTGGGCACAACGGAAGCCAATTCAACCCATGTTAAAATCTTCGGTGCGTGTCGCTGTGCAGTTAATGCGCTGGTTATAACTGAGCCGTGCCGGGCCATGCCAAGCCAGACCAGTGTGGTTCGGGAGGCGCCAGTGTTGTTTTTCTATTGCAGAAGCTGAGCTGTGCCGCCAACGTCACACGCAATGAACAAGTCGAGATGTAGTGTGAATGACGTGCAGAGTGTACTGGCTCACGCGACGTGCAATGTACGTGGAATTAGCCTTTCCCCTGGCGATGTTTGGCCCTGAGTCAGATTCGCATGTTTTTGTGAGGCCAGCGTTATCACGGTTTGGCATGGCAAATAGCCAGTGGAAATCCACCGGTGCCGTGCGGGCCCCGTGCTGCCTCAGTTCGGATGTGACAGTGGAAAGGGGGAATAGACTGTTCTAACATCCAGCCGAATTTGAACAAAATAAAATACATTTTAAATTAATACTGCCTTAAAATAAAAATTAAATAGCTGATATTTTGGGCAGTGGCACTTCTTTATGGCACATAAAGTGGCATTTATCACTGGCAGAGGCCAGTCTCTACAAATGATTCAAACTCACAACCATCTTCACGCATGTTCACACAACACATTTTCGCTATAAACATGATTCTTCCATTAAGAAATACTTTTCTCACAACATGAAATACGTCCGTTATAACGCGGTTTCTGAGCAGTTAATGATGAACTACTTTCTTGAGCTACGCGGCTGAGCGCTATGACACAGTATGCAGAATGATGCGCAGTAACGTGGCGATGTACCCTCAGTTATTTGTCCCGCCATCTCACTGCCTGTGCGTACATCATACCTCGCCAAACTTTATTGTCATCTTATTTATGGGGCAATTGATTTCACTAAATGTGTTTTTCGCTTAATGCGGCACTTTTCAGGAAAGCATCTACCGCATTAAACGAGGACTTACGCTATGAGTTATATGCTTAAACTACAGCACTACCTGGTCAGATAATTACAATGCCTGTTGTATGTTTTATGCATGTTATTTATTTGTTTAAATTTTCTAGCATTTCCCGATCTGAAATTGTCTGAAAGTACACATCCACTATTCATTGACAACACATTTCAAAAAGTAAGTGATCCAGTGTCATGGCCTATGCCTTCCACCCGCTTTTTGTTTGTTTCTTGGTAAGTTAAGGCAGCATATTCCTAATATAACAGTGACAAAGAAGTTGCCTGTTGTTGTTGGCCCACTAAACATTCTTTGAAAATGTAAAGTCATAGTTTTAAAGTCTCAAAAAGGTGCGAGTTTGAGCCATCGGTCACACTTGCACTTGGAAACTGAATGGTTGGTTATTCATTATGTGGATGAATTTAATTAGCAAGAGCCTCTGCAAACAATACATATCATCAGCACGGAAAACACACATTGTTGTCAATTTAAATAATTAACGTTAACGTAATTTTGTGGAAAATGTGTTCTTGGAACACGTCATTATCTTTAACTGACTTTGTAATTTCACCCTCATATAGTGAAAAAGATATGACAGTAACGCTTATGAACACTGTACACGGGTGTGTTGTGGTGCTGCACTATGAACCCAGCGACCTGGGTTTTAGTCCCAGTTATAAACCAACACCAGTGACAAGTGACCTCTGAAGTGGTCCTAACCCCCAACAGGTTGCAGACTGCGTTGCTGAAGGATATCCTCAGCCCGAACTTGCTTGGTTTAAAACGTGGAAACGAATCTACGAAAGCAGAGGTAATAAACGGGCACTGTACATATGTAATAAATATTATATAAAATGTCTGTGTGTCTTGAAGACAACAATTCAATTGTGTAATATACAAGATGTGTTTGCACTTTTGTCGCGACAAATGTCGATGCTTTCCCACTAAGCTTGAGAGTTTGTATTAGCCTGTAATGGGAGTCACAATAACTGGTAAAGATGATCCAATATTAAGTAAATTTTACATTCAATTTGTGTTGCTATTAAAGGCTAACCCGTTAGGAATCCATCCAGAATTATAAAAGCATTGCCCAAAACTTGCCGATGAAACCAGTGCTAAGGGATTCACTTTGCTGGTCGAGGCAATAACATTTGGCACGTGACATCATCCTGTAGTGCAGCTTGGAATGGTATGGATAATGAAACACTTCCTAGAACAGATGCATGTTGGAAATCCTTACACAATCATTAGATGTGTTGTCTTCCTTATTATCAATGTTACAAAGCGTGTAGGATTCGCAATCGCTATGGAAACATGAATAAAATGGATTCTAGGAATGCGGAACACCTACCATCTTCCACAAGAAATAGTTTATTTCATTTATTTGTCACTGGTAGAATTTTGCAATGTTGGTATTATAACTCATCTTAGTTAAGGACTGTACGATATATATATATTTTTTTAACTGAAGCACATATCACGTACTTGACATCCCTATCAATTTAGGCAGTATGCTGACAAATTTGGTACCTTTTTACAGCACTGTTTTTCAAAACTTATCACCGCTTTACACATTTTTTTTTGCTTGGAGTAAATTTTTATTTGAAAATGTATATGCGGTAAAATGTTTAGGCGAGCTCTTTAATCCTCATGGTTGAATAACGTGCAAATGTTGAAATCGTGTCAGACACATCGCAGTCAACGTGATTAAGAGTTTTGGTGGATGACTGTACTTGTCTCTGCTCAGATGTGGAGATCAAGACGAATGTGACAAGGAACGATATTGGCATGTTCACAGTGAGCTCCATGCTGAAGATCCGACCCCAGGAGACAGGCACAACGAGCCCGTTCCACTGCTCGATCATGACCCCTGACGGAGCCGTAGAATGCATGTCCTCGATAGACATACGATTAACTGTGAACAGTACGTTTACTGCTATAATATGAACTATAAGTGATATCTTGGCCCGAGGTCGTGGATAAGGATGTCAAAAAAATTGTTGTTTGGCCAGGGTCAGTCCTGGGTTCAGAAAGGGTGTCCTGGTATCCCAAAGCTTGTGTGAAATTAAGATGTTTTTTTGCTGGTTTAAAATGATTTGTATTTAGACCTCACCAGACATGAAGGTGGCGGTGAACTGGACGTTCGCTGCTTTTTTAGGAACCAGGGTGCAGGAAATGGAATGAAGTATGGGTGAAATATGCATCAATTAGTACTTGTCAAGCCCTTTTGCCAATCCGCCAGGCGGTGGTGGTGCATGTTTGTAGGTCAGCACCGTGGAGGTAGCGAGGGTTGGCGGATCACACAAATGTTGTGAAACTCCGTCCCCCGTGGGCTTCGAGATACCATACCCTGGCTTACTATGTAGAAGGTGGTACAGCAAATGTGGACCTCACCTGTTCCGTCTGTATGGGATAGTGTGTGCTCCATAGCACACGTGGGTTTTCTCCGGGTGCTCCGGTTTCCTCCCACGAGAAAACACTCATTAATTGGCTGAAAACACCTAAATATATAGGGAACTGCAGAACTTGGGAACTTGTTGGTACAAACTCACCACCTGACTCCCTTCCTGCTTGTCTCTGGTTCCTGGTGCATCTGAGTTGTTCCCTCTCTTTGAGAGTGAGCCAACACCGTGCACATTACAAGTTGAAATGATTAAGCAACTGCTGGATGAGGGCCTCCCCATACCGTATAAGTTGTGGGGGCTATTTGATCATATTTCATTACGCAGATCAGTGTGGACTGGTTTAGGTGGGAAACATTAACAGTGGATTTTGCTGCACTACCCTCTCCTGTCCATCACGTAGCATTACGAACTGTCATATTTGTATGGCTGTCACCCATCTGACAAGATCAGGTGCATTGCCGGTGATTTGCTGAAAGGCCAGTATTAATATATGGGGCATTTTGTCTTCAAGCCAACTGCTATAAACATCCCAGAAAATGAACACATCGGCTTTTCAGACTGATATTATGCATGCTAAAGTTTTGTGGGTTACGGTCGTGCAAATGTAAAAGTGTTGTTCGTTGGGGCTTTCATTTGTGACCAGGCCGCTTCTTAAAAAAGAGCTATATAGTTCAGTGGACCTCATCTGGTAAAATAAAAATGGTTAACTTTCGGTATATTTTGTAACCCGTTTCTCTCTGGCCTACTTGCAGAGCCTACCATCCTCGAGGTGTCTCCTTCGAACTTCATCCAGGAGGGAGACACCGTCACACTGACCTGCGTCACTTATGGTCTCTTACCTCATATTATATACACCTTCTTCCAGGTGCGTGTGCTTGGCAAGTTTGGTTGCCCATTCTCTTGCTGATGAAACCGCTTATCGATTTCCACCACATATCATGGTTAAAAAAGCATCCTCATGTATATAAAATATAACGTATCCATCGTTTTTTCAATCAAGCTCAGCACACTTGTGTTATGTTTTTTTTATTGTAAGAGTTAAGCACTTAATTTTGACTGAAAGCAGCAGGGCACTGTGTTGTTGCTGTTGAGCTACGTATGACATGACTTTACCCAAGTGAAAAAAAAAACGGAATTGAAAGTAGTTTATGCGTTCATACTACCATGAGAGAGAAGTTTTTACTGCTTGTATATCTCGTGCAAGCCCATACCAGCCCATCCCATGGACAGCGTGAATAATTTAAAACTGCAGTCCTGAACATATAAGAACCTTTATTTGTTCATCAATCTTTCAATCAGTAACGGCATTTTCGTCGTACAGAGGACCAAAGTGATCCGGGTGGTGAAGAACAAAGGCATGCTTCGGCTCACTCATGCAGTTTAGTTTTACTCAGGATTGTAGTGTAACAAATTAATCACCCCAGGCTGGTGCCAGTCTGTCCATCAAATAGGCTCTCTTGGATGACAAGCCAGTTCATTAATGGAGCCTCCATTTAGTTAGGTTCATGGGAAATTAAAATCTACAAACGCACATAATACATATGGACAGATATGGACGCAAGTAAAAACAACTTTAGCAGCCTGCTCGAAGTCAGCGACAGTTTCAAGTTTCATTTATTATGTAGAGCCCTGTGAGCCATGCGGCTCTTAAGTCGGGTGCAACGGCAACAAACAAAATATGAACACAGAACATCCCAAAGCGATGACGCGTAACAGAAACATCCTGGAATAAACCAGCAAGTACCCCCCCCCCCCCAAAAAAAAGTATTAAAACGCTGTGTAAAAAATCACAATGTGGTGCAAGCCAACAACAACAACCATAAGACACTTTAGATTAACCATATGTTTTCAAATCACTAAAATAAAGCTATAAAAACAATGTAACAACAGTAATCATAGGAACTGTGATTTAAATTGAACAATAAACGATATACATAACACGTATGACCAAACTTGTAGCGAGTTTAGGTGCTGCACTCCAAGCGGATGTTGCCTCATGGTGGGTCTGTCAAGCTTACACTCACAAGCGTGCAATATATCGAACGTGTGCTGATGTTAACATAGACAAAATAGGATTGTACCTTAGTAAACACTGTTTTTGATAGTCGGTGTTGCCATCCACTGGACTTATTTAGTATTAACATTTAGCAAATGTACCAAAAGTGGTAATCCGGAGGGACAGGTCTCGTTTTAAAAAAATGCTGAGAGAATAGCTCTCCCAAATGAGGTGACCTGTTAAGCCAGGTGTTCCAAATACTCTCTCTACTTATATTCCATGGTACAAAGAAAATTGCTTAACAGTTAAGAATAAAGATGTCCAATAGATGGTGCTACCAATGTTCAAAGTAACAAGCTTTTTTGAAAGTACAGTATTTTATTGTCAATCTTACAACCTCTGTATATGGGAGTTCGTATTTTTAAGATATTGGATAGATTTCGATTTGAAGCTTTCGTGACTGCAAGAATCCATACTCTTTGGTTCTTTCGGTAAAGTAACGTAGGTAGAAAAGATAATAGATCACGACGTTTCGATCGCAACGCAAGCCATCGTCATCAAGCGATTGCTTGCGTTGCGATCGAAACGTCGTGATCTATAATTTTTTCTACCTATGTGACCTTACCGAAAGAACCAAAGAGTATCTGATAGATTGTATAGTAATTGGTTGAGGTTTTATAATAAAAAATTAAGCGCCCTTAAATGGATTAACACAATATATATGTAAAGTGCAGCAATATGTAATGTATCCTGCAAGCTCTATTCTATTATTGTTTGGTGATAACAAAAAAAAATCACCCCCTAAAAATTGCAGATGCAAGGAAAATGATTCAAATCAAATGGCTTTGGCAAACTCATCTTGTTCAACAAAATTACATATTTTTTGTATAACCTGAAAATATTTCATTGCTTCTTTAGGAGTCAACTCAGCTTGGTGATGAACGCACTGAGAACGTGTGGACGATCCCAGATATTAAGCGGAATCAAAATGGTGTTTATAGTTGTCAAGCTCGTGATACTGTGGAGACCACAGTTCGGGCAGAACATGACATAAACGTGCATTGTAAGTACTCGTGTTTAACACAAACACCCTTTGCCCATTATAAATGCATCGGTGTTCATAGAAAGAGTCCTGTGTGGCCTGTCTGCATTTTACCCCAGATATTGAGAGGCTACAAATACTGGGAATTCCCGATGGGGAAGTCAACGAAGGGGATAACATCATGATGACGTGCAGCGCAAGCTCATCTGGGAATATCACCTACCATTGGAATAAGGTACAACCAGGGATTAAATCTTGACTTAAAGCTTTCGCGACTGCAGAAATTCATATTCTTGGGTCTTTCAATGAAGTCACCTAGATAGGTTCATAGAAAGTACCAAAAATAACAAAAAACTACGACGTTTAGATCCGCAACACAAGCAATCATCAGGATAAAAGTTGCTGAGGCAGGATGTTTAAAAGGTTACATTGACATGCTAATCTCTCACAATACAATGGCCACCATCGCGGCTACGTCGTCGTGGAGGTAGCTCTCCGATCTTACATTGACATGCAAATTTCTCACATTAACATCACTAGCCCCGCCCACTTCGCTTGTGACCCTTGGGCTACACCCATTTCAAACCTTTAAAACATCCAGCCTCAGCAGCTTTCCCACAATTTTTTCTTCCTGATCACGATTGCTTGTGTTGGATCGAAACGTCGTAGTTTTTTGTTATTTTTTGTTATTTTCTTTGAACCTATCTACGTGACTTTTCCGAAAGACCCAAGAATATGAACCAAGGATTAATTTCACCCGGATCTGTTCAGAATGGTAACCTTGAAGTGTTGGTGAGGAGAGTGTCTGCTATACTTGTATGCTGGTAGCCCATCCAAGCACTATCCAGGCTCAACTCTGTTTAGCTTCCATGGTGTTATGAGATTTGGGCACATTCTGGATGATTTGGTCAAAAGCCAACAAATATTACTGTCACTAATCACCTCTATTGTCTGTGATTTTCACAAATATTGCTATTTCTTTAGCTAATTATTTGGGGTGTGAATGTGTATCTAATTGGTTTCATTTTCAGAATACATTTTACTGATAAAGGATGTACTGAGACTCATTTGTGATGCTTTTCACTTGTGAAGGATGGCAAATGGAATGAAGATGGCCACATTCTCACTCGCCTCCACGTGTCCTTATCTGATTCTGGGTCATACACGTGTGTTGCTGGATTGGTTGAAGGCTCAATATTTGTAGACAAAACAGAGAACATCATCGTGAAGGGTATGTACAGATCACAACTCAACCTGCCTTGTACATGTGTGCCCTCTCACCCCAAGACAACCATTCTGGTGTGTAAAATGCCATAAATTTTGAAACTAGGTTTTAATGAAACACATACCAGTAAAACATACATAGCGAACATTCTTAGGAAGTGCTTTTATGTGGGAAAACAGCAGCTAGTACTGTTCGTGTGGGAAGGGATCATATTGATTATTGGTATTGTAGTAAAATTCAAAAAGGGGAATTGAGGGAGAAGGGGAGGGCATCATTCTATCATTGTCAATTTTCAGAAAAATATATCTCTGCATCTTGATGTATCTGTATTTACCCAGGTATTGATGGAGTACAAATATTGGGAGTTCCGGAAGGAGAGGTCAACGAAGGAGAAAACATTTCGATGACGTGCAATGCAAGAGCATTTACAAATATCACCTACCACTGGAATAAGGTACAACATTACCGTCATCACTGTCAACATCGTCAGGATATTGTACATATACATTTACAATCCATTGTCAATCCACTACTGAATGAGAGCCTCCCCATGCAGCGCAGGTCATAGCAGTTATTTTTACTATAATTCACCACTCTGGTCAGTGTTGATTGGTGAAGGTGGGCAGCATAGACATGGGAGCATTGAAGTACATTAGAATAATGCATTTTGCTGTGCTACCCTCTGCTGCACACAATATAGCTGCACAGCTGATACCTGCATTGTGGTCGCCCATATAAGCACTCTCCAGCTCAACCCTACTTATCTTCCAATATCTGATGAAATCGGAGCATTCTGAGTGATTTGGTCGAAGGCCATCAAAACATAATTGAAGTCAATATTTGTCAATATAGACCATGAACTGTATTTTTGTCTGTGATTTTCACAAATACTTATATTACAGTAAGAGTGATTATTCATCATAATAATGAACACCTTCCATGAATGGAAAATCAAAGAATGGACATGCTGCGACTGTGGTCCAAACCATCAAACACATCACCGACGAATGCACCATCCATTGGCATCATTGCAGTGTCATTGTGATCCATACAGCATCTACTGCCTCCTTGGATTGGTTGAAAAACAACGTGGCATTCAACTATAACACGATTCAACACTGTTGCTTTTTTTAATCCTGCTCTATAAAATAATATCGTTATGTTCATTCAACTTAAGTGATTGATTCATCATCATCATAATAACTTGTAACAAGTTCATCATTTTCCTTTGGCTCTTTCGGTAAAGTCACGTAAATATGGTCAAAGAAAATAACAAAAAATAACAAAACTACGACGTTTCGATCGCAACACAAGCGGTCGTCATCATCGTGATGTTATTTTTTGTTATTTTCTTTGAAAATACCAAAAGACCGAAAGAATATGAATTCCTGCAGTCACGAAAGCTTTAAGTCAGGATTTAAGTTCATCATTGTTCGTGAAAAAAGGTGATTGCATGAGGAAGGACTTAACTCTGTCATCAAGATGTACTGAACTAGCTACCATGACTAATGCCTTGATGTGTTTTCACTTGATCATGTCTGAATGCCATGTTTTAATTAGGGTTTTTCTGTTTAGAAATTTGTATAGTTTTCACACGAGCTAGTTATTTGTGATGTGAATGTGTATCCAATTATTTTCATTGTCAGCACAAATTTGACTCATAAAATATGTTCTAATGAGGCTCATTTATGATTATTTTCACTTGTGAAGGATGGCAAACGGAAAGAAGATGGCCACATTCTCACTCGCCTAAACGTGACCTCATACGATTCAGGGTTATACATGTGTGTTGTTCAATTGGAGGACGGCTCGATGTGCGTGAATGAAACAGTGAACATCACCGTGAAGGGTATGCACAGCTCACAACTCAACCTGCCTTGTACATGTGTAATGAGCGACTTCTGTTACACGTCGTGTAGAGGGTACTTCTTCTTTATTGCTCACACTGGGCACAACACACGCCAACACTTATTCTTCCTTACACTGGGTACCACTCTAGATATTAACGTCTCTACTGGCTACACACAGCCGATCACTCGGCGTGGTCTCATCGCCCTCACTCGGCTGCGCCCCTGGCTGGTGGCGTGAAGATGACGGCGATGGAAACTACGCAGGAGATCTTCCACGTGGCCAGACGATGGAGGGAGATGACAGCGAGCAGCAACGCAGCCAGGACCCAGACCCCACACACGAACCCCGAGCCCCAGGTCCGCCCCCCCCAGGCGTGGCTAGGCTCCGCCTCCGGCCATTCCCTCCCGTGGAAACTTCGAGCAGGTTCCTGGAGTTTCTCGGCTAGCCCCACTTTTTACATTTGCCCCAGATACACCTCTTTCTCTGATTAGTTGTTACTTAACCATGCCCATACCTGTGATTCCCCTTCCAGGCCAGCAGGTGTTACCATATCATTACACATGTGTAATGACTCTCAGACAACACAAACTGTAGAGGGTTGCTTTATTTCTTATTTAGGGCGCTTCACACAGATAACTTGGGCCAGGGATGGCACACAAGTGGCGACGACGCGAAGACAGCGACAGCGTGAAGATGGCGACAGTCCGCAGACAGTCGACCCCGATCCCACGGCAGCCCCGAACCTTGCCTCTCGCCTCCTTTTATCCTCGGCGTGGCCCTCACTCCGCCCCCAGGCACGCCTCCTTTCTCGGACTCTGGCCCGTTCCCGAACTTTCCAGATGGTTTCCCCCTTGTCACAACTCGCCCTCTATTAATATTAACCCCCTGTAATTACTCCTCATGACCGTTAGGCCAGGTACTGTCTCCACACACGCAATGTCTCTACACATGTGTGCCCTCTAACCACAAGATAACCATTCTGGTGTGGAAAATGTGAGAATTTTCAACGAGGTTTTAATGAAGTCCCCAGCAGTAAAGCATAAATGCTAACATGTTCTCATGAATGGTGCTTTTATGTGGGAAAACATCAGCCAGTACTGTTAGTGTAGGAAGCAATCACATGGATTATTGGTATTGTGGGAAGATTAAAAGTGGGAATTGGAAGGGAGCTGGGGAGGGAATCATTGTAAATGTGTCAGTGTTCAGTAAAATATACCTGTGCGTTTTGATGTATCTGTATTCACCCAGGTATTAACGAGGTACAGATACTGGGAGTTCCTGATGGAGAGGTCAACGAAGGAGAAAACATTACGATGACATGCAATGCAAGAGCGTTTAGAAAAATCACCTACCATTGGAATCAGGTACAGCATCACCATCACTGTCAACATCATTTACAATCCTTTGTCAATCCACTGCTGAATGAGAGCCTCCCCATGCTGTGCAGGTCGTGGGGGTTATTTTGAGCATACTTCACCACGCTGGTCAGTGTTGGTTGGTGAAGGCGGGCAGCATAGACATGGGAGCATTGAAATATATTCCAATAATTGATGTTGCTGCTCTAACATTTGCTGCACACAATATAGCCCCACAACGTATAATACCTGCATGGTGGTCGACCATCTAATCACTATCCAGCTCAACCTTGTTGAGTTTCCAAGATCTGATGAGATCGGAGCATTCTTGGAGCTTTGGTCAAAGGCCATTAGAACATCACTGATGTCAAGATTTGTCAATATTGATCATCAGCTTCTTGTCATTTATCACCTCTGTTTTTGCCTGCGATTTTCACAAATACTGATATTACAGTAAGAGTGATTGTTCATCATAATGATAAACACTTTCCACGAATGGAAACTCTAAGAATCGCCATGCTGCGACTGTGGTCCAAACCATCAAACACATCACCGATGAATGTGCCATCCTTACAAATCATGGTAGTGTCACTGATATCCATACAGCTTCGACTGCCTCCTTGGATGGTTGGAAAAAACGTAGCATTCAACTATAACACGTTTCAACACTGTTGATTTTTCTCATCCGGCTATATGAAATAAGAACGTTATGGTTATTCATCTTAAGTCATTAATTTATCATCATAATAATCATCGTAATAATTTGTTACAAATTCATTCATACTTGTGAAAAGGAGGTAATTGGATGAGTATGGGCTTAGCTTTGTCGTCAAGATGGACTGAACTAGATACCATGACTAATGCCTTGCTGTGTTTTCACTTGATCATGTCCCAATGCCATGTCTGAATCAGGGTATTCCTTGTTGTTCATGTAGTTTTGCAGTTTTCACATTAGCTAGTTATTTGTAATGTGAATATGTATCCAATTATTTTCATTATCAGCACAAATTTTACTCATAACGTATGTACTAATGAGGCTCATTTGTGATTATTTTCACTTGTGAAGAATGGCAAATGGAAAGAAGATGGCCACATTCTCACTTGCCTAAACGTGACCTCATACGATTCAGGGTCATACACGTGTGTTGCTCAATTGGAGGACGGCTCGATGTCTGTGGATGAAACAGTGAACATCACCGTGAAGGGTATGCACAGCTCACAACTCAACCTTTCTTGTACATGTGTACTGAGTTTTTCCGAGACACTCTTTTAGGAGGCAACGTTTATTCTACACTATATATCTTACACACTATTCACACACGGGACAACTATTTACGGGTCAGAGCAGCCAACATGCTGTCTGCCCACGACGCTGGAGACAGACGAAGACAAAGACGTAGCACCTCAGGTTCCATTCCACCTGTAGACATCCCCGATTCAGCCTAGGGGTGTCCCTTTTATGCCCCTTCGCGTGGCCTGGCTCCGCCCTCGGCCACGCCCCCTTCTGGAACCTTGCAGGAGGTTCTGGGCCGCCTTACACGTGACACCTGCCCTGCTCCGCCCCCACGTGACACCATCCCTGCTCCGCCCCCACGTGACACCTGCCCGGCTCCGCACTTAACCACGCCCCCTTCTGGAACCCTCCAGAAGGTCCTGGGCCATGCTCCCCGTGTCCCCTCGGTCACCTTTGTTCTACATCCCTCACTCCGGCCCATCAAGTGCTTCGCCAGCCGGCCGGGGTGCCGTGTCTCCACATGCCCCTCTCCGCCAGTAGCCAGCATCATGCCCCCTAGTGAGCCACTACCTGGCATTACATGCTGTGCTGGCTGCTACATCCACATTCCCTCATTCTACTGTACCTAGCGCTATACGCCGTAGTGATATATTCTATGTCACTACACATGTGTGCCCTCTAACCACAAAACAACCATCCTGGTGTGGAAAATGTGAGAATTTAAAACGAGGCTTGAATGAAGCCCCCAGCAGTAAAGCATACAATGCTAACATGTTCTCAAGAATGGTGTTTTTATGTGGGAAAACATCAGCCAGTACTGTTAGTGTAGGAAGCGATCACAGGGATTATTGGTATTGTGGGTACATTAAAAAAGGGAATTGGAAGGGTGGTGGGGAGGGAATCATTGTAAATGTGTCGGTGTTCAGAAATAAATACCTGTGCGTTTTGATTTATCTGGATTCACCCAGGTATTAACGAGGTACAGATATTGGGAGTTCCTGATGGAGAGGTCAACGAAGGAGAAAACATTACGATGACGTGCAATGCAAGAGCGTTTAGAAAAACCACCTACCATTGGAATAAGGTACAGCATCCCCATCATCACTGCCAACATCATCAGGATATTTATACATATACATTTACAATCCTTTGTCAATCCACTGCTGAATGAGAGCCTCCCCATGCTGTGCAGGTCGTGGGGGTCATTTTAACCATACTTCACCACGCTGGTCAGTGTTGGTTGGTGAAGGCGGGCAGCATAGACATGGGAGCATTGAAATATATTCCAATAATTGATTTTGCTGCTCTAACATTTGCTGCACACAATATAGCCCCACAACGTATAATACCTGCATGGTGGTCGACCATCTAATCACTATCCAGCTCAACCTTGTTGAGCTTCCAAGATCTGATGAGATCGGAGCATTCTTGGTGCTTTGGTAAAAGTCCATCAGAACATCACTGATGTCAATATTTGTCAATAGTCATCATCAGCTTCTTGTCATTTATCACCTGTTTTGGTCTGTGATTTTCACAAATACTGATATTACAGTAAGAATGATTGTTCATCATAATGATAAACTCAAAGAATCGCCATGCTATGAATGTGGTCAAAACCATCAAACACATCACCGATGAATATGCCATCCATACGCATCATGGTAGTGTCATGGAGATCCATATATCATCTACTGCCTCCTTGGATTGGTTGAAAAAACGTAGCATTCAACTAAACCACATTTCAACATTGTTGCTTTTTCTCATCCGGCTATATGAAATAAGAGCGTTATGGTTATGCATCTTAAGTGATTGATTTATCAATCACTTAAGTTCATCAATGTTCGTGAAAGGAGATCATTGGATGAGGAGGGCTTAGCTCTGTCATCAAGATGGACTGAATTAGCTACCATGACTAAAGCCTTGCTGTGTTTTCACTTGATCATGTCTCAATGCCATGTCTGAATTAGGGCATTCCTTGTTGTTCATGTAGTTTTGTAGTTTTCACATTGGCTAGTTATATTGATGGGGACGTGTATCCAATTATTTTCATTGTCAGCACACATTCTCGTGATATAATATGTATCTGAGGCTCATTTGTTATTATTTTCACTTGTGAAGGATGGCAAACGGAAAGAAGATGGCCACATTCTCACTCGCCTACACGTGTCCTCGTTAGATTCAGGGGCATATACGTGTGTTGCTCAATTGGAGGACGGTTCGATGTCTGTGGCTAAAACAGTGACCATCACCGTGAAGGGTATGCACAGCTCACAACCCAACCTTGCATGTAAAAATAACTTGTTTCACACAAAACGTAGCCAACCTTGCCTTGCACATGTGTGCCTTCTCTTCAATGCCTTCAGTTTCTTGCTAATTAATGCAAAAGGTATATTTGGTGTTTGAACATCTTAACACATTTTATTGCTAGAAAGGGTAACACCTATTCTTATTTTTCATAACTTAAGTACAGTTTAAATATTGTATATATATTTCTTTAAGGTGTAACATTTTTTATTCCATTACAATTAGAATGTATCAAGATTCAAAGATGGTTAATGCTCATCAGGTATGCTGAGGTCATATTTAATTTTTCCCCCTCCTATTGTATGCCAAAAAATATCTGTGAATATGTTGTGTCTGTGGCACGTTCAGGTCCATGGCTGTTTTGGATCTTTATAGCTTCAGGAGTTGTTGGTGCTGTAGCAATAATCTTAATATTTGTGGCAATCTACTGCATCCACAAAAGAGGGTGAGTATCACAATCCTGTATCCATGCACACTTTTTATTCACGGAGTTTCATCATTGGTTTGGTGACTGAGTGGTTCACACATTAGAAAGCTGAACTGACTCCGCTGAGACTTGGGTTCAAATCCAGGCAGCGGCCTGTGATTAATCCTGGTTCTCAAGTGTAGTGAGTTGATGACCTCATGGACTGGATGTCCACAGAGAGATCTGAAAATGGTCTTCGATGCAAAACATTGATAAAAGTTCCACTCCGCTTGCTGGAAATGCAACTACAACCCAGACCTGACCATCATTTACCAAGATCGAAGTGGAAGCACACTTCAACGCATGCCGGAATATGTGTTCGCGATCTTCCTCAACATAGACCCATCATCACCCACGTCAACATTGAAATCCCTGTGATGTTGAAACGAATCCCACTGTGGAACCTGCCCAAAGCTGGCAGGGACTGCTAAAGGAAACCCATCAACGAAGTTATTTGAATCCAGAATGTTATCACCGGTTTGTTGGCCTCCTTACCATGGCTGTCAAAAAAGTATACCTCGGGGCTTTCAGAAATAATGCATTGCTTGCTGGACAAAAGAGATGCAGGATCTACTCGGGAAGTACAACCAGTCAGGTAGTCCACAAATTTTTAAAGCCTTGATGAAGTCACTAGACCAGACATGGGCAAAGTATGTCCCACGGGCCATATACGGCCCGTTGGGCTTTTTAATCCGGCCCGCCGAACTTGTCCAAATATTATTAATAAATTAAAATTTACCTTCCTCCTGTAATGCCCCCATTTCCCCATTAGATGGCGCACTTTGACCGGGAGCGTGGTGTACAGTAGAACCTCTGATCACGACCATGTGATGCTGCCGCCGCGAAGCCGCTCGGCGGGCGCCCCATCTACGACCTCGCCACCACCAAGCGACGGGGCCGACCCCGCTTCCCCCTCACCGCTCCCCACATAAACACACCCTCACACAATTCAACCCCATAGAGCTCCGAGGGGAGGTCACCTGGCCAACAGGTTTTCACCCGAAAGCCCTCATAGGGATAATCTTCACGGTTTCCTGCGACCAGGGAATTGGGCGACCTCCCCCGATGCTAATTCGCACCACGGCGCTGTGACCTGGGTTGAGATTGCATGGTCCCGGCGGGGGCTGCCCAGCCACCACGGTTGAAACGCACCCCCCCCCCCCCCCACACATGGATGGGCAAGGCAGGCAGGGGGGGCCGCAGCCACGAACGAGGGGAGAAGCCAGGGTGGATGGCTGATTGGCATAGCGGGTGTGCTCGGAGGCCGCCGCCGCGCAGCAGCCCGTGGCGAGCCCTTTGTTACGGAAACCGCGGCTGATTAGCATAGCAAAAGCGCACGTGGACTGGCGCCGCAGCCAGCGGGGGCCCATTGTTCGGGAAACTGGGAATGCGGCTGAACCGGTACGGCGACCTGATTGGCCGAGAAGGCCCTCGGGGTGGCTTTCTTTGATGTAGGTTAACGATAAAAGGGGGGCGCAGACAGGTAGAGCCCTCTCTTGCTCCAAAAGTTAGCCCTCGGGACGGTCTCCAGCTCGGCCACTCGAACATCCGTGTGACGCGTCGAGGTGAGCCGCGAGGACGAGACCACCGGAACGCCATGCGCATCTAACCGTAAGAGGAAAGAGAGTATTGGGATTGAGGCTAGAGAAACCAGAACCGCTTAGAGCCTATCAAATTAGATACATCGGGTACATACCCTTGGGCGATAGTGTAGACCTGCCTTGCCGATCCATACTGACCCAACTGTGAACCACAGTCGGCCGATAATAAATCATTAATAACCCATCGCAGCCTCGTGTGGTTTGGACAAGTGGGTGAAAGCGCGTGGTGCTGTGTGTGCGCTCGTAACGTGGGTGGTCGGTGTTTCCACGGGTGCACGCTCCGTATGTCGCCGTGGAGACTTGTGCTGCGTGAGGGCTCACACCCACCGTAAACACCTGTTCCATGGCCCCTTTAAACGAGCGTTATCACCCGCTCGCGGCGGCCGCGCGTGTGCGAGCAACGTCATTCGCCCTCCGACCCCTGACCCCCCGTTCAGAGCGTGTGATTGCTGCACGGGGCTGTGTGAGGGGAGGCATCGCATTTGATTGGCGGAGAGGCAACGCAGTGTTTACAGGCGTCCAGGAGCCGGCGACGAGCCATGCCTCTCTCGCGAACTCGCGGGGGTGCGACCCAGGGAGGGGAGCCGTCGGGCGACAGCCCTTACTCCGCGAGTGATGAGCCCAGCGGCGGCAGCAGCTGTTCGCACACCAGCGAGGGGTCGGGAAACGGCGGGACCCCTGCAGTCGGCGCCCAGAAGGGAGAGACCTCGGGGGCCAGCGGCCCCAACAACTATAATTCGTTCCATAACTTTGGTCGCAACCCGATTTGATCGTGACTCGAACCTAATTTCCCCATTGGATTGTATGTAAATACAATTAATCCGTTCCAGACTCCCACGATCTGTATATAAATATTGTTTTTTTTTACATTATTAAGCACAAAAATAGTTAATTACGCCATAGAATTCAGTGTAATAGTAATCTAAATGTAAAAACACTGAATAACATTGAGAAAACCTTGAACAACAGAGAAAACTAACATTTCCGCATCAAGGTTTAGAATCGCTCAACAAGATGATTGTTTCGTCTGCTACATCAGTCGGTCGATTCTGAGAGAGAGAGAATATTCGTATGAGCAATTCATGTTTCTATTGAAAGTAAGTTAACAGTAATATTTGGGTACAGTATTGTTTTTGGAAGTATTCACCGTAATATCGTATGAACGTTTACTTCACCGCATCATCGTATGAATGATGCGAGAAGAGATTAACGGGTTCTTATGTTAGCGATTTACGTACTCGGCACTTTCGCTCTCTAAATTACGGCTTGAATGAGGGGGAGGGGTATGACTACACTCCCAAAATTAATATCTTACTAGGAATTTTATATAACAAAAGTTACATACATAACTGTTACGCTTTGTGTAATTCAACAAAACAAACAAAACTTAACTCCAATTTCTCTCCGAATTTCACGAGTCCGTTCTAGACCCCACAGTGTTTTAAAGAGTTTTAAGCACAGAAAACATAATTAAAGTTTGAAAAATCATTAATTATACAAACTATTTAATAATTTCCTTCTTCACTTCGATTTAAATTTTCTTTAAAACCTTCTTCTCACCAACATTACCACTCATTACCACTTTCTCCGAAGGCAAGTTTGTAAAAGAATGCATGGTACAGACAGCAGACATCTTGTGTCCGGAGATCAAAAGCAAATTTGAAAAAGTCAATTTATCACGCAGGACTGTGACTCGCCGTGTGGAACTGATTGATAAAAATATAGCCAGTCAATTAAACAAAAAGTCTGATTCCTTTGAATTATATTCACTAGCACTGGATGAAAGTATCTGTTGTCATCAAAAGAATGACGCTACCTTGGAATAAACTTGTCAATGTCACAACGGATGGATCGCCAAATTTAACTGGAAAAAATGTTGGGCTGCTGAAAAGAATCCAGGATAAAGTGAAAGAGGAAAACCCTGTCCAGGATCTTATTTTCCTTCACTGCATCATTCATCAGGAATCCCTGTGTAAGTCTGTATTGCAGCTTAATCATGTCGTGAATCCAGTCGTGAAACTTGTGAACTTTATACGAGCAAGGGGACTTCAGCACCGTCAGTTTATTACCTTCCTGGAGGAAACTGATGCGGATCATCAGGACTTGCTGTACCACTCTCGTGTCCGCTGGTTAAGTTTGGGGGAAGTGTTACAACGAGTGTGGGAGCTGAAAGAGGACATCTTTGCATTTTTGGAGTTGATGGGGAAATCTGACGAATTCCCTGAGCTAAGCGACAAGAACTGGCTTAGTGACTTTGCGTTTGCTGTGGACATATTTTCACACATGAATGAGCTGAATGTGAAACTGCAGGGGAAAGATCAGTTTGTTCACGACATGTAAAAAAATGTGAAAGCCTTCAATTCCAAGCTCACTTTGTTCTCCGGACAAATTGCGAACAAATCTTTTGCTCATTTCCCCACACTTGCCATGCAGGAAGAGGCACCACAAAACGCAAAAAATACAGCAAATCACTTGAGGACCCGCACGGAGAATTCTGCCGTAGGTTCTCTGATTTCGAAAATATTGAACAGTCACTTCAGCTGGTGTCCTGTCCCCTGTCACAAGACCCTGAAACAGCACCACAGGAGCTGCAGTTGGAACTGATAGATCTTCAGTCTGACTCCGTCCTAAAGGAGAAGTTCAACTCTGTTAAACGGAATGACTTTTATGCTTCACTTAACAGAGCCACGTTTCCAACCCTCCAGAAGACTGCACAGAAGATACTAACTTTGTTTGGCTCGACTTATGTGTGTGAGCAGACATTCAGCGTCATGAACGCCAACAAAGCCGGTCACAGATCAAAGTTAACGGATCAGCACCTCAAATCTATCCTGAGAATTGCCACAACCAAAATAACTCCAGACTTGGATGCACTGACAAAAATGGGAGATCAACAACACTGTTCCAACTGAAACTGAAAGTGATGATGTGTTGCTGCAGCGAGGTTGGAGCCAAATCTCCGACACACAGCCTGCGTGGCTGCTCTAACCTGTTAATGTAGATAATAAAGAAGTTAAAGTGAGGTAATTGGTTTGGCGCAGGCCTCAGATGTTTCATGATGTTTGATCAGTCACGTTACGACATGTTTTTGTATTGTTCATGTTCGTGCAATGCGTTAAATTGCCTTGCAAATAAATGCTTTGCTACCTGTTAAAGGCGAAATCCTTTCATGTAATGATTGTTACATGTCATTTATATTAGTTCACACAAACACTCCACCCACCTGTTCCTGGCCCGGCCCCTCTATCAAATTTTAGAACCCATTGTGGCCCGCGAGTTAAAAAGTTTGCCCACCCCTGCACTAGACTCAGCCAGACGCCAGAGGTAGATTATGTTGAAGGACTGGACTTCACACACTCTAGCTGCCATGTCTGGGCCCTTTCATGACATATTGGAGCCACTCATTTTATGGACTATCAGACCTGAAAAGTGCAACCCAACTCTATCACCTCTAAACTAGCAAAACGTTTTTTTTTTACTAGGAACACAGTGAAAACGGACGAAAAATATACTGGAGGTGCATAGCACGTACAATATATTTATTTCACTCCAGCCTGTACTTTCACACCCCTGTCCATTCAGCTAATTACATTTTACTTCATTTGAATGAGAAATATTTTTGTTATAAACTATAAACTGAACATATGTATTCAATGTGCATTAACTTTACACTTTCACATTTTATATGTTCTCGTGGCAAAGAGCTCAATTTAGCCCAATACTTTTAAACATATATTTTAGTTACATCATGAGACCTCCTTTGACAGTACCTATTCTCATATTTTAGTATGTGTTCAAAACCATGAGAAAATTTGCATTTTGCTAAGACGAGTCATGCCCCCAGTCTTGCTCACTTCATAGTTGCTAACAAGTTGATGAGTCCTCATTAATCGGTGCTCCTTTGTATTTAGTTATTTTCACCTATTTCTTCTTGGCCTGTCATCAGCGTTGTAGCCTCATGTTCCTCTGGCGAAGCCCTTGCTGTGGTGTCTGTGCGTAGCAAACGTGGTGTGCAGAAAGAAAACAAACACGAACAAGACTGTGAGACAAATGAGGGGGTTCCATTCAAAACGACTGGAAAAAATAACCGCAAAGATGCGAAGGAGAAGCGTTCGCTGCTTACTTGTTGTTCGGTGAACAACAATGGAAACAGAGCAGACATGCCTGGAACGTTACTCCCAATTGCACACATGTACACCATTATTACTCTAAGATGTTGAGCCCTATGGGCCTGCGGAGGGCTTCAATTGTAACGTATGAAGGCTACGCTAAGGTACTATATGCAATAGTAAAACCCAAACTACTGGAAGTAAGAACTTAACAATAACATTCTGAAATTGTTTTTTTCTCCTTTAAAAAAACCAAGCAATAACGTTACAAAACATTGGTTGTTAAAGACCACATCACCCGTGTATTTTGCATCTTTGGCCAGACACAAAGCCTTCCGAGCCGGAATCTCGGTGGCTTCCCTGGATTCCCCAAAGTGCCAATTTGCCACTGTAATTGATTTTCTGGCGTGATTAAGCACGCCAGAAGGGAGGAAAGATTTCATTCTTCTGGCAGTGTTTCATATTCTTGGTTCTTTCGGTAAAGTCACGTAGAACCGAGAATATGAATCCCTGCAGTCACGAAAGCTTTATTCATAATATAGGTTTTTGGGTCAGATCGCGTTATTTATAATTGTGTCGTAACCCTCCACCACCCGACACGGCCAAACAGTAAAAAATGTGTCACGTTTTTCAAAGGACAAAATAATTCACTTTTTTAGCCCACCGGTGTGTTGAAGAGAGAATCAACAGCATTTTAAAATGTTACTGTTTGGCCGTGACAGGTGGTGGAGGGTTACGACACATTTATAAATAACGCGATCTGACCCAAAAACCTATATTAGGAATAATATTGGTCGCGAAAGCCTACGTGTTAAACTGACGAAAGCTTTAAATCGAAATTCTGCCACTGGTTTGTCCTCAGCTCTGGCAGTGCTGCCCCCGTTAAGCCCCGCCCCCACGAATCCCCTCCCCCACGAAGCCCCGCCCCCCGTTAAGCCCCGCCTCCATTAAGGCCCACCCTCACTCCTGGTTCACTATTCATATTCTTAGGTTTTTTCGGTAAAGTCACTGAGGTAAAAATTTAAAATTAATAAAAGTAAAATAAAAATAAAATAAAAATCACGACGTTTCGGAGGCAACACAAGCTTCCGTCTTCAGGTGGAACCGTCACAGCACGATAGCTGTATTAAGTGAGAGAAATTCCAAGAACACAGTATTTGTATATATACTGGTTGAGGGTGGGAGGAGCCAAGGTAGATCCTGAATATTCCACTCCCAGCTCGACCACGCCTCCTTTTTTTCCGCCCGAACGAACAATGGAATCGATAAGGGGGAGGAGTCGTCAGCGCACCATTCTCCGCTCATCGATTCCGTTCCAAAACACGCCGCACCCCAAACGGACAAAGGAATCGACAGGTGAATCGTCAATGGAGCCACACGGCTCCTAAACCAATGAAGGAATCGACGGGGGTAAATCGACTACGCACCGTTTTGGCGCGAATCGATTCCACGCCGCCCCCCCCCACCCGAAACCAAGACTGAGTCATGTCGTAAGTGAAGTTGTGCGTCGTAAATCGTTCCATGGTTGCCTGTTATACACGTCGTAAATGTCGCAAATCGGAATGTCGTAAAACGGATGTAATGTTTCCGAAAATGTTCAATACATTTTTATTGACATTTTAAATACGTAAAAGCGATGTTTAATTGAATAGTAACGTTTTAGAAATGTTATGCGCTCAAAAAACAGCAACAAACTCACACCATGATAGCATGACAATACTGCATGTTATCTAGTACATACGCATTAAAATAATGAAACGTTGACATTTACTTCCACATTAGTGCACGTGAATCTATTGCCTACAAACGCACATCATGTACGCTGTAATAATGTATGGGGTGAAGCCGTCGCATTGCGCTTTGAACGAACATATCAAGCTTTCAAGAGCCGAATGGCTCACAGGGCTTTACCAAATAAATGAAATGAAAGCTGAATTGCATTCCTGGTCACGGCTCGCGCCAGTGATAAAGTTGATACCTGAACTGGTCCTGATGCACCCCCTTCACCAACCCACACTGACCAGCCTGGTGAAGTATGGTCAGACACACGAATATCCATACCTGTCAACCCATACGGTTGAGCCCGTATTGTTTTGCAGGGAAATTGAGTTTTCAGGTCCATACGGCGTGCAGCCGTTTCAATACGGGCATTAAAAAAAAAACATTGTGTTTCTCCCTTGTGATGGAATTTTGTAGGATGAACGTTGAGATGTATAAGGTGCACGGGGTGACCAATAAAGTCTGAATTGGTCTGTAATAAGGTAGGGGCACTGATAAGGGATTGACAGGTATGCAACCCACACCAGCCTGGTGAAGAATAGTCAAACACGAATTTGACCGAAAAGTGGGGAGGCTTTTTAATCCAGTTCTGAACACAACATTCACTGTAAAGTGCATAGTTAAATGTGTGCGTAATATGCATCAAATAGCCGCTTTAATAACTATACTGCAAGTCTGTGTAGAACATACATTTGTACGCTAATTAATTACAGAGGTCGTCGCCAATAAATTACCTCTGGTCTTCATTCCAAAGCCACAATGACGGTATCAAAAGGGTTTTCTCTAAAACAAATATACCTGGAGTTAGGATCTCATCTGACAGCTTAGCCAATGTGTGTGTGTGTCTGACTTTTGAATACACTGATCATCTGTTGCCTGGCCTCATGGCACTAACAATAATGAGGGAACGTTTCACCAAATGTATATTGAACTTTTTTCGCACAGTACGTGGCCGACCGAGCTAATCGGAGGTGTGACTTACCATAAAGTAAATTTAACACGTAGGAATTACCATAAAGTGTTGCTCATTTAACGACCCCCATAAATATGATAGGCCCAAGCGGCCCACAACCAGGATTTGAACTTATGACGTTCTTACTGATATCATATAGCCGAATAATCGATAAGTGCACCTACAAACCCAGTAACCTGCACTTGATTCAAGTGGTAATTGATCCTTTCCTGGGCCTCCTCTAGGTCAATTCAGACTTAAATGAATGACACACTTCTGCGGAATGGAGAACATTTGTATATAACACTACCTTTTGATTGTGTTTAAGCCTATGCTGCAGTTGACTTATATTGGAAATAATTGCGTTGAATTGTACAGGCAATATATAAAAATGTCCTTCTGGAGTCAAGGAGTGAGGGGAGGAAATGCCCTTCTGCAACTCCCAACGGTCGGCGGAGAATCGTGTGCCACGTCAGAGAATGGCACGGGGGATGACGCCACGCAACTACTTCAAGTTTGTCTAATCAGAAGACCTTTCATCACTATCATCAGCCAAGATCAATCCACTACTGGATGAAGGCTTCCAAAGCTGTCACCATTCCTCAGAGTATTGCGTAACCCAACGCTAAAAGGAATAACTGTATGTCAATAATTTGTTTCTACCATGACGTGACGCTTGGCGGCATGGCTTATCTATTTACATGGCAATGTTGAATACATCTGAGCTGGGATAATAACATGTTAAATCTTGGGGAACCATTTACTGCCACGATAAACACGTTAATGGCCCTCTTTTGGCAGTCGCAGTGCAATGGTTGAGGTTTGTCTTTGGAGCCTCTAGATCTCAGCTCAGCTACTCCCCAATTCTTCATCGCAGAGGAAGCATTCAAAGCTGCAGCTTTAATCTCATTACCACTACACAAATCATCGTAATGTATTTAAGTAGTAGGCAGGTGAACTACTGGTATCACTTACATAAAGCTTTGCTCCTTGACCTGAGCCTCACACTGACGGTGAAGTGAAACGCTCAAACAGAAAACAGTTACATATATTTTCAGATCATGTTTGCATGTTTTGCCACAAGTATGCGTGGTTAATGCAGACTTGATGATTTGCAATCGGTATCTATTTGGTGTTTGAACATCTTAACACTATCTGTTTTATTGCCAGGAAGGGTGAAGGGTAAAATACTTTTTTTCTATCAGCTCCAGGATCTCTGCATTTGCCCTCCAAGTGCTGCCCTCTAGCTGCCCAGACACGAGCGCGTTTTGCTCGTAAATTTAAGTGCTGCTATTTTTTTGATGTTGGGGTTTACGCGAATGTGCACAATGGGATGAGACGATTGATTTTTCGATTTTTTTTTTATTTCAGCAGGCAGGGCCCAATTAGGGGTCGTCCATAAATGACGTCACGCTATTTTTGACGATTTTTGACCCCCCCCCCCCCAAATTAAAACATGCTTCAAATCGCTTTAAACTAGTGTCATTGTAGTGCGTATTTAATGTGGCGCTGCACTCTGATGTTGTAGGAGAAACGTTTATTAAAAAGTGTATTGTGTTGTCTATATTTAAAGTTTCGCATTTTTATGTGACGTCACATTTCTCAAACCCCCCCCTCCTCGTCACACATCGTCACAAATGTCTGACCCCCTCCCCCCCCCCCTAGGTGCGTGACGTTTTTTATGGACGGCCCCTCATACGATTTTCAATTACAGTGTTTACAATGGAATGCCTCTGGAATTCTCCCTAAACACAGCCACAAAAAACGTTATTTACTCGTGTATAGTTACCCCTGTCATTAAGCGTCTGTGCTCTGGTTGAGAATACAATTCAGTGATTCTAACCAGATCCGTGGATTCGTGTGTCACACAATACGATGCTCCATCATGGCCCATCAAACGTGATGTTGGGGGAAATAAAAAAAGCTAAAAAATACATCCGGCAGTTCACGTTTTTCTTGAATGACTAAAATCACCCTGGGTAGCAACATCGCCTGCGGGTGTAATAGCCAGGTGTTAATTTCACCCACAAAGACGAAGATCCCCCCCCTCCTATACAGTCTTTAGGGGCCGTCCATAAATGACGTCACGCGATTTTGGACGATTTATTATCCCCCCCCCCTTCGTCACACGGCGTCACAAAAAGTCAGACCCCCCCTCAAATATGACGTCAGAAAGCTCTGCCCCCACCCCCCAACAAATAAAACATGTTTCAAATTGCTTTAAACTATTGTCATTGTAGTGCTATTTAATGTGGCGCTGCACTCTGATGTTGTAGGAGAAAACATTAAAAAGTCGATTTAGTTAAGTAGAACGTGTTGTTTATATTTATTTAAAGTTGCGCATTTTGATGTCACGTCACATTTCTCAACCCCCCCCCACATCGTCACACATGGTCACAAATGTCTGACACCCCCCCCCCCCAGGTGCGTGACGTCATTTATGGACGGCCCCTTAGAGATTATTGGGGCAAGTGTTGTTTACCGAGCGTCTGTTATTGTAAGGCACGACGCATGAATGGTTGGGGAGGTCAAACTTACGCCCGGCCGCCTTTGTATTCCCAGTACTGCTTCTGTGACACATCGCACCAAGTACTGTATGTACTCATTTAAGCCTCAACCAATGGGAGGTTCAATACGGGATCACATATCACTCGCTACTGATGTTAGCCGTGGCTGGAGATCGAACTCAGGTCGCCAGGTTTGTGGCGTGAACTGGAGAAACGAATGCGCCCAGACGTGGTTTAGGACGCATCTTGTGCACCGTACATGACAAATTAAAGTAAATTATTAAACCATTTGTTTTGTTTACCAGGTAAGGCCCATCTTACCTATATAGCTCTTTTTTAGAAGCGACCTGGCTGCCACAAATGACAGCTCGACCAAATGTCTTATCACGCGGAAATCTAGAGCAGCCGAATACTCGAAAAAGCGTGATGCTGATTCCAAATGTGGAGGGGAAAACCGGAAAGAAATCCACGCGACTACGGGGAGAGACACGCAAACTTCAAATACACAGCAGCAGGCGTCAGGGTTGGGATCGAACCCACGACCTCCTGTATACCAGGCGAGGTAGTTAACATTTCCTAGCCACCGCGGCTCTCTCGAACAGCGCTTTGACAAATTGTCAACTGAGGCTGTAAGATATTTGTCTGGTTCCACGCACAATTGCCCACACAAGCATGGACACGCTCACCTGCACCGCTCCACCCAAGTACATTACCGCATACAGATGCTGTGACCGCATGCGCAAACGAATCTATTAATAGGTCTAATACATAATGCAGCCATTAACCCATCCCGATGGCGATGCAATGCATTGTCATCAATAGATTCAATAATCGATTTCAGCACTATTTTAATGATGCAAAAAGAAGCTTTAGCCTTTCTGGCAATCATACAGGAGGTGTTCAGATTGATTTGAAGCTTTCGTGACTGCAGGAATCCATACTCTTTGGTTCTTTCGGTAAAGTCACGTAGTTAGAAATACAATAAAATGAAAACAAATCACGACGTTTCGATTGCAACAAAAGCAATCATCATCAGGTGGGAAAACCACAGCAAGAAAAAAAAACACTTCAGCAAAAACAAATATTGCTGTGGTTTTCCCACCTGATGATGATTGCTTGTGTTGCAATCGAAACGTCGTGATGTGTTTTTATTTTATTTCTAACTACGTGACTTTACCGAAAGAACCAAAGAGTGTTCAGATGTTCAAACACCATATCGACACATTGCAATGCATCAACTCTGATGCCTTGCCACATGCAAAACAAACAAGATCCAACAATATATTCATTGTCGATTACATTGATTGGCCTACACCAGAGACAGCCTCCTATGTGGCCTTGTCTCACCACCAGTGTTTGAGCAGAGAACGCCAACAGGCGAACAGCACAAAGGCAATTGCGTGTGGTGCATGCAGACCTGACGCCCTACAATCGGTGTTTGAACACCTTAACACCTTCTGCGCTCTTACCGCAAAGGCTAAAGCCTCTTCTTGTACTCGTCGTTTTTACACGAGCAACAATGGTCCCACAGACGCGACTACAGGTAGTCCCCGACTTACGATGGAGATGCGTTACGACGACCCCATCGTAAGTCGAAAATATCGTAAGTCGAAAATGGCCTCGTCTACCCAGGAGTCTTAAAGAATGGTGATAATTTAGCAAAACAGAGCAATTTACTGCATAAACTATATACTGTATGTATTTATTAATTACAATACTGTATTACACAGTAAAATGTAAAGTAAAAAAACAAGGTAAATTCTTAGCCTACCTATATAAACTGCGATTTAATAGAAAGTTTTTTCAGGAAACAATCCTATCTGCATCACACAAGGCGGGAGATGCGTACATCCCGGCAGCGTCCCAGCGTACAGCATCGTACCTCGTACGCTGCTGCGTTTGCCTGCCGCGCGAAATGTAAAATATTGTACAATTTTGTCGTATCGCTATCGCCATCGTAAGATCGAAATATCGTAAGTCGCACCATCGTAAGTCGGGGACTATCTGTATTATACACTGCGGTAGAGGCCCCCATAGCGACTACATGGGGTGTCACGTGAACCCCATGACATACAAATACGTATCGAAAACAAACGTCGATACTCACGCACGCAAATTAAGGAGCATACCCGTTTAGATGAATGCACATTGTTCGATGATCAATCGTTGCGGTATCACAGTATATATATATCCATGATCTATACCAACACCCCCGAATGGACGCAGTCAACCGTACTAACTAATCGGAGACACTTGGTGCAGTATGCATGTTGAACGTTCACATCGACAATGGGGAATGTGCTTTGGTCGTGCGTGATAGTCGCTAAGCCATCCTCGCGACATCAAGAGGCGCTCGCTCGCACGAAATACGATTTATGCGCACAGAATGTGGCATATTTCCAGGGTCGTTGTGTGCGAGTATAGCTTCGTGCGTGTTATAGCCAGGCTGAAGTAAGCAATGTTTTGTTACCCGTGTGTAGGTAGCTACGTGGGGGCATGAGATGGCGCATTGGGGGCCGTCCATAAATGACGTCACGCGATTTTGGACGATTTTTGACCCCCCCCCCCCATTCGTCACACGGCGTCACAAAAAGTCAAACCGCCCCTCAAATATGACGTCACAAAGCTCTGCCCCCCACCCCCCCCCCAAAATAAAACATTCTTCAAATCGCTTTAAACTATTGTCATTGTAGTGCGTATTTAATGTGGCGCTGCACACTGATTTTGTAGGAAAAAACATGTATTTAAAAGTATATTTAATTAAGTAGAACGTGTTGTCTATGTTTATTTAAAGTTGCGCATTTTTATGTGACGTCACATTTCTCAAACCCCCCCCCGCTCGTCACACATTGTCACAAATGTCTGACCCCCCCCCCTCTAGGTGCGTGACGTCATTTATGGACGGCCCCAAAGCTAAAATTGGGTTCACATATCAATTGCCACAGGCAAGAATTTAACTCGGAGAAACGAAATTCTAATGCAGTGCATAAACGCCTGGAGTAGTGTAATCTTAGGCTGAGTCGACCAATCTGGCTCCCATTTCTCTGTGGGTCTCTATGGTTCAATATGAGTATCTGGATCTCTGTGGGTCTCTATGGTTCAATATGAGTCTCTGGATCTCTGTGGGTCTCTATGGTTCAATATGAGTCTCTGGATCTCTGTGGTGCTCTATGGTTCAATATTAGTCTCTGGATCTCTGTGGGTCTTGATGGTTCAATATGAGTCTCTGGATCTCTGTGGGTCTCTATGGGTCTCTATGGTTCAATATGAGTCTCTGGATCTCTGTGGGTCTCTATGCACTTGAAAATCATCTATATTGAAAACAAATTTCTTTAGAATTGTGTTTTTTTGCGTTTAGTTTGCTATCCTCTCCCCGCACCTCCGATAAGCACGGTCGGCTACGTACGATGCGATAGAACTTAAACATATATACATTGCAATTGGCCACCAGTGTTGATTTGCGCGTACCACAGCCAGGAATCAAACTCTGGAAACTGGAAGTATTGTGCACGGCGCACCAGAACGTCTTGACTGCGGCGCCACTCCCTTGCACACAAAAACAAAGAGACACGACCTCACACTGACATACACACATACACACACGCCAAACCTGTACATCATTAGCGTCTGACTCTGCCAAGCCGGTTTGAGTGGTATGGGAATGTGTGACATGCACGCGCGAAAACAGCTTGGCTTGGACCGGTAGAGCGCGTTACTCTTCAGAAGACGACAGAGAAAGAGACACGGACCAGCTTCGTGTTGGAACACGCAGTCTTTCGTCAGCTGAGCAGTGTGTATACACACACACACGTGTGCTGCAGCTGATGCTAGCATGCATGTGCAGGGAGCTGACACATCAAGGAGGGCTCTTGTGATGCTGCTACTGCTGGCCTCTGTCGCGGTAAGCCTTTCGTCAGATTGTCTCTTATCCCACGTGTCTCCCCGATGTCCTAGTCGGGTTGACCTATAGTGCTGTGGTAAGATTATTTGCATATAGTGATACACTTTGCTTTATCATAGTCAGCCGTGGCGAATCCACTACTGGACGAATGCCTCCCCAAGCCGTCGCTGCTGCTGCCACCTCTCGCATGCCTGCTCTGTAAACCATCCACCTCGTTCCTGTATCACTCCATCCCCTCGGTGGAAGGCCTCTTTGACGCGTTCCACTCCTCGGCTACCGCTCCGTTGTCATTCTTGATCCTTAGCCGTCATCCATTCCCGTGACATCCCCTTGCCGAAGCCCACTTACGTTTCTTAACACTTTGAATTGCTGTCATGAAGCTGCATATATTTTCTAAGCCGTGCGTTCCTCTGCCCATGCCTCAATGTAATAACAATTATGCATCTCTCCTTTGCTTTTTTCGCGCACAATGTAGTTTTTTGTAAAAACAAAAACCCCTACAACAATGTTGTTTCCCATTTTTCTGAACCATATATTATATCAGGTGGTGTGCACTGATTAACAATGATCCTCTTTGGACACATTTGTGTGTTCAGTGCTTAATTACACGCAGAAGAAGAATCCCAAACGCAGTTCTGGAAATTTTTTAGTATGCGACATCGATCTCACCTTTATGTTGCCCTCGTGACGCTCTGGTGGTCTGTCAGAATATAGGGTACGATAAATACACCATTGCTATGGATAGCTTGTGCTCTCGTGGTAGTAGTGCCTTACGCTGGAAATCCCGACTCCAAGCCAGCCAAGCAGCGTGAGGGGACATCCTCGAATTAGAAATTAGACCACGGGTATGATGCTCTTAGCACGGTTGGCTACGCACCGTGCGAAAGAAGTTCAACATACATCCATCCATACATTTTGAACGTTAAGTTTAGCTTTCCAAAAACATTCCAACCTGCTGTCATCCACCTTTTTTACTTCATCATCTTGACCAAGGTACTCTAAACATTCCGTGTTTTCCTGGTGGGTCCCTCGTACAGAGATCCCCTCCCGTTGCTGAGCGAACGTTTAACACGTAGGCTTTCGCGACCAATGTTATTCATAATCAACGTTTTTGGGTTTAGATCGCGTTATTTATAAATGTGTCGTAACCCTCCACCACCCGACACGGCCAATCAGTAAAAATGTGTCACGTTGACAAAAGACAAATAGTTCACTGCTTTAGCCCACCGGTGTGTTGAAGCCACAACATTTACAATTTGAGTACGACGTTTCGCTGGTAATTGCATCCAGCATCATCGGACAATTGCCCAATGATGCTGGATGCAATTACCAGCTGGATGCAATTACCAGCGAAACGTCGTACTCAAATTGTAAATGTTGTGGCTTCAACACACCGGTGGGCTAAAGCAGTGAACTATTTGTCTTTTGTCAACGTGACACATTTTTACTGATTGGCCGTGTCGGGTGGTGGAGGGTTACGACACATTTATAAATAACGCGATCTAAACCCAAAAACGTTGATTATGAGCGAACGTTGTTGAACACGACCCGGTTGTTTTTGCTCGTTTTTATCATTTTATTATTACACACTTTTATTTAACTCACTCTGTCTGTTGTCGTATCCTCTAATCTTGCAACTCAATTTTTACCCACTTCCCAATGTAGTATCGACTGCAAACTTGGTATACTTATGTCACACTGATGACAATACTATATTCTATCATAAAAAAAACATCTTAAAACATTATTTTACACGCTTTTTGTTAACTCACTCTGTCTGTTGTTGTCGTATCCTCAAATCTTGTAACTCAATTTTAACTCACTTCCCGATGTCGTATCAACTGCAAACTTGGTATACGTATGTCATACTGATGACTACGCTATTCTATAATAAAAAATACATTTTTAAACAATATTTTTTACATGTTATGTTTCGGCTTCGGCTTGGGTCTAATTGGCCACGCTCAACTAACGTTGGCTGTAAATGACCAGGGCCCCTTACGTTATGGCAAGCTTCGGGGCCACTTCCTGGAGTCTTGGAGTTCTGCCATTACTAGTACGGTACATTTCATTAAAGCGTGTTTTAAAAAAAAAGTATTTTTAAATATTACTTATTATCCTCAGCCCCACTTTGCAGCCTGCTTTGTTGACTTCTAGTTAACATTTCCCCACAGTTTGTTACGATGAGACATTGTGTACTGACTGGCATAATCAATGACACGTGAGATGGTTGACGTATACGCCATTCACTTTCATGCCTCTGTTACTCAAAAGGGACAATGATGGCAAACAAAAGGTAGAGTGGACAAAGCTCTGTAAAATTGTTCGGAAAAAACGAGAAACGCAATCGAAGAACACAAAAAATTATGAAGAAATCATAGAAAATACAGACAAAAGGCGACGAAAAGGCCATTTGTGATTGGCAGTTCACGTATGTATGTGTACGTACGTACGCATGTTGAACTTATTTCGCACCGTACGTAACCAACCGCGCTCGTAGGAGGTGCGGGGGAAGGACGACAAACTCGGCATAAAAAGTAGTTCTACAGGAATTATTTTTTAATCTATTTTAAAAAATGCATAGCTCAAGTGGCTTCACACGGTATAAGCAGGGTTTTACATTTATGAGAGGAATTTTGTGAATTATTCATGTCGTTTGTAATGTGCTCACAATGTTCCAAATAATTCGACTAAAATCATGACCCCAAATCATTGCGGGGGGGGGGGGGGTCGGATGGGGAAGTTTAATGGTTACACCTAAACTGTTGTTGACGACTTGCAAATTGCTACATATTTTATCAACCCGAAAGGTATAATGAGCCGAGTCGAAGGCTTCTAGCAGTGCTTTTTAACCACAATGCCACCTGCCTGCATATTTCGCTTTCAAAGAATACAATTGCAGTAGGGATTAGAGGCCTAAGTAAGATGGTGTGTGTGTGCATGTGTCGGTGCGTGTATGTGTGTGACCAGGGTTTAAAGAATGAGCCTCCAGCTTCCCTGCCCCAGGAGAATGCCCCGTTGTCCAGCTATAGTAACCCTGCAGGTACCCAATCCACACCGTGTCATCCTCGCGCAGTAATGTGTGCACTCCTCTGCCTAGCTTCAGTTTCCTGCGTTATTTTTCACGGACAAATCATGAGCATCGTTGTGCAGAAAATTTAGTAAACAAAATAAAGAATAAAAGAATACGCCTCCTGCACGTATCTATCCCATCGTACAAAACGTAAATGTTCAGCAGCGCTGGTTAAAGCAAGTGTGGTTCTGCTGATGAGACGCTGCATGTCCGTACAGGTCCAGAATTTTCCTGCGTTGAACCAATGTTGCTGAAATTGTGCACTCCCAGAAGGCCGTGTGTGGCTGCCTGGATGTGTAAATGTACTTTGATTTTCTTTTTTTATGTAGAGGGACAAATACGTGAAGGAAGAGAATTGTTTGATTATTTCGTGTTATTTTTTTGCTCAGTTTAGTTTCAGTGCCTCAAATTACTTTAAGGCAGTTGCAGTTTACCACGTTTTTCAGGTCCATGTACACGTGTAAACACCGTGTGCATGCGCACGTGATACAGTGCACGTGTAAATTGTAACGTGTGATATATGATGTAACAAATGGTTTGGGTGCGAAATGAAAACGTGCTTTTTTCACACATTTAAAGCACAGTGCATTAACTCATCGATTTGCTGGGGACTGATGTATGGGCGGATATGTTGAAAATATTGAATATGTGAACATCTAAGAAAATAGCAGTTCATCCACGTACAAAAATTGCTTCTGGGTGTAGTGGTTAATCGGTCAGGATGGATATGTGGCGGTCCGTTATGCGACGTTGTACCGTACTGCTGCACCTGTTGGATTTTTAGAAGGGTCAAATAACCCCCACGACCCACACGGCATGGGGAGGCCCTCATCCAGCACTGGATTGACAAATGGGCTCTACGTGTACAATTTAAGATTTACACATACATGTTTGAGTGTGTGTGTAGATACATATTTATATGCGTGGGGAGCAGAAGTGCAGCGGTTAGCACGCTATGCTACGAACCCGGCGACCCGAGTTCGATTCCCACTCACGACCAACACCAGTTACGATTATCTGAACTGGTTCTGAGCCTCCCAGAGGCCAAATCAGCCTCAAAATAGTACCTGTGCTGTGGAAACATCGCCACTAGGGAGACAAAGGCGGCTGGTTGTGGTGCTGGCCACCCACCCCTCGTGTGCTGTTCTGGGCTTTATAGGTGCTCGCTAAAAACACTTACTCTGAAAGTCTGTTAAGGCTATATGGGTGATTATTTGGCTTTGTTCTTGATTTTAAGCTTTCGTGACTGCAGGAATCCATACTCTTTGGTTCTTTCGGTAAAGTCACGTATGTAGAAATAAAATAATATATCACGACGTTTCGATTGCAACAACAAGCGACAGTCTGATTCTCTCACCTGAAGATGGTCGCTTGTTGTTGCGATTGAAACGTTGTGATCTATTATTTTTTTCTACCTACGTGACTTTACAGAAAGAACCAAAGAGTATTTGGCTTTGTTTTACATATATATGTATA
Organism: Lampetra planeri; assembly: GCF_965212315.1. Taxonomy (NCBI): domain Eukaryota; kingdom Metazoa; phylum Chordata; class Hyperoartia; order Petromyzontiformes; family Petromyzontidae; genus Lampetra; species Lampetra planeri. The sequence continues at coordinate 12,378,290 of NC_136112.1, forward strand.
TGTAAAGTGTTCCTAATACGCTTGTTTTTGCATTGTGTTGCAGGACTGTAGCAACACTGAGTCGGAGTGTGTGCATTTAGTTCACATTACCCTTATTGTGTGCAGGATCTGATCAGTCGACGGGCGACACCATGTACATCACCATCGAGGAGAATGACCCAGGGCCATTTCCCAAAGTTCTCGAGACGGTACGAGGGCAAAGCGTCTGAATGTTCCCAACGTCAAGGCCAGGAGTCAAACCTGGCTGTCTGACGTTTGTCGTTCGGTGTGCTTTATCATCGTAGAGATTCTCAATCCCGTCTTGGCGATTGAGTTTTTTTGTCGATTTTCTTTTCCCAAAAAGTGTGGGCAACCCCTCCACATTGAGAAATATGACATTATTTCGATTATTTTGCTGATATAAATGTCCACATGATAAGCCACTTTGCTGAGCTGCAACTTTTGGCCAGGTTGCTTCTGCAAAATTAGCTCGGTGGGCTTTACCTGGTAAGATAAGAAAAAAAATAGTTTCGTTTTATTTGTATATATATTTTTAAGTGATTTGTTAACTTTCCTATACTTTGCACTCCTATCGTGTTTTTGTATTGTTTGTTGTTGTGATGTTCTGACCCACTCCTTACTCAACATCTGTGAAAAAGAGCTTCATAGCTCATCGGATTCCTCCAGGACAAAATAAATATTCTGAGACTCATTCTGTCGTAGATCGGAGTGGAGGAGAGCGACCTCCTGCTGTGGCTGGAGGGGGCCGGGGCAGACCAACCCCCCAAAGACCTCTTCGTGCTGGACGGGCCGAGTGGTCACTTGAGTGTGACGGCACCTCTTGACCGCGAGCAGCACGCAGGATTCCAGGTGTGTCCGCATGTGGTGGTGGTGGTGGAGGCGGGGAGCAATGAAGCAGCGGTCAGCGTGCCGCACTACAAACCCTGCCACCCGAGTTCGATCCCGGTCACTGCCAACACCATTGACGATTATCTGAACTGGTCCTAGGCCTCCCCTAGGTCGACTCAGCCTCCAGTGAGTACCTGGTGTGGTGTACAAACATCACTACTTGAGAGACATAGGCAGCCAGGTGTGGTTCTGGCCACCCACCCCCTCGTGTGCCGTGCCAGCCTTCATCGGTGCTCGCTAACAGCACTTGCTCTAATTGCTTATTAAGACCATATGGGGGATCTTTTTCTTTTGTATTCGGTGGTTGTGCTGTTACTCAAAGTCAGGCTAAATAGAGATGGCCCGAAATGTTTTAAGAGTAGATGTAGTTTGAATGCTGCAAGTGTGCGGTGATATGGCGTTCCAGATGTAGGTATGTATGTTGAACTTCATTCGCACCATACGTAGCCAACCAACCGTGCTGATCGGTGGTGCAGATGGTGGGGACTGCCACGGAGAAACGATGCCTGGCAGTGACGGTCCCGGTCCTTGGTGTAGAGAGGAGGAAGTTGTGAGACGTGCTGCTGTGGAGAGTTCTCCCATGATCTGCAGTGCAGGGTGACAGGAGAGTGAAGAGAGGTAGATGGCTGAGGGTAGAGGCGCCGTGATGGCACAGGCAGCAGGCGACCTTGCAGCTGACCCCGCTTGCGACGGTGGGAGCCAGCGGAGGGAGCGGAAGGAGTCGAAATAATCTAGCCGAGGGTGACAGACACTGAGGACGACATGGGCGAGACTGTGGCTTGATAAAGATTGACAATGATGGAGATGCAATGGTTGGGACGAGACCCGACTGTGCTGCAGGTGAAGGTGTTTGCAACTTCGGTGATGGCGAGTGGTTATAGATGACGTGGGCCAGGAGGTGGTAGTTGCAAGATTTGACGATGTGGTTGGTGTAGTTGTCAAATGGATAGGGTGGAATCGAGAGTGATGCCGAGGAACTTTACACGGTTGGGGAAATGGATGGTGGAGGCAGCGTTTAATATTCTTGAAGACAGTGTGGATGCAGTGAGTGGCTGTCTGGTGCCCATGAGGATAGCTTCGGATTTGTAAACATTCAAGGAGAGGTCATGGACCCAGAACCACTGCTGCAAGGTGGCGGTGCCCTCTAAGAGCCTCTTGAGTACAGGGGTGGTGGTGGAGATGGTGGTGGAGGTCATGGTGGCAGTGGAAGGGATTGGTGGTAGTGGTAGCGATGGTGGTGATGGAGGTGATGTAGGTCGTGATTGTCGTTGTGGTAGGGATGGTGGTGGTAGAAGAGATAGTGGTCGTGGTGGTAGTCATCACTGTGTGTGTCTTCATAGGGATACACAAAATATAAATCTCTTTCACAAAAAGAGAAAATCAGACCCAGGCATTTTTCCAAGGCTGAACAAGATATCCAAAACTCAAAAAGGTACAAACAAGCAAAACATGGTGCTGATTTCTAGGCATCGATTCATAACTAAGATGGATTAGGTCTTCTTGATCCTACAGATACATAGGAAATCGAATCAAAATCCTGAATTGTGGCGATTCATTGGATGACATGTGGGACATCTCATTCCATCTCTGCGTATTCTGATTGGTAATCATGAGCCAGAAGGGCAAATTACACATGGCAACATTCTGGGGGGGGGGGCAGTTATTTTTCGACGACCACAGCTGACTTTTCACAATGTAGTACCACATTTTATCCAATCCAGAGGAATGATTGTGATGAGCCGAGTTGACCCCTGACTCAGATTTCAAATTACAACTCCTGACCGAGTTGATTGCTCGTGCTGTCAGAATGCCACCCAGCTGGGTGTGTGTGTGTCGTCGTGTAGAGGAGCCTCACGATCGATGCTACTGGGCAGCTGGTGATAGCTGCCCTCCAGCAACAACATTCCACAGCCTGAGCAGCAAAAGGACAAAGTTCAAGCGTTGGCCTTTCAGCAAAAATGTCACGGGTTTGTTTTTCCACATGAGCCATCAATGCTGCCAGCATTTTTGGACACGCGTGTCAATTTTACTCATCAGTTGAAGATATCTTGCCAGACGGACACAACTGGAAAACGCCGTAGAATTTACAACCTAGGGCAGTTATTGAAGGTGGACTTGGATCAAAAATTATAAAATAATAAGGGAGACAAGAGCAGGTTGGAGTGCTTTTGGATAAACTGAAACAAAAAAAAAGAAGAAACATACCAATGTTCCTCAAGAAGAACTTTATTTTTATTCACTGCGTACTACGTGGTATGACATGGGATCGAACAAACAAGATGGACAATGATTAGGGAAATGAAACAATCGTGGAAATGTGTACAAAGGAGCACAGCGAATTACACTGCGAGAGACCAACAGTGAAACACGTGGATGAGACAACATGCACAAGAGATGCATCCTATTGACCATTAAGAAAAGCAATTGGGCTTGGGAAGAATATATTCGCTAGAAGGCCGGTTGTAGAGACTAACGACGCTGTCACAGCAAAAGGAGGAAACACACCCCCTGAAGTCACGTCCACTGTGGGAATGGAGTATGTATGTTAAACGTCTTTCACACCATGTGTAGCCAACCGTGCTAATCGGAGGCGCAGGGGAAAGAACACAAACTAAACACAAAGACCAGTTTGTCTCGTTTGCAGGAACGAGATGCAATGGTTGCATTGTAAGACTGCGAGATATGTCAATGGCTTAGGGAGGTCTTAGTCCATCAGTGGCTAGATGTTGGCTGATGATGATCATGTTTCAAGTTATATTTATTACCATGCTAATATTTTGTTTGATAGAAATGCCATCCGTAATGCCGCACGTCTGATCTCTGTGATGGCAGCTACACTTGAGGGCTGCATCAAGCGATGGGCAAATTTCTCATTCCCTCTGGATCGCTGTCACCGTCACGGATCAGAACGACAATGCCCCTCGCTTCCTCTGGCAGGACATCACGGCACACGTGTTGCTCAGCGCCGCCCCTGGTGAGCCTCCCAGACCAAGGTCAGAGGCCCTGCCACAACACTGCCCAGCCGAGATTATTTTAAACCAACTGGTACCAGTGGTGTCAGTGTGTGGAGGAGGAGGCTCGCAGATTATGCTTCTGGGCAGATGAGATGGAACACACGAGAGTGTGCAAACAAAAAAGGTGTCACTCTTTAATTGAGTAGTGACCTCAAATTGGGACAATTTACAATGGTCATTTTGGTTTAAAATTGGCGTTTGTATGCGATCACATCTCCAGACGCTATCCTGAAACAGTGGGCAAATTTATGTAGACAGAGGCATTCAGTTGTGGACTTTAACAGGGGCAGGGAGTCGACAGCACAGTTGACTTGGGGAAAGGAATTACAGACAAAGGGGACAGTAGTGGAGAATGAACGACCGCTTTTTAAGTGAAGGCTGACTGATGGCGTTGATGTATGATCATGGTTGCTGAAGCCAAAAGTGCGTGGAGGAGAGCAGAGTGAGATGCGAAGGGGCAGTTAGGCCATGGAGGATCTTGAAGTTGGTGAGCATGACCTTGATAGTGATTCAAAATCGCATTGGGAACTTGTGAAAAGATTGGAGCATTGGGGTGATGTGATCACATTTGTATGTGCGTTGAACTTCTTTCGCACCGTACGTAGCCAGCCGTGCTAATCAGAGGTGTGAATGTGGGTAAGAAGTCTGGCAGTGGCATTTTGAATTAACTAGAGTTTGGAGGCGAGGGATTTGAGGAGGACATAGAGGAGATAGTTGCAATAGTTGAGTAGGGATGTGATGAAGACATGGATGAGGGCAGCACCTAGGCTGAGAAAATGGTGGATGTGAGGAATATTTAGAGTTGGGGGGGTGGTTGGTGGGGGGGGGGGTAAAGCAATACATGCTCTGATTGGCAGCAAAATGTTGTTATTGTAAACTAAATGATTTTTTATTTTAGTAGGTAAGGCCCACTGAGCTATATTGCTCATTTTCAGATGCGACCTGACCGCAAATGATAACTCAACGAAGTGGCTTATCATGTGGAAATTGATAACAGCTAATTACTCTAAACGCACGTTGATTCTAAATGGAGGGAAAACCGGAGGACCCGGAGAAAAATCCACATGAACCATGAGGAGAGAGAACAAATATACAGCAGCAGGCGTCAAGGGGGTCAGGACCGAACCCACGACCTCCTGTATACTAGGCGAGGCAGTTAACATCTCGCCACCGCGTTGTTGTTGTGTGTGCGGCAGGGACGCTGGTGGCAGTGGTGCAGGCGGAGGACGCGGATGACCAGGAGACGCTGTACGGGCAGGTGTCCCACACGCTCACGGCGCAGAGGCCCGGCTCCCCCGCCGCGCGCATCTTCACCGTCAACAACACCACGGGCGCCATCCACACGCACCGAGTGCTGCCCAAAACGGTGTGCACGCGCGAGCAGTGTCACCCCGTCACACCTCGTCCACCGTCGTCATCACCATTGTCCAATAACGGTGGCGAGATGTTAACCACCTTGCCTGGTATACAGGAGGTCGTGGGTTCAATCCCGACCCTGACGCCTGTATATTTGGATTTTGCGTGTTCTCCCCGTGGTCATGTAGATCTTTATTCAGGTCCTCCGGTTATTCCATCCACATTTATAAACATGCTATGCACTTTTAAATCTAGATTGAAAACTAATTTCTTTAGAACTGCTTTTGTGTTTAATTAATTGTCCTTCCCCCGCACCTCCGATTAGTATGCTTGGCTATGTACGGTGTGAAAAAAGTTCGAAATGCGTACATATGTAGTGCTCTTCACGGAGGCACACACTTGAACTTGAAGGCAACACGTTTATTACACAGCTCCAACAGGGCCACTACTTCAACGTACACAAGTTAACTAAAACCCAACGGGGTAACTACATAACCGGGTCAGTCAGTAACACTCTGACTGAACCACGATGCCGAGCGAAGACCGTAGATCGAGGAGGCGTAGCACGGCGGGTTTCTGCATCTCACCAGAAGGTTCTCGAACGAACATCACGTGTCCCTTAAGCATGTATTCACTGTTACGCTCTTCTCATATCAGTGAAATACTCGAATAATAAATTACAGCCCATTATCAATCTAGAGCTGAATGAAGGCCTCCACATTCCGTGATGGTCATGGTGTTTGTTTTGCCATACTTCACCACACTGGTCAGTGCGGATTGGGGAAGGGGGAGACCTAGAACAGGGTTTTGATATCACTCACCCCAATTTCTAGCCAAGGCCAGGATTCTAAATCCGGTCGCCGAATTCATAGGTCAAGGCACTAACGTCTGTATCGCGACTCTACCCCGAGATGCTCTTACAGGTGAGTTATTTCACTGCTGGTTGTAATGAACTGGGAAGAGCTTCACGACATGGCTGTCCCGCCCATGTTTTCTCGTAGGATGACGGCGTGTTCGTGCTGGAAGTGACGGCTCGAGATTGCGGAGGAGCGGAGTTTGGGCGGTCGGACAAAGCCATCGTGACAGTCATCATTGCTGACAGCATCAGCACCGCCTCCGCCACCCTTAGCACAACGGCGTCTCAGCCGCGCGTGCCTGTAAGTGTCACCCGTGTGATGGGCAGTAACTCCACCAGCTTCAGAAGACACCTTCAGACACCTTGGGGTGCCACGGTGGTGAGATGTTAACTACCTCGCCTGGTATACAGGAGGCTCAATCCCAACCCTGTCGCATATATATTTGGGAATTGCATGTTCTCCCTGTGGTCGCGTGGATTTCTATCCGGGGTCCTCTGGTCTTTCCCTCCACATTTCGAAAACGCGTTTAGAGTATTTGGGAGCTATACATTTCCAATCAGTTATCATTTGTGGCCAGGTAGCTTTGAAAACGAGCTATATAGCTAATTGGGCCTTAGCTATATAGCTCTTGTTATTTTTACATCTCATGTACCACCATCGGCAGTACCAGAAATACAGAACCTCCAACGCTGCAGCAGGCCCTGCAACTGGCACTGGCGCACACGAGCCGGAGGGCCTCAGCTGCCAAGCTACTGACGGAGACAGGAGGGACATTGGATAGGGGCCCCATTTAATGTGTTGCACCAGGGCCCATGCTACCCCATTGATCCATCACCACCTCCAGGGACGACCAAAGATCCCCCGTTTTGCTTTAACCAGACTGTTGGGGAAAGCGCTGTTAGCCAGCACCTATGAAGGCCAGCTTGGCACACGAGGGGGTAGTCGGCCAGCACCACGCCCGGCTGCCTATGTTTCTCGAGTGGAGATGTTTACACATTGCACCAGGTACTCATCTGAGGCGTTTGTATGTTCTCCCCCTGTTCTGCATGGGTTTCCTCTGGGTCCTCCAGCTTCCTCTCATAGCTGAAAAGAATGCAACGCAACTGGTATTGACCAAAACATTCCAATTCGGAAAAATGCCCTGCAAATTGATCAGTTGAGATTACGCGTAGCAGCATCGTCCCCTGCTGCGCAAACTTTTGACAGGAACCTCCTCCAAAAGAGTGTGGATAGATTCAGCGACGCTTTCCTGACTAAACAAGCGTAATGGTCGATAATAATAATAATAATAATAATTAAATGGCCACTGGCATTGCATGAGGCAGACGTGCTGATGAGCTGAGCATCTGCAGGAACCGGAAGAGGATGAGTCCATGGTGCTACTCGGCGTACAGGAGCCAAGTGACCTGGAGGCACCGGGCGGAGGGATCGGATGTCCAGTCTTCTCTCTGGACGCCATCAACGTGGAGATGCCCGAGGAGCTACCTCCAGGACAAAAACTACTCACCGTCCGCACGGCCGAGAATATTCAGATCATTGAGCTCAGGTTGGCTGTAAGGGGGGTTATCTGTGGGTGCTGTGTGTTGTGTACCGTGTGTGTGTGTGTACGTGTGAGTGTTTATGACCTGGGAGTGGTTGTGTTGTGGTTAGTGCGCTGCACTACGAACCCAGCGGTCCGAGATAGATTCTCGCTGATGACCAACACCGGTGACAATTATCTGAGTCTCTCCTAGGCCGACTTAGCCTCAATTAAGTACCTAGTGTGATGTGTAAAAACATTTCCATGAGGGAGACAAAGGCGGCCAGGCGTGGTGATGGCCACCCACCCCCTCGTGTGCCGTTCTGGCTTTCATAGGTGCTTGCTAACAGTACTTGTTCCAACATTCTATTGAGGCGATATGAGGGATCTTTGTCTTTGCTTTGTGTGTGTATATGACCTGGGAGCGGTAGTGTAGCGGATAGCGCGCTACACTGCGAACACGGCGGCTCGAGATCGATTCCCGCTCACGGCCAACACCAGTAACGGTTAATCTGAACGGGTCCTGGACCTCCCCTAAGTCCATTCAACCTTAAATGAGTATCTGGCGCAAAGTGTAAAGCTCAGTAATGGGAAAACAAAGGCAACCGGATGTGGTCCTTGCCCCTCCACCCCCTCGTGATAGACGCTCACGAACAGCACTTGCCCCGGCAATCTGTGTAGGCTATATGGAGGATTGTTGCACGACTTGGGGTTTGATTTCCGACCATACGTATCATTTGCAGTTGTTACAAAATAACCAGAAATGCACCTGATCTCGTCAGATCTCAGAAGCGAAGCGAATTAGAGACTGGATAGTGTTTGAGTTCTATCTCCAACCACGGAAAACATCAGTGGGGGCCGGGAGGGGGGTGATATCTAAACTGGACCCACACTTCACCCAGCGGGTCGGTGCGGTACATAACAGGACCCATTTCAACACTGTCTCATAAGCCTTTGCTGTTCTTACATTTCCATTCGGGGTGCCACGTTGGCGAGATGTTAACTACCTCACCTGGTTTGCAGATGGTGGGTTCGATCACAACCCTTACGCCTGCTGTATATTTGGAGTTTGCGTGTCTCCCTCCCAATGGTCGCGTGGATCTTTCTGCGGGTTCTCTGGTTTTTCCCTCCACGTTTATAATCAACATCACGCATTTTGCGAATTTGGCTGCTATACATTTCCACAGGATAAGCCACTTCGCTGATCTATAATTCATGGGCAAGTCACTTCTAAAAAAGAGCCATGTTGCTCAGTGGGCCTTACCTGGAAAAAATTAACTCGTAAAAACAAAGTTTTTCACTATAAATCCTTTGTATGTGTGGCATCGGTTTTATTTTATTATTAATTTCTATTTTTCTTGAGTAAGAGTTTCATTTTTATCACATTGGTATTTTAAATTAAATATGAAATTAATTTTTTCCTAAAAAGTGGAAAATTTTGGAAATGTTTTTTCACGAAAATAAATTGTCACGCACAACGAGTCTGTATGCAAAATGTCAGCTCGATTGGATCACGGGAAGTGGGTTAAAAAACGACCGAAAGATTTGCACGGTCGTAAGCGCGCAAGCAAGCAAGTGAACTTAATATAAAGGATTTAAAAATAAAAAAAAACATTCACGTGGATTTACCCTTGTAATGATGATGACGATGATAATGATGATGACGACGATAATGATGAAGATGATGACGTTCTCTCGACAGGCTGGAGGGAGACCGCGCCGGCTGGCTAAGCGTGGATGCTGCGACGGGCGAGGTGGCGACGCGCGCATCGCTGGACCGCGAGTCTCCCCACGTCGTCAACGACACCTACCTCGTCGCCATCGTCGCCGTCACGCACGGTCAGAACGGCGCCGCGAGGGAACCAACCGCTCGCGCGATGCATTTACAACCGATGACACACGGCAGTACTCTACAACGCAATGCACTACAATGCAATGTAATACAATGCAATGTGATGTGTGGATTTTGTGGAGGCTGCTCGCCTCTGTCTCCATCGTCCCCTCCGTATCATTACCCCCTGGCTGTCTGGTGGGGTCCGGACTTTCGTCCCCCATCTGCTCCCTATTCTGTACCCCCGTGAGTGCTGCGGATCGTGTGTGCATGCTCCCCCTGCGCTGAGGTTGGCCGCGGAGCGCAAGTTGCCGCCGCCGTGCGCGCGAGATAAACAGTACAGCAATGCGCAGCCGATTACGCGCTCGAGCCGCGGGGTTGGGGGTCAGGGGCTCACCACCGAGCCGCACTTACGCAAGTAACGAGCACACGCAAGCGGGGCACACGCCGACACAACGACTCAAGTTGCCGCCGCCATGCGCGCGAGATATACCGTACAACAATGCGCAGCCGATTACGCGCTCGAGCCGCGGGGTTGGGGGTCAGGGGCCCACCACCGCGCCGCACTTTACGCAGGTAACGAGCACGCGCACGATCGCACAAAGCTAACAGCTTCAATGCGCACAGCGGTTTCGCACACGCGAGCGGGGCACACGCCGACACAACGACTCGTCCCCTCCCGCACTCGCGCGTGTACGTCAACACAAGTATCGTACAAGGACGATTCTCCTCTCACACGGCTGCGTAGGCACGCAAACACACAAAAGTACTCTCCCTCCTCCTCTTCTCGCTCCCCCCGGCCGTGCGATCACAGCGCGCTCCGGCGCCGCGGCTCGCGGGTTCACCGTGTGTGGCTTGCGGGTTTTACTGAGCGCGGCGTGCACACACGCGAGCGACGCCCACGCTCGAGCGAGAGCACGTAAAACCCCCCTCTTGCGCGGCCGCGCGTTTATACAAATACACTGTGCGCTCCCCGGGCGTTAACACACACACCTCCGTACCCGCACCATCGTACAGAGACCACGGCCTTTACGCATACAACGACCACACACCCGCGAATGCAGTGCACGCTAATACCACGTGCAAAAATACCCAACAACACGGTTTTATTACTACGCTCGAGATTTTATTAGCCCTTGTTAACCAACCGAGCCACCCGTGTGTGTGTGCGGGCCAGCAAGGCGCTTCTAACCCACACTCTGGTGGCGTGCAGCCCTATTCTATGCTGCGCTCTCTGTTCAACCGCTTTCCTCTCGTCCTTACCCCGAACTAACCCTCTCCCACGGATCCTACTCTCCGCTCTGAGGTGTTGTAAGGCGCGTAATACGATACCGTCTGTAGACCCTGGTGACCTTGCGGCGCTCAGATCGTCCTGCAGACAATCTAGCGGCTCGCCCGATGACTCCTTCGTCGCTGACTCCGTGTCAAAACTCCAGAAGAAGAGAGTTCCCTACTGCCCCTGCGTTTTCTTTTAAACTATTCACATCAAAGGCTAGGCGCCCCCGTCCAGACCGCCTTGGTCTCTCGACCAATCCTGAGCCTAGGATTTCCCGCTCTTTTGCGATCCCGCCGGCCTTTGACCTTTCGACCAATCAGTCGCCCCGGGTCCTGATCCCAGCTATCTGCCCTGCTGACCCGTGTTTGTGTTTGTATGCGTTTCTAACTGCGGGGCTCTCTGAGCTCGCCGTGGTCGTGCGATCTCAAATCCGCCCACGGCGCCGCAGTGTTACTTGGCCTGGGAAGGGTCCTGTCCAATTCCCTGGCCCTGAGAAACCGTGGGGTAACCCCCCGAGGGGGCCCTCGGGTGAAAACTCAGGGTAGGTGACCCGACCACGAGGCCCTACGTGGGTGCGGGTGCGTGCTTATGTGGAGGGGGTGATGGGGGGCAGCGCGGTGGTGGAAGCCGGGCGGCTCCCTGGCTCGGCAGAGCGGCCCCGTCGCTGTGGCACCACATAGCCCCCCGGGGTGCCAGTCCCCGTCCCGGGTTGACTGGAGCACCTCGCCTGGGTTGCCCCCACGAGGTATCGCCGCGGGGTCCGCGGGATTCGCCCGGCCCTTGTGGCTGGCCTCGGGGGTGGCGGCTCCGTCTCCTGGGGCTCCGGCGGTGGTCTCCTCCTCCATTCCAACGGCTCCCCTCGGCCTCTGGCACCTGCGGGCTGGGGAACAAACTCAGAGGCGGTGGGGTTTATGGGTCGCCGTCCTCGTCGCCCCCGGCTCCGCCCGGGGCCCCTCGGAGCCCGGGGCTCCGTGGGGCCCATATACTGCGCGAGGCCCCCGGGCACGGGGGGTGGGGGGACCCCGGGGTTTCGGGGTACTTGGACGGCGGGGCTCCCCCCTTCGGGGGCTGCTCGCCACGGCTTCAGTCGGCGGATGTTGACCACCATCTCCCGGCCCCTCTCTCCTCCCTGAATCAGCACCGTCCATGGTGAGATCTGCCGTCTCACAATCCAGGGTCCTCGCCAGTAGGTGGTCAGCTTCCCCACCTGTCCGGCACCGACGCGGGGAGTGTACAGCCACACCTCGGAGCCCACAGTGTAGAAGGGGGGCTCCATACGGGGTCGGGCGCCCTGCTCTTGCCGCTGGTGCGCGGCCTCTCCGTGCGGGTAGGCTCGGCCCCTGGCCCCTCGCAGGGTCTCCAGCAAGTGCTCCACTGGGTGGCTCCCTTCCTCCCGTTGCGGCGGAGGGACACCGAACAGCAGATCTGCGGGCAGGCGAGACTCGCGACCAAACATCATTAGGAACGGGGTCTGTCCTGTAGATGTGTGAACGGCGGTGGTGTAGGCGAGCAGGGCATAGGGGAGGTGTTCGTCCCAGTCCTGTTGATTCGCGGCCGCCATGCGTTTAAGTTTCCCGGCCAGAGTCTGGTTCATCCTCTCTACCATCCCGTTCGCCTGGGGGTGATACGCCGTGGTTCGGTCCTTCTGGATCCCGAACTCTCGGCACAGCGCCTGGAATAGTTCGGCCTCGAATTCACTACCCTGGTCGGTAATGACTCGTTCGGGGATCCCGCACTTAAGTACGTAGTTTTCCACGAAGGCCCGGGCCACTACGAGGGCTGTTTTATCCGGGATAGCCACCGCCATGGGGTAGCGGGTGAAGTACTCCACCGCTACGAGAATATATTGGTTGCCCCGGTGGGATCGTGGAAAGGGCCCCTGCAGGTCGATTCCGACCAACTGATTCGTCCGACTGACTCGGAACGGCCTCAGGGGTACCTGGTACCTCGCCGGCTTTTGCCCACACTGCTGACAGGCTCGGCAGCCCTGCACCCAGGCGGCCACATCTTGCGCCAATTTAGGCCAGAGATACTGGCGACGCAGAGTCTCCCAGGTGCGCCGTTCCCCGTCATGGCCCCCGAGCGGGTGGTCGTGTACCAGTCATAGTAGTTGGGGTCGCACATGGGCGGGAACGCAGATGCACCCCGGCTGCCCAGCGTCGGCCAGTTCCCTCACCACCCCGTTTTCTACACACAACCGGGCATACAAACCGCTCCAGGGCCCTGGTAGTGCATCCTTCTTCTCTCGCAGTGCCGCCTCCACCGCCGCCAGATCCGGATCCCGCTGCTGGGTTTGTCGCAGCTGCTCGTCGTCCAAGCCCGGGAAGGCGCAGCCGACATCCTCTTGGATCCGCCCGGTTGGGGTGGGATGATCCGTCTGTCCCCGGGCTCCTTCTGCAGGGGTTCCTGCGGCGCATACCGCACTCTCTCTCGGGGGGGGGAGTTTAGTTTCCGCGCGCTCCTTGGGTTCTGCTGCCTGGCGGCAGCGTCCCCCCGTGAAACACGGGCAGGCGTCTCCCTCCCTCGTCTCAGCGCGCACCGCGGGCCGTCTTGACAAGGCGTCCGCGTTCGCGTGTGTCCGCCCCGCTCGGAACTCGATCTGCAGGTTGTACTCCTGCAGCTGCGCCAGCCATCGAGCCATCTGCCCCCGCGGTTCCTTGAATGTAAGGAGGAACTGCAGTGCATAATGATCGGTGCACACACGACATCTCCTGCCGTACAAGTACGGTCGGAACTGTTTACACGCGAAAATCACGGCATACAGTTCCTGACGGGTTACGCAATAGTTCAGCTCGGCCCCGCTCAGGGTCCGACTGGCGTACGCGATGACCCGCTCCGTCCCACCCTGCACTTGCGACAGCACCGCGCCCAACCCACTGCTGCAGGCGTCAGTGTCCAAAATAAAATCGGTGGTGAAATCTGGGAAAGCCAAGGTGGGGGTGTGGGTGAGGTGGTCTTTGAGTGTGGTGAAAGCCGTCTGACAGGCCTCCGACCACTGATAGGGGTTCTTAGGGGAGGTGAGTTGGGTGAGGGGGCGTGCAATCTCACTGAATCCCTTTACAAATTGACGGTAATAAGTGGCGAGTCCCAAGAATGACCTGATCTCCGTCAGGTTCCTCGGCCGCGGCCAATCCACTACGGCACGCACCTTCTCGGGATCGGTGCTCACCCCTGCCTCGCTGACTCGGTGTCCGAGGTACCCCACCTCGCGCTGCGCAATGTAACACTTACGCGGCTTGAGCTTGAGATGGGCTGCTCGCAGTCGCTGGAATACTTCCTGCAGCCTGGACCAGTGTTCGGACAGCGACCTACTGAACACTATTACGTCGTCCAGGTAAATCAGGCACTGTTCCCACTGTAAGCCCCGCATCACCAACTCCATCAACCGCTGGAACGTCGCGGGCGCGTTAGTGAGTCCGAACGGCAACACTCGAAACTCAAACAGGCCCATCGGGGTGGTGAATGCTGTTTTTGGCCGATCCTCCTCCGTCATCTCCACCTGCCAGTAACCGGACGCCAGATCGAGGGTGGAAAAATACCGCGCTCCTGCGAGACTGTCGAAGGTGTCGTCGATGCGGGGTATGGGGAAGGCATCGCCGAGCGTGACTGCATTTAGTTTACGGTAATCGACGCAGAACCGGGTTGACCCATCCTTTTTCGTTACTAGTACCACTGGGGCTGACCAGGGGCTCGCCGAGGGCTGAATTATGTTATCGCGTAGCATATCCGTGACTGCCTCTTTGATCTGGGTCCGTTCAGGCGCGCCCACTCGGTATGCGGGGAGTTTGATGGGTCGGGCTGCACCTGTGTCAATTTGGTGCTTGACCAGGTCGGTCCGGCCCACGTCCGAATCGTGCTCACTGAACACGTTGGCGTACTCCCGCAATAACCCGCGCAGCTGATCGGCCTCCCCCTTAGGTAAGGCTGCCCAAGGCACATGTAACGCATCCTGTAGTGGAACAATCTCGGCTCGGGGGGTCGGGCCGACCCGCCAGGCCAGATCCTGGCTGTCCTCGGGGCGGCCAGGGTCCTCCGCCCAGAGTGCGAACACCGAGTCGTTCGAGTGGCGAGCGTGCAGGGGGTGTACGGTGGCTACCGGGGTGCATCGTCGTATCATTGCCGGGGTACTGTGTGGGTTAAACACACGTATAAACAGCCGGCCCCCATCTGCGTTTACCAGTGTGGCTGACCCTACCACCCCGTATCGCGATGCCAACTCCGGGTGAGGAGTCAGCATTACCTCGCCCGATGGTCGGTGGGTTGGGTCGGTGGAGAGGGTTGCCACTGGCACCAGCATCTCGGCGAGAGGCCCGATGGTGACGGCCGACACCAGCGTAGCGGCCACGGGTGTGAAGCGTGGGCGATTCGGCTCCTGTCCTAGGAACGGAATCCGCTCCCCGCTGCCCTCCACCGTAGCGCATCGTTGCCGGGGCTGTACGTTAAGTCCCAACTTTTCCAGGAGGTCCATTCCTGCAATGCACTCGTGGCACAACACACTCGAAACGTAGAATTCCTGTGTGCACACCTGGTTTCCTAGACGGACCTCGAGGGAGACCTTCCCCAGCAACCCCATCCCGGCTCCGCTTGCCGTGTGCAGCGCGCGATCCGGGGCCTGCAGACAGCCCACGTCCACCCCGAGCATGCTGCAGTGCGCGGCGCTCATGAGAGAGGCCACGGCGCCCGTGTCCAGTAGGATCCGGGTGCGCTGCCCGTTCACCTGGCCTTCCACCAGCGACGTGGCTCCCGTTATCCCTGCCACCAGCTCCCGCAGCCAATCGCCCGAGGTCCCCGCGCCCTTGGGTGTTGTCGTTGTAACCTGTTTATGGATCACTCGCTCGCCATTATTCTCATTATCGTCTATTTGTATCGGGACCGCGTCGATTGCACCCCTAGTTGGTCCGCTCACTAGGAGGCGTTGGAGTTTAACCCCCTGCGCCTGTCTAGCTCGGGTAATTTCAGGACAGTCTCTCACTAGATGCCCTCGGCGATCGCACATATAACATGCCCGGGGAGGGGGGGCGGCTCCGTAGTGGGCCCCCTGCCCACTCCCTCTCCCTCCCCCAGTACGCAGTTGCCCCACATCGGACTCTAATTGGGACACCCTCCCGGCTAGCCCCCCTACTGTCGAGCGTAGTTCCCCCATCTCAGACTGGAGTGCCTTCATATTTTTATTTGCTTCCTCGCGTGCTTGGGTTACCTTACCGTCCATTTGGTCTACCCGGCCAGCAATATCTCCCATGCCGGTCTGTAACCCGGCTACCCACCCCGGGGTGGTCTCGCTGGGTCTCTGGGGCTCCCTTGCCCGTCCCCTTACTGCGAATGCGGGCTCTTCCTCCTCGTCGGAGAGTAGGCTCGCTACGGCGCACTCTCGTCCCAGCCCCCGGAGCTGCGCGCGTTCGCTGTGAATTCTTTCACACTTACGTGCGCGCTCGACAAGGGTGTTAAAGGGAAGACGTGGGCAGCTCATGTCTGGCTGCCACCACGCCGTGCGAGACAGGTACCGCTGGATTTTCTCGGCGGCCAGTTCCTCAATAACATCAGTTGCGTACCCCGGGCGTGCGATCTTTGTTAACTCGCGCACATCCTCGGCGTAATCACGTAGATCTTCGCCAGGTTGGCGACGGCGCGCCTCTAAGGCCGATTTTGCTTCCTCCTCGTCACGCGTGCCAAAACGCTGATCGAGTCAGCGCATCAGCTCCTCTAGCTGTGTCTGTGCGCTCGCGGGTAACGCTTCTACAAAATCGGCTGCCCGCCCATCAAGATTCATATTAAGTTGATGTACTGCCTGCGCGTCCGTCCATCCATTAATTTCCTTGGCCCCTAAGAGATTGCGGGCGAATGCCTTCCACGAAGGGGCCCCCCGGCCGGTAAATATTAGTCTTATTTTAGCGTGAGGTAACGCGGGGGTCCGTACCCCACTTCTGACACCATTTTGTGGAGGCTGCTCGCCTCTGTCTCCATCGTCCCCTCCGTATCATTACCCACTGGCTGTCTGGTGGGGTCCGGACTTTCGTCCCCCATCTGCTCCCTATCCTGTACCCCCGTGAGTGCTGCGGATCGTGTGTGCATGCTCCCCCTGCGCTGAGGTTGGCCGCGGAGCGCAAGTTGCCGCCGCCGTGCGCGCGAGATAAACAGTACAGCAATGCGCAGCCGATTACGCGCTCGAGCCGCGGGGTTGGGGGTCAGGGGCTCACCACCGCGCCGCACTTACGCAAGTAACGAGCACACGCAAGCGGGGCACACGCCGACACAACGACTGAAGTTGCCGCCGCCGTGCGCGCGAGATATACCGTACAACAATGCGCAGCCGATTACGCGCTCGAGCCGCGGGGTTGGGGGTCAGGGGCCCACCACCGCGCCGCACTTTACGCAGGTAACGAGCACGCGCACGATCGCACAAAGCTAACAGCTTCAATGCGCACAGCGGTTTCGCACACGCGAGCGGGGCACACGCCGACACAACGACTCGTCCCCTCCCGCACTCGCGCGTGTATGTCAACACAAGTATCGTACAAGGACGATTCTCCTCTCACACGGCTGCGTAGGCACGCAAACACACAAAAGTACTCTCCCTCCTCCTCTTCTCACTCCCCCCGGCCGTGCGATCACAGCGCGCTCCGGCGCCGCGGCTCGCGGGTTCACCGTGTGCGGCTTGCGGGTTTTACCGAGCGCGGCGTGCGCACACGCGAGCGACGCCCACGCTCGAGCGAGAGCACGTAAAACCCCCCTCTTGCGCGGCCGCGCGTTTATACAAATACACTGTGTGCTCCCCGGGCGTTAACACACACACCTCCGTACCCGCACCATCGTACAGAGACCACGGCCTTTACACATACAACGACCACACACCCGCGAATGCAGTGCACGCTAATACCACGTGCAAAAATACCCAACAACACGGTTTTATTACTACGCTCGAGATTTTATTAGCCCTTGTTAACCAACCGAGCCACCCGTGTGTGTGTGCGGGCCAGCAAGGCGCTTCTAACCCACACTCTGGTGGCGTGCAGCCCTATTCTATGCTGCGCTCTCTGTTCAACCGCTTTCCTCTCGTCCTTACCCCGAACTAACCCTCTCCTACGGATCCTACTCTCCGCTCTGAGGTGTTGTAAGGCGCGTAATACGATACCGTCTGTAGACCTTGGTGACCTTGCGGCGCTCAGATCGTCCTGCAGACAATCTAGCGGCTCGCCCGATGACTCCTTCATCGCTGACTCCGTGTCAAAACTCCAGAAGAAGAGAGTTCCCTACTGCCCCTGCGTTTTCTTTTAAACTATTCACATCAAAGGCTAGGCCCCCCGTCCCGACCGCCTTGGTCTCTCGACCAATCCTGAGCCTAGGATTTCCCGCTCTTTTGCGATCCCGCCGGCCTTTGACCTTTCGACCAATCAGTCGCCCCGGGTCCTGATCCCAGCTATCTGCCCTGCTGACCCGTGTTTGTGTTTGTATGCGTTTCTAACTGCGGGGCTCTCTGAGCTCGCCGTGGTCGTGCGATCTCAAATCCGCCCACGGCGCCGCAGTGTTACTTGGCCTGGGAAGGGTCCTGTCCAATTCCCTGGCCCTGAGAAACCGTGGGGTAACCTCCCGAGGGGGCCCTCGGGTGAAAACTCAGGGTAGGTGACCCGACCACGAGGCCCTACGTGGGTGCGGGTGCGTGCTTATGTGGAGGGGGTGATGGGGGGCAGTGCGGTGGTGGAAGCCGGGCGGCTCCCTGGCTCGGCAGAGCGGCCCCGTCGCTGTGGCACCACAGATGCAGTGCGCCGCAATGAAAAATACAATAGAGAAAAGGCAATCGCAAACTAATTAAGCAGACGCAGTGTTCCTCAACCTGAACTGAATATGTGTAATTTATTACACGCGGATAACCGCATGCCAACTCTAGATCTCTGCTCTGTCCACGTATGGCAACTCGCAGCTCTCTCTCCCATTTTACAAGCCCTCGTGTGAGCGGGCACTGCCTCTCCCCATACCGTAGCGATCACCGCCTCTTCCAGCGCTCCCATCAGTCGCTACACGTGCAACACAGTGCGACGCGACGCAACACGGCGAGATCTAAGGCCTTCATTCGTCGGTGGATCGGTCGTGGCTCACGATGAGTGATGCATGTGGTGGGGTGCTGCAGGTGCTTGCACGGCTTCGGTGGCGCTGCTGCTGCGGCTGGAGGATGTGAATGACCATGCCCCCCAGCCGTCTCCTCCGCTGCTGCTGCTCTGCCAGGTGCTCGCCTATGGCGATGCCACGCTGTCGGCCACGGACGCGGACGGCCCCAGCAACGGGGCGCCCTTCACCTTCCATGTCCTCCCCACTAACGCCCACAGTGGTGGCGATGGCTGGATGGTCGCTCAGCCAAATGGTAACGTTTGCACTGCCTCGCATAGTTGGCAGTGATCGTCATTTTTGTTGTCTCTTTGACACTTGTTTTTTGTTTCGGTTTTTTTTCCATGATTCTACCTGACACGGCCAGCGGGTCGTACTTTTGGAGTGCCGGGTGGCGAGATGTCAACTCCCTCGCTTAGAACTCAGGAAGCTGTGGTTTAGATCCCGACCCCAAGACCTGCTGTATATTTGGAGTTTGCATGTCTCTCTCCTTGTGATTGTGTGGATTTTTCTCTAGGTCCTCCGGGTTTCCCCTCCCACATTTGTAAACATCCGTTTAAAGTTTTTGGGTGCCATACATTTCAACATGATAAGCCACTTCGTTGAGCTATCATTTGTGGCCAGGTCGCTTCTAAAAAGTAAGCTAATAATAGCAGAGGAGCAAAACCGGAGGACCCACAGAAAAATCCACGCGACCACGGGGAGAGAGAGAACACGCAAACTCCAAATATACAGCAGGCGTCGAGGATCGCGGATTGAACCCACACGACCTCCTGCATTCCAGGCGAGGCAGTCAACATCTCACAACCCGGTGGTGCCCCACAATAAATAATCACTATGTCACACGATTTTCGTTCCTGGGTAGTAAGTGTTATTTTCTAATTGCTTATGCCTCAAAAGTATAGAAAATGGCAATTATTCCCCACAAACTTAGCTTTTGTGACCAGGACTTTACGTGAAGGAATGGCACAAATGCACACCTTTTGCCATTGAAAATAGGTAAATTTCAAAATATCACTGTCCTGGTCACAAAAGCAAAGTTTGTGGGGAATAATAGCCATACGAATAGGTTTTTCCCCATTTGTCTGGCAACAAAACTGAAACTTTTTACAAGGAATCATGTCTGCATTAACCACAATACTTGTGGTCATAATGCAAACAAAAAACATACTCTGATAATATATGCATTGTCCTCGAAACTGATTGGTCCACACTAGAGACAGCTTTCTTTTGAGCCCCGTCTCAAACGGTGTTAGACCAGAGGCATAAGCAATTAGGAAAATAACACTTACTACCCAGGAACACATTTTTTGTTTGTTACTCAGTGTTATAATAAACCCTCGTAACGGAGAGAGGCCTCTAATATTGGTTTTCCCCTTTTTTTCTGGCAACAAAACTGACACCTTTTGCAAGGAATCATGTTTACATTAACCACAATACTTGCAGTCAAATGCAAACAAAAAACAATACTCTGATAATGTATGCATTGTCCTTGAAACTGATTGGTCCACACCAGAGACAGCTTCTGGTCTAACACCGTTTGAGACAGCTTTCTGTCTCTGGTGTGGACCAATCAGTTTCAAGGACAATGCATAAAGTATCAGAGTATTGTTTTTTGTTTGTATTTGACTGCAAGTATTGTGTCATCATGGGACCTCCTTTGCCAGTACCAAAATATACTAATAGGGATTTCCCCTTTTTTCTGGCAACAAAACTGATACCTTTTGCAAGGAATCATGCTTACATTAACCACAATACTTGCAGTCAAATGCAAACAAAAAACAATACTCTGATAATTTATGCATTGTCTTTGAAACTGATTGGTCCACACCAGAGACAGCTTTCTTTAGAGCCTCGTCTCATATGGTGTTCGACCAGATGACGCCAAAAGGCGCACATTATCAGAGTATTGTTTTTTGTTTGCATTTGACTGCAAGTATTGTGGTTAATGTAAGCATGATTCCTTGCAAAAAGATGTCAGTTTTGTTGCCAGAAAAAAAGGGGAAAAACCCTATCAGTATATTTTGGTACTGGCAAAGGAGCTCCCATGATGGAGAGAGTCCTCGCTCACGTCCGCCGCCGTGTCTCGCTCGACCTGCAGGCTCCACGGCCGTGCTGGTTCCCCGCGTGCCGCGCCTCAGCCTGGGCGAGCGCTCGCTGCCCGTGTCCGTGTGCGACCGCCGCGGTCTCTGCCGCCAGACGATCGTGGGCGTCGTCGTGCGCGCGTGCAACCCCCCCGCCGCCTCCGCAATCGTCCTGCCCCTCGTGCTGGGCCTCTCAGCCGTCGTAGGCAAGTTCACCCCCCGGCTCACGCAGCAAAGCATGGGTTGCCACCTTGTCCCCGTTTTCCCAGGATCGTCATCGTTTTATTTAGGTAGCTGTCCAGGGGGAAACTGTAGGAGTAAAGTCTTTTTTTTTTACATTTTGACAGATTATAAGACTCACTCAGTTACCCCCCCCCCCATCACCAATCTGCTTTTTAAATAAAAACGTTCTAGGTGCATCTTGTAATTCAGTAGATGTGTGTGTGAAATTGGGAGAGGCCAGAATCTTTAACTTCATTTGACACCGGGCCCACGTTTTTGAGCGCGTCTTACTTTCTATAATCTTAAGAATCCTGTGTAAGCCTTGCCGGGATGATAAAGGTTCAGTTTGTTGTCAGTTAAATAATAACACACCACTCAAGACAATACATGTACAAATAGGTCTCCCTTTGGCTGGTATCCTGAGATATTCTTCCTCCCGTGGTACATCCCGGTTGTTGTGCACCTTCCAGATGCAACCCCAGCAGCACCGCATGCTTCACAACCAGCAGAATACTGTCATGTCTCACCGGGTACCCGAGTTTGATATGCTCGGATTGCACTCACACAAATAAAGAAAGTAGTGGTGATGGCGCAGCCTGGCAATTGCGTGCTCACACCACTGCTAGTCGAAGGCCCTCCCATAGAGGGAGCCTTAGAGAGCAACTTCTAAAACGCATTTGGCCTACTCTTCCACACTGGTCAGATGTCTCAGAAGAGGTGGGTTCATCCGAACTATATCCAGTCACACCTGACCTGCCATTCAACTGGTGTACCCATTTATACTGCTGGGTGGGGGGATTTAAGAAACGTGATTTTGTTTGTTTTTGTTACCGTGGCAGCTAGGGTTGCCAACTCTGACCGAAGCTATTCCAAGAGATTTTTGTTTGATTAATTTTTTTTTTCAAATATACAATAAAAAAAATCTCCCAGATTGCTTTCAAGGTCACTGGGAGATCGATGTCAGTTCCTGCAGAGACTCTCGGAATATTCGGGGAGGGTTGGAAACGCTAGACCGGCAGCCCTAATCGATACACACACACACTGGC
Organism: Lampetra planeri; assembly: GCF_965212315.1. Classification (NCBI taxonomy): domain Eukaryota; kingdom Metazoa; phylum Chordata; class Hyperoartia; order Petromyzontiformes; family Petromyzontidae; genus Lampetra; species Lampetra planeri. Next base: position 12,400,480 of record NC_136112.1, read on the forward strand.
ATGTGAAGAATTGAAGAGCTCGTCACACTGAGAGCACCTGCCACCGGTGACTAAATTCGCTCTGCGGTTCTGTCCCTGCAGCCCTGGCGATCGCCCTCGTGTGCTGTGCTCGCGTCAGAGCTCGATCCAAGTCGACAACAATCTGACTTCTGCTGCAAGGACGCTCACAAATCGGCTTGGCTCGTCGCTACTGCTCGCACTGTTACTCACAATTACATCAACCAACAATGGCCACAATGCTCGGCAAATTATTGCCCCTTACTGTGAAAAGTTGGCAGGACCCTCCTGAAAAAGAGCCATGACACTGACAAGTAAGTCTGTAAGGCTTTCCTGGGGAAAAAAACTAATTTTATGTCACCAGGTAAGGCCCACCGAGCTATCTCGCTCTTTTCAGAAGCGACCTGGCCACAAATGATAGTTCAACAAAGTAGCTTACATTTACTGCAACCAAATACTCTACACAAGTGTGGTAACACTCGCCGATACGCCAGGGCTGCCGCGGTGACGGTATGTTAACTCCCTCGCCTGGTATGCAGGAGGTCGTGGGTTCGATCCTGACCCTGACACCTGTATATTTGGAGATTGCAATTTGGTCGTGTGGATTTTCCTCCGGGCCCTCCGGTTATTCCCTCCAAATTTGCCAACATGCTTTTGAAGCATTTGGCTGCGATAAGTTTCCACGTGATAAGCCACTTCGTTGAGCTATCATTTGTGGCCAGGTCGCTTCTGAAAAATATCTATATAGCTCAGTGGGCCTTACCTGGTAAAATGAAACATTGTTAAAAAAATCAATGCTCACACAGCACTCACATTAACCAATACTACCACGAACAAAACACACAAACATTAACCAATGCCAACTCATGTGATAAACATGACAGTAACAGTAACCCAAGGTTACTTCCATACACACCACTAACCACATTCATCAATAACAATGCCTGAGAATGACATATATATATAAGAGATGACGTTTTGGGTAATGGCCTTTCTTCATAGCCCATTGTGTACCACTACCAATGCAGTATCACCACGTGATTTGTACAATGAACACAACACAGTAACCAATACTAACGACCATGAACACAACTAACCCTTACCATAACGTTAACACTCGCATGACATCGTAAATTCTCGATTTACCTGTGCAATTACATTCCCCTTAACCCTAACCCTAATGCAATAACCTCAGCCAAACGAAACTGAGTTTCACACATTAACCGCTCACCATCCTTAGCCCATAAACCCAACACTATTATTGACCCTCTCACACGGTAACGTATCAGGATGCATTTTTGCACATTGTTTATAGTTTTCGGATTGTTCATCATAATTAATCATTAGCACAACAGTACAACCCATGCTCTGGTGGACATGGAAGCGATGCCTTCTGTAAGTGTTTTAGAAATAACTACATGATTGGTAAAAAGAAAAACTATTTCTCTGAGACCCGTCAATTTATCGAAATCATTTTGGGACGGGACAATGTGTTGATGGGAGTTGATCAGTTAGGGCTGGGGTTCGTGCACTGCACTATAAACCAGGCCCATCCGAGTTCAATTCCTGGTCACTGCTATCAGTGGGGGTGGTGTCTGAATCAGCCCAGGGTGGACCCCCATGATCATTCTGCATTAACCAGCGTGATGAAGTATGGTCAAACCCTGCACGAGTGACACGGCGTGTGGAAGCCTTTGTCCAGCAGTGGACTGACAAAGGACAGTACATTATATTTGTGTTAATGTGTTGATAATTTTAAATAATCCCTTATCTTAAGTAACACACTGTATTCAATGTTTGCTAATATTTTAGACTTTTAAAAAAATCTGTTAGCACGGTTGGCTAAGTACGGTGAAAAAGAAGTTCAACATACATGCATACGTTGTAACAATTGATAAGACTGACCATAGCTCGTACCATAAATCATTACAGTAGTACAATTCTGACGCAAGGAGTCGATCAGGCAATACTGTCTGAAAATCAATATAACTGTGAGGAACACACTTATGAACCATGCATGTGAAGGATTGAGTGCTCGTTATTTTTGCTAAACTGAATGAAACCAATCACTGTATAGCATTTAAGAATTTTGATTACAACGTAACAAAACCTAAAGGAATTGCATAAACCGCATTTCACGAAAAAAAAATGCATCGTCACCAATGACCATAAATGGAAGCAATATATTAGGATCATACAATACTTAAATTGTACAAGACAGTATTACCATAATAGTGTAACAGGTGCACAATTACCAAGGCAGGTAGTATGGCTAACAACTTTGCTGATGGTCCATAATAAAGACGATACATCTATCCAATTGCCATATGTGATAGATGGGGCACTTTGCACGAATGATACCATTTGAAATTAAACTCGTGTTCAGGTGCCTTATAGACTAGCATGATGACATTGAACTGGTGAACTTAATAATGGACACCACCAACTACAGTGATCTTCTCTTATCCGTGTTGATGTGGGGTTGATATTGTTGGGTCCTTATATCTGCAAAAATAAATCGTGATATTTATCCAGCTACCTACACACTGACACTGTAATGGGATTAGTTTGCTTTTTTGTTCTCAATACCATAGCATACAGACATATTTAACAACCATTATTTTCAGCCAGGTGAAAACTCATTGAAACTAAGAGTCTTCTTTTCGTAGGGGGTCTGTGCTTCACAGTACGAGAAAAGGGACAGCTCCTGGACCTGATATAAGAACTAGACGTCATTGTCAAAGAAGCGGGATAGGCACTGGAACAAATTTGTGGACTTTTAATGAAATATTTACCATTACATTAATTTGATATTTTATTTTAATTCAGATCATCCGACATGTCCACAATCAATACCAATTTTGAAATTTTAAAAAGCAGGACATCATCTCTAATACACACCTGATTATCACGGTTGGCTATGTACTGTGCAAAAGAAGTTGAACAATACGCACGACTCAATGCACGGCTTCGCGAGCTTTAAAATAGATGTTTACTGAGATCGATTGATGCAATGGTTCTCAAGGTTCCCGGATTTGCGTGCCACTGTCACCCCTCGACAAAAATGTCACGGACCACCATGCACCAGGCAGGTATTAATAAGAAATGAAAACTACTCTAATTCTGCAACAATTCTGCGGGGCCACTTCCCACTGCCTTGTAGACGACCAAGTAGTTTGTGGACCACATGTTGGTAACCGAATGATTCGTTGATTAATATTCGCTACACAAATAGTAAACATGTCCATGAATGAAAAATATATATAACAAACTCGTTAACCCGGCGAACACAGAAATACATGCTTGGAATTACATTTCGAGATAGCAGGAGGAACGCATAGGTGACGGTTTAATGACATCATCCGAGCTATAAGGACACGTGAGCTTATAGCTCGGATGATGTCATTAAACCGTCACCTATGCGTTCCTCCTATCTCGAAATAAGGAAACGTGAGCTTGGGCTGGAAACGGCAAAAGTTAGAAGGGATGATGGCCGATGTTCACGGACAATAAAAGTGGGAGCCAAGGAATGGGACGCGTCTGAGAGGACATCCACCTAGCTGGCCGAGTGAGTAAATCAGTTCTTGTTAACTATTAACTATGTTTATTTTACCAGGTCGGGCCCACTGAGTGACACAGCTCTTTTTCAGAAGCGATCTGGCCATAAATGATAGCTCAACGAAGTGGCTCATCACGTGGACATTTATTGCAGCCAAATACTTTTAAACGCACGTTTCTAAACGTGAAGGGGAAAACCGGCTGCCTTGAACTTCTTTCGCACCGTACGTGGCCGACCGTTCTGGCTCTGTGAGAATGAGCGAATATGTATTGTGCGGAGCGTTGCAAGTAAAAAAAAATCTTATGGTGATTGTAACTCAACCAGTAATGGATACCCATTGTAATTTATATGAATTAATTACCCCCCCACTACCTCTGGCATGAGGGGCTCAAAAGTTACATCAAGTCTATCCCTCGATTTAAGAAGGAAACAGGAGGATTTCTCCACAAATGTGGCTGTTGCCTGATGATGCTGGTTGTAATTACTGACAAAACGTCGTACTCGGATTTTAAATGTCTTGGATTTGCTCTCCAACACACCGGTGTGCTGAATCCGTAACGAATCGGCATGTTCTGCTCACGTGGTGATGGGTTCAACGACACATTTATATTTACTCGATCTAACCCCCCCCCGCCCCGCCTCCAAATAACCTCTTATGCTTAATATCGCTATCATTTGTCCCGTCCATTCTGACATTTACAACAAACACCACATGCCATATAGAACAACAAGACCGAGCGGGAGGTCATATGCGTTCATTCAGTCCGGAAAGCAGCCCCAGAGGCTGTACATGATGACACTTTGCTAAAACATTACTCAACCCAACAAAAAAACCCCACCCTCTATGATGGATAATTGATGATTATCATCCAAATTATTCGGTATTGTCTAACCCCCCCCAAACCACCCCGGGGGGGAGGGCCGCGAGCGCTCTCCGATTGCTTGGCACCCGATGACGACACCGGGCCGTAACGTCACCCGATGACGACAACGGCGCCGTGACGTCCCCCGATGACGACACCGGGGCCGTGACGTCGCCCGATGACGACATCGGGACCGTGACGTCACCGGCAGCGGTTCCACAGCGGCAGCAGCAGCGTCGGCGGCGGCGACCTCCTCCTCAAACTTTCCCCCATTGGGGACTTTCGGCGCTCGCTCTCCACTCGCCCTCCTCACCGCACGCCGGCGCACGGATTTGCCCTGGCAGCGGCAGGGCGCCACACGCCGAGGCGTTTCACTCAGAGGCTGCGAGCCCCCCGAGTGCAGGAGGGTAGGGGCCTAGGCGAGGTGCAGGCGGCATGCCGCGCTAGGCCTCCATGCGCGCCTATGGCGACAGCGGCAACAGCAGCAGCTGTAGCAGCAGGTGGAGGTGGAGCAGCAGCTGTAGTGGCCTCCTGCCGTCCCCTCGCCGTAGCCCGCGTTTGTCATCAATAGCTGCAGAAGCGGCGGCAGGAGGAGGAGCAGGAACAGTAGCAGCGGGACGGGGGTCGGGGTCCTCACGCTGCGTCCTCACGTAGCCGACGTTAGCAGTCGCCGAGAGGCGATGGGCGCCGAGAGCAGCGCGCTGAGCGGCTTGCGACGTGACGAGGAGGAAGAGGAGCGGGGAGATGCGATATCCGGGCCTGGTGGAGTCCGCGTCTGGGCTGCCCGGCTCGGCAAGAGCAGCAGGGCATCCCTGCTGCTCTACCCCGAGGGCGCCGAGGTACGCGCACGGACAGCGGCCAAGGTGAGAGATGGAGAGGGAGGCGGGCGGCGGGGGGGGGGTCGCGAGGTGTCGTCCTGAGCGCCACTCAATACAAGATCTCGATGTGATGTCAGGAAGTCACGATGGGACTTGTTAGCAGAGATTCAAGGCGCCGTGTCCTGTTACTTGAGTCTCGAGGAGAGGCCTCTGATGGTCATATGTTGATTGGATGACGCCGGCAGGGACCCACGGGCTGGGTCTCGAATTTGGCACAACGCGGATGTCACTAACGGAGTGCGAGGGTGGAGTGAGTGCATGTTGGTTGCCCACTCCGTTCCTGATGGGAAGCCAGGGCGAGACTCTGTTGAGCTTAAAGCGCTATCCTACTGGTCTACAGGAGAGACTCCTTACATGATGGTCAGAACGGGCAAAGAGGTCCGTCCTCTTGCTCGCCGTCCAATGTGCGTCATTTCTTAACTGCGCATGCATAATGTACGTGAATATACCTTGACTCAAGAGTAGGCCTCGGTAAGGTAATTTACCCTTTTTACCGGGTAAAAGGGTAAAGCTAAAGGTGTCGACATGCCAAGGAATAAGGTAAAGGGTAGGGTAAAGGTAGCGTGAAGTATTACCCGGTAAATACGGTGCCTTGTTTACCGCTAAAAGCTCCGTGGTGCAGTCCGTGGCCTCCATTTAATAAGTAATATAAAAAAAATTACAAACACGCTTTTATTAAATGTACTGTACTAGTAATGGCAGAACTCCACGACTCCAGGAAGTGGCCCCGAAGCTTGCCATAACGCAAGGGGCCGTGGCCAATTACAGCCAACGTCAGTTGACCGTGGACAATTAGACCCAAGCCGAAACATAACATATAAAAAAGAGTGTTTAAAAACATGTTTTTTATGATAGAATATAGTGTTGTAAACAAAATGACATAAGTATACCAAGTTTGCAGTCGATACCACATTGGGAAGTGGGTTAAAATTGAGTTACAAGATTTGAGGATATAACGACAACAACAACAACAGACAGAGTGAGTTCAAAGAAAGCGTGTAAAATTGGAATCGAGAGTATTCTATATGTATAAGTGCTTTACCTAGCATTTACCGTTATAAACCTTTTTCATGGGTAGTACCCCAGTAATTACCCTGTAATCGGGTAATTTTTATGGGGTAAGGGTAAAAGGTAGGTAAAGATAGGCTCGTTGCTTTTTACATTACCTGCTAAAGGGTAAAAGGTAGGGTAGAGTGATTGTATTGTGGTAAGGTAAAAGGTAAGGTAAAGGTAGGCTTGTTTTTTTACATTTTAACTTTTACCTTACCTGGCTGAGGCCTACTCAAGAGCGTGGAAGCGTGGTCACCACATCTACGCCTCTATATAAGGAACGAAACAGGTGGACTTCTCCACAAATCTGGCTGTCGCCTGATGAAGCTAGTTATAATTACTGGCGAAACGTCGTACTCAGATTGTAAATGTTGTGGCTTGGCTCTCGAACACTCCAGTGTGCTGTACTAGTAAAGCATTGACATGTTCTGTTTACGTGACAACCCTTACTAGTTGGCTGTGTGATGGTGGCGGGTTTACCGACACATTTATTCATATATTTACACGATCTAACCCCAAAAAACCCTCTTATGGATGATATTGGTCGTGAAAGCCTACGTGTTAAGCTGCAGTCAGTGCGTTATTATCCCTTACCTGAGCCCAGTTGTGGTAGAGTGTGTGTCCCCTTTTCCATAAGTACATGGGTGGCCAGGGTGACGACTCTAATATGAGCCTCAAGGAGGTAATCATCGCTTGCCAAAGTGCATGTTCTCATGTTTATGTCAACTAATAAGAGAAGATCGTTCTTACCTGAGCTTTAAAGTGTCTTCACTTCCCTTAGCCTCGTTGTGGTAAGGTCATCCCATAGCTGAGGTTCATAGTGACCAGAATGAGAAATCCTGACCAAGGCCACACCTCAAGACGGCTAAGGGTGAGATAAATCCTATATTCAGAGTGGCCAATGTCTGCCATCCCTTAGCCGAGCCTCATGATGGTCAAAGTGAGAGAGACTCTCATCTATGCTTGTAGGTAACCAATATAACCAATCCACTATAACGTGTGCTTGAACGTCAGAATCTGTAAATTGAGTTGAAAAGTATGTTATGGTTTAGATAAACATTGATAAAGTGCTGGCACAAGGCTGTCTCTTGTGTATAGTTGCAACCTGCCAGAGGACGAGTCTCAACTGCAGGCTGATTGCATAAAAAATGTACAGGCACTCGGGTAACCTATATAGCTGTATCCATAGTAACATTCACTGTGTTCTTATTCATAACCATAGCCTGTTGGTTAAGTTTTTTTCTTCTCTCCCGACACTGACCCAGCCAAATATTAGTACCCGATGTAACGTGCCAACACTAGCTCTGCAATTTAGGGTTTGGTTTACTCTACCCTCCTCCTGTGCCAGAAAACAGTTGCTGATCAACAGTACTTTCTTTGACTATCCAAACTAACAGATGGATTTATGCCTGTCGCATCAAACAGCACACAGAGGTAAGTAACCAGTGACCTGTGTTCATTGTCCTGCCATGGTTACCATCAGTGGCAAAGTGGTATGTTAACCTGACCTGGTTAATACAGTCATAATTGAGTACTGGTGCGATCTGTCAACACCAGCAATGGGGAGACAAATGTGACCAGGGGTGATGCTGACCACACCACATCTTCGTGTGCCAGCTTTGATAGCTAGTTGCTCGTTAGCAGGACCTGCTGCAACAGTCTATAGGTCTCAACAGAGGATCTTTGTGTATTTTTTGTCACGCAGCACATGCGAACCCTCCGTCATCCAAGCATCCTCCGAGTTCTGGGAGCGTCTGCTCACAATGCTCCTTTGGAATCAGGTGCCACTTGCATGCACATACACACACACAAGAATGTAAACCCGCAACATGCATGAATAGTAAATGCTGTGTCAGCAACAGAAGAGGGGTTATTTTGTCACGTATGTTGATATTCAATTTATTACTGTTGATTGAGTGAAATACGTTATGTACACTTTTTAAAGACTGTTTATATCCATTTATGTTTAGTGTGAGTTATCTTATGACTTTAAAACAGTAATTTTTGTATAATTAATACAAGTTTAAGGATTCATGCTGTAGGTACAGGTTCACCTCAAATATTGCTGTTGTGGCTTGTGATTTTTAAACCGTTTCCCAGCCCGTTCATTTAAAAATGCTTGTTGCATTTACAGTTAAGATTGCATAATTCTTTGGCAACGTTTCTTGAACATTTTCGTTATCAGGCATACGTAAAATTCCTTTTCAAAGCATAGCAAGCGGCAATTCTGGCTGGCAGAGCCATGAGGCACAGTGACTGGCACCATTAATTAATTAACAACAGTTTAATGGTTGTTTCATAGGGCAGCATGATTTAATGAAGCTGTTGTGTATAAATAGTAGAGATGCGGTGATTCATCACCATTAGCTTATCCACTTTTGGATAAAAGCCTTGCCAAACCATCCCCTATCTCATGGTTTGATATTGCATAAATCTAGTACCTGCACAGGAGCCGATTTGTTTGGCATCAGAGGGCAGTGCAGGAAAATCCATTCGTGTACACTCGGGTACTCCTAAGCTATCTTGTTTTTATTTCCTGCCTTAACCAACCTGCTCTGACCATCATAGTGAAGTATGGTCGACAAACTCTGCTAACCCACACAGCATGGGGAGGCCCTCATCCAGCAATGGAACTCTAAAAGTTGTACAAGTACACGTGTGCAATGTACGCCGTGTACACATGTACTGGACTTCTGTGAAAAGAGCTTAATAGCTCATCGGATTCCTCCAATGTAAATAAAGATTCTGATTCTAAATTAAGAATGATTAATATATTCATCCCATGACGTGTTGCCAATAGCACAATTGAGATATAAACTGCAAATCAAATTATGATATTGGTTATACCCAGATAATGTAGTTGCCTGGCAATACAAATGGTTATTAAATATGTTTTTGTGATGCTTATTTCAGAACAGTATCACTCTTGACTGCACTGTGCAAAGTTATGACTGTACACATCACTCTACGAAATCAAATCATATCAAGAAGCCTAAAATGAATCAAGTACTTATTAAATGTGTTAAAGTCAGTGAAAGGCAGACAGGAGCAGGGTGACCTAAATTTCGGACGATAAACAAATAGTGCTTGCGCTTTGTAATTCCAATGTGCGTCTGCACAGCACGCACACGTGTCATTCAGTAACTAGAGTTTGGGCATTACATGAAATTACCACTATAGTCAACCTCTCTGGCTCCATATTCACTGCCTCGTGTGCGGTGGTTACTGTAACCATCAGCCACGATCTATCTACCGCTGGATGAAGACCTCCCCAAGGCATAACCAACGGTCTTGGATTGCAATGTAATAATCCATCTAAATCTCGCACAATTGCTGATTTCATCACTCCAAAACTGCCACAGGATGCCCTCTCTGGAGTGTTCCTTCCTTTGGCCGCAATTCTGTCGTTTGTCTTGACTACTAACCATCGTCCCTTATTGAAACATACCCTGCCCAAGCCAATTTGTATTAACAATAGTATAAAGTATACTGTACGGGCGTATACAGTATATATAAAGTTGTACAGCAGTAGCATACTTTATTGGTTTACCCAATACTCTTAAGAGTCATTTTCAGGAGAACCCTGCATTGGGATGTTTGGCCATTTCTACTTGCACTTCCTCTGTATGTATGTTGAACTTCTTTCACACCATACTTAGTCAAACATGCTAATCGGAGGTGCGGAGGAAGGACAACAAACTATGAGGCAACAACATCATTGGCCTGCTAGCTCACACAGGAACCACCTCTGAACGATCCACCAATATCCACCTTCAAGATTGTTGTGTTAAAGGCATATCTATATATATAAAAGGGAAATTTGTGAATGTGTGTCTGTTGGAAATGTTTAGCATACTTCTCGACATGCAACAAACTTGAAATTTGGCATGTGGGTAGCTTCCAGACTGTACACAATGCAAAAAGTATAAAAATAGACTTTTGTATTTTGGGGAGGGGGGGGTGCAATAATGGATTTATTTTGCACGGCAAGTGAGCTGTGACGTCACATCTGTCATGTCACCCACGCATGCGCAGTGCTTAGCGCGCTGCACTACGAACCCGGCGACCCGAGTTCGATTCCCACTCACGGCCACCACCGGTGACGATTATTTGAACCGGTCCTGGCCCTCCCCTGGGTCGACTCAGCCTCAAACACGTAACTGGTGTGGTGTGTGAACATCGCCACTGGGGAGACAAAGGCGGCCGGGCGTTGTGAATCTAAGTCCCGGGCGAAGCCGGGTAGTAAAGCTCGTAATAAATATACAGAAGACAAGACGGTGTCTCTGAGAGCTACATTACACGGTGTTGGAGAAATTGTAAATATTGTGGATTTGCTCTCCAACGACACATTTTTATTTACATAATCTAACCCAAAAAAGCTGTATTATGGATGATATTGGTCACGAAAGCATTACGTGTTAAACTCATTAACTATATCTGCACTTGAGAACAGGATTTATTCACAGGCAGTTGCCTGAATTCAATTCCAGGATCTCAGTGGTGTCACCTCGGCACTGACCTGTTGAGCCACCTGTTCCCCCTCGTTGGCGAGAGGAATATTCTTGTAATTTGTTCGTTCAAGGGCTCGTGCCAGCGGGAGTGCCGTGGGTGCTGACGGAGGTGGCGACGCCGCTTTGGAGCATGCGGGATGCGGAGCGAGGCTCGGCGAGCGAGGTGGCGGGTGGACTCTACTCCGTCATGCAAGGCCTGCTGTTCCTACACAGCACGGTGTGTGTGTGCACGAGTGTCTTTGTGTAACCCATCGCGGAATGGCAGTGTATTTGTTGCGCACTTTTTCTACGAACACAGTCGCTCGAGTCCGATTTCCAGCCAAGGGCTAACATCAGTGCTGCTTATCTGAACTGGTCCTGGGCTTTAATTTAGTACCTTGTGCAGAGTGCGTAAACATGAGCAATGGGGAGGCAGCCAGAGGTTGTGACACCATCCCATCGTGTGATTGATGCCAGCCATCATAGGTGCTTGCTAATATCACTTTGCCCCAACCAGTATATTAAAATCCTATATATTGGGGATCTTAATCCTATTAATGACCATGGCTGTGTGTCCTTGAGTTTGCATGTGCATTATTGGGCACGTTTGTGTGTGTGTTTTTAATTCGGCATGGGCGTCTGTGTGTGCAGTGTGGCCTGACCCACAATTCAGTGGGAGAAGGCAGTGTATTGGTAACTCCGGGGGGGGAATGGCGGCTCGGAGGAATGGAGAGCTCCTGCACTTTCAGCCAGGCAACTCCACAGGTTAGTGTGCATTAGAGTGTGTGTGCATTTGTGTGTGTGTGCATTAAGAGTGTGTGTGCATTAGTGTGTGTGTGCATTAGTGTGTATATGGGGAGCAGTTGTGTTGCGGCTAGCACGCTGCACTACGAACCTGACGACCCGAGTTCGATTCCCGCTCATGGCCAAAATCAATAATGATTGTTTGGATTGGTCCTGGACCTCACCAAGGTCGTCTCGGCCTCAAATGAATGCCTGGTTTGGTGTGTAAACATCGCCACTAAGGAGACAGTTGGTCGAGTGGTGCTGGCCACCCAACCCCTCGTGTATCATGCCAACCTTCATAGGTGCTTTGCCAACAGCACTTGCCCCAACAGTCTGTTGAGGCTATTCCAGGGATCTTTGTATATGATTGTGCGTGTGATGTGTGTGCATTAGATTGTATGATTGTCAGAGTTGTGCATTAGAATGAGTGCATAATTATGTGCGATGTATGTGTTTATTGGTGTGCATTGCACCTGTGCAATGATGTTAACTGAAGTCCAGTGACATGATTCTAATTCCTGACCAAGCACTGCAGATCAGTGGCAGATGGTGTCTAACTGCAGGCAAAACTTTACTTGATACGGCATTATAAAATACACAACAGTGTAGAGGCCGACTGAAACTGAATATCTGGTTTCGGCCGAAACCGAAAGTAAAAAAATTACTTTCGGCCAAAACCGAAAGTAAACCGAAAGTAAAAAATTGACTTTCGGCTGAAACCGAAACTATGCCGAAAGAGGCCATTTGCCAACTTTCGGCGCCGAAACCGAATTTCGGTCGGCCTCTACAACGTTGATATGTTCACACCAACACTGGGAAGAAGAGGGTTGCCAGGAATGATGACCCACTTCCCTCTTGTGTCCAATATGTGCTGTTGCACATTGCAACAACAGCCTAACATGACTGAATGGGTGACTGATCTTGTGTCTTGCCTTAAGTCACAAAATGTTGCATTGTTAAGCAACTTTTGTTTGTGTAATGAAACATGTGCAGTTACAGGATGAGTTGCATAGTGTTGTGAATTTGCCTGTGCATAAATAAATATGTATGTTGACCTTCTTTCACACCATACGTAGCCAACCGTGCTCATCGGAGGTGCAGGGGTCCTCATATGGTTGCGCTTTGTGGATAAACAGTGCAGAATGTGACATCTGTTTTAAAAGAGTGATTCTCTCAATCCCTAGCCTGGAATCGCGTTTCCATGTTTAGGATGACATTTGATTCATAACAGTATTGTGGGATCGGTACAATTGTAGAATTATGGCGGTGCTAAGCTTAGCAGAGTCCAGTTTGGCATTAAAGTAAGACGGCAGTGCACTTGGGGCCTGGCCAGCCTCATAGAATCTCCATTGAAATGTGGTCGGTGGCGATCAGGCACGGTTCGTCCACTAGGGGCGTTGTTGGGGCGCCGCTTCACCAAGCAGCTGGAGATGAGAAATGATTTTTACAGGGAGGAAAAATGTTCCTCACTGCCCACCAGGGATTATGTAGCTGTCTGTCTGTCTGACTGTCTGTCGTGCATAAATAAATATATAATACACACAGCTCTTTGATTGGTGGAGACCTTACAAACAGCTCTTTGATTGGTGAAGACCTACTGCCGGGTACGGAGAGGGGAGGTGCCTAAGGGAGGAGGGTCAGGGGAGGGGCCTAAGGAAGGGGGGAGTCAGGAGAGGGGCCTGAGGAGAGGGGGGTTCAGGGGAGGGGCCTGAGAGGGGGGTCAGCGGAGGGGCCTGAGGGAGGGGGGGTCAGGGGAGGGGCCTAAGGATATGGGGGGTGGGTGCTCAGGGAAGGGGCCTAACAGAAGGGGGGTCAGGGGAGGGGCCTAAGGCAAGGGGGTCAGGGGAGGGGCCTGAGGATATGGGGGGGGGGGTGGTCAGGGGAGGGGCCTAAGGGAAAGGGGGTCAGGGGAGGGGCCTAAGGGGGGAGGTGCCTAAGGGAGGGGGGGGGGCGATAGTTAAGGGGGCTGTCTGCCTGGCTACCTAGAGTCAAGTTATATTTTATACATACAGGTAGGAACAACAGGTTCCACACTGCCCACCAGGGATTATTTGTCTGTCTGTCGTGCACGAATGCGCTGTCAAACCAAGTTCTTACCTGCCTACTCCGAAGGAACGTGTTCCAATAAAAATACTTTTCTATAAATTGTTGTGTTTACATTTTTAAAATATAATTATTTCAACATGAATTTCCAATGAAGATAAAAAATTTAAGTTGTTCATATTAGAAACCGCTGCAACATTGTCTGATTTGTGCCTCGTGGAGGTCTCGGGGCTGCTGTGAAGGCGTCCGAGTGAGAGATATCCCTTCATTCATTGCGATTAGCTTAGCATTTTAGCCATGCCGTTTGAGACCCATTCAGGTGGTGAAAAAGGCGCCCATGGCTGTAATGACAATGTCACAACGCTAGGTTGCACTTTGAAAATATAGCAGGTTACAGGGTTGTGTAGTGTGGACTTGAGGGTCCTGGGGACAGCATTTGAGTGCCTTGTTGTTTATTTCCATATTGTTTATAAATGCCTACCTTTAGTAGCTCAGACATTTATATCATTTTAACGGGAAGGCCAATAACGAGTTTTTCTTAATTCGAACACCATACAAAATAAGGTCAAAGCTGGAATGAAAGGAATCAAATAAGATTTATACAAATACATTTGGTCCAGCTCTATTGTGTACACGAATCCTACGTATGAGTACGAGAGCCCGTGTATGTGCGTGGCACATGTGTAATTCTGATCGAGTCGTGTCTGTGCATCCATATGGGTCTGTGTGTGTGTGCGCGTGCAGTTCCTGGAATCAATCCGTGCTCTCCGCGATCCTGACAGCATTCCTCCAGAGGAGGTCAGCCCTAAGGCAGCTTACCACCCTTCCGAATCATTCTCATGTCTGAGCTGTTTAAAAATTAATCTACCCGAGTCCCATATGATCCCTTGTGATGCGGAACACTTTTGTAAGCAGGTAACTGCCGAGCTGTGTGTATGGAAAAATTTGAGGATAGGAGTGTTGAGTGCATTTATTGTTGCAATCATAAGTGTAGAATCAAGCACTTTAATATAGTTTTTTCAGCCATGGTCACTTTTCTTCTGGATGAAGGCCACCCGGCCACCCATTCATTCCCCGTCCTTCATGTTCTTGCAATCCCACGCTCCTATTTAATGCCTGCATATGAGTTGATCTCATCACTCCCCCTCGATGGTGGTTATCCTCAGGCGTGTTCTGTCCTTTGGCTGATATTCCATCACCAGACTCGTCAATCTACCATCATCCATTGAGTGATCCCTCATTTTTATTTTGTTCTCTAATTCACGTGTGTTTTTCTGTCTCTAAATATCCGTCCATGCTTCTTTACACATGCATATAGTGTGTAAAGCCAGATTGTCATATTACAGTATCTATACATTGATTTAAAATGCAGCATTAAACATTTTCTATTTTTAAATTAGTCCTGTATTTACGATTTCAGCACATGCATTTTTTTCCTAATTAAGCTGTACATTTCAAAATTATTTAAAAACTGTGCAAAATACTAGTGTGTGAAGCTCATGTGTATCATGTTAACATCTGCAAAGTTTCTGGTGTGTACTCATGTATGCGTGTGTGCATGGATGTGCGTGCCTTGTATGTATGCAGACACCCAGGTTCCAGGGTTTGCAAGTCGCCGTGGGTCATGCAAGGGACGTTTACGCATTTGGGATTTTGGCCCAGAAGCTATATTCGCTGCTCTCGGACCTCGGTAAATAAAGTGTATGCACTTGCAAAGTTTATCTCCCTGGTTAAGTGTGGAGGGGGGTACTTTTTTATTCATGATCGTGGTTTATGTAACAATTTCATTTCTAATGTATGTGGCTGAGTGCTTGGGGTCGTATGTAGTGTCGGGCAGCGGCAGTGCAGAAGTTCGCGTGTTGCTCTACGAACCCCGGAGTCCGAGTTCGATTCCTGCTCACGGCCAACACGTGACGATCATCTTAACCAGTCCTGGGCCTCTCCTAGGTCGACACAGCCTCAAATGGGTTCCTCGTACAGTGTGCAAACATAGCCACTGGGGAGACAAGGGCACCCGGGCATGGTGCGAGCCACCCACCCCCTCATTCGTGTGCAGTGCCGGTCTTAATAGGTGCCCCAACAGTCTGTTAAAGGCTATACAGGGGGGGGGGGGGGGGTCTTTGGGATTGTATGTGATTAAGTAAGAGTGGTCGTGCGTGTGTGTAATACATACACTTGTGTGCCTATGCGGTCATGTAGTAGTTTGTGCAATGTGCCTGCAGTGCCACCCATTTGGGTTCAATTCCTGGTCATATATGTCACATGTATGTCCTGGGCTTGTAGGTTGAGTCCACATTATAATAGGTACCTTGAGCATTGCGTAAACGTCTCTGGGAAGATAAAGGCGGCTGTCTGTGGTGCTGACTACATCACTGCACAGAGTTCGTAAAGTTTACACTTCTCACATTTCTGTTGAACTGGTTTCAGATTCTGTGTCCCTGGCCTGTGCACTCTCATTGTCGCTTTCGCTCATAACATCTTTGATGCGGCGGCATTTTCTGCAGCTTAATGGCGATTAAACTGACATTCTTCTCATTGGCTCCCCCCATCAGCTGCCCAAGGTTTGCCCTCTCAATCTGGTGATCAATGGTCAGAATGTCTGCTGAACACACGAAGTTAGAAATCCCGGTGTTGTCTTGGGTCAGTCTTTATGTTGCCTGGTTTTGCCAGAGACTGGCCCATTCGCTCATCTTTTCACATCTTGCCTATTGCAATGCCTTGCGTTTCGGAGGTCCAAATAACCTCCTTTGAACTCTGCAGTGTGTCCAAAATGCGGCCACCAGGGTGCTCATTCGCACTACTCGTTGGGACCATATTTCACTTGTGCTCATGTCTCTGCATTGGCGTCCAGTTCAAAGTCGCATTGAGTTTAATCATCTCCTACACCATACTTCCATCAGTTGATTCAGCTTCACACTCCACTGAGATCTCCAAAATCCACCGATTGTGCCCTACTCCGCATGCAGTATTCTAGGCTTCGAAATTGTGGTGATCACCGGCCTTTTGTCTGCACGGTGCCCAAATGCTGAAATTCCGTGCGCTTGGATGTCAGGAACTCAGTTGATGGAGACTTAAGTCCCGGCCAAAGTCCCCACCTGTTTAAAACGGCCTCTAATTCTCCATTGTCTGTATGAATGTTGAAATTATTTCGCACCGTACGTAGCCGACCATGCTATTTGGAGGTGGTGACTTATCACTTCACGTATTTTCCTCCATATGCATGGTGCTCTGAGATTGATTGTGTAAGTGCGCCTTATAAATCTACATTATTATTTCCACACCAGCCTTAATAGGTGCTTGCCAACAGTACTTAACTCTGCAATACATAAGGCTAAATGGGGGGAGAGACTTGCATGCAATTGGCTGTGTGTGTGTGCTAACATGGGAGATTGTGGGAGTGCAATATGCTTGTATGTTCAACTTCTTTCACAATGTACGACAACAATGTACGACAACAAACTAAACACAAAAAGCAGTTATAAATGAAATCGTTTTCAATCTAGATTTAAATGCTTCGTGTTACTCTTGTTTTAATATTGGGACACAGGAGATGTGGCAGATGGCTTCATGTCACTGGTGGAGACGAGCCTTCTCAACGCTGACCCCACACTAAGGCCACCTCTTACCACCTTGACCACACATGGGCTGTTTCGGTAAATACACGTTACATCCTCATAGGCACACGCGCACATCATCACGTGTATGTTCACATGCAGATAAATATCCAGTTTAGGCTCTAGATTTTTGTGGAAAGGTATGTTAGAAGTGAGCACCAAACACTTTTGCTTCTGTCTACCAAGTTTTAATTTTGAGTTGTGGACCACACTGAACAAAGATTCCAGGTTAAAAGGAGATCTGTGTGTGTTGACCCATGATATTTGGGTCTGTCCTATAACCTCGCAGCTTGATGATGCACATACCTTGTGGTAATATTGCTAATTAGTGGAAAATGGCAGCTGTCACTGATGTGAGCGCTACGAACCTAGCGACCAGAGTTCACTTTCTGGTCATGTAGGCAATTCAGCCTTTAAAGGAGTACCTGGTGTGGCGTGTAAACATTGGAATTGAGCAGACAAAGGCAGCGTCCGTGCTGCTTGACCACACCACCAACTGCCTCTTGCGTCACGTTGAACTTGGCAGTTTATTGCAAACGAAGCTTATCCCAACGGCTTGTATGCACATGCTGGGGATCTTAATGTGGTTTGTATAGTGTTGTGTGTTTGTGTATGTATTTTCAGAAATGATTTTCAAGAAGTGCTGGGATTCTTGGATGACCTCACCCTCAAAAGTGAGGAGCAAAAGCATGAATTCTTCAAGTAAGCTCCTCTCAGGAATTGCTGGGTGGTCCAGAAGACTTAAAACTACGTCAGAGCCAGATTTGCTTAGATGCTGAGTAAAAATCTGGCTCTTGGCCACTTGTGATTAAACCGGGTTCTTGGCTAGAGGGAGTCTCGGCCCAGTCACCAATAATCGCACAAAAACACCATCATGTTTATATTTGGAGTTTGCGTGTGTCTCTCTCCCTTTGGTCATGTGTATTTTTCTCAGTTTCCTCTGGTTTTTCCCTCCACATTTAGAAACATGCGTTTAAGAGTAGCTGGCTGCTATAAATTGCCAGGTGATAAGCTATCATTTGTGGCCAGGTTGCTTCTGAAGAAGAGCTATATAGCTCAGTGGGCCTTAACCGGTAAAATTATAATCGTTTAGTAGTTTAGCGTTTCAAGAGGAAATGGTGCTGACAGCATTGCCATACCATCTGCAGGTTCCTGCTGGAGCGAGTTCAGGCGCTGCCTGAGAACTTGGTGGCCAACAGATTGGTCCCCAGGCTTATGTCTCCACTGGTACTGGCCGAGCCTGTGGCCGTAAAGAGCTTCCTGCCACACCTGCTGACGCCCAAATCAGGGCACACTGGGGGTAAGTGTGTGTGTGTGTAGCAAACAACTTTGGACAGGTTGTGATGGTGATGATAATGGTCATAGAAAAGCAAGGTGTCTCTGTGCTCGCATGCAGTTTTGGGGAAGGCACTGTATAATACTTCCTATGACCAAGTCAATTGGAATTTGTGCCCGATCTCAGCTCAGCAGAATTGAGCCTGAATAGTACAGGTGTTATAGGTGGATTCGGGTCTACCTTGTAAGCAGCAGCGGGCACTGTATTGTACTATGACCCCCTTACTGCTCCCTGCCT
Source organism: Lampetra planeri (assembly GCF_965212315.1). Lineage (NCBI taxonomy): Eukaryota > Metazoa > Chordata > Hyperoartia > Petromyzontiformes > Petromyzontidae > Lampetra > Lampetra planeri. Next base: position 12,419,333 of record NC_136112.1, read on the forward strand.
TCGCCTAACCACGGCCTGCACGGCGTGGAGAGGCCCTCATCCAGCAGTGGATTGATGAAGGGCTGTCTTAGTAGTGCTCACTGGTGGACCTAAGCCATATGTGAAAATTCCATAGTCCTATGGTGGGAAGTAGTTACTCCAAAGGATGGCCACTGTTGACCTCTCACAAAGTGCTTGTTATTTTATTCACTCTGGAGAGACAATTGGCTAGGTCAACCCCCCACCAACCAGAATCTGAACTCTTGACCTTTACATTATAAGTCAGGCACGCTAACCATAGTGCCATGCAGCCAGATCAATCGTAAAGGTAGCGGTGGAGAATACATCTCTTGAAAAGCCTCTATTATTCATTAATATTTTATTTTCGTTGACATGGCCGAGAGGCAGCGTGTTTGCCGTTAGTTGCAAACTTTTGTGGCTGGAGCCCATTGGCCGCCCTGGCTTAACACTGCGGGCATATTAACCGAAATTACCCCAAGCCTCTTTCACAGTGGTGGACGTAAAAAATCCCTCGATGTTATTCAAAAACAGTGCCCCGTTTGTGCCGGCGTTACAGCCCCAAATTTGCTAAATCTAACATCTAATCCTTTAATTACATCGCCCACCTCTGGTGGACCATACTCGTATGTGAAACATGACCATTTTCGTGATAGCCTTGTGTGTAAGATTGGAATGAATACTGAACGTGTTGATTGTCATCAATCATAGATTTTTCCCTCCATGGTCACACAGACCAGGTGACGGCAGCTGGCCAGTGGGAAGGCTTGCTGAGCGCGCCGGCGTTCCGTGAGCACGTGTGCCCACGCGTGTGCGAGCTCTTCTCGTCGCGCCACGCGCACGTGCGGGCAGCACTGCTGGGCACGCTGCCCGCGTACGCCCCCAGCCTGACACGCCACGAGCTGGAGCACACCGTGCTTCCGCAGGTACCCGCTCGCGTCTGTGTGCGTGCATGTATAGTAAGTCCAACTGAGTCGTCGACGTTGCTCCTTTTAGAGGCAACACTTTTATGTGTATCACCGTAACACAAAAGGGTAACTGCATCTTTACCAGATACAATCTAGGGTGGTGACCACCCAGCTAACTACACTATACAGGGGAGTTACTGCTACGTAGGGTCAGACCCTCGCTCGGGTCTCCGACCACGTGGTCCCCCGTAGGACGAGGCGCTTCCAGCTTGAGACGCGTAACTTCCAGCTTGTAGAACGAAGAGAGACCCCGGTCCCTCTTAGGGACCCGCCTTATATCCCTCTCCGGTCGGGGCCGCTCCACCCTCGGCCCCGCCCAACTTCCCAAACATTCTCGTTCCCTCTCGATCCTTCTCAAGAGCTCTCTCCGGACACGTGATCACCCACTAGCCCCCCCACCTGGGGCCCCCTGTGTGGACATTCCCGATCACGTGTCTACGGGGTCAACCAGAGTGCCATGGCCCGGGGCAACCCTGCCCCTGGGCTGACGCTCACCCCCTCCCCCTCGGGGGGGAGCCCCCACCACACGCTGTGCGTGGTGCCCACACTATCCCAGTGCTCGCCAAGCCCCGCTAGAGCTGCTGTTACACACAGCCACCCACACGGTGCTGTCCACGATGTCCGAACATCGAACAGCACGACCCTTCCGGGCCGGCACCATACAGTGACATCCCCGATGTCACTACACATGTGTTGTGTGTGTGTGTGGGGAGCGGTAGTGTAGTTGTCTGCGTGTTCCGCTATGAACCCCGTGTTCCGAGTTTGAATCCCCACTAACAGCCAACACCAGTGACGAATATCTGAACTGGTTCTGGGCCTCCCCTAGGTCGACTCAACCTCAAATGAGTACCTGGTTTGGTGTGTAAGCATCGCCACTAGAGAGACAAAGGCGGCTGGGCGTGGTGCTGCCACCCACCCCCTCGTGTGCCGTGCCGGCCGTCATAGGTGCTCGCTAACAGGATTTGGCTCAAAAGTCTCTTCAGAGGGGATCTTTTTCTTTTTGTGTGTGGAGTATGACAGTGGTGCGTCTGCCAGTCATCTCAGTCAATAATATTAATTAGGAATTTGATAGGCAGCTTTCTTAATTGCCTCATCAACTCAAAGAGCTTGACACCATATTTCACCTCAACCATACAGATACGCCATGCATTATGCATGAGGGGGTGGTGAACCCGGCCTCAGTCTACCTTAGGTTGACACCTGCCCCAATCTTATAATGGTAACCCAAGTTATTTTTGCACATGTCGCTGCTGTGCCGGCTTTATTATGCTGCCCCACTAATTTGTTCATTCTAAGAGCAGAGTTTATTTTTCATGTGTGTTTGCTTACATTCGTGCATGCGTACGTGTGTGAAGGGGGGGGAACAGTGGCCTTGCGGTTAGCCGACTGCGTTGTGAACCAATTATCTGAACCAGCTCTCTGCCTCCTCTTGGTTAAATCAGTCTAAAATGATTACCCGGTATAATATGTAAACATTAGCACGAAGTTGACATGGACCCACGAGTGCTGCTGGCCAGACCACCCAGGTCCCCCTTGCAAATGAGCCCATCCTGGTCTCCTGAATTCTCACCTGTTTACAAACAAAATAAACTTGATTTGACCTAATTTGCATTGATGCTCGCCAAAAAAACAATCCACACAGCTTTAGAGGGATCTCTTTGTGTTGTGTGTGAATATGCACGCAGCTGCTTCTGGGCTTGCGGGACAGTAGCGACGAGCTGGTAAGCAGCACGCTGCACGCGCTGGCGGAGATGGTGCCTCTGCTCGGGGCACAGACGGTGATCGGTGGAGGGAGGGAGCGCGTCTTCAAGCCGTGCGCACCCAGATTCCACCGCGACACGCTCGGTACAAACAAAGACAAAGACACACAACAACAACCGCCATTCGCCACTAAGTGGCCGTGACGTCACCACGACGCTTGTGCCAGGCCATGTGCACCTTGAGGCCACGTGAAGTGTCGAACGCCCGCTGGCAGGAGGTCACGGGGCAGACCCAGCAGGTGCCACGGGTCGACTGACACACACGCACGTGCACACACACACACACACTACTGACTGGGTATTCACTCGTTGCACATCGTTGGCGCATGCATACTGCTGTAAGCAGACTGCTGCGTCACGATGTACTGCTGGGATGAGGACATCTCCATGCATTCACCATACTTCACCACGCTGATCAGTGCTGGTGAATGAAGGCAGGAAGCATATAAGTTTAGTTCATAAATTTAGCTGCACTGCCCTCTTCTGCCAGCTACAAATCCCCGCAGCCTGTAACGACCTGGCGTGCGTGGTCATCATCCATCCAACCACTATCCGGGTTTAACCCTGCGCTTAGCGCCCGAGATCTGATGAGAATGGGCGTCTTCCGTTTGATTTGATTTGAGATTTGCACAAACAGTACATACAGTCAAACACAGTACATTTTCATATAAGGATAGCACCTTTTTTACATACACGCAAAGACAATAATCCCCATTTTAACCTGGAGGCAAGTGGTGTTAGCAGTCAGGAGTGTTAAACCTGTGACATAAACTCCCAAGTAACGTTTTATATCCCCTGTGCTGATGCTGTGTCCTCCATGGTATCAGATTCTCATTTTAGGCTGATTTGACTTAGGGGGGGGAAGCCAAGGCGAGCGTAACTCACTAATGGTGTGAGTGGAAAGGAATCGGATTATGTACAGTGTATTTGATTACTTCCCTAACACAACACACAGATACAAGTAAATTCCCTACCATACTCAAAACAGCCACTCGAGCTTTGCTTATTTTTTGTATCTCACGAGCGTAGTACAGCTGTGCTTTATTTAAGTTTGAATACACTTACTAAGCAGTACAATATTGCATTTCTACCTGGATCGATACTCAGTGTTAGGCAGATAAGTGAAATGGTCTGGTATGCAACGTTCTACTGTAAATGTAGTTATTCGATCAGAATAACCGTTGAAGCTTTCCGTTGGTTACATTCTGTCGCCCCCGGCCGAGTTTGCATGCGTCCGCCCGTGCGTGGATCCGTGCATGCACTCGTGTGGATCCGTGCATGCACTCGCGTGGATCCGTGCATGCACTCGCGTGGATCCGTGCATGCACTCGCGTGGATCCGTGCATGCACTCGCGTGGATCCGTGCATGCACTTACGTGCACTCGTGTACTCTGCAGGCTCCCCGGCGCATTCTCCCAAGCACGTGGCAACAGCAGCGGCAACGACAGTGGCGGCGGCGACCCCATCATCCTCGACGTCCTCGCTGACGTCCTCGCTGATGTCCTCTCCGCCACGTAGGCGACTGTCCGCTGACTCGACGGGCAGAGTGGCAGAAGGGGCCGACTGGCCCGACTGGGAGAGCGAGGGGGTCGAGGGCAACGGGACAAACCCCTGTGACGCCGGCCGCGTCCGCTCGCGGGAAGACGGCCACTCGCAGAAATGCGAAAACGGGAGCATTCTGCTCACTGACTTGGCCCAGTTGGCGCCGACATCCAAGCAAACGATGGCGGTGATGAACGGAGCGGTTGTTGATGCCCGGGGGGTGATTGCGGTGGGAGGCACAGCATCCCGTACGCAGGTGGCAGACAATGAGGTCCGCAAAACAAAGCCCCGTGGACTTCAGCTGAGGCTAGATGGGCCCAGCCGGCAGCCCTCCGCGATATTTTCATCATCATCGTCGTCGCTTTCGTCATCTCCTTCATCGCTTTCATCACAGCAGCAGGATGCTCGGACGGATGCTCATACTGCTGTGCGGGATGGACCGGCTGTAGGCAAGCTTTCGGCAACAGTAGCGTCTTCATCATCATCGTCGCCAACTCAGCCTTCCTTAAGCCTACACACATCGAAGGCATCGCCGTCGCAACCATTGGTGGTAAAATTGGCGCTGGCGCCAAAAGCTCCGCCGTCGACACGGCCACTGCAGCTGGGCGAGGAATTCAAGATCACTGCCAAGGGGCGGCGCTGGGCAGCAAGGGACACAGAACTAGACCTCTTCGCCGACATGGAGCCCACGATCACGTTTGACCGCAGTGAGTCTTGTGATGCAGCTGCCACCGTGGCCACCACGGGCGACTCGCACACAAACCCTGCCATGGACTCCAGGGGGACACGCGATGCCGAAGCGCCAAGTGGCACTGGAGATGGGAAGACGCAGCCGGACAAATTCGCTGCAGTCGCTGCAACTGAGGTGAGACGCACAGCTGTACGTGCGCGAGTCGGCGTGTATGCACGACGACGATAAGAAATATCCCCTCCACCATATTTAAACTTGTTAACTTTTTAGACCAGTTCTGTTAATGAGCCCCTGTTAACGGCTACCACAGGACACGAGCCAGCATTGTGTGCTCGAGGCTACTTTTGTCTCCGCAATGCCAGTGTTGACTACACCATAAGAAGTACTACATTAAGGCTGGGTCACCCTGCAGAATTCCCTGTGCGAGTTAAGGCACTATGTATGGGTAAATTTCGATTTAAAGCTTTTGTGACTGCAGGGATTCATCTTCTTGGTTCTTTCGGTAAAGTCACATAGAAGGGAAGTAATAAAAGCCGTCCGACAGACGCTGTCTCCCGACAGACCTGGTCTTCACCTGAGGACGGATGCTTGCGTTGTGGCCGAAACGTCGTGAGAATTATTTTATTATGTTTTATTTTTATTATTGTATTACTTCCCTTCTACGTGACTTTACCGAAAGAACCAAGAATATGTATGGGTAGTTGCACATGAAGTCTCGTTAATTTAGCCTGTATTTGGTTGCGATAATTAAAGAACGGTGCGCTTACAATGATAAGTCTTTGTGTGAGAACACTTGCATACGCACAGGCACAAATTATCTCTCGGAACGCAGACCTGCCACTTGTTTTTTTCCATACCTTTTGTCCAACTCCCAGGATGCATCATGGGGCTGGGATGAAGACACCGAACTGGACTGGAGCGAGTCAGGCTGGCTGGATGAGGAACATGAAGAAAAGCAAAGCAGAGCTGACACAAACTCTTAGCACAGACCGTCACAGAGTGGTCATCCATATACCTGCTCCCTTTGTCTCCTCTTCCTATCACGCCCACTCTCCTACCTCTTTTAATGTGAATTCATCACTCAAACTGTCCTTTTTTAAATGTTCTGCTTTTCTACTATCTGCCCTCCCAAATTCATTACTTTTTCAATCATTCTTTTCCTCCGTTCACTATCCGGCATTTGATATTTGTGCTTGGCGTGCTGATCACCAATCTCTGCTCAGCGAAATTTGAGCACCTTACGTGGTGGCGATATGATTTACACCAGCACTTGGGGAGACTAAGGTGGTGGGGTATGCAAAGTGCTGGCTCCACCAACACCTTATTGTAATTTGCTGAGTCGGCTTTAAAAGTTTCTCGCAAATGGCACTTGTCCCGGCAAGCTTAAAAGGAAAACATTCTTGGTTCCTCTTTTTATATTTGTCTCATACTTTCAATTCCCTGTCTCTTTTCCGACTCATGGTCATGGCATTGTGCAGTGATGATGCAGAATTCTATCTTAGGCAGTTGCCTTCTGACTCTGTAATGGAGCTAATCATCTCAAGGGGCCCACAGGCCATGCTTCTCAACACTATTTTATTAACTCCCTGCCTCCACGAGGCCAAAAGGAGAGGTCACTCGTCGACCCCCCCTGGTTTCTGGAATGGCTTTCCCTGAAAGCGGCGGCACTGGTCCATTCGGCACTGGGCACGCGTTTCGCTCATCATTGCCAAGCATTCCCATGGCCAGCATTTGCATACAATACCCAGATGGTGACGCTGGAGCCAGTGAGAGGAGCTCGCTGAAATTCCAGAACGAGTGCATTGCCAGAGACGCCATCGTTCACTCAAGTGGTCTGTGAAAGATGCTTTAAGAAGAAAACGATCCTGATGTCGCTGGACGGTTGTTGTTGTTGTTTGGCTGAAGGCAGCCAGCACTTTCCGCTTGTTTAAAGCTGCGGAGTGAAGCGGATTGGAACGGGACTGCCACCGCACTTCACATGCACATCTAACTCGTTCTGCGCTTTAATGCACACACCGCATGCATACTTTTGTGTTTAAACTTCAGTCTCTGCTGGAAAGGTTATGCATTACAATTCACCTTCCACAAACTCTGCTCAGTGTAATAGGTAACTTAAGTGTATTGTTAGGGCATTGTGAGATCAGGTCTTGGCTCAATGATGCTTGTGCAGCCCAGTTTATTGATGCCAGCCTGTGATATTCAGTGACTGTTGGGACAGGGTTGGATTGTTTGGTGGTGTCAGTCCCTGTGTTGAGTGAACACGCAATTGACACGTGTTCATTCTGTGCACAGCAAGGAGGAGACCCAGGCATGAGACTGACTTGAGCACACTGTAAATAGTGATAACCAAGCCTTCATAACAGTGGGGGCCGGTGTCACTCCTGTACTGAATGGAACACGGCACCAAAGAATGTATGATCCATTGTGGGGTAGCTCCTTGAGAAAAACTCTCCAACGATAAGCTTCACAGCAAGCACGTGCCTGGGGTGGCCTCAAACGCCCTACGTACATGTGATTATCTGTGATGAATACATTGCGCCCGGCACTGGATGAGCAGCTTCAAAACCTGTGGCCAATGTCGTTTGTTTTTATTTGTCAATATAGCTTCATCTTGTTGGGTAGCTTGAAAAGGCAGGCTGTGTCTGGCTTGTGCATGCCTCCATATGCTGCTCTACATCAAACCATCATTCTGCTGGTCCACATCAAGGTTTGGCAGCATTGCGTCAGAGATGTATGGGCCATTTTAGACTGTGCCTACGTCACCGCACATATTTATGGACGAATCAATTGGGAGAGGGTCTTTCTTAATTGTGGTAATAAAAATTAATGTGAAGTTGCCTTGCCGCTTGCAGAATTCTCATTTTGTACAAAATGCACTTATGTTAAGTTGTCTCTTTTTAGACGGGGCTTCTCCGTGCCTAGTGAAAAGGAGTGAGCAAATGCATTTTCAACGGAATGGTGGGATCTAGATGTTGGGACATGAAACACTGCAGGATTTTTTTTCACTCCACGTTTTCGTTTTTTGATGCAAAATTCAACTGGAAAAAATAAATCTCAACTGGTGAAAATATGTTGAGGTGCACGGTTACGTAGTTGAGTGTGTGTGTGCACACGAGCACATGATATCGCTGAACACTGGGTTCTACATATTGGGCATGTAAAACTGCTGAAATGTGAATTCATAATTTATGGTTATTTAGGTAAAGTCACGTAGATGGAAAAGAATAAAATAAAGTGAATAAAAATATCACGACGTTTCGATCGCAACACAAGCGGTCATCAAGTCATGACCCAAAGTGGTTGATGACTTGTGTTTTCTTGTCCACCTCCACCGTCAGCAGTGTGGGTGTTTGGAGCAAGGTGCAATGCTTTGATTGGTGTAGACCTACTGCCGGTGTCGGGGCCCTCTCCATCATTAACATTAGCTGCCCTGCCCATCTCTAAACCTTTATAAACAGCTTGCCCTCAGAGGCTAACCTCCCTGTTCCTGATGACGACCGCTTGTGTTGCGATCGAAACGTCGTGATATTTTTATTATTTTTTATTCACTCTATTTTTATTATTTTATATTTTTTTCTATCAACGTAACTTTACCGAAGGAACCATAGAATATTAATTGCTGCAGTCACGAAAGTTTTTAAAGTCAAAATGTGAATTCGGCTGAAATGTTAACATAAAAAAAAACTAAAACTTAAGTTTCGATGACAATTGGGATAATTGCTTCGGGATCAGAGAGAGATAAGCAGTATACACTGAATTCATCTTAAGCCCTGATTAAAACTAGCAAGGGTCACAGCAATTAGAGCACTCGCCTTGTATGAACGTTTAGAATTTGAATTCTGGTCATCCTGTGATGCGTCGTCCTCGAGGACTTTAATAGGCACGTAACAATCAGCCCCCGCAGCAATGTGATTGTCCTAATTTAAGAGGGGTGCAATTCGATTTGAGGATTCGTTTTAGTCTCATTTGCATTTTCTCATTTCTGTTTTATTTATAGTGTTACCATTACCCTGAATCTAATATGAGTACCATTTGTTCAGCCTCAATTCGGACGTGATTTTATGCATGTGGTGTGAGTAAGGGGCCGTCCACAAATGACATCACGCGATTTTGGCGGATTTTTAACCCCCCCCCCCTCGTCACACGGCGTCACAAAAGGTCAGACCCCTCCTCAAATATGACGTCACAAAGCTCCGCCCCCCCCAAAATAAAACATGCTTCAAATCGCTTTAAACTATTGTCATTGTAGTGCGTATTTAATGTCGCGCTGCACTCTGATGTTGTAGGAGTAAACATTTATTAAAAAGTATATTTAATTAAGTAGAACGTGTTGTCTATATTTATTTAAAGTTGCGCATTTTGATGTAACGTCACATTTCTCAACCCCCCCCCCCCACTCGTCACACATCGTTACAAATGTCTTACCCCCCCCCCCCCCCAGGTGCATAACGTCATTTATGGACGGCCCCTAATACGTTTTAAGTATTAATGATTCTGCACCCGGAGGTAACAATGGTTGACATGGTGAGCCTGGACCCTGCCATAGGAATGTGAAATTGCCACCATTTACTACAAACTGACCACCAATGGAAATAAAATGAATGTGTATTACATCACTTGAACTTTCGAACTCAAAGTGACTGAAGCCTATGTTAATTGACAAGTTTTTCCTAAATAAGGCTTCAAATTGTCTGGCATTTGATATTTTAGCCCATCTGAAGAGTAAACTTGGCTGTGTCAAATTGGTGGCATGACGACAGTCCTGACAAGTCTTCTTGGTTCTTTCGGTAAAGTCAGACCTGGTTTTCACCTGAAGACGGCTGCTTGCGTTGTGGCCGAAACGTCGTGAGAATTATTTTATTATGTTTTATTTTTATTATTTTATTACTTCCCTTCTACGTGACTTTACCGAAAGAACCAAGAAGATGAATCCCTGCAGTCACGAAAGCTTTAAATCGAAATTTAGTCCTGACAAGCTCGGAACAACAACTTACATTTCACAAGCACAGGTGTGTGTGTGTGACGCTTCTCGAATAAACACGAAACTTCCTCATTCACTCTCTTGTTGTATTGTCGCCTAGCAACATCCACAGCTCTGTGTATCGAGACTTCTTTGCTTGGAAGCGGACAATAAAGCGGTCAGTTCGCCTCGACGCCAAATTAAAGCGAATCTCAAGACAACATGGGTGAGTGTTTTGAACAGACTTCGAGTAAAGTAAGCACTTCAAGAGATTAAAATTGGGAATAACGTTTAACACGTAGGCTTTCGCGACCAATATTATTCATTCTGGCGAATTGCCCGATGATGCTGGATGCAATTACCAGCGAAACGTACTAAAACATTTTAAATGTTGTGGTTTCACGCTTCAACACACCGGTGGGATAAAGTAGTGAACTATTTGTCTTTTTGTCAACGTGAAACTTTTTTGCTGATTGGCCGTGTCAGGTGGTGGAGGGTTACGACACATTTATAAATAACGCGATCTAACCCAAAAACGTTGATAATGAATTGGAATAACCTCACAACACTAGAAGCCACGTTGCGTGTGTTCTGTCGGGCGTTTGTTTTCAATGTTCAACGAGCATGTTGTAAGCGAGCCTGCGGACTGACACTTTTGCAAATGCGTCCGCATTCTAGGTATCCATTCAGTACTTAACGGATAAAGCCAACTGAAGGATCTTAGAAGTCCTGTGAAATCCATTTCTTCTGAGAATTTACTCGTGAAATTACACCAATAGAATAACTAGAATAAATTATGCTTATGTTCAAAATGCGCAAACTGTGTGCGTTATAATTGTACGTATGTTGAACTTCTTTCGCACTGTATGTAGCTAACAGTACTAATCGGAGGTGCGAGGGAAGGATAACATACTAAACATAAAAAGCAGTTCTAAAGAAATGAGTTTTCAATTGGACTTATTAGGAGTTTTATATTCTTGTTAAAGGGGAAGACATCCAGTCATGGAGTGCATTTTGACTAACAAGTTGGACGTCGTTTTTGGGAATTATCCAATTAGTCGGTAATTGAATCCATAATCGGTTGAATCAATTACTTAATTGGAACGCGCAGTTCTACATGAATCCATAACTAATGAAATGTGTACATAACGAAAAACATAGATTAATTTAGGCAGTTCGATGCATGTATTGTGAGCTTAATGAATCAATGCATTGTTACTTCTTGACTACCCAGGAAAGCCTCACTGAGTCCCATGACTCTTTTCAGGAGGATCCTGCCAAGCTTTCACAGTAGGGGCTAATGATTGCTATGTTACTGGTAGGAACCCACTGGTTCCACCAGCCCACAGGGGATTATTGTGTCCGTCCGTCCGTCGTGCAGGGAGGGGCTGGGTGGGGAGGGAGGGGCTGGGTGGGGAGGGAGGGGCCGGGTGGGGAGGGAGGGGCTGAGTGGGGAGGGAGGGGCTGGGTGGGGAGGGGCTGGGTGGGGAGGTTGGGGTGAGGAGGGGCTGGGTGGGGAGGGTGGGGCTGGGTGGGGGGTGGGAGGGGTGGGGCTGGGTGGGGAGGGGCTTGTACACCGTGGTGCCCTTATAAAACTCAACGTTTAACCTACTCACGCCGGCTTGTGCCCGCCCTCACAGTCGGGCATATTTGCGTGTTAATTCCATATTTTATGGGTCTTTCAGTAAAGCCACGTATATAGAAAAATAAGAAAAATATCAGGACGTTTTGATCGCAACACAAGCAATCGTCTTCAGGTGAGAGAGAAAGCTGCTGAGACAAGGTCTTATATAGGCCTGAGATGGGTGCATCAAGGTAGGTGGGTGGAGCAGGAGATTGTCCAACCACAGATGCTGTGAGAGATTAGCATGTCAATGGCTGGGGCAGTGGCCTTTGTATTGTGAGAGATTAGCCTGGAGAGCGCCACCAAAGCTGTGGAGGTGGCCATTGTATTGTGTGTAGCCCAAGGGTAAGTGGGCGGGGCTAGAGATGGTATTTGCATGTAAATGTAAGATCGGAGGCCGCCCTGAGGCTGTGGAGGTGGCCATTGTATTGAGAGAGATTAGCATGTCAATGTAATTACTCAATTGGAAATTCAAATTGAGTCATTTTGCGGGTAATTTGTCGAATTTTGCCACATTTCAACTTTGACGGTAGCAAACAATGACACGGGATCTTCAAAGTCCTCTGTTGAAGCAGACGGCGCGTGTTTTCATGGTTAATACACCGACTGTATCAATCAGGGCAGCCGCTGGATTCTAACCTGTAAGCTCTGTAACAAGCGGAGAGCTACTACTATGCCATGTTACAGCCCGAGGCAATGTCACTGGCCCGAATATGCAGGTAATTGTGATACCTGCATTTATGGTATTTGGCTCCTGTACATTTCCACATGATGAGCCACTTCGTTGAGATAGCATGTGGCCAGGTTCTGAAAAAAAACTTAACCCGTAAAAACAAAGTTTTTCACTATAAATCCTTTATATGCGTGGCATCGGTTTTATTTTATTATTCATTTCTGTTTTTTTCTTCTTGGTTCTTTCGGTAAAGTCACGTAAAGTCACTTTACCGAAAGAACCAAGAAGATGAATCCCTGCAGTCACGAAAGCTTTAAATCATCATTTCTGTTTTTCTTGAGTAAGAGTTTCATTTTTATCACATTGATATTTTAAATTAAATATGACATTTTTTTTTCCAAAAAAGTGAAAAATTTAGGAAATTTTTTTTCACGAAATAAAGTGTCACGCACAACGAGTCTGTGTGCAAAATGTCAACTCGATTGGATCACGGGAAGTGGGTTAAAAAACGACCGAAAGATTTGCACGGTCGTAAGCGCGCAAGCAAGCAAGTGAACTTAATATAAAGGATTTAAAAAGAGCTATATAGCTCAGTGGACCTTACCTGGTAAAATCAAAAGAATTAGTGATCCAGAGAAGCACTCATTCAAAGATCACACAGTTGATACCATCAGGTATTGTCAATTTAAACAAATGCAGTTTGATGCCAATAGATATCTTATGGCTAAATTACAATAAATATCAAGATCCCGTATCTGCATCACATGTATCACCCAGTGGTAGTGTCAGTTCAGTGTATGTATTGTCAATGTGTGTACATTATTATCCACAAGTATTGCCTTAAATCTTGACTTAAAGCTTTAGTGACTGCAGGAATTCATATTCTTGGCTCTTTCGGTAAAGTCACGTAGATAGGTTCATAGAAAATAACAAAAAAATACAAAAAAACTACGACGTTTCGATCGCAACACAAGCGGTCATCTTCAGGAAAAGGGGGGTTAGCTTCCAAGGCGAACTGTTTATAAGCAGCCAATGATAATGTAAGTGGTGGACAGCCAACCCGACGGTGGTTGGTTTTCCACCAATCAAAGGGCTGCTAGGTGAAAATTAGCATGTTAAAGAGAGATTATTTTCTTTGAACCTGTCTACGTGACTTTACCGAAAAACCCAAGAATAAGTATTGCCTTGTGAAAGTTTGGCTTGGATGAATCAGTGTAGCCTAGCAACGTTCAAGACATCACACCTAGACTCAATGTCTGTGGGAAGGGGAATTCTTGTTGTTTCAGCAAGCGCTTAGTTTTTTTATTCTGTTATGGATTCAAAAGTGTCGGTCACGTGTGCCGGCATCATGGTTTACATTGGCTAAATAAAATGTAACAAAAAATTACTTGCAAAATACTTAATTTGGGAAAACCTAATAGCAATATCACCCCCTACTGGCAGACTAATTCCCACTTGCAGGCACAGTTCTGTGTTCACCTTGAAGTGCGGAGAGGGGTCATCTAGGACAGGGGTCATCTAGGACAGGGGTCCCCAACCCCCGGGCCGCGGACCGGTATCGGTCACCGCACAGCAGCAGGAGGTGAGAGTGGTGAGTCCGCGCGTGGGCCGCCCCCATTATTTAATTATTTACCACTTCCGTCCGCGCCTCTTTCCCGCAACGCGCACTTGTCTCAGTCACAGTGTTGGTAAGCCCACAAACTGCTAACTCCTAGCCAAAATGAGTAAAAAACAAACGTTGCTGGAGAACGTCTTTGAAAAGGGGGAAATGATGACCCCCCCCCCACCCCCGGTCCGTGAAAAAATTGTCTTCCACGAAACCAGTCCGTGGTGCCAAAAAGGTTGGGGAGCGCTGGTCTCGGATACTGCTACAGTTGAACATTGGAATCATTGAGATGTGATGTGTGTGTACTCTGCTCTGTCTTGTGGTTGTTGTTGTTATTGTTTGACTTGCATCCCACTGGGATTTTTGCACACAGCGTTGGTGTACGGTGATTTTTTTGCAATATTTTGCTGTCTTTTCTTGGATTTTCTGTTTGCACATAGTCACTTTAAGATGTATTCTTGTTCATGTTTTTGTTTTTTGTTTGTTGCGGTTGCCCCCGATTCAAGAGCCGAATGGCTCACAGGGCTATACATAATAAATGAACTTGAACTTGCTTTAAGATGCTAAAATTGCCGGTTTGCAATCGGTTGGTTTGGGAGGTTTCAAAAGCCGGACTCTTTGCTCACTCCAGGAGGGAATGCATCAGGCAGCGCTCCCAACGCGATGGACATCGATACGACTGGAGCCTCTGCATCCACAGCGAGACAAGACAGACTGGAAATCACTGGTGAAAGGGCACATGGGGAATACACGCACACACACACACAAGCTGTTTACCCACGTGCATTGGAGCATCGAACTTGATATGTTTACTCAGGATAGCTACGCTGTGTCTTTGTTGATGCAATTTGAAGCAGAACTGTCGATTCAGTATGGAAACTTCACTTGCAATTGTATTTGGCAAATATCCTTGTCTGTTTACATATTTGTAGAGTAACTATCTGTTTAATGGTTCTGTACGTTACATTTTTGATAAGCACAGGTGGCTACGTACGGTGCAAAATAAGTTCAACGTACATACATTATGAATGGTCTGAAAAGTTATTTGTCTGAGCCAACTCTCATTTCAGGACTTTAACATGTTTTTATTATGTGTGTGCTTTATTGTTTTTATTTCTCCTGTATATTTATATTTGGTGTGTCCCCCCCCCCCTCTAACTTTCTATATGCTTCATTGCTTTACTTCACAGTATTTGAATGGTATTATAATTTTGATGACGAAGGTCACTCTTGCAAATTCGACTTTCCTGGACTCTTTGAGTTTTAACCTGGATAGATACACAAATAAACTGAACTTGGTGCTTAAGATAACCGTCATTGTCATACTCATGTTTGTGACGAAATTCGTCTCAGGAGTGGAGGCCTCTGATAATATGGTCCAAACTGACGATGCTCGTCTGGAGAGCGAGTCCCATGGTGGGGCCGTCCTTCAAGACGGCTATGGCGACAAGGGAAACGCGGTAGGGTTCGTGCACGTGCTCAGCACCAACAAACAGCACACGTGAACACAAAGACGGTCACCGCATCGCGAGGCGCTTTCAGATGCGCTTCTGCGGCCGTCTGGAACGCTCTTCCTTCCGATATTAGGAAGCCACTGGAGCTGTGCACTTTTAAATCTCGATTTGAAAACCCATTTCTTTAGAACTTATGTTTGTGTTTAGTTTGTTCTTCCACCGCACCTCCAATTAGCACCGTTACCTGCACATGTTGCGAACGAAGTTCAACATACAACACGATTTAGAGGACTACCAGGTCGAGGAAAGGTTGTACTAAATTCTCCAGCTGATAAGACGCACTTTTCCCCTGTATTTTAAAGCAGAAGTTGGGGGAGGGGTATATCTTATAGTCTGCTAAGGGTGTGTGTGTGTGAGACCAGATTTGTATAATTTTAATGACACAGGGAACACTTTTGGTTCGTCATTCCGGAATATGGCACGATATGGTAGCTCAATCGACCAGCGATACTCCGCCTGAGTAGCTTTCGTCTTGAATAAGCGGGCAGGGCATCCGTTTTTTGAGAAATTGTTGAACTCATCAATTAATTTAACACGAAGATTCATGTCACCGAATAACATTCGAAAATGATGCTGCTCGGCAGGAGGAAAAATATTCGTAATAACCAGACACTGACAAATTTGAACAATTAAAGAGTCTATTCAGGCGAATGTGTGACAAACAATAACTGGCTTTGTCCGATGACTTCCTCTTGGAAAAGTTTCATCATTCCACCCACAGCACCTCGGTCTGCTGCACACCATATTATGAACCTTTTCCACTCCATATTGCCGCACTCTTCACCAAATTCTGGCATGGGCGCTTTGGAGACATCACATCCAACTTAATTTTTGTGACCGCCATAGTTATTGCGTCCGCGTTCACAGGTTGACAAGCGTCTCCACGAGCCGCAAGGTGCATCGAACAGCGCGGAAGACATCACGCAAGGTGCAGAAATTCTAAACAACAACATCACACAGATGCAGACGAAATTCCCAGACTGGACTCCAGAACAGCATTCATAACCATCACAATGCTCAGCCAGAGAGACACCATCCTTTAGTCATGAATGTCTTAATCCAGCCGTGGATTAACAAAGCGCTGTACTTTTTCTTTTTAAAATAATTGACACCCTTCATTTTTTTAAATTGTAATTCACTACATGGGTGTGTGGACAAATTTGGAGTTGTCTGTATCGTGTGTCTACTGGACATCTGTGAAAATTGCTTTATAGCTCATCTGATTCCTTCAATATATATTCTGATTCTGATATTCTGATTCTGTGTGTTTGCCTGTGTCTGCACAGGAGGCATCTCTGCTTCCAATGCTGGCACAGGGAATGTGCGGACCTATGCCAGCATGGACAAGGGCACTACCGGAAATGACGATGCCAATGACGTGGCAGCTGGTGCCCAGTGCCTGAGCACCGATAGCTGTGTCCCAGGAACGCCAGCACTCTGTCCCAAGTGATAGTGGCTCTGCACTTGTCAGAAAGCCTCGAGATACATATTCTTAGGTTTTTTCGGTAAAGTCACGTAGGTAAAACATCAAAATTAATGAAAATAAAATAAAAATCACGACGTTTCGGAGGCAACACAAGTCTCCGTCATCAGGTGGGACCGTCACAGCCAGATTAGCTGCATCAAGTGAGGCAATGATTCAAGATGTAATCCCTTAAAAGCAAGTTGAGGGGGGAGGAGAGGGGGGGGGGAGCTCATCAGAATGTGGTAGCCAATGAATGGAACGTATCATTGGCTACCACATTCTGATGAGCTCCCCCCCCCTCTCCTCCCCCCTCAACTTGCTTTTAAGGGATTACATCTTGAATCATTGCCTCACTTGATGCAGCTAATCCGGCTGTGACGGTCCCACCTGATGACGGAGACTTGTGTTGCCTCCGAAACGTCGTGATTTTTATTTTATTTTATTTTCATTAATTTTGATGTTTTACCTACGTGACTTTACCGAAAAAACCTAAGAATATGAATCCTTGCAGTCACGAAAGCTTCAAATCTAGAACCTCGAGATACAGGTTTGGGGTTCAATGCAAGGGCACTGCGAGATGCACCCACACAGATCATGATCCATCTCCATCCTCAAGCCACCTCAGCGCATCTGTAATTTTAATGGGCTTTATTCATTGATTCAGTAAATAAAATCCTAAATCAGTTTAACTAGAAGTCAGCACAATTCAGAGCTATACATAATATATTCAAATTTCAGGGTTACGTATTATCGAGACGGGATGCCAGGTGTGGTGCCTGAAGGAAAATAAATTGTATTAATAAATTTAATTGAGCCCAGAATTAGTCACAAATTGGACCAAAGGTCTCACTTCAATAATATAGTTTTGATTGCCATAGGCTGACAGAGAAATATTCCCAGACTTGGGTCTGCGGAAGTGGTGGTAGCCCTGCCACCCATGTCCCACTCCATTCATTAATATGCCAAGTCACTCAAGTAACTCACCCACCCATTCACTCAACTACTCACCCACCAACTTACGTTTATTCGATTGGTCATACGGGGTGGTCACGTTTGTCCAGCTGTCTGGCTATTCTACAAGGGAGATCCGTGGTGCGTGAGCAACAAAACAAAGCCAAAATTAAACGTCAATATTGCAGAGAACGAGTACAACTTTGGTGGCCACCTGTCCGAGATTTACTCAATAATGGGAACTGGTGTTTTAGTGGCAGCAATTGGTTTGTACAGAGATCTTGTGGTTCTGTACATTACTGTGTTATGGTGAAAGTTATTACAATATACGGCACAGTTTTGATAGACCTAGTGCTGAGACACATGTTCTTATTTGGTCTGTGAAAAGTGTGTAGAGTAAACCCTACGTGTAATACGATGAGATGCAGGCAGTCACAGTACGGATAATCGAGGGCATTTGCCATACATTATAGTGCCATGCATTGATTAACTACCATCATACAACACGATGGAATACCCTGTATCAAGAGCGACCACAACTCGACACAATGCAGTGAATCGAGTGAGTCCATGAATCCTTCGAGTCAGGTGACTTCACAGTACAACGTGGACGAGTTGGTGGACTGTTACGGTGAGAAAGAAATGTAATGCATCGGGAAACGTAATTGTGCTGCTTGAATATTAAAGCAATCCATCCATCACGCGTGTGCAGTCGTACACAATGATCATGACATACCTGGGGCAAGGGGACGGATGAACGTATGGCGGCCAGATGCTTCATCGCACACAACACCTGCAACCTATCAGGTTCCAGACAAAATCAAGCAGGATTTTATTACTAGCAGTGGATAGATGCATCAATTCATGAATGTTAATTTCCGAAGCCTCGCAATACATGCGGACATTATGAAAGAGATGTGTAAATGTTACGTTTCGAAGAACAGAAGTGAAAAAAAATTGCTACCACCAATCAGAATCAGATTGAGAATTGTATTTATCGTGGAGGAATCCGATTAGCTATGAAGCTCTTTTCACTCATGTCCAGTAGTTTCACAGATGTTCAATAGAGAGAAAAAAAAACATTAAACACGAGAGAGACCATCAAATCAAAGCAAATGATTCTTGAATCGAATCACGACCCAGAATCGTGATCATCAAATTGCTGGGTGTGAAATGTTCAAAGTGATTTGTTGGTCAAATTAGCTTTGAGATGGTGATAATCTCCCGTTTACAGCCCAGGGCCAGTGGTGGAAATTACACTCCTATGGTAGGGGAGAATCTATTCATAGATTAACCACCGCTAACATACCCACAGCGCGGTACCTGTTTTATCGACTCCGGAGGTGTGATGGGCTAAGTCAACTCCAACTTGGATTTTAACTCGCATCATTCCGAATACAAGCCGCTCGCTGTACCGCTGAGCCGAGTTAAACAAATCGTTACGTTTTTGTAGTTACTTTAAAATTGGGGAGACGAAGGCGATCGGGCGTGGTGCTTGCCACCAACCCCCTCGAGTGCCGTTCAGGCCTTTATAGGTGCTCGCGAACAGCACTTGCCCCAAAAGTCTGTAAAGGCTATACGGAAGATCTTGGTCTTTGTACACTACACAGGATCCACCAGCTCTATAAGTGTGTCTATATACCGTACACAGAGGCATAGCATCCTCCATCCCTTGTGTTTTGTGTACTCAGAATTGAAGAAATTAACACTTTCCCTTCTCATCGGATCAGATAAGAGCATTGACATTGAAGGTCAACCGAATTGAACTTGGAAACAGATACGTTGACCGTTCCAGAACGTTGGTCAGACATTCATATGCCTGTTCCGGGAAAGTCCCAAACTACCCGGGCGGCTATTTTTCAGCGCAAGGAAAGTCCCAGGGTGGCATTTGGGAAATTCCCAGACATACCCAGGACAAACAACCAATCAGAAAAAAAAACAGAAAACATTACACTCTACATATACGTCAATAAAAAAAACACGA
Organism: Lampetra planeri; assembly: GCF_965212315.1. Classification (NCBI taxonomy): domain Eukaryota; kingdom Metazoa; phylum Chordata; class Hyperoartia; order Petromyzontiformes; family Petromyzontidae; genus Lampetra; species Lampetra planeri. Next base: position 12,439,068 of record NC_136112.1, read on the forward strand.
GGCAAATATAATTCGGATGAAAGACAGTGACATTCCTCTTTCACTTCAACAAGTAGTGTGTGGCAAAAAATCGAGAGCGCCACGGTGACGAGATATTAACTGCCTCGCCTGGTATGCAGGATGCACGTGGGTTTGATCCCGACCCTGACGCCTGCTGCTGTATATTTGGAGTGTGCGTGTTCTCCCCGTTGGTCGCGTGCATTTTTCTCCGAGTTCTCCGGGTTTCCCCTCCACATTTAGAATCAACATCACGCGTTTAGAGTATTTGGCTGCAATACATGTCCACGTGATAAGCCACTTCGATGAGCTATCATTTGTGGCAAGGTCGCTTCTGAAAATGAGCTATTAGCTCATTGGACCTTACCTGGTAAAATAAAAAATTTAGTTTAAATAATTTCGTTTAAACCCAAATTGACACAATCATATTTTAATTGACGAGGCTTTTTCCAAGCAAGAGCTTCAATATCGTCTGACGTTTCATATTGGCCCACCTAAACAGTAAAATCTTGGCCGTGTGAATAATAATATTTTATTTTATAAAGCGCACTACATGTCGAAATACGCGTCTCAAAGAGCTGTACTGTATTTCCAAAGTGTTGGCGTGACGACAATCTTGCAATAGGCCCGTGGAATAACTTACACATTCCAAAGGTACATCACCCCCTTCAGAAATCGCCACTTATACTGTTATCCTGGGCATTCTACTAAACGCACATTGGGCAATAAATGCGCATTTATTGCCCAATGTGCGTTTGTCTGCGCCAAAAAAACTAAAACAACATTCTGTCGTGTGACGCAACTGAGAAACCGATACTTCCTCTTTTGGCCCGCTACTGTATTAGTGCATGCATTACTTCCTCTTTTTCTCTCGATATATATAGCCGGGACCCAAACGCATTTGCAGAGTCACTGTGCGTTTAGGGCTGAGATTTAAAGAGTTTGGATCGGTTGCTCCGTCTGATCTGCGCCAGACTCACGCCCAGCATCTCAAAGATGGGTGAGTGCTTTTGAACGAGCTTCGAATAGAATAAGCGCATTTACAAGGGGGGAAAACGTCAGAGCACCGCGATTGAAAAGCAACAACATCGTTGTCCGGACGTGGCCCATTGATTGGCCACCACGTTGCGTTCGTTTTTGTTTCGCATGGGGTGGTTGTCACCGGCCGTGTCACAAGCGAGCGAGCCTGCTGTAAATAAATCCAACACTCCTGCCACCGTGCCGGCATTGCATCGGCATTGTGAAGCGTGGATTTCTGAGACGATGCGTATCTCGCTGTAAGAGGTTGCAAACGTTCGATAAAGGCTATAACGTGTAAACGGTGTATGCGGGCAGTTGTGTGAAATACATGGACACGTATGTACGGTCTTGTATAATAGGCGTTTTGCCAGCGAGCTGATGGTCTCTCTGTGTATGTATGTAATAAATAATATTTTTTTAAACTTTTTTTAAAACACGCTTTCATGAAATGTACCGTACTAGTAATGGCATAACTCTACGACTCCAGGCAGTGGCCCCGAAGCTTGCCATAACGTAAGGGACAGTGGGCAATTACAGCCAACGTCAGTTGAGCGTGGACATTTCGACCCAATCCGAAACATAACATATAAAAAATAATGTTATAAAATATGTTTTATTTTATTTTTTTGATATAATATAGTATTGTCATCAGTATGACACAAGTATGCAAAGTTTGCAGTCGATACCAGATTGGGAAGTTGGTTAAAATTGAGTTACAAGATTTGAGTGTAATAAAATAAAAAGTGGGTTTCGCGGTAGTGCGGTTTTTTTTTGCGAGCTGCGCTGCACTGCAAACGCGGCCACCCGAGTTCGACTCCAGCTCACGGCGAACACCTGTGACGATCATCTGAATCGGTCCTGGTCCTCTCCAAGATCGATGTGTAATCAACGCCACTGGGGAGACAAAGGCGGCCGGGCGTGGTGCTGGCCACCCACCCCATCGTGTGCCGTGCCGGTCTTCGTCTGTGCTCGCTAACAGCACTTGCCCCGACAGTCTGTAAGCCTATATGGGGGGGGGAGGGGATCGTTGTCTTTGCCTTGGTGGTGATGCCCCCGTTCCGTTTCAACTCTTCCCGTTTGCATCGTAAGCCGCCGGCAGACGGAGACCCTACGGAGGAGACATCATGAACATCGACACGACAGGAGCGTCGGCTGCTACAGCGAACCAAGACCGACTCGGCTTCGATGGTGAGCAGGCAAATCGGGGGAATCTCCGTCGCCAGTGCGTTGTGTGTGTCGTATCAAGCCTCTCACGTGGGAATAGTTTTACCCAGCAAAGCCTCACTGGGATTTTTGAGAATGTTTTGTAAAGGGGAGGGGGGTCCTTGCTTAGGATGATTAGGTAAATTATGAGTCGAGTCCATACTACAGGTTTTTTTTTTGGGTTCGATTGCGTAAATATATAAATGTGTCGTTAAACCCGCCACCACCCGACACAGCCAACTAGTAAGGGTTGTCACGTCAACAGAACGTGCCCATTCGTCACTAGTACAGCACACCGGCGTGTTGGAGAGCAAAGCCACAGCATTTACAATCTGAGTACGACGTTTCGCCAGTAATTACAACTAGCTTCATCAGTATGGGTGATATTGGTTGCGAATGCCAATGAGTCGAGTGTTTTTCGCATGATAAAGAAAAACAGAAGTTCGATTTTAAAAATATATATCTATGCATATTACAGTGCTGGAGAACACTCAAATTCCCCACGGATAGGTCAGCAACCTATTTGATGCACTGCCCTCCAGAGGCTCGTCATTGCCTCCACAAAGCTGCGTGTTGTACTGTGCATGCTTTCAGTTTCATTTATCTGGTATAGCCCTGTGAGCCATTCGGCTCTTGAATCGGGTGCAACCGCAACAAACAACAAACATGAACAAGTAAACATCTTCAAGTGACTATGCGATGCTGTGGTTCCAACTCGACGTGACCCACCAACCCCGCCGATTACCGGATCACAAGCAATGCAATCCGCCGCCATGCACACAAGCTGGGATGTGATTGATCGTCCTCACGGCTGTTTCAGTCTCACGGGTCAGCGACCTGCAGCATGCGGGCGGCTCTTTAAAGATGCTAAGTGAGCGTCATTGATGATTGCACTGCGGCTCTTGAAATCCTTGAGTTGTTTTTAGCGAATTCGAACAAAAAATTGCTGTTATTCTGGTTTGAGGCCGTTCATAAATGACGTCACGCATCTAGGGGGGGGTCAGACATTTGTGACGGGGAGGGGGGGGGGTGAGAAATGTGACGTCATGTAAAAATGCGCAACTTTAAATAAATATAGACAACGCGTTCTACTTAATTAAATAGACTTTTGAATACATGTTTTATCCTACAACATCAGAGTGCAGCGCTGCATTAAATACGCACTACAATGACAATAGTTTAAAGCGATTTGAAGCATATTTTATTTTGGGGGGTGGCAGAGCTTTGTGACGTCATATTTGAGGGGGGGGTCTGACTTTTTGTGACGCCGTGTGACGAAGGGGGGAGGGGTCAAAAATCGTCCAAAAATCGCGTGACGTCATTTATGGACGGCCCCTTTTGCCTGCCCCTACTAGCGTCCCTCAATGTCGTTGCACAACGGCTGCTGTTGCGTGGTTAATGGTGGGCACATTGGACTTGGAATTCCTCCAATTCTGTCCATCCAGCAGTGGACACGTGTTCACCAGAATCGATCGGCAGGGCGCGCCCGTGTGCGGTGGGGTAAAGTGTCGGTGCTCGCACCAACTTTCTTCCCAGACGGTCCGTCCGACGTGGCAGAGTAGGCCAAAACATCTTCCACTCTCTCTCTCGATCTCGTTAGAGCTCCCGAGTGGAGGCCCTTCGACCGGCAGTTGCGTTAGCAATACATTGCAGGGCTGCACCTTGACCTACTAAGTGCAACTGCATCCTCAGGCGCTCTACAAAACGCACGTAAATCATCATAATATAGACAGGGCAATGATTGGGGGGGGTGGGAGGCGATACCATTATTAAGCAACACGATAATACTGATTGGAAGCTCCTGGTTACACCAGCCCACAGGGGATTATTGTCGTGCGTTCAAAAATGGGAGGGGTGGGGCTGGGTGGAGAGGGGAGGGTGAGGAGGGGCTGGGTGGGGAGGGGAGGGTGGGGAGGGGCTGGGTGGGGAGGGGCTGGGTGGAGGGTGGGAGGGGTGGGGCTGGGTGGGGTGGGGCTAGTCACCCCGTGGTGCCCTTATAAAACTCAACGTTTAACCTACTCACGCCGGCTTGTGCCCGCCCTCACAGTCGGGCATATTTGCGGAATACACCACGCCGCCGTTGACCCTGGCCATTGACCGAGCAACCCAACGTTCCTACCAGCTCCCTCCGCAGGAATGTGTTATATTGTCGCAACTAAGGTGGGAAAAGACCACCGCGTGGCAACACCGCGGCGCAGCCAATAGGGGGCAGTGAGAGCCGCCGATTGTTTTTTTGCTTCGTTTACTCAGGGAGAGCCCCAAGTCTCAACATTCTTTTTTTCCTGCCAAGTTCTTGCAGTAGGGGGCGATGTTGCTGTCAATTGACTCATTTGCAAGTAACGTTTCAACATTAGGATGTTTTGGCCAATACCGGTTACATTTTATGGTTTTTTTTTAAGCTATGAGAGGAAACCGGAGAACCTGAATGAAACCCATGCTAAACATGGGAAAGAGCATACAAACTACACGCACATGTATTCTCCTGATCTGGCAATCGAACCCAGGCCCCGTTTTTCTGTGCAAGGCAAGTGTTTCCACTGCGCTACCCTGTTTCCCCGAGACTAAAATCACGTGTGGGTTCCCAGGACATCACGGCTGGTACACACGTCCGTCAAATCTGCAAACGACAACAAAACCCCATCACAACAGAGAAAAAACAGTGTATGACGGGAAACCCCCAGATTTCAAACAAGACACACACAGTGTTTTAAAGAGCTCACAGCCATTTGTGTATAATATTTTTTTAAAAATCCACCAGAATTATCCGAAGAAGTCCATTGTGGCCCTCTTGTCAGATCGCCATCAACATAAGTTTGAGAAAATAAGAGCAAGTGAGGAGAACAGCAGCAAGTGTTACGACGATAGTCCAATGAGTCCTCATCTTGACGGAAAACCGGTCCGCAGTTAATTTGCAATGACGCTAAAGGGGACGATGGCTTTTCCCCCAGGACCGGCAGCCTCTCATCAGCTGGTCAAGACTGACGATTGCCGCCTGAAGAAATACAAGGACCGCATCGTGGACGCTGCCACCACCACGGGCGTGGACCCGGCCATCGTGGCCGCGATCATCTCCCGCGAGACCCGCGCTGGCAACGTTCTCGACAACGGCTGGGGCGACAATGGGAATGCCTTTGGGCTCATGCAGGTGCCGTGGTGGCGAGATATTAACTACCTCGCCTGGGGTGCAGGAGATCGTGGGTTCAATGCCAACGCTGACGCCTGCTGTATATTTGGAGTTTGCATGCTCTCCCCGTGGTCGCGTGGATTTTTCTCTGGGTCCTCCGGTTTTCCCTACACGTTTATAAACATGGGCTTAGAGTAGTTTTTGGCTGCTATACATTTCCACGTGATAAGCCACTTAGTTGAGCTATCATTTGTGGCCAGATCGCTTATGAAAACATAGCTATGTAGCTCAGTGGGCCTCACCTAGTAAAATAAAAAATAGTTTAAAGCAAATAGCACAAAGTCTGATGACTACTTGGTGGATTTTGAGTGTCTCTCAATAACATACTGCAATGGGTGTATACTGTGTATATATATACATACAGCTTTATAAAGGCTTAAATGCTAATATTGTAGCACTATGATAAATCATGTCGTGTAATTTCGTAACCTAAACCCCTAGCATGACTACGTACGTTACTGCCAGTTCCGTGCCAACGTTTCAACATGGCATTTACTTTGATGTAGCTTCACAGTCTATCACATTTAAAGGTGAATAATATTGGAGTGTTTGGCATCGGCATGGATGTAAGACGTAGTTTCAGGTTTGTGGAAAAACCAGCAATGCTTGTCCTCTTTGAATGGACTGGTCCCCACCATAGAAATGTGGACAACTGGAAATGAGCACCAGCCAATGCTGGTTAGAGTATGGAGGACACTAATGATTACACGTCACATTTCAGAATCTTCATGTATTCTTTATTAACATCTACTGGAAAGAGTAGTGTTCTTCATTGCGAGGCCCGCGGGCCGCTGGTAACTCCTGGTGGCCTTTAGTACGACCCGTGACGTGTGGCCCCTGACAATACACACGTGTTAAAAACACCCCGTCATGCTGTCAATCCCCAATGGTCTCGAAAGTGGCCCCCATCTGAAAATTAGTGAAGAACACTGGTATTGAGTGTAGTCTAAATGTGCTCTCACCTGGTTGTTAAAGTTGAACTCTGGAGCTGACTTTGGTGGAGGCCCTTTGCCATCAGTGGCATGATCAAGAAATGTCATTGCTGCCCCTTTACCTTTGCAAGAGAAACCCGTTAGGTGACATAATTTCCCTGAGGCCATGCCCGGACATGAAGAGAGACAGACGAAGTGGGGATTAAGAAAATAAGATGGGCATTTAGATGACATTGTACAAGTTTACCTGGCTCGTACCAGCTAGCTCGTACCATCTGGCTAGTACCAGCTGTGTCAAGACTGGCTTTTGTGGAGGGGGCCGATTCATGCGGTTGCTAAGAAAATTAAGTGGGCTTTGGCAGGACACGTTACTATATGCAATAATGGTTGAGGGTCAAAAACGATGATGGAACGGCAGCCAACGAACAACGCATCCGAGAGGGGATCCACAGGGGGAGACGCATCGAAGAAATCGGCTCGTGTGCAAGTGTGAGTTGGATTATTGTATCACGCCGGATTGTGACAGGTGGCAGTGATTCGTAGCTGATGATATTCTTAGGTTTTTTCGGTAAAGTCACGTAGGTAAAACATCAAAATTAATAAAAAATAAAATATTAACTACCTCGTTATTTTATTTTTTATTAATTTTGATGTTTTACCTACGTGACTTTACCGAAAAAACATAAGAATATGATTCCTTGCAGTCACGAAAGCTTCAAATCTAGAATTAGTAGCTGATGATGTTGATGAAGAATCCAAATCGTGTTCTGTTTTGCAATTGCGAGAGGTAGCTGTTGCCGTAACTGCGCGCCTGTTCACGTGCTCTCTGCCAGATTGACAAGCGCTACCACACGCCCCTAGAAGGTGCATACGACAGCGTGGAGCACCTGGTGCAAGCCTCGCATATCCTCATTGACATGGTCAACACGATCCAAGGCATGTTCCCCACCTGGACAGCAGAACAGCAGCTCAAAGGTACAAAACGATCTTCGGCGAGTAACAGAGAGCCGGGCTATTCGATGCAATTTCGTGGCTTTTCGTGATCGTGCTGCGTAGCTCCGCGCTGTGTTTTTCGGGTTGTTGTACCATGCGTTGTTTCGCACAGTGTCCAGCATTTCGCTCAGCATGCTTCAGTTCCTGCTGAAGCTCAGCAAGACGTTGAGTGAACGTCAGGCGTCGTGCCGAACAACACGCGGTATAACCCGAGAACACATCGGAGGGCATTGGATTATTTAATCATGTATATTGCTCGACCGATTATCGATTACTCGACTGACCGGCTTGCATGAAAATAGCGCAGCGGTTAGCTGGAGCACACCGTGCCTCCGCGGGTACCCGCTCGCATCTGCGTGCGTGCATGTGTTGTGTGTGGTGCGGTAGTGTAGTGGTCTGCGTGCTCCGCTATGAACTCAGTGTTCCGAGTTCGAATCCCCACTAACGGCCAACACCAGTGACAATTATCTGAACCGGTCGTGGGTCTCCCCTAGGTCGACTCAGCCTCAAATGAGTACCGGGTGCGGTGTGTAAACATCGCTGCTAGGGAGACAAAGGCGGCCGAACGTGGTCCTGGCCACGCACCGCCTCGTGTGCCATGCCGGCCTTCATAGGCGCTCCCTAACAGCACTTGCCCCATCAGTCTGTTAAGGCTACACCAGGGATTTGTTGTTGTTGTTGTGTGCCTGCATGCACAGGAGGCATCTCCGCTTACAACGCGGGTCCAAGGAACGTGCGCAGCTACGACGGGATGGACGTTGGCACCACTGGCAATGACTACGCCAACGACGTGGTGGCTCGGGCCCAGTGGCTCCGTAGGAATCAGCGATTCTAAAGCACGCCCCCCCCCCCCCCTGGGTACCCCACCACCTACAACCTCCCTCGGCTCCCCCCCCACCCACGTACCCCCCTCAATCCCCCCCCAGGGTACTCCCCCTGCTCCCTCACCCGCCGCGTCCCCCCACCCTGCTCCCCCACTCCCCCTTAAGTAAACCACCTATCGCTCCCCCGACTCTGCCAACTACCACTCTCCTCCCCGCTCCCCCCCAGAGGTACCCCCCCCACGCCCCACGCTACACCCCGCCGCTCCTTCTCTTTCGCCCTCCGAGCAACAGCTGATGGAGAATCCCCGAGTAACTCGGACGGTCTCCACTCATCGGGTGAGACACCAGGCCTGATGGAGCTGGTGCAGGGGGTCGGATTAGCAAACACTGTAACGGCTTTAGGGGTTGTAGCCCAGGGCATCGGATGTTCAGTGTCCCCCCAACATTTATGTGGCTTTATAAATGTAAAAATACAGCAGCACTATTTATAGATCCTGTGGGTCCTAATTTGACAATTAAATGCACTGCACCAGTATGGAGATTACTGATAGTTATATTCCACATTTTCAATATAGTTTTTACTTAGATTTAGCTTAACAGTGTGTCTATAACAGTGTTTGTCATCGGGCATGGCAAGTCAGACATTTTCAGGTTTGTGAAAGAAATGGAAGTGCTTATTGCCCCCTATCGAGAGACTGGTCCCCACCATAGCAACGCGGAATTTTAACCCCTTGGAGTTGAGCATCAGCCAAACACTCGTTCGAGTGTGCAAACACCTTGATGTTTACACGTGAAATATATATACGAACCGCAGTCTTCAAAAAAACACACAGTCTGCAGCAATGTGCCATTACCTGGTTTTAGAGCCGGACATGAATAAATAATATACAATTCAAGTTGGATTGATGTCGCATTTATGTAGAATGCAAACGCATTACAATACGCTGTACAAGAACAGGGACATTGTGCATCGTATACACCAGTGGTTAACAATCTTTCTTCATCCGCAAAGCAATGTCAACCCGAAAAATATTTTCACGGACCACCAGGCAGTAAACAAACGAGGCGTCTTGTATCTGCAACGGTTCCTCTGGCCATTCGCCACGGCTTTGCAAAACGCCACTGGTCCGCGCACCACATAGGTCTGGAATCACTGCTGTAGATTCTAATAGACTTATTTACCTATTCTCTGGATTATAATATGTTACGGAAAATTATACTCACCTCCAACTTGTACCGGGTGTCAATAACGGCATACGCATCTTGTCACGCACACGCATGCACACACCTACCAGATTATAATACGCATCCTTAACTTTTCTTTACAATCCATGAGGGGACGGTGCTAGTACCTGCACAATCCGGAGAATACGGTCAATCATTTGCTGAGCGAGCCTGCCAGATAAATCCTCATTAATGTGACTCTCAGGCTCGAGTGCAGCTTGCAGAAAGTCGACTGTGCTCAACATGCCCCATCATTGCGGCCAAACGCACTCGGAGTGGCAGCAGCCGCCACCGACAAATCGCTTGCTCAGTGAGATTTAAAGTGTAGTGGCGCTAATCTCCACCGTAAGCCAATTAAGCACCGCGAAGCATTTTGACATGGCGAGATTTTCCCCTGGAATGTGACGCCAGTTCTCTCACGATGGTGGCTCTCTGCTGTGCGCGCACGGATTTGCGTGCCGTCGTTTATTTCTTCAATTACACCCCTAAATATCAGACTTTAACGTCGTTGGTGAGATAAAAAAAAGTAAGCTGCTGTTTTATGTTGTATCAGGCACTGTCTGTTAGATTCCCCTTTAATAGGCCCTCTCGCCCAATTAATATGCATTATTGCTTGTGTTTGTTTTTGCTTGCGTGTTATAAAGTATATTATGATGCTTATCGTTGTATGTGTGTGTTACATACCTCGCCACCGACTAGATCCGCTGTCTGGGATCGTGATCTCACCATTCTAGAATCTCCCCCAGATCCGGAAAAACTCTGGCGAACAGAGTGGAACAACGCGGGCGTTCAGAATGAACACCTCATTCGAGACCCAAACATCGCACTTCCTGGCTTTGACATAACCATCAAATGCCTCAGGACATCAATAGGCCAATGCTCACATCTCATTCAAAAATGTGAAAATTTAAAGCGAGGCACAGTAGTGCAATTGTGGCTATGTAACCAAAACTATGGACCAAATGGTAAACCACTGTGGTCTCCGCTCCTTCAACTGAGGAGGAGGAAAAGCAGAACTGTACGAACTCTCTCCTGAAGCCCTCTCATGGTTAGCAGACTCCAACATTGGCATTTAGCTCCTGAACATAGTGACATATGCAATAATAGATGAGAATGGGTTCAGTGTAGAGCAATTGGTGCAGTGGTTCGCACACTCCGCTACGAACCCGCCAACCTGAGTTCAATTCCCCGGGCATGGCTAACATCAGTGGCAAGCGACATCTGAATCTTCTGTGGGCGAGCTTTTCACTAACTCTCACTGACCAGCATGGTGAAGTATGTACAGTCCAGTCTAACAACCCCTATCGCCGTCAGTGCGATGGTGGCCTTGAACCAGCAGTCGATTGACCGACGACTAAAAATATAATTATATTATTTAAGCGATTAAATTGTTGCCTACATCATCCACATTAGTTAATATACACACGTGAAATATGGTAGACAGCGTTGCAATGTTTAGAATGCGCTGTCCAAAACACTGGCCCTGCATAAGATTTAATGTATGTGTAGTGACATAGCACTGACTGTTGGACAGCAGCAGGAACTGCAGGTGGGCACTTAGCGCACACGCCGCTGAGCATATACGCAGGTGTGCCGGCAGGGCGGAGAAACTGGGGCAAGGGTCATGGTAAGCCTCGTGTGGAAGCCTCTGGAACCCTCTGGAGGGTTCGAGAAGGGAGGCGCGGCTATGGCGGAGCCAAGCCGCCCCGAGGGGAATATCAGCAGTGAGCGAGAGCGCCGGACTGCCAGTTCTGAGATTGGACTCGTCTCGACGTCGCTGTCGTCATCACCGCCCTTGTCGCTGCCGCCTTCGCCCGATCATTGCGCGGCCGGACAGTAGTTGGCTGTCCCGGTCGACGCCATCGGTGCAATGCGGACAGGGTCGTGCCTGGGATGGGTCGGCGGCAGCGGGGTCGTGTGTGGGAGAGAGAGGAGGCCCGAGTGATGGCGTGAGCTCGGCAACAACAATAAAAAGGGCAGATCAGTGCCTCCTGCGACCACCTCGTCTCCGGCTGACTGTGTGTGCGACGCACGCCACCCGCACGCACAGACGACACTACGAATGTATGTCTGTTGAACTTCTTTTGCACCCGTACGTAGCCAACCATGCAAATCGGAGGTGCCGGGGGAAGGCAACGAAGCAAACACAAAAAGCAGTTTGAAGAAATGAGTTTTCAATCTAGATTTAAAAGTGCACCAACAAAAAACCGACCTCGTTTTGGCAATTAATTATTCACGGACGTTTATAGCAAAGTTTGTTTTAGCTCATGTGATGTGAAGTGGCTTACCTGCGACTCACACCACCACTGGAGTCTGATATCCACACGAGATAGTTTGATTCTCCTATCTGTCTGAAGTCCTTGCCATTCCCAGTCAGAATCTTACACACTTACTGTGGTTTGCTTTTTCAATTAGTTTGGGGTGTGCCGCGGTGGCGAGATGTTAACTACCTCGCTTGGTATACAGGAGGTCGTAGGTTCGATCCCGACCCAGACGCCTATATATTTGGAGTTTCCGTGTCTTTCTTCCCGTGGTCGCGTGGATTTTTCTCTGGGTCTTCCGGTTTTTCTCTCCACATTTATAAACATGCGTTTCGAGTATTTGGCTGCTATAAATTTCCATATGATAGACCACTTCATTGGGTGATCATTTGTGGCCAGGTGGCTTCTGAAAAAAATAGTTCAGTGGGCCTTACCTGCTAAAATAAAAACTAATAATTTAGTTTACAACAATGTACGTTTGTTGTTGGCCATCCCTTTACAATCAACAGGTGTGTTATTGCATATACGGCAAGTCAATAAATTATAGGACTGTGTGGCGCACATTTAAAATAATATAGTAATGGATACACCAACTGCTAATCAAAGTGTTTACAAGGCACCACGGTATAAAGGGGTATCTCCAACTGTAAGTCCACAGTAACCTCTTCGCCCTCTGTCTGCTCGGAAGAACGTCCATTGCTTAACGAGTTTAAATTAAGTCAAAGTGATGTCCTGCTCAGGTTAGCGTTGAAGAGGTGGCTCATTTCCCTGTTTGTAGCTCTGAGCCAGTGGTGGAAATTCCACATCGTTCCTATGGCGGGCGGCGAGTCTATCCATCGGACAACCACTGTTGACTTCCACACTTAAGTGGTACGCGTTTTATCGATACCGGAGTGATGATGGGCTAAGTCAACCTCCATGCAGGATTTGAACTCGCAACCTTCGGCCCGTCACAGCCCAGTGGGTTTAAGATGTCACGAATCTGCGTGCTTCATCAGCCCTCGTGCAGCAGAGCACTGGACGACTTGGGGCGCGCCGGGCACTCCACCTGACCTACATTGGGGGACTTGAGCGTCTTCGGGGCTCGGTGTTGGTGCTCATGACAGAAGGTGAGGAACCCCGGTCAGACAAGGGGCAAACGCAGCTCCAACTTCCCTGCGGGTGTGAATAATATATAGCGTACTCTATGTGCCACAAAGAGGCAAGTCAGCAGTGCACGCACTCGTAGTGTTAAACAGTTACACGTTGCCGTTGCCACAGCAAAGTGATTATTTACCACGGTTGGTTCCGGACTGCACACGTGTATTATCACACGACCCAACGCTCACCAAAACTCATTGTCACTAATTTAATGTATATTCTTGGGTCTTTCGATGAAGTCACGTAGATAAGTTCAAAGAAAATAACCAAAAATTCTAAATAAATAAATAAACCACGACGTTTCGATCGCAACACAAGCGGTCGTCTTCAGGAAAAGGGGGGGTTAGCTTCCAAGGCAAATTGTTTATAAGGGTGTGAAATGGACGTCGCCCAAATGTCAGCAGCCAATGATAATGTAAGTGAGAATCGCCTTATTTTTTATCTAATTTTTTTTTCTTATAAGCATGTTGATAGGATGATATGACTATAGGGTACAATAATATGGAATTATTATGGATAGATGTACATTGTACTCTAGTGGTAATGCCTTATGCTGATAACCCCTACTGCATGCCAGCCTAGCAGCATTCCGGAAAATGCCGTGCAAAAACGGAAACCCTGCTGCTGGATAGTATTGGTCTGGAAAGCCAATAGGCGGATGGACTATTTTGTTGTCGTTACATGTGGAGACAGAACAGATTTCTGATTATAAATGTCTTTACCGTATCGATAATTCACGAGCTGCTGTGGCTGTTGAATTGCATGGGAAGTGGCAGTTGCAATATGGGCCTGATTCATCTTCAAATAAGTCGTGCAAGCAGGGCACAGCACGACTTTGTGTGTGGGTAGAATACACAAGGTTGTCCTTGATGGGAAATGCAATACAATTAAACTATTATTTGGATATCAATCATATATATGCAACCGTATCCCAAGGCGTTGCACATAAACAATGGGGATATGTATTTGTCTACAGAGAGAGATACAGTCAGTCATGAGCAGAGGAAAACAGGAAACACTTGGGTCTGGGCTTGAATAGAGGCACAGAGTGGCAGCAGCAAAGGAGAATAAGCGACCTACTGAACAGAGTTTGACTGGGGGCTTCTACGGAAAGCCTTGGTTACTGGAGTGGAAAGTGTGTGTCGGAGAGTAGGTTGGAGAGCGCAATGAGGCTGTGAGCACATGACAGTGAGATAAGAGGGGAGAGTGCGTGAAGGATATTAAAGAAGGTGAGTGTGATCTTGAAATTGATCTGACATTGTATTGGGAGCCAGTGGAGGGACTGGAGTACTTTGGCGATGTGGTGCCACTTAAAGGGTATGGGTGGGAAGTCTGGCAGCAGCATTTTGGATCATCTGGAGTTTGGAAACGAGGCATATGTGGTGGCTGCTGAGAAGAGCAGTTGCAATAGTAAAGTTTAGATGTAATGTATGAATGTTGAACTTATTTTGCACCGTACATAGCCAAACGTGCTAATCAAAGGTGTGAGGGAAGGACAACAAACTAAACACAAATAAACAGGTATAAAAAAAATTATGTTCAATCTAGAATTAAAGTGCATAGTGGCTTCGTAATATTTGCTTTCTGTGGTTAGAAAACGAGAGGTCAGTATCAATGACAATTTCCCTGGATTTGCAAGCTCTCTGTCAGTGTGATGTCAGAGTTTTGGAGGCACACACTCAATTTGGAACGTAAACAGAGTGGAGTGAGTAGGAAGTCACCATATCTCTACCTATAAGGGCATCAACCTGCAGCTCAATGTACAAGAGCATCAGGTTACGAATCTGCGGTTGGATGGGAGCCTCCCAACATCATGTGGGTCGTGAGGGTTGTCTGACCATACTTCACCAAGTTGCTCAATGGAGGTCGAAGGCAGGGAGCATGGGCGCAGGATTATATAGAGCAGTGTTCTTACATCATTAGACCTCCTTTGCCAGTACCAAAATATAATAATCGGGTTTTTCCCCTTTTTTTCTGGCAACAAAAGTGAAACCTTTTTTTACAAGGATTCATGTCTGCATTAACCACAATACTTATATTATCATAGTATGTTTTTTGTTTGCATTTTGACTGCAATTATTGTGGTTAATGCAGACATGAATCCTTGTAAAAAGGTTTCAGTTTTGTTACCAGAAAAAAGGTAAAAAACCCTATTATTATAGTGTTCTTACATTTTCAGAGCGGGGCCACTTTCACCGATAAGGCATCAGTGTGAGGGCCGCCACACCGCCCGCAAGGGGTGTTTTCATATTTGTGTATTGTCAGGGGCCGCGGGCCTTGCAAAGAAGAACCCTGATGTCGAGGTACAGCGCAGAAACAGTGTTTTGCTGCAGCTGCCTTCTGCTGTCCACAACATAGCCAACAAGTTATCCAGGCTCCAGCCTGCTTAGCTTAGCCTCCTAGCTCTGATGGTGTTTGGGCGCATTCCGTACGATTAGGGCCAGAGGTTGCTCAAAATAGCACTGCTACGGCATTCACAAGCACGCAGTTGGACAGTTCGTAATTACAACGTGAGTCACTGGAGGATGATGCCTCCTCCATCCCCTGACGTCAGGTGTACACACCGTGACGTCAGCGTTGCGCCACACAGTTGCGTTGCATCACGGCGATCAGCAGGTGCCTGTGCGCATGGACCACGGCCCGCGTGCGCCTAAAGCGACTCTGAGCAGTGCCGAATGCTCCTTCCCTCCACGGCAAACGAACGCGTCATTCGTCAGTTTGTGTGCGGCGTTGCTTTTTTTGTTGCATTGAACGGGGAACTATCGCCAATAGCATCATGTAAATCAAGCAGCATTTGTTGAAACAGACTTGACCCTGCTGATGAGATCCAAAACGTCGAACATGGTCTGGAATTTGCTTGCTTAAACAAATATTGGTCTGGGAAGCCACAATCGGCTGATGGAATTATACACATTTTATTATTATTTTTTCACCCCAAACTAAACCGAGGAGTCCCCACTGAATAGGAGGCACGTGTCGTCTATTAGGGAGGTTGGGCATACCCCCCCCCAAAAAAACTAAACAGCACCATAGATGAATCACTGCTGCTAACAGTGCTGTGCTCAAAACATGAACCCAGCCCTACCCACCCCACCCAATAGCTCTCAACACAGTGTGTGATGATTCTGCGTTGACGGTGGTGCACAAGCGCAACAAAAAAAACCGTAACACCTTCGTCAGTAACACTGTGGCCTCAAAAGTGAAACATATAGATAATGGGCGACGTTTCCAGCATTTATTTGCTATGAGGGACCATTACCCAATCTTCACCTATTATACAAACGTCGGCTATAATATATTTTCTGCTTTTAAGACACGCAGTGGTATTGACAAATGTGTTGCGTTTTCAGTACTCGTAAGACTATATCAATCTAAAAGCCGACATTATCTGAAGACCAGTCGGCCAAGACACCGAGACCTCCATTGCAGTTACAGCTCTAACGCAGGATTTGAATTCGCGTGTTGCTGGATGAACGCCTCCCCATGCCTTATTGGTCGTTGTGAGTTTGTTTGATGGAACTTCACCACGCTGGGCAGTGCAGGTTGGTGATGGAGAGGGCCCCAGAGCCAGTTCAAATAATGCTTCGCCACAGAGTGACCACAGCGCCTCCCCTCCCCTTTTACCTTTGCTGATCTCGTCAAGGAGCATAAATCATCACGCAAACTCCGGTCATCATCGCAGCGGCGTTTGGCTAGCCATCGAACAAAGACGGCCACTGCATCACGCGCTTTCAGAACGCTCTTCCTTACGATATGAGGAAGCCACTACTAGACCATGTTGTCATGTCATTTGTGTGATGCATAACATAGCTGTACCGCCTGTACGTATCATAGAGTTTCGCGTCGAACTAGGACGCATTGCTAACACAAAAGGTCCTTGCCTATAAACACGTGGCAGCACACCAGCATTGGCTTATGCAAGCCTGGCTCAGCTGATCATCTTTATACTGGTAGGAACCTCCTGGTTACACCAGCCCACATGGGATTATTGTGTCCGTCGTGCAGGGAGGGGCTGGGTGGGGAGGGAGGGTCTGGGTGGGGAGGGGAGGGTGGGGAGGGGCTGGGTGGGGAGGGTGGGGCTGGGTGGGGAGGGTGGGGAGGGGCTAAGTGTGGCTGGGTGGGGCGGTAGGGGCTTGGTGGGGAGGGTGGGGAGGGGTAAGGGTGGGGAGGGACTGGGTGGGGATGGTGGGGCTGGGTGGGGAGGGGAGGGTGGGGAGTGGCTAGGTGGGGAGGGTGGGGAGGGGCTGGGTGCGGAGGGTGGGCTGGGTGGGGGGTGGGAGGGGTGGGGCTGGGTGGGTGGGGAGGGGCTGGTCACCCCGTGATGCCCTGATAAAACTCAACGTTTAACCTACTCACGCCGGCTTGTGCCCGCCCTCACAGTCGGGCATTTTTTCGGAGTACACCACGCCGCCGTTGACCCTGGCCATTGACCGAGCAACCCAACGTTCCTACCAGCTCCCTCCGCAGGAATGTGTTTATTTATAGTAGAGGAATCCGATGAGCTATAAAGCTCTATTTCACAGATGTCCAGTAGGGGCGAGTCATAAAGTTACAACAACAAACATCACAAAACACGGGAGGAGTGCAAAGTCTAAGAAAGGTGAGCAAATCACAAAGAAATAAAATATTTATGAAAATAAACTATTTTCTATTTCACCAGGTAAAGCCCACTGAGTAATTATCTTCTCTTTCAGAAGCGACCTGGCCACAAATGATAGCTCAACGAAGTGGCTTATCATGTGGACATTTATAGGAGGCAAATGATCTAAACGCATGTTTCTAGAGTTGAAATGTTTTAAACCAATGCTGCTGATATAACGCATTCCCAGAAGGTCATGTTGCTGATGGGATGTGTAAAAAATAAACATTGTATTTTATGCGGCGGTGTTAATGTCTGTTATTGAAGTGATCTGCATCTTTATCTGATGCCTGTGAGCATGGCTTGGGTTTCAATGCCTCGGGGCCAGTAACAAACGGTGCCACATCAATACGTCTTTATTCCGCATGAAAACAAATCCCACAATAGCGTCCAAAATAAACACATTATTTACTTATTTTATATCTCAATAGAAACAGTGTGTTGCAACATGAGCAAATAATTTAAAAAATTTGAAACAAAAAAATTGATGGAAAAAAAATAAACAACAAGCTTCTGTCTGCGCCACACCCCCGCCCCCCGCCCCCGATTAGAAGCCCGCCCACAGACAGAGGTGATCGGCCCTGCCCCTCAGTGCGCATGCGCGTGGGGTGGTTACCTGTGCGTCTTTGAGCTCCTGCGGCCGTGCGTGCTAAATTATTAGCACCGCTACCCTCATCCTCATCGTCGCCGCGACTTCTATTACCACCAGCAATCACATTGCCGTTGTTCGCCACGGCGAGGCGGTGATCATGGCAGATTGATCGTCTAATTGTTTGCCGGTGTTGGGATTGAGCGAGCGAGCGAACGATGCCGCGAGACCGACGAGGAACGGAAACGACCCCGCAGTGAAGATCGCGACTGAGCCGGTGAGTGGCGTTTCCGTGGTTACCACCGCGGTTACCATCGTTACCATCGCCTTGGTTGCCGTGGATACCGTCGCAGAGGTTGCCAACGTTACCGCGGGTGCCGTCACGTGACTCCTTAGCATTGATTGGCTCGGTTCTAATCGTTACCGTCACCCGCGTTGCCATCATTACTGGATTACCTGGGTTACCGTGGTTACCATCAACGAGGTTGGTACCGTTACCTATGTTGATATCGCGACCATCGGTATCATCACCTTGGTTACCATCGTTACCATTGGCTTTGTTGCCAACATTACTACTGCCCAGGTTATCACGACCTGGTTACCATCGTTAACAGCCAGTTACCCTCATTACCATCATCACCATCACCTGTGGTATCGTTACCATTGGCTTTGTTGCCAACATAACTACTGCCAAGGTTATCACGACGTGGTTACCATCGTTAACAGCCAGTCACCCTCATTACCATCATCACCATCATCACCTGTGGTATCGTTACCATTGCCTCTTAGGAGCGTTATCGTCCATTATTTACATTTCTTTACCATCGTCAACATTTCCATCACAATCGTTACCATCAAAGTTCACGAACCATGATGTCGATGACCGCAATTACCTCGCTTATCATCGTTACCTGGTGTTGTTATTTCCCTTCTACCGACACGGTTATCATCATTACCGTGGCCTCATCATAATAAGAATTAATCTCATATTCTTGGTTCTTTCGGTAAAGTCACGTAGAAGGGAAATAATGAAATAATACAAATATAAAACAATAAAAATTATCACGACTGCAACACAAGCAATCATCATTGGGTTTGAAATCCACAGCAAGACATTTTTTTATTGTTTTATATTTTTATTTTTTTTATTTTTTTTCTACGTGACTTTACCGAAAGAACCAAGAATATGAATCCCTGCAGTTACGAAAGCTTTAAATCAATAATTAATCTCGTGTTTACAATATTCACGCGCCTACGTATTGTGTATTATATCTACACGCGTGGCGTTTGAACAACCATGGCTTGGGCAGGCCTTCATCCAGCAGTGGATAAACACCGGCTGCTGCTGCTGATGATGATAATGACGATGATAATTGCCGTAATAAAAACATAAAAGCAACGATTGTAATGATAACACGTGTGGACACTAACGTCATGTTTTACAACATCCATGCACAATTATTATGTTATTTCTATTATTATTTCTATTATTTTTATTATTTATTTTTTACCTACGTGACTTTACCGAAAAAACCTAAGAGTATGAATTCTTGCAGTCACGAAAGCTTCAAATCTAGAATCCATGCACAATTATTGTATTGGCTATTGGATGTATAGAGACCCACCAAGTACTGTACATAATTACAAGTGGAGCGGTGGCACAATGGTTAGCGCACTGCAATCTAAACCCAGTTCTATGTATTTTATAAACTATTTGTTTTATTTGACCAGGTAAGGCCCACTGAGCTCTATCGCTCTTTTTCAGAAGCGACCTGGCCACAAATGATAGCTCAACGAAGTAGCCGATGTGGAAATGTAAAGCGTTCAAATAACGCGTGGTGATGTTGATTTGAAATGTGGAGGGGAAAAAACCGGAGGACCCGGAGAAAACTCCACGCGACCACGGGGAGAGAGAGACACCGCAAACTCCAAATATACAGCAGCAGGTATCGTCAGGGTTGGTATCGAAGCCACCAGGCGAGGTATTTAACATCTCGTGAGTGATGTCTGAGCTGGATCTGCGACCCACTTTATCAACCTGCAACTCACCAATGTGACGAAGTATGGGTCAGACAAAGCCCCGTGCACGACACGGCGTGAGGGAGGGCCTTTAGCAATGGGCTGAATATGATTAGCTTTGCACATAACTGCAGTTTTGTAATTATATACACTACTAACGTAACGATATGAAGTACTATCCATACTGTGTTATGTGCTTTGAAGCCAGGACCATTGCCCGAAACGTCACCGATTATATATTTTCATTTATGGCCGTGTTGTTTACGAGCTTTGAGTTTTGTTATTTGTGCTGCCAACGTAGCATCATCACCAGATAATTAGTTTTAACTGTGTTAGGTTATCATCACATCTGTACAGCATTTACACTTGCAGACATAAATGCTGATTATTCGGCATATTAGTTTCACTTTCGTTCTTCATTATCACACGAATCACAATAGGGTTTATAAATAGCATTCCTACAAATATGAATGTATTTGTTGTACTCGTGTCACCACTGCTGTTCATCTTAGTGTAAAATGTATTGTGGTTGATAATCCAAAAATACAAGTCTTGTATAGGAATAGTGGATACTAAATTAGAATTGTTATCGTCAACTACCCACACATTCTGAACAGAAATTACCTCTTCACTTTCTATTCGTCAATTATAATAATCACCATTTCTAATTTAACGTTTGTTAGTATTTACATTATGTAATGACTCCATATACAGTTTTTTCCAACCTATTAAACATAATTGAACTGAGAACTACGTTACTACTAACACTAACGAGTTGTTTTTGCTCTTACAATCTATTGTCGTTTTCGTCAATGCTCCAGCATGACATTCCTATGCTGATAACTTCGAAGGACATTTCCCATTCCTGTTGTAATCTGCTTAAAATTCTGGCGAAGCCTTTGTTGCTTAATTGATAATTTACCATCCCCACGTGCACGCGTGTTTAAATAGTTGAGGGGTGTTGCAGGATTCAGCTATTTTTAGCCTCTTTGTTAATTCGCTGTCAACACAAAAGGGAGACTAGTTATCCCTCCCGCTGTGAGAACATGTGCATCTGAATGTGTGCGTCTCACCCTTTTGTTCAGTGGCTAATTTAAGTGACGTAAGGTGACCGACCCACAATGTCAGTCGCACCTTGGATTGGCTGAGCTTCACGCAGACGGTTTAATCATAAAAATGGTCTGACTTTTTCAAATTCACTCCACCAGTGTTGGAGTCTGCCCCTTACATTCCCGGGAGGTTAACAGTGTTTGACAAAGGCGTGTCCCTCGTTAGCACGTGTCCAGGAACTGTTGGACGACACTTCTGTGTACTCTTCTATAAATAATTTAATGAATTACTTATTGGGCTTCCACAAAACTGCATGGCCTACCAGCCGTTGTACGTTGAACTACCAATACACAACACGTACAATAAACAAGTGGCACCGTTTCAGGCAAAGGGCCCTTCGTAAATGCAAAACAAACCCTTGACCTAAAGGAAGCAATTGAAGATGATCTGAAGTATTCCCGTAAAGCTGTGTCACCAGGGCAGCTTCAATAGTCAGGGAATTCTATTTGGAACAGTTTTTTGGTGCCTTTACTTGCCTGTGTGTTTGATGTTTAATGAAAATCGCGAAAATTAATTGACTGTCTATTTTAATCCCAGACTTGTGTGTCATTTGCACATCTAATAGCCCCTTTCCCCCTTGGGAAAGACCTCCCTCGTGTATAGGCACAGTGACCTTTCAAAGTTCCTTTGGGTGGATTTGTGACGCAGCAGATTTTGCAGGGATCCGTGACTGAAGACAAGTGGTGGCGGAGTTTGTATTTGCGTTTCATTGCGGTATGAATGTTACAAAACCATACGAATGACACCACCACCAAGTACGTTGTTAGGGTTGTGCTGATGAACAGCTCTCCTATGTGTTTTCGGGTTGTACCGCGTCTTTGGCGCAATGTCCGACGATTACATGGAAGTAGAGCAAGTGAGGCTTCGCCGCACCTAATATGGAGTAGCGTCCAGTGGCGTTGATGTCCAAACAGAAAGTCTGTTTGAATGTACGAAGCAAATAATCAAGATTGGCTGGTCTACATCGAACACCAGCCACCGGGCACTTTATAAAACTAAAAAGCAGAATGTCAGCTGCTCAATTGCTTTCCGGAAGAAGCTCCCAGTACGTCGGATATCATGCTTAACGACACACGGTACAACCCCCCAAAACAAATCCGATAGCAATACTAACGACCATCCTCGTTTTACCTTTTTTGTCAAGGGCTGTGTGTTTGAGAATGTAAATGAGTTAAGACTGGACGTTTCATGTGTAAACAGAAGTTTCTTATCTCTAAAGTAAAAAAACACTTCTGTTTGCACATCAATGCCACTGAACTCAACTGCCTTTGTAAAGGGGTGAGGGAGGACCCAATGGACAAGGGGTTAATGTAGATTCACCCACGGCTGTCCTTAAATCTTCCGTTTTAACAAAAATCAATCCACACCACATGGAAAAAGCACAAGGCTCACAAGGGATTGTGGGATTTTAAATCCACTCACGTTTAGTTCTGTAAGCTGTAGCTTTTTGAAACATTGGTTAGGCTTCAACAATTGCCTTTGTCATCAATTTTAGCAGTTTTATCATTTGACTGACCTCACTATTCTGCACACCCATGGTTTTGGGATCGGTGGGTATATGTGCTGTGTTTTGCATAGTTTGGTTAATTTAGGTTTAGCTGCTCGCTAGGGTTGTTTTCAGAACTGGTGTTTGGGATAACAAGGGTGGACTCCAAGCACCAATAAACATTGTATATGCATTGTTTTGCAAGTCTACCAGAAATGTAAATGTGGCAAGTTGAACATTTCGCTTATTGTATCCACCAGACGGGTTAGTTTTGTCACATTCGTGAGTGAAAATGCCTTCTCATTAGTTTGTAGAAGAATTACCTGTGGGAGCTTGAAAGGCTACACTTGCAAATGAACATTGAATATGTATGAGTTTTCAGATGTAATTTCCCTTAGTGGTGAAGTTCAAAGCAAAAATTGGCCGTGTTTGTACACAGATTAAAATACTTAAACACTTGTGTGGTCTTTTGCCACCATAAATCTTATCTCTTATTCGTAATTTAGATGATCACTGATGAGTCCACTCTGTCAACTTGTTTCACAATGTGTCACCACTCCTGTGCCCTTCAGCTAAAAGGTACGTTTGTGTTGGAATGTAGGATTTGTTATAACCAATAAAACTGGTTTGAACAACATTCTTTCTCGAGAATGGTACCAATAAAACACGCCCGACACAGCGTGAGGACAACCCCGCAAGAGAGTTTCGAGTCTACTCCAAAGGTGGCAGGGTGGTGGTTGACTTATGAACCTAATGAGTGCTTGAGTCAGCACCAAGTTCATTCACACTGTGAGGCTAATGTACAGATGTGAAATGGACTGCGTGCCTTAAATGTTAAAGGCTGTTCAAGTTCATTTATTAGGTATAGCTCTGTGAGCCATTCGGCTCTTGAATCGGGTGCAACCGCAACAAACAAAAAACATGAACAAAAAACATGAACAAAAAACATTTTAAAGTGACTATGTGACTGAGTGCAAACAGAAAATCCAAGAAAATACAGCAAAATACTGCAGAAATAAAACACCGTACACCAACGCTGTGTGCAAAAATCCCAGTGGGATGCAAGTCAAACAACCAACAACAACCACAAGACAACTTAGATTAAGGCCATCAGTCTAACTCTGTACGACAACAAACAAACATGGCTAAACCAATACACTTTTCGAAATCACCAAAATAAAGCCATGAAAGCAATGAAACAGTAATCATAGGAACTGTTACGGAATTTTCACAATAAATGGCATAAACAACATGTACTACCAAAACCACTCCAGTCACTCCACAACAGCAGTCTTGGAGCTGCACGTTAATTTGACTGCAGAGAAGTTTGGAAATATCACTTTTGCAAAAGTCAACATGGTTACAATATTCCCAAAATGTATAAAATATAGCCGGCGCCACCGAAATGCACGAAGTTGTCCGTGCATTACGTTTGTAGCCCTTTTGTTAACCCACTGCAGGATGCGGGCCTGCCCACGCCTTGCGGGTTATCGTGGTTATTTGTGACCATGCTAGTCCATGCGGGTTTGGTGAAGAGCCATAGACGTGGGAGCAAAGTACCGTACGACCTGGTTTTTGTTGCACAGCCCTCTGATGCCCACAATGTGGCCCTGCAGCAGCCTGTAACAGTTTTTTTTATCTGCTGGTCACCCATCCAAGCACTATCCAGACTTAAACAATTCTAGGAAATTGCCTGATGAAGCTGGTTGTAATCACCAGCGAGAAACGTCTTACTCAAATTTATAAATGTTGTTGGGTTTACTCTCCAACACACCGGTGGTGTGCTGAAATAGTAACTAATTGGCACGATTTGTTTACGTGACAAACCTTACTAATTGACTGTCGGGTGGTGGCGGGTTAACTACACATTTATGCGTGTGAAATGTGCCTTAATTAAAATGCGCCCGTCGCATTATATCTCAACTGACGTGACTTAATGATGTTCATGAAGTAATATCCCAACCAGTCGCCTCGGCAGACCCAGTCATTGTTTGCCGTCACCACTATTCCTGATTTCATGAACTTGCTTGGCACAGTAAGTCTCACATATGGCACGTTGCTGCTTTTATATTGCATTTAGATATCACACGAACACTGTCGACTAATTCATGATAATACAACTCGCTGCAATTGCTCTTTAGAAGACTGTACAGTGCTTACGTTCTTTTTTTATATAAATAAGCTGATTTGAGCTCGTTACAACTAATTTTCAGGACTATTTAATGCAGCTTTACAGCACATGCATTCATTTCCTCCCATAGAGAGATATAGCAACCGTTGATCACATTCATGCAACTTACACAACTGGTGCATTGAGTACAAGATTTTATGCTATCGGCATGGCACCAAACATAGGCTAATAGCGTGATGTTTTATCTCCATGAAAACCAAATCATTAGCAGTAATAGCTTTTTTAAGTAGCTGTTTAAAATTCATTTAAAACCACTAAGTTGGTACTGTGCAGAACAACATGACAGCACGGTCAATTGCAGCATATCTCACCACGAAATGAATCGTTCCCACAAGTCAATATTTATGATCTAAATTAACCAGTGACATTTTAAGAGTGATCTGTCATAATTTTGGAACGTGTCCGAAATTTTTGTTAGTTTTTCTGAGATTTCTGGCTGGAACAAATCACGGCAATGGCACCTTATTATATGTGGGCACAGCATTAAAGCTTGGTTGCAGTTGGAGTAAATAGAAGACTTAAGTTTTGGAGTAACTGGGAATTTTGTTGCAGTTACAGTCATGCAAGTGGCAGAGGCAATCTTCGTCATGCTTCATCGTTAAAATGTGAATGAAACAGAATTTTCATAAATACTTGTCATGGAATATGGGAAATTATTAGCATTTCACCGAGTGTGAGCCATTTTAGAAATATGAATTTCTGATGGCAGTACACTGTACCCTATAAATATCCTAATAGCATTGCCAGATAGAATTCAAATCACAACTTCCCTGTGAAATATCGCTTAAACTATTGCATAATGCTTGAGAAATGCTGAAGCTATGTGTTAAACCATAATACAAACGGCTTGAGGTGCTGCCCGGTGAGTGTTTCGTAACATATTGTAGGACAATTGCAATTATATTGTCATACAAAATAGCTCATCTTTTGGGAGTGTCTGAAACATCGATATCAGGTTTTTCACGAAAATCCAGATGTTCTAGACAAAGTTTATTCTATGCATGGCACTGACTGTGTCTCGTGATCATCATCAGCAGCGAATGAACGTTTTTTGTTGCCCTACTTTAATGAGTAAACATGCGCACAGTTCCATGAGGGTCACATGGCTGTTTAGTCTGACTGCCAAGCCACATTCATAGCGATATTCCTCCACTCATTGAACATTTATTTTGATCGGGTTTAAGAAAGTCTGATTTATTTTCCCCATGCTCTTTTGAATCGTATTTTCAGCATTTTGGTCTCTTGATTTCTCGGTATTTTATGGTTTCAGATTTGAGGAAGAAACAATCAAAAAATAATATACATTTTTGTCAGATACCTACCTAGAACAAGTCGAACACAAGTTTGAATTTATAAAGAGATAAAAATTAGAAAAATATATTTTACAGTCACTTGAAGCGGTCATACTTTTTAACACGTCGCTGCACTAGAGTAAACCTAAAATAACTTTTAATAGTTCTTATTTTTGGTCTCGTTAATGAAACTAAACTTGTGTTTGATTGCCTCGGTACAGTAGGTGGGTCGCATCTTTAGAGATGGCTATGTGGTGAGCAGCAGACGGCAGTGAAGCAAAATAACATTGCCGTACCCTGTATTGTACTCATATGCTACACGTCCATGCTCCCCGCTTTACCCAACCCACACTGACCAGCGTGGTGGATCAAATAACTCCCATGGCCACACGGCGTGGGGAGGCCCTCATCCGGCAGTGCGTTGACAAAAGGGCTGTATGTGAACGATTTTTAAAGTGGGTGTTTGGTGAAGTAACTTTGCCTTGTGTGGGATCACAGCGCTGCCGTGACGAATTGGGATTGTGAAGCATCCACTCCGCTGCACCTTTGCCTGTTTTTTTCATCAGTGCAGTGGCCTTTGTTTCATTAGTTGGTCTCTTTATGGACAGAGAGGGTGTGTGTGGCTTACAGTTTTGTTAAAGGCTCGGGGAGTTAAATTCTAGTTATGGAAACATGCCCCAACCAGACCAAGGCCCGACTCAACAGTCATTGTGTTTTACTCTACAATGTCATAATGTTGACGGTAAACAGCAGCTGGTTGTACCTGGGCAAGGCGATATTTTGTGCATTTACCGCTCATTGAGCATTCTGTTTTACTTATTACGTGTGTGGGAGAAGCCCTCATTTGCACTAATTATGGGAGGATTATCTCAGTTGAATAGCTCTGAAATCCATGTGGAAATCATGTGTGGGTGGCAAGACCAGTGTTTTTTCACTCCCTGCTTGCAAACAAGTGTAATTTTATACCGGCTTGAGGCCATAATGAGAACAGCAGACAGTCAAATCTAAAGAACAGAAGTTCAAGGAACGATCTGCAGCCCACAGCAGGGTGGCATATGAACAACACTCAGCTGGGTTAGAAATGTGATTATGTGTCTGCTGCCAGGGTCGAGTGGTGGTACAGTGGTTACCTCGCTGCACTACGAATGTAAGTCTTATTTCCAGCCATGGACAACATCAGTGGCAAATGTCTGAATAATTTCTGGACCTCCCATGGATTGACTCAGCCTTAAATGGATACCTGGTGTGGTGTATAAACATCAGCATTGTTGAGAAAAAACGAAGCCGGTCCTGGTGCTGTCTACATCACCTCCTTATGAGCACTGTGCTAGCCTTAATATGTGCTCGCTAATAGCACTTGCCCCAACATTCCATAAAAAGCTACAAGGTGGATCTTTGTGCTTGTATTCCATTCCATGCAGATGATTAATCTGTAGATTAAAATAGAATTCTCTCATTAAAACGCTATACCTCAGAGCCCATGGCATTTCTGACCAACACCACCTGACCGGTGAATTAAGACATGTACATCGGGCTCTCAGGATGAACGGATACTCTGACCGCACTATCCGCCAAGCTGTTTCTCCCACCACACAGAAACAGCCACATGAAACTCCGACCAAAACTATCACGTTACCATACATAGCAGGCGTGACCAAAAAGATCTCCAAAATTCTAAACAAACATAAGATCCAAGTCCGATTCAGTACGGTGCAAAAAATCCGTGATCTGATTCCATCTGTGAAGGATGTCGTTCCTGACTTAAAGTATCCTGGAGTCTACAAATTGAGTTGCATTTGTGGTGATTGCTACATTGGAGAAACGAAACGTCATCTTTCTGATCGTGTCCGCGAGCACAAGTCAGATCTGAAACACGGCAGAACTGATTCTTCGGCCGTTGCCGATCATTGCTACAACTCGGTGGGCTCTCATGAAATTGTCTTTTCCGAGACCAAGGTTCTCTGCAAGCCTCCTGGCTACCATCAAAGGTTTGTACACGAAGCCATACAAATATACAAACACAGACATAATTTCAACCGTGATGATGGGTACAAACTTAGTAATCATTGGAAAGATGTTATCAACCACGCAAAAAAGACTTAATTACACATTTTTGGACCATCTTATCTGACAGGCACTATTTTACTTTACTTTACCGAGTGTTAACATCCCCAGTGTTTAACAGTACTCTCTTCATTGTTCAGCCAGCACTGGTATAAACATGGGCATTTTCGTTCTTTTCTATCATGTGTATCAACAGGTGCTTGTACACACACATGTCCACGTACACTTGCACCACACTATCTTTTGGCCTCCCCTCCCCCTCTCTGTCCAATGCGTTGGCGTGTGCAGCAGTAGTTGCTTGCGCACAACCACGTCCACGCCGCCGACTTGTACCACGTCGTGCATTCTTTTGGCCCCGCCCCCTCCCCCTCCCGATGCGTTCTACGTGGCACGTCGTGCCGTCTTTGAGCCCTGCCCCCCTCCCTCCCAATACGTTCCATTCATTGGCTACCACATTCTGATGAGCTCCCCCCCCTCTCCTCCCCCCTCAACTTGCTTTTAAGGGATTACATCTTGAATCATTGCCTCACTTGATGCAGCAAATCTGGCTGTGACGGTCCCACCTGATGACGGAGACTTGTGTTGCCTCCGAAACGTCGTGATTTTTATTTTATTTTACTTTCATTAATTTTAATGTTTTACCTACGTGACTTTACCGGAAAAAACCTAAGAAGATGAAAATAGTTTTGACATTTCCAAACAATGTGATATCATGTGCATATTGTCTTTCAAAAGATTGTTGGTTGTTCAGATAAGGACGATCTGCTGTGTGGTCCAGGCTAACATCGTGAATGTTGTAAATACCTACCTAGCGTACATTACATTTATTGTGCTGAAGTGAAATGCGTCATATTGCATGCTTGATTCGTACTACAAACCTTTATTCCAATTGTGCATTCAGCGTCATGTCATGAGGCAAGGCATCTTTCAGAAGCCCGGCCATGAGCAGCGCACCGCTCCACCTCGGGGAATAGCCCCGAAGTTGCAATTCTACTCTTGTAATTATGTCAAAAAGCTGTGTTATCTTTTATATTCCTGTGTGCAAACCTAGGATCTGGCTCCATGTCCGTGACGCGGTATTGGTCCCCTGGGCCACCCACCTCACCCATTTCTCTGAGAAAAAAAAAAAACCCTTTGATTCAGTAAAATGATCCTGGTTATATAAGGAAAAGCTCATCCTGACTGAACCTTTTTGAAGACCATTTAAATGTTCTGCCATCGGTCACTCAAATAATAATTTGCAGTTGATTACAGCGATAGCGATTCTCTTGTTCTGCGTTTTAGGTCAGCGTGTAATTAGCATAACATTTTTAGTTCATGTTATGTTTACATGCGCACTATTGTGCCAGCCGTGAGTGTTAATCCCAATGCTTAAACACATAACAAAACATTTTTTTACGTTCCAACCTGTGTGGATTAAGGTGCTTCTTGGTGCAGCAAGATGCTTATTCCAGGGGGGGCCCCATACCTGGCTTGACACTGTGCATCAGCAGTATTTGTTTCAAGTGTCCGTACGTGGAAAATATCAGTTTTAAGTATTTTTTTAATGTTAAAATCTGAATATTTATCCTAGAGAAATCCCATGAACTAAAATCTGTCATTTTCTGGCCATTACGCAGCTTCGTGGATTTGGAAGTTTCTCAAATCCGCTCAGTCCAGCAGTCCTTGCTACCGAAACGCTAGGTTACAGGTGCGCACCATCCACACCCAGCAATACAGTAACACACACAGACACAAGGGTAACTCATATCCACATCGTATCGGATATGAAACGGATTCTGCCGATAGCGTCAGATTGCGTCGCATGCCCTCTTGCCAAGGGCGGATCATTTCAAAGACGTCATCCCGTCTCGGGTTGCTGATCTATGTAACTTGCATCGCTCTATTGTCCTTGCTTGTAACTCCGTTTTGTTTTGACAAGCGACAGTTTTATCGTTTTGCTCTCCGGCTACCAACTGTAATTGAGACTGACGATGAAAAAATCATGTCAGGTTAAAGTAACTACTACATTCTACTTCAACCCCTGACACATACAAGCGTTTGCAGGTGATTTTGTACAGTATTCGAATCGAAAAGGTATATCTAGCCTGGTGGTCCTGTGGGTTGAACTCTGAACTTACAAAACAGTTATGAGTAAACATGGCTGTTGGTGGATCCACTCAAACCTGCATTCCTCACAGGGTCTCTAAATTGAGTGCCACTTTGTGGAAAGTCAGCAGTGAGAGATCGGTCGTAATAAGATGTAATTTCAGCCTCGAGCTCAGGACTGAGGCGAGCTCAGACTTCTTTTGAAAGGAAGGTGAGATTCTTCACCCACTCTGAATTAATGACGACCACGAAAACTGCAGTGGCACAAGGATGGGTACGAGATTTGCTCTCTCTCTTTCTTAGATAGCAATATCCATGGGAATAGTGATGTTGATATATATACGTATTGATGTTCCATCATCTAGGGCAAGAGCTGCAAGTCACTGCCTCGCTCACCAATTGCAACGTTCTTAGACACGTAAACCAAAGTCCCATCTCGTGCTGCATGGGCTTGGCAATCCGGCACCACGATAGTATGACATGGAACGCATATTTTTTGACTGAGAGCATGTACAGAGTGTCACGGTGCATCATCGTGTTTGAGGGTGTTTTCTACAGGTTCTTTTATATCGTTTAACCATTATGTACCTTGTCTCGGAGAAGCACGTGGCTGCGGTAGTTTTTTTAGCTGTCTCAGTCCAAAGTTCATTGCACCCACCTCCAGCTCCCTCATGTACCCGTGGGCAAACTATAAACAAGTGTGCGTATGATTGTGGACTTTGATGATCTCTGTTGATACTCCAGGAGGGTGTTAATGAGTGTAGTGAAAATGGTCAGCCTAACCTTTCTAAGACGAAATAAAAAGGTCAGTGTCTGCCTGCGAACGGAATTTAGTGTTGTGCTCCTCCCCTTTAGAGTTCCTTTGCCAATGTTTGTCATTCCACATTATTGCGGTGGGGCCAGCTTCTCGATATGGTTACCACTGCTGATAATTTTCTATATTAAAACGTACATTTTGCCTTTTGTATGTACAGTAAAACTTTGGATTGTGAGTAACTTGGTCTGTGAGTGTTTTGCAAGACGAACAAAATTTTTTTTTTGGACCATCTTATCTGACAGGCACTATTTTACTTTACCGAGTGTTAACATTCCCAGTTACATCATTGGAACCTCATTTGCCAGTAAAAATATGATAATTGTTTTTTTACCCTTCTATCTGGCAACAAAACTGACACCTTTTTTACAAGGATTCATGTTTACATAGACCATAATACCTGCAGTCATAATGCAAAAAAAAACATAACTCTGATAATGTGCACTGTCCTTGAAGTTGATTGGTCCACACCCGAGACGGCATTCCTTAGAGCCTAGTCTCACATGGGTTGGACCAGATGACGCCAAAAGGTGCACAACTCAAAGACAATGCACCATCAGAGTATGAGAGCTCGGGGTAAGCATTTACACCATTGGAACCTCATTTGCCAGTAAAAATATGATAATTGGTTTTTTACCCTTCTATCTGGCAACAAAACTGACACGTTTTTTACAAGGATTCATGTTTACATAGACCATAATACCTGCAGTCATAATGCAAACAAAAAAAACATAACTCTGATAATGTGCACTGTCCTTGAAGTTGATTGGTCCACACCCGAGACAGCTTTCCTTAGAGCCTAGTCTCACATGGGTTGGACCAGATGACGCGTAAAAAAGGTGTCAGTTTTGTTGCCAGATAGAAGGGTAAAAAAACAATTATCATATTTTTACTGGCAAATGAAGTTCCAATAGTTACTTGCGCACAAACACGTCCACGTCGCCGACGCCTACGAGCACTTCGTGCCTTCTTCTAGCCCCCCCCCTCCCGATACGTTCCATTCATTGGCTACCACATTCTGATAAGCTCCCCCCCCCTCTCCTCCCCCCTCAACTTGTATTTAAGGGCTTGCATTTTGAATCCCTGCCTCACTTGATGCAGCAAATCTGGCTGTGACGGTCCCACCTGATGACGGAGACTTGTGTTGCCTCCGAAACATCGTGATTTGTATTTAATTTTTTATTAATTTTACCGAAAGAACTAAGAGTGTGTAAAAATATGAATTTGATAAACGAGCGATGTCTTGCAATGCGAGTAGTACGTGTATACGCTTTGTCTGCCGAGCGTCACGTGATCACAACTGATATTACGAGTGCTTTGATATACGAGTGCTTTGGATCACAAACACGTTTCCGGAACTAATTATGCTCGCAATCCAAGGTTTTACTGTATGTTGAACTTCTTTCACACCGTACGTAGCCAACCATACTCATCGGAGGTGTGGGGGGGGGGATGTTTTGTCAATCCCCTGCTGATAGGAGGTCTACCTATGCTATGTTCGTCATAGGCATCGTCTGACCATACTTCACCACACTGGTCGGTGTGGGTTTATGAAATGGGATGCTCAGGATCGATTCAGATATCACACAGTACTGATGGTAGCCGTGGCTTGGCATCATAAATCTTCCTTTAAAAAATATTCTGAAGCAGAAGATTAGTGCTGGAGACAACCACATTTGCAAATGTGATTTCTAACTTTGATTCTTGCCCATGTATCCATAGTTCAATTTTAATGGACACTTTTTTTGAGGGACTGTGTTGGCTTGGTGTGGTGTGGGACTTTTTGTTTTTCTGTCTTGCCAAAGCTTACATTTGGTGTTGAAAAATGGGCAAGAATTGATGTACTTGCGCAATTTGTACTTATACAGGAGACCCTTGAATATCGCGGGAGTTACGTCCTTGGAAAGTGCCGTGAAAGCTAAAACCGCGATATTTAATACTTGGGCCTTACCTTAATAATGGGGTTAGGCACACAGCAACCAAAAAATATATTTCTGGACTGTATGCCCAAATAATCTAAAAACGAAATAATTGAAACTAACATATAAAAACCATATACAAAGAACATTTCTAGACAATAAATAGTAGTAGGAATACTGAATAAATATGGTACTCAATGTTGATGATCCAAAGCAGGTGTGTGTGTTGGTTTGCGAGTGGTAGTGTAGCGGTTAGCGTGGCACGCTAAGAACCCCCGCGACCCGAGTTTGATTCCGGCTCACGGCCAACATCAGTGACGATTATTTGAACCGGTCATGGGCCTCCCCTGAGGTTGATTCAGCTTTAAATGAGTACCTGGTGCGGTGTGTACATGTCGCCACTAGAGAGACGCTGTCGGACGGGCGCTGTGCTGGCCACCTACCACCTCGTGTGCCATGCTGGCCTTCATAGGTGCTACACGGGAGATTTTTTTTTTTTTGCAAAAAGCTTGCATGGCAAAAGTTTAGGTGCGACTGCTCGCGTCCCTCGCCCGCCCCACGCCGCGGTATCGGCCACACAACACCGCGATATGGTACTTCCGTGTACAGAATACCCCTGAAAGGCCAAAACGAACCCCCGCGATAGCTAAATTGGTATGCACAGAGGTTGCCCGCGATAGGTCGAAACCGCGAACAATAAACCCGCGACATTCAATGGTCTCCCATATACTTTACTTATTTTTATTTAGTGACTATACTTTACTCTATCTGTTTTTGTATTGTTTGTTGTTGAAACTTTCTGACCTGCCCCTTCTGGACATTCTTCCAGTCTAAATAAGAATTATGTTTCTTATGCAGGCTGGGAATCAAACTCGGTTCTCTGAGTTCATAGCGCAGTGCAGTAACCACCGCATCATCCCGATTATTTCATGAAAGTCTTATGAAACTCGTGAATGGTATTCTACAGGCCATAACCGCTTGGCATACCTCCGAGCAAAATTGCACAAAATCCCTTTTTCTAAATATTAGTATGGGATGGGGTGTAAGTTACTTTCCCTGCCCGGCTCTGATGTTTTTATGAGATGTGTCAGTGAAACATTGATAGTTGCTCTGTATTTTTTGTTTAAATAAATGCTCAACATTTAAGGATGCGTATTTTGTTGCTTCACCACTAGCAGTGATTAATATTCACGTAATGAATTTACCTCACCCAGTTGTGCAATAAATTGTCGTGGCTCAGGGCTGTGATTCTATGCTATTTTTGTCTTACTGGCTCATTCATACAGTTTTGTTTATTCCATTAATCCCGGTTGTTTGCATATAATTTCGACTCGCACACATATCGATTAACACACACATCGACTTACGCACACACACATCGACGTACACACACACACATCGACGTGTACACACACACACATCGACGTGTACACACACACCGACTTATGCACACACACATACATGGACTTACAAACACATCGACTCGCACACACATCGACTAACACACACATCGACTTACGCACACACACATCGACGTACACACACACACACATCGACGTACACACACACACATCGACTCGCACACACATTGACTTACACACACACAAACACACATCGACTTACACACATCGACCCACACACACATCGACTTACAAACACAGCGACTTACACACACACACATGGACTTACACACACACACACATCCATCGACTCACACACATAGATTGACACGCACACACAATTTAAAAAAAAAAATGTCACTTACACACACCGACTCGCACAACAACAACAACCGCCATTCGCCACTAAGTGGCAGTGACGTCACCACGACTCACACACACAAGGACCTACACACACATGAAGAAATGGACTTACACACTCACATGGAGCCACGCACAGACATCGACTTGCACACACACACATCGACTTGCACACACACACATCGACTTGCACACACACACATCGACTTGCACACACACACATTGACTTGCACACACACACATCGACTTGCACACACACACATCGACTTGCACACACACACACATTGACTTGCACACACACACACATCGACTTATACACACACACACACACGGACATACACACACACACAAATCGACGCAGACATGCACATCGACTCACACGCACAGAAGGACTTAGACACAAACATCTTTTTTAAAAAGATTTACTAACTAAATATTGAAATATTAGTTGTCGACGCACATTATTTTAATATATCCGAACTGAATTTTTTAATCTAAGTTTTCTATCTACTTGAGTTTAGCGAAAAAAGAAAGAAAATAGTACTTGCTTAACAGTGCCGTGGTGAGGCCTAGTCCCGTGCAGAGCCCCCGGCCTTGCCTAGATTGCCCAGCCGGCCGGGGTGGCCCGCTCTGCAGTAGTATCTACGGCCTATAGTAGTAGCATCTACCGACTCTATAGTAGTAACTGCACACATTGGGGTGGGTGGGGGTAGAACAGGACATCACCTTGAAGAATTAACCTCGGTGTTGTGTGTATTTTTATAGCATTTGTAACACGAATGAGAATTCCCCACCCCCCTCCACAGATCGCGCGTGTGCGTTGCTCGGAGCAAACCCCGGTCAGCTTTGTCGCGCTTAGGCGCTTACAGAGCGGCGTAAGTAAATAAATAATCATAAATAGCACTAAATAGTTAATTTAACTACTTTAAAGTTGACGGACGGGAAAATTGAATAGTGGTGGCTCACCACGGGGCTTATGGCGTGGTACCTGGCTATTTTTTTAAATAAACGTTAACACCACGGTTTGCGAGCCAAATCCTTCGCAAGTTTCATCCACACACAGACATACGGACAGACAGACAGACGGACGAAAAATGACATTTATAGGTAAGATGATGAATGATCTTTGTCTTTGGTGTGTGTATGTGTGTGTGCATGCTCTTGTGCCAGGAGAGGGATGGAAGCAGGCGTCTGGAAGGATCTGGGGGGGGGTTCTGCCGAAAGTTACGATGCCGAACGCGCGAAGGTGAAGGCCACGCTGGCATGGCTCTTCGCAAAGGCCTACGGAGCAGGTGAGTGGTGACTCGTGACCCGGGCTTGGACGGTGATCTATCCGCAAGCCCATTCTTTCGGTTGCTGATTTTTTTTTTAAACTTACATGTGACCCACACGGCATTTTTAAGAAGCCTTTGATGTACTGTGCAAAAAGCATTCCTGTGAAACTTTTTTGGTGATTTGCTTCATTTGTGGTGTGTTTTTAATAAAAGAATTTTAATACCAACTACATCCTCATTACTCCGATGAAATCTGCCAGCCAGCCGAGCCTCAATGCAGAGATGATGATTCCATAAAACTTATTGGAGACAATTCAGTACGACTCTGTCGCCTAACGCTGGGAGGCACTCCGTATATAAAAAAAGAGATTTGGCGCATGTCAGTATTCTGACACTTGTTAAGTTTAATCTTAGAGTTTGGCAAAGCCTAAGTTAAAAACAAAACTCAAGTTCTTGGTCAAACGTATATACTAGTTTATTTTTGGTCGACATTAGTGATTAGGCTGAAACATTCACACATGAAAAGCTGAACTTTATTTAATCACTGATGCCTGGATTTAAACCCAATCACTTTGGCAGTGATTAAAATATTACAATTATTTTTCAAAACATGTACTTTAAACCAAAGGTTGGGGGTGCATCTTGTAAGCTAGTAGGTATATGTGTTTGTCTTTGTGACAAGACCTTCCTTTCTGGAGAGTCTTATAATCCAAGGAATATGCTTAATGCTCTGGCTCAGTGTTGCAAAATGGACACTTTGCCCATGAGTCATTCGAATGGTAAATGTTGGGTTGCTTTGCACGTGTGGGAGGACACTGAAAGTATGCAAGAAATAAACAAAACAGTCGCGCAGGTATCTGCTTTTGCTGCACTATTTCACATACAGTTGTGATTTGTGAAGTTGTGGTCTGGCTCACGTAACAGCAGTGTCTGATAATTTAAATGCCTGCTCTCTGACGAATGTCACTCGCTCAGATAGGCATCTCCAGTGAAGTGAAAAATGCTTGTGTTGTTAGCAAGAGGGCCAGGCTTTTGCGGAGTGTTTGCCTGAAGAGAGAAGCGCGTGACATTTCACTGCAATGGTAAAAACGCCTCTGGGGTTATTTGCATGAAGCAACTTAAGTACATTTTCTTAGCTCCAGTTTATGTAACTGCCAAAAGGTCTGAAGTAGTAAAGGACATTTTATCATATGTCTGCAATCTATGAACTAAACTATTTACTGTTTTTATTTTATTTTACAAGGTAAGGCACATGCTATATAGCTCTTTTCAGAAGCAACCTGACTACAAATGATAGCTCAAAAAAGTTGCTCATCAATTGGAAATTAAAAGCAGCCAATTACTCTAAATGTGGAGGGGAAAACCGGAGGACCCGGAGAAAAAAGCCACGCAAACAACATGCAAACTCTTCTTGGTTCTTTCGGTAAAGTCACGTAGAAGGGAAATAATAAAATAATAAAAATATTACATAATAAAATACAATTGTATTTTGTTGTATTTTATTATGTTTTATTTTTATTATATTAACATAATAAAATACAATTGTATTTTATTGTATTTTATTATGTAAAATGTTTATTATTTTATTATTTCCATTCTACGTGACTTTACTGAAAGAACCAAGAAGATTAATCCCTGCAGTCACGAAAGCTTTAAATCGAAACATGCAAACTCCAAATATACGAGCTTCAGGGTCGGGATTGAACCCAAGTCCTGCATATCAGGCGAAGTATTTAACATCTGGCCATCTGACGCCTGCAGTGGCGAGATTGTCATCTTAAGATTACATGGTTGCCTTGAAACTTAAGATTTGCCAATTGACAACGTAATATTTGTTTTTCAATCCATTACAATCCAGCAAACTAGGTGTAAAAACATACTGAAGTTGGGCAAAAGGAGTACACAGCAGTTAATCGTCATGTAATGTTTTATATAGAGCTTGCTGCTGAACCTTTTTAATTGAAAAAAAATGTATGCTAAATTAAATGCATTAAGTAAAGGAAACCTTTTCTATTTAGTGTTTTGGTCAGTTGTCTGCCGCTTAGAATTATAGAAATTCCACTCGGCGATTAAATCGTGCGCACGTGGGCTGTAAAATTCCACACGTCCCTATCTCAGAAGCCAAATTGGGTATTTAATGTGCCTCTTTAAAGCGGGGATCCTCAGTAAATTCAGCTTGCATAAAACTCAGATTTTAAATGAAAAGGATATTTTCGGTGCCAATTTTCCAGCTGGGTAATATTTTTTCAATCCCTTTTTTGGTCTGAGTTGCTCATTAAAGACCATGTGCTTCCTCAACATTGGTTAGTGCACATTGTTTAATTTCATGTTGTCGTGATTAATAGTTGATGCTCGTGCTGAACTTTCCTCTTGTGGTTGAATTCCTCCTGCCTGTTTGAATAACCCTGAGAATTTGAAATGCATGTTAAGTCGGAGCTATACGCCTTACGAAGACATGAAGGTCTGTTATTGAAACTCTAGATAATAGCACAAATGTGTGTTTTATCTTAGAGAAAAATCTTCTTACAATAATTCCAAAAGTGTAGTAATATATTTGAAAATAATGTTGAAAGTATAAATTTGGGAGTATATATAATTGACACAAAATAAATTGTTAATAAATTATTCTTTGCAA
This sequence comes from Lampetra planeri, assembly GCF_965212315.1. Lineage (NCBI taxonomy): Eukaryota > Metazoa > Chordata > Hyperoartia > Petromyzontiformes > Petromyzontidae > Lampetra > Lampetra planeri. The sequence goes on from NC_136112.1 coordinate 12,477,726, forward strand.
ATTTTCATCCTGGCATGTTTAATTAATAATTTATATTATTGCAGCAAATGCAATAAAGCAAGTTAATGATTTAACACCCATAGTTGACAACAACTTCATTGTGAAGTCGTGATTTATTATTTTTTAAGGAAATTGCCACAGTAATTGTTTTTACTTTAGACTTTACTTGTTTCCCAGGGGCATGTTGGTATCCTCGTAATTTCTGTTCGAGTCTCGCTGACACATCGACTACTGCATTAGACATTTCCCATGTTTAACTTGACTGGATCCGTTCTGGCAGACTCAACTGAACGTGTGCCTAGTACAAGTCACTGAGCGTGACGAAATATTTCTTTGCCTTGGTGCCTGTGGTAATGCAGTGTGGTGTGAATTTTTAAAGGGGAAAGAAAAGAAATATGTATTTGCTGATGGAGGCACAGAATGTGCAGGATGATGAGCAGAAAGCGAGCCATGGCTGAATTTAATTTTGCCCAGCTGCCATGTACGTTTCTCTAAATACCCCAAAGCGAATGAATTTTAAGCCGTCACATGTCACCAGGCTTTACTGCTGTGCTGCTTTTAACAAATGCCCTTGGTTGGTGGGGTGTGCCATCTTAGTGTTACTGTCTTATGTTAATACCGTCTGTGTAATGTTGTAACCCGTAAAGCTTTTGATCATTGCATTCAGGGTTATTTGAATTATCTCGTCGTGTGGAAAGTGACTTCAACAAAGAATTTCGCTTTGATGCCCCAACCTGAGGCATACTTGCCTCTTGTTTGAAAATGTTATTTATTTAAATTATTTAACACCTAATGATATCACATTTGCACCTTCAGTGTCATGTTATGAGCTGAAGATACATCCTTCCAGAACCTCTGTAGTCAGTGCGGCATCACATCGGTGAACGACCCTTGAAATATCACGCCACAAATCCGCTCTCGAGTCAGTTTGTTCGGCCTTTCTCAACAGACACTGCACATGCATAGCATGTAAAGAGTTACAATTTCATATCAGGCCATCACATGTGTTTGCTGTCAGCTACCTTATATACAATTGCATATCTAACACATTTCATGGAATGAAGCTTTTCGTGAAGCCATTGGTGACTGAATGCTATGCAGTAAAATTCTATTTGGGTTTACAAATCAATTAAATACATCTACTTCTCAGCCTAGAACCAATGGGCTGCAACCATGAACTTGCTATTTCAGAGGATTTGGTTAAAGTACAGGATTGCAAGCAAGGCACACGTGGTAATAATGTGTTCCTGTAAAATATGTTAATATATTCCATTTTATTTTACAGCCCTTTGTCAATCCGTGCCAGATGACGGTCTCTGTCCGCCATAGAGGTTCTTTGACCATACTTCTAGTGACGTGGGGTTAGCGCAGTGTGCTGTAAATCTGGCCACCCCCCCTGAACGACAAAACATGGCGAAGGCCTTCTCCCAACAGTAGACTCAGAGGCCTGTAGATGTATTATTCACACAAAAAAATCATTTTTATTTTGACAGCTTACTGTGCCAGTCCCAAAACATATTTATGCTCATGGCAACGTGTGTTACACACATTGCGTTGTTTGCACACACAAAAGGCGTTAAGCATTTCCATCGCAAACATTGTAACATTACCGCAGTGTTATCGTTTCACCGGTTTACCATCTACAACAGGTGTGTACACCAGATGCGTCGTGGCATCGTCATCACCTGTCCATGGGCGTTGTATTGCATTTACCAAGGTTCTGCAACCATGTCTACACCCCCCAGATCTCATCTCGGCGGACCTGAAAGACCCCTACGGGGACGATGGGAGGCTGAAGACCTCCGTTGAACGTCTTTTGACCTCGGGGGACGTGTACAGCCGAGTGTGTTCACGTGTGGTGAGTGGCGAGTGCATGCTGCAATTGCTGAGCTTAGCAGGGGGTGTTAACTGTCACGTAGAGACTGGGTGTGCGTGCATGCGTGTGTATGTATGTGTCTTGAGTGCACACGTGAGTGTTCTTCGTGTTGATTGCTTTCTGGCCTCGGGGGACAAGTACAGTTGTGTGAGCATTTCGCTTGAACGTGTTCGCCTGTTTAAAAAAAAAAGTATCACCCATTGATAGCAGTGCCGTTTAAGTCATTATTTTCAATTTAGTGGCATTTCATTTTTTTTCTTCATATAAATAGGTCAAGGTTTGTCCTTGCGTCAGACCTTGTCGTTTTGTAGATGCCCTAGTTTTCAAGAGCGAGCCAGACTGTGACTGCATTCGAGCTGTGACGGTGGCTGGAATGCATGGCAACGGGTTAAAGAATTATAGATCTCCCTGCTGTCGGCGATGGTGGTGTACTTGATCAGTCAGCAGTCAGAACCTGCAGCAGACAATGGGTCTACGGGCTGCATTACATTGTTGTTCTAATTTCCATATGTTTAATTGGATAGGCCTCAGGCCAAATTTGCGTGTTGATGAGGCAGCTGAAAACAGGTCACCAGGGCGCTTTGTCTCACTGTTTCCAATGGAGACATTGGCAGATTTTTGCCAAGTTCTGCCAACAAAGGCACATTGGCCTCCATGTGAATCGGAGTCCCCAGCAATCAAAATGATTTCAAACATTTGCCTTAATCATCGAGCCACATGTGGTCCACAGTAAAGGGCAGTGTGCCAAAATTCACTGTTATACTGCACTGCTATGCTTCTCTGTCTATTCTCCTCACCTTCACCAACCCGCACTAACGGGTGTGGTGAATTATGATCACGTAAAACATGCACGGCGTGGGGAGGCACTCATCCAGCAGTGGATTGACAAAAGGGCTCTTTGTGTACATGTATATCACCACATAATGGAATGGCATCTTCTGGGTTACTTTCTTATTCAGACCTGAGGGAACATGTGAATTATAACGGCATCATTAACCATAGAGATTTTATTGTGCAGGTTATTATAAAAAAAATACCTTCGATCAACAAAAAAAACCCGATATTGTTGCTTTGTAATGTAATTCCCCCTCCTCCTGTGGGAACATTCATGTTCCTGCAGTAAAAGCAGGCTTTTAAAACATTCACTTAATGAAAGTGTGACCTCTAATGCTTAATCTCTTAATCCTAACCCATGTGAGGGCATGTGGATGGACCTGCCTGCATGTGCATTGGACTGTGTGTGTATTTGTGCGAATACCATAAGTGTCGTGATTAGTGCGCTGTGATACTAAACTGGCATCCTGAGTTCGATTGTCCACCACGAATAATGTCAGTGGTGAATTTATGAACTGGTTTTGGGCATCCCCTTGGTTGACTCAGCCTTAAATTAGTATTTGGTGTGGTGTGTAAACATTGGCACAGGGGAAACAAAGGTGCCGAGGCATGATCTTGGCTACACGATATCCTGATGCGCCATTCCACCCTTCCAAAATGCTCACTAACAGCACTTAACAGTCCGTATGGCTACATGGGAGGTCATTGACTTGTGTGTTGTCTGTGTTTGTGTGTGAACACAGATGTTAGGGTACAATACATCCCCAGGCCACTGGCCTGTCATTCAGGCCTTGTCCAGGCGAGGCTTGTACGTGACCGAGGAGGGCGACTACCCGGTGACAGCGTCTGATCTCCTCCAGATGCCACTGCGCATGGTGAGTCAATTACGCGTCCATCATCATCACCATCACCACCTCATATTTATACCGCGCCTCCATACAATACACCTCAGTTCCCTGCAGCAGTCTAGCCAAGGAGGACCTCTGGTGGCAGTTGTCCCTGTGCAGCACAGGGTGAACACAGCACCGGCTTGCAAGTGGGTATTAGGTTGCCACTATGTATGTGTATATATGTGTATGTTGAACTTCTTTCGCACCATACGTAGCCAACCGTACTAATCGGAGGTGCGTACATCACCTCCACTCGGAGTGATATTGCTATGTGGCATTCAAAATTCGCAAAATTTGGACCGTGATGCCGGCACACGTGTCCTACTCGAATTATGTCACGGGATCTTTAACATCCACTATAAAGCAAATGCCACCTGTCATATGGATAATACATACACAGTACTATTCAGTGCGATTGCTGGGCTTGAACCGTGCACCTCTACAACAAGCGGCAAACACACCACCGTTCAGCTTTGTTACTGCCACAAGTGCCATCTCCACCAGTCACTGGTACAATCACCGGCCACAGCGCGATGGGTTGTGAAATGTGAAGGGTGTTACGTGTGCCCTTTGGCATGATACAGACTCTTACCGGCAGAACCAGATTTCGACACACACAAGAGTGCACACACACCCACACACCCACTCCCATGCACGCCTTATAATACGCATGCGCATCAAACAAAAACAAAACTCTGCAGCCGTTTAGTTAAAGTGCTATTAGCGAGCATCCATTAAGGCAGGCTGAGCACGTAATGCACTAGTGGTGTGGCCAACGAGCTGTAGACCCAGCGACCTTTGCCTCGTTTAGGTGTGTTACATGTAGGGGAGACTCAGTACAGATGGAAAGTATGTGCTGTTGATGTTGCGCAATGCCAGCAATATAACTTGTGTCACCCAGATTGTGGAGTAGTGCACCAACCCATATGTATGTATGCACGCACTTACAAGTTGTTATGGATGTCTGTGAACAAATCACCTTGAATCGCAGGGTTGAGCCTGGGTAGTCCTTGGTTGGGGACGATCACCATTCGTAAAGCAGGCGTTGTAGGCCTCTGCAGGTTATGTTGCGGGCAGTAGAGGGCAGTGCAGAAAAAAACAATGTTGTGCTGTACTTCTCTGCTCCCATTTCTATGCCCCTCACCTTCACTGACTACCATGGTGAAGTATAGTGTAATAACCGCCAGGACGTACGGGGCGTGGCAAGGCCCTCATCCAGCATTGTATTGATGAAAGGGCTGAACTTGTACATGGATATGTTTAAGCATACAGCTTCAAATACAGACTCGGGGACCAAATGCACCAAAACAAACTCATGCACATTAACATTGTCTTGCATATATATGCACACATCCTCTGACTACATGCACATTTCCCCCGGTTTTGTGTATTAATGACACAAGGTTTCCCCTTGCAAAATGTAAGCTAATGCGGAAAAGTATATTATTGTAAATGGAGTTTTGTGCAACATCACAGCAAAAGCCTCCTAATGATTCAACATCACACAGTAAGGCAGCAGTCACGCCCAGAACAATAAACATGAAACACTTTTAATCGCATTAGAGTTTCAAAGTTCGAGATGCTGGATAATTAAAGTATGATCATACTATTGAGTACTTAAAATAATGCTTTGATTGTAAATACTAGCATGTCTTTAGAAACATTACGATTATATTGTGTCTAAAGAAAACGTATCTAAATGTCATCATTCATTATATCTTTCCCACAACAATGTCCGCATGCACGCCTTTCACAGGCATTTAGTTAAATTTGTGCAATCACCTTGCCCATTTCCGCAATACAGATTCCACATGTAGTGTTGAACTATCACTAGTAAGTGATGCTTAGTGAGCAGCTATTAAGACCAATGGACAAATCTTTTGGCAGTTGCCGTGACGGGTACTGCAAAATCCCACCATGTCCATCCAGTGCTCGCTGAGCTGCATTGGTTTCTGGTTGCGGAACGTAATACATTATGAAGTCGCACTCATTACATGCAAAGTGCTTGCCATAAATGAACCACAATACCTTTCTGATCTCATCAAGGATCATAAACCATCAGGCAAACTCCGGTTATCCTCGCAGCGGCTTTTGGCTACCAATCGAACGAAGACGGTCAATGCATCACGCGCACAGTCAGATGCACTTCTGCGGTCGTCTGGAACACTCTTCCTCCGATATTAGAAAGCCACTGGAGCTATGCACTTTTAAATCATCCATATTGAAAACTCATTTCTTGAGAACCGCTTTTTGTGTTTAGTTTGTTGTCCTTCCCCCTGCACCTCCAATTAGCAAGGTTGGCTACGTATGATGCCAAAGAAGTTCAACATATATTCATACAAGCAATGTGACACACGAAAGAGTGACGTGACCAGTACCACACTTCCCAGCTATTGTTATCTTTGCAGTGCTAATGTGGAGAATACCAAACACATATATATCCATGTACAGCCTGTTTGCCAATCCCTTGCAGGATGAAGTCCTCCTCATGCCGTGTGGGTCACGTGGTGTAATTGACAACACTTTAATTTGCTAAGTGGTTAGCGCACTGTGCAATGAACCTTAGCGATAAGTGATATATTAACTTTTCCTAGGCACAATTTTCCAACCTGCATTGCACGCACAGGAAGCATGGCGGAGCAAACTACGACGATCATCATTGTGTGACAGGTTATGATTTTAGGCTGATTTAACCTCAAGAGGGGGCACTTCTGGAACACGGAGCTATTGCCAGTGGTTTTGTTTGTGGACAGGAAACTAACTCCGTTTTATTAAATGGGAGCACGGGGCTTAAACCTCTGTCACAACTTTCAGTACTTCAGACATGCGTGCTTGCAAACGCACACGCACACACACGGCACTTACACTGATTACAGTCGGTTTAATCCGTACTCGCAGGAGGACATGCACCACACCCAGGACAGTCATCTGCACATTGCGTCACCGTGTAGTCCACCCCTTTCCACGCACGCATAATTCCACACACCAGCAGCGGAAAAAATCCGATGGCGCTTTTAATGTAATGAAGAATTCAGCCTCACTTCCCCTACAGAACATGATGCGTTCCACAGTTAATTGTTAGCGCGGAACAAGGCCTCATTAGTGCTGCTACTGAACGCGGGTTGATTTATAGCACGGCGTACAGGGGAAGTTGGGGGGGAGGCATTGATTTTAGAGTTTTCCATTTGACGTGGGGACGTTAATATTGGAACGATTCTTTTGGGTGATCCCAAAGAGTGTTTTGTACGTGCTTCACAAATACATCTTTGTTGATCAACATTCTGTTTTGCATATCCATTAAACCGGTGTTTAACGATTCCTCATCATGTTCTTTCACGATGATAGTTATCTCTGCCAGCCCCCGGGCTTCTTCGAGGAGGACTCTGCGTCACCTTTAATGTCCGCTGAGATGTCGAGTGAGCATGAGCGCTGGAGAGACATGAAGCCAACATAGCTGTCAAAACCACACCCATTGTGTCCCGTGTCACATCACCACAGCCTTAGGCTTACTCCAGAAGCGCAGACCATACGTTCGACACAGCTAAATGGGGAGTCTTTGTGTTACAAATTGTCTGCTTGCGAGCGCCTGCGATTGGGTGAGTTCTAGTTGTTTCTGGATAATGAATCGTCTAATTGGCACAGCTCAAAAAATGGCACGCTTGCACAAGCGGGTTAATCATCGCTCACAGGTAGATGGATGAGCTTTGGTGTCTCTTACACTGTGCTTACACTGTGCTGTGTGCGGTGTTTTCTGAAGAATAGGCACTCAACAATTGTGGCACTTGAATTGCAGTTTATAGTGTGTGCACTGTCACATGGCAGGACTTTGCACATCGATGATGATGGTGACGATGGCTGTGACTTTGCGAATGGTGATTTCTCACTGATAATGTTGATGTCTAAAGGGTTTTTGGATTGTACCGTGTGTTGTTTAGCTTGATGCTCAGTTCCTGCAAACACCCAGCGTGTGGTGTGAAGTGTTTGAAATGATGCTAAACACAAATAATGCACGGTTCAACCTGAAAACACATCGCAGGGCTCGACAGCACAACCACAAAAACCGACGTAGATGATGTTCGGAACTAATTATATTAACTTACGCTACTGATGAATTATGTTTTTTTGATGAGCGTCCATAAAGGTGATAATAGTGACAAGAATTTATTACAGATTGATCATGTTTTGTGGCAATATTACTATCATTATCTTTTAGCTCTTGTTTCCATGTTATAACTCATAACTGTCTAATTTTATGGGAAATTGCAAACTTTACACATAATGGCGATGAAGATGATGTTGATTCTGTGACCGAGGATGAAATCACGATTAAGCGTCTGTCCCCGATTCGTGATTAACTGCCTCCAGTTACCCATCGCCGGCACGCGTCTGCCACGTTGTTGTGTGGCTGTGTGCACTGCCATCCAACGCCTGAACTGGGTTCTATTCCCTTCTGCTGCCACCAGAGTTCCCACCTCGCGCTGGCCGACTCCATCATGCAGGCTTACTGCACCCAGCAGCTGGGTGGCGACAGAGTCGCCGCGAGCCTGCAGCGCGTCGGCGTCACGGCGGGGTCACGCTCACCCGCAGCAGCCTACGGCAACGCGGAGATGTCCATCCTGCAATGGGTCAATGAGGTGAGGCACAAACGCACACGAAGACAAAGATGCCCCACAGCTTCGGCAGACTTGTGCTGCAATTGCTGTGGGCGAGCACCTAATGAAGGCCGGTGTGGCACAGGCGGAAAGTGGGTGGGCTGCAGTGCACCCGGTCGCCTTTGTCTCCATAGTGATGATGTTTATCCAGAATTGAAGCTTTTTCGTGACTGCAGAAATGATACTCATTGTTTTTTTTCGGTGAAGTCACGTATGTAGAAATAAAATAAAATGTAAATACATTAAATTAAAATACATCACGACGTTTCCAACGCAACACAAGCGCTCATCATCAGGTGGAAATGGGGTAAAACGCATAGCGAGGGAACACACAGGGGGACACCGCGTGCATAGTACATAGAGAACGGCAAACTGCATGGAGGCAAATGCAGCAAGAAGATGGGAGACGAGAACTCAACAAACCTTAGAAACATAACGCGATGCAAACCAGTCGGCCAACAACACAGTTAGACACTCACCTGGTTGACCACGTATTTCAAAAGACTGCTAAATTTTGTTATTTTGTATGATGTTTATACACCCTCCCAGCTATTCATTTGAGGCGAGGGGAGACCCAGGGCCAGTACAAATAAACGTCACTGGTGCTGGCCGTGAGCAGGAATAAAATTCTGGTCACCGGGGTTTGCAGCACAACGCGCTAACCACTACACTACCGCTCCCCGCACACATGCAAGTACACGCGTTTACTGACAGGCACAAAGGACGCTTTTGTACATATGCACGCATTTATACGTGCATACATGGGAATGCATTCAGATGCACACACTAGCACACATGTACATGCGCATACACACAGATGTATGCAAACGTATATACAATCACATGCCTGCAGGAATACATAAAAATGTGCACATACACGCTCACACACACACACACACGAGTGCATGCAAATATACACTCCCACACTCATTCACATGTGTGTGCACACGCTCAGATCCATGCGCATGGACGCTCACCCATATCCATATGCACGCAAAACTAACAGCGCACGCAGATTACTAAAACATTCACACGTCCATAGACATACACATACATTCGCATACACACACAAAGACATGAATACATTCGTAACATATGTACACGCACACAGATTCACGTACACATGCACTGGCACACTAAATTCACACCTACGCAATCATACAATGGTGCACTGCGTGGGACAAAGAGCACTTGTCTGTTATCCCCGGCAGGAGCATTCATGCTTAGCCATGAATGCTCCTGCATCAAAGACAATACATTTTAAAATAATAAGTAAACAAGGGATTCAGAAATGAACTCCAAGCCCTCGTCGATTTGACGGGCAGCTCGTAGTAGTAGTAACCATGCAACAGCCTCAATTCACCACTTTTGCCAGGCTAGGTGCAGTTTATGATAATTTGCACCTTTGAGTTAATATCCCACCTCCATTGCCAAATCTAATACCAAAATACGACAGACACGCACGCACAACTGAACAAAAGTCGCATGCTTGCACGACAGATTTAATATTCTCCGTGGACCCTAAGCTGCTCGCAACTTTGAGGGATAGGCAGTGCTATGGAGGTTTATTTTTTTATTTGACCTCAAAATTGTGTAATGGAATGTACTCGAGGGAAGTGAGGAGAGGTCATTGCTGTTGGCTGCCTGCAAGTGCTGCACAGTTTCAATTGGCACTTTAAAAAAAAAGGTATCATCCTAGGCACTCGGTGATATCTGTTGGAGCACATAGACAAGAGTGATACGGAGATAAATGTACTCGAAATTATATCGCGAGTTGTTCCGACTAGACATGTGAAGCAAATGGCTGCGCTGGATGGAAGTCATTTTTATCATGCTATTAATCCCTTATCATTCGGAGCTCTTTTATGGTTTTATTAATGAAACGCTTGCAAAGGAACGAGAGATGAATGGGAAATGCTTAGCAATTTAGAGTGGGGCATTTTGCAGAGACGCGGGGGTTATAGGTGCATTGCCTGGCCGGTAGAATGATACATTTATGCACCCGTGTATTTGCACTCTTGTGTGTGTGGTGGTGTGTGATAAAACATTTTCGGTCGTTGATTCATTGAACATTTTGAGTTGCACGCAGAAAAATAACAGCAATATACCTCAGAATTTTTTTTTTTTAAACAATCTGCATATATTTATAACATATACGTGATTAATACCATCATGATAAATGTGTGTGGATGATTGGTGTGAGCGGTATCACAGTGGTTCACCCACTGCGCTACAAACCTATCAACCTGAGTTCGAACCCCCACGACAACCCCGAACCCCCATTTGCCTCTCCCTTATATTCACCCAGCGAGGCCAAGCCCCGCTCTTGGCCACGCCCCTTTTCTGGAAGTCTCTCGCGTGTTCCAGGAGCTTCCAGTTCGATCCCCTCTTTGACCCTTGGCCCAGTTACGCCCCCCTTGTGGTCGCTTGCATGTGTCGTTCTATACCGCACCCATACCCGTGGTTAGCCCCCATGGCCACCAGATGGCGTACTGTCATGACACATGCATGCATGCTGGTGTATTTGTCTTTTTGTATGTATGGAGAGCAGGGGTGCAATGGTTAGTGCGCTGCACTACACAATCGACATTTACCATAATCAGTCATGGGCCTCCCCTAGATCGACTCAGCCTCAAATGAGTACCTGGTACAATGTTTAAACATCGCCACTGAGGAGACAAAGGCGGCCGGGCATGGTGCGGGCCACCCATCCTGCCGTGTGCCATGCCAGCCTTTATAGTTGCTCGCTAACAGTACATGCCCGCACAGTCTGTTCAGGCTATAAGGGGGGTCTTTGTATGTATAGGTTGACTCGGCCTCAAATGAGTACCTGGTGAGATGTGTAAACATTGCCAGGAGGGAGACAAAGAAGGTCAGGCATCGTGCTGGCTACCCACCCCCTCATGTGGCGTGCCTGCCTTCATAGGTGCTCGTGAACAGCACTTGCCCCAACAGTCTGTGAATGTCTATATGGGGATCTTTTGTCTTTGTATGGGGAGCAGAGGTGGTAGTGGTTTGCATTCATATTGCTACTAACTTGGTGATCTGTCTTAATTTTTTACTATGGATGACATCAGTGGTAGATTGTGATCTGTCCTCAGTCTCCCCTTAACTGAGTAGCTCTTATGCTATATTAACATCAGCAATGGAAAGTCAGACAGCCAAATCTAGCCCTGGCCACACCACTGTGTTGTGCCCACTTTAGTAGGTGCACATTAACAGCCCAGTAACAGCCTATCCTCTTAAGTCTAAACAGGGCACGCTTATCTTTGTGTGCGTTTGTATGTATTAATGTGGGCGATAATGTAGTGGTTAGCATGCTGCGCTACGAACCTGTTGGCCCGAGTTCGATTACCGCTCATGGCCAACACCAGTGATGTGTAATTATCAGCACTGAGCAGACAAAGGTGGCCGGGCTTGGTGTTGGCCGCCTACCCTCTCGTGTGTCGTGCTGGCCTTTGAAGACGCTGCTCACCAACAGCACTTGTCCCAACAGTCTGTTATAGGGGAGATCTTTGTGGGTTTTTTTTTTTTATCAGGGAGGTTGGTGAATTGGTTTTCATTCTATACAAAGCTAGAAATCGTGATCTGTTTGATTTTCAACCACGGATAACATCTTTGGAAAGCGGTGGGTATCGACCTGTCCTAGGTCTTCCATAAAATATCTCCTTGGGGTGTATAAACATCAGCACTTGAAAGATAAAGACAGCCGGTTATGGTGCTGGCCGCTCAACCTCAGTGTACCATTCCAGCTTTATACGTTTCCCATTACAGCACTTCCCCCTTTAGTCTATTAGTTCAAACGGGATCTACATCTTGGCGCGCGAGTGTGTTTGCGTGTATATTTCTGCATGCGTTGAGGAGAGAGTTTCATACACTTTCTGTCCCAGTACTGACACTGAGGTTCAACTCCACACATAGCAACACCTGATGACATGATGGCAGCCAAGCACCATCTCCACCACGGCTTTGTCATGACATCATGGCTTTTCGTTAATTGCACATGCACAACAGAAGAATGAGGGACTTTGACGTGCATAGTGGTTGCACAGTGGTTAGCTGACTACACTGAGTTCGATTCCTGGCTGTGGCTAACGTCATTGCCGAATAATATCTGAACCAGTCCTGGGCCTTCCTTTGGTCAACTCAGCCTCTAAATACCTGGTGTAGTAACATTGGCATTGGTGAGATAATTGCACCCAGGCATGGTGTTGAACAGGCGTCCCCAACTCCCAGGCCGCGGACCGGTACCAGTCCGTGGCCTGTTCGAGAACCAGGCCGCACAGCAGGAGGTGAGCGGTGGGCGAGCGAGCGAAGCTTCATCGTCTGTATTGACAGATGAAGCTTCATCTGTATTTACAGCCGCTCCCCATCGCTCGCATTACCGTCTGAGCTCCGCCTCCTGTCAGATCAGCGGCGGTATTAGATTCTCATAGGAGCGCGAACCCTACTGTGTAAACTGCGCATGCCATGGGTCTGGGTTGCGCGCTGCTTATGAGAAGTCAGAATCCGACACTTATTTTAGTCCGCGCGTGGCCCGCCCATTATTTTATTCACCACTTCCGTCCGCGCCTCTTTCCCGCACTGCGCACTTATCTCAGTCACAGTTTTGGTAAGCCCACAAGCTGCTAACCCCTAGCCACAATGAGTAAAAAACAAACGTCGCTGGAGAGCTTCTTTGAAAAGGGTTAAAGACCCAATGATGAACACCCCCCCCCCGGTCCGTGAAAAAATTGTCTTCCACGAAACCGGTCCCTGGTGCCATGTTGACCATATCACCCCCTCATGCACTCTGATGGCCTTAATAGGTACTCGCTAACAGCATTTGTCCCCACAGTCTGTAAGACGCTGTGTTATATGTGTGTGACATTGTTTCAGGTTAACGCCAGGTTGTGGGACGTACAGCAGAAGGACGGCAAGCAAGCAGACCTCGCATCGCACAAGCGCATGCAGGTAACGTGTCTGCACACCTCCGATTAGCACGGTTGGCTACGTATGGTGCGTAAGAAGTTCAGCAAGCATATATACATTACGCAGCAACATTTCACAGCACCATTGATGTATGAGCAGTTTAGTGAGATTTTCATATGAAAGTCACTAACTCTCCATTGTGTTTTCGGGTTTTAACGCGTGTTGTTCGACATGATGTGCGACGATTTTCTCTGCGTGCTGGGAGCTTTTTCAGGACTTGAACTGAAGGTGCTCCCAGCAATGGGAGCGGAGTGTCGTACATTGTGCCGAGAAACACGCAGTACAACCCGAAAACACATTGTGGACGACTACGCAACACAGCCGTCAAAATCCATGCAATAACGTGACCAACAAAATGTTAAGTCGATGCATTAGGTATATACACGTGTAATGTGGAAATGGTGCAGCTCTTTAATTAAAGCACTGCTGCCAGGATCACTGGAAGGGCTGCAGAGACGACAGTGGATACAATTGTTAATAAACAAACTTAATTAACATGAGGAGATTCACGAGTCTCATAAGCTAACTAAGCACGGCAGCAGAATCAATATCGCATTACGCTGCTGAATAAGAAAACAAGTGTGGCTTGGTAGTATAATTCCTAGCTTTATTTGCAGTCTTATAGGGCGAATCCCTCTGTTTTACTTCTGGATAAATGGACCACAGAATGCGGCTGATACAACACAGACCATGTCTCCTTTACATTTTTAGACGGCTTGCTTTAAAGGTCTTGTCTGACCAAAAGTTACGTGGAATAAAATCTGCTTCCAAAATAAAACTGCCCGAAGAGCATTAGTTATTCCGGTAATGATTCATGATGTCCCTTGCAATCGCTTGAGAGAGCTGCACACATGATTGTATGAGAAATTACTTTGGAGAATATTCTAACATGTAAACGGTTCACACTCCTTTGTAGCATGTCTTCCTTTGGCCAGAGAATATCAATTAGAAAAAAAAATTACGTAGAAAACAAGTTTTTCAATTTTTACGATTTAAAGCTTTCGTGACTGCAGGGATTCATCTTCAATGCGCACACTTTTATTTGTACTCTAAAGTAGAAGATAAATTATTTTCACCTCAGAAATTAATCGAATTTGATGTGTTGAATAAAAGTGGTTGGCTTGCATAAAGAAATTAAACATTTCGAAAGGAAGCCACCCATTATTATTCAAAAGAGTATTTAACTGCTATTTAATTTTACCAGGTAAGGCCCACTAGAGATGTATAGCTGTTTTTCAGAAGCAACCTGGCCACAAATGAGAAGCCAATGAAGTGACTTATGTGGAAAGTTTTCACAACAAAATACTCGAAGCACACGTTTCTAAATGTGGAGGGAAAAACCAGTGGTCCCAGAGAAAAATCGACCTGACCACGGGGAGAACATGCAAACTTTAAATATACAGGCATCAGGGTCAGCATCGAACCCACAACCTCCTGTATACAAGGCGAGGTAGTTAACATCTTGCCAGCGTGAAATGTTAATTGTTAAGAACAGCATCACTATAACCCTTGAGCTACACCCATTTCAAACCTTTTAAAACAGTCTGCCTCCTCAGCAGACCATGCTTTTTCCCACCTGATGATGGATGCTTGTGTTGCGCCCGAAACGTCGTGATCTATTTAATTTTATACCTACATGACTTTACCAAAAGGACCAATGAGTATGGACTCCTGCAGTAACGAAAGCTTCAAATCAAGATATAACCCTCAATGCCTATGAACAAATCATCCGGACTTGGAACGTGCCTAATTTGGTCGGACCTTGTTATTAAAATTTTGTAAAAAAAAACACGCTTAGGCCCACGATCGACAGGACCTGGACCGGTTTTTAAATGGAATCTTGAATTGTCACGTGAGACGAGTCTGTAGAAAATTCCAGCTCGTTCGGCTTTATAGATCCGAAGATATTAATCGTCAAAGATTTGAAAGAATATAAACAGATAACAAGGCGAGTTCAATAAACGTGTGTAAATAGAGACGTCATCATCAGCATTATTGTGATTGTCATCATCACCAGCATTGGTATGATCGTCACCAGCAGCAGCATTAGTAGAGTAATATTATTTTGTTCTCCACAATTGACACCGCCTGCTCTTTAGCCATGCTGGCCTTAATAGGTGCTCACTAACAGCTCTTACCCTGTGGCCTATGCAGGTGAAACGGGGCATTTGTGTCTCTTGTGCGTTTTAAAAACACATCTACCGTACTCTTGTGAGCTCTTGAGATTCTGCATGAAAATAGCACGGCAGAGAGAGTTGTGTTGCAGTGCTATTTCCATCGTGTTTCTCCGCTGCGTCTCAAAGTGTTTTCTCCTATTGAGGTTCTGTCTGGGCACAGCTATTTTAAGGCAATGCTCTGCATTCACAAAATGCAGTACGTGTGTATGCGCACGCATAAGTAGTAAATCTGTGTGGCTATGTGCTTGCGTCTGTGTACAGCGTGGCCCCCCACCAACCCTAAGGAGCTTGCATGATGCCACCGACTGCCGCGCCCTCTTGTCTTGCATCCACTTCTACTGCCCTCGTGCACTGCCGCTAGAAGGTAAGGAGCACAATAAACACAAATTACATTCGAGAACGTTCACACTTTGCTGGGCAGTGTGTCCTCTTCAACTCGTTCTCTTGCACTCAGGCACACAAGGCAGACCCACACCAATGTTCACTCATAATCAACCCATTTGATCTGGCTATGGATCCTGCTGTGGTCTCTGGCTGCTTGGAGGTAGTGGTGTGCAGAGTGTGGGCAGGCTCCGTCTCAGGTCCCCCTGACGTTGTTTTTCAGCACGTGTTTGCTCGTGAGTGTCGGGAGTGGTAGTTTAGTGGATAGCGCACTGTGCCGAGTTAAATTTGCAGGGACGGATAAAATGAGTGGCACATCATAACGGTATCTGTTAACTGCCTCTCCTAGGTTGATTCGGTGCTTCATTGTGATTTTTGCACGCAGTGTTTTAAGAAGGTTTTTTTTTTGGGGAATATTTGCTGGTTTATTCCAGGATGTTTTTGTTGCGCGTCGCCGCTTTGGGATGTTCTTTGTTCATATTTTGTTTGTTGCGGTTGCACCCGACTTAAGAGCCGCATGGCTCACAGGGCTATACCTAATCAATGAAACTTGAAAAACTTCTGGCCATAGCACCTCTTCATGAATTGTACCGGCCTTCATCGGTGATCACTAAAAGCACTTCACCAAAGAGTCTGTCTGCTATTTGGGGTCATTGTCTTTTGTTAGCAAGTGAAGGAAAGGATGCCATTGAGGAGATATGGTGTGTGCGTGTACGTGTGTGCAAGTACACATGCATGCATGCATACACACGTATTTGTAGAAAGGTGGATAAATGTTCAAGTACACTCCTGAATCCGGAGGTTTGAGTCATACCTATGCACACTAATGGTATCCAGTCCCATGTCTGGATCTTTTACATTAACTTAGACTAATATGAATACTCGGTGTGATGTATCAACATTGGTATTGGCGAGATGTAACCATGTTTGTTTCGTACCATCCCCACCCAAACCCGATTGTGCTATGTTGGGCTGAATGTGCTTCCCAACGGCGCTTGTTACAGCAGCCTAACGGATGATAACTGAGTTATTTTGTCATCCATGACTGGAATGTACAGAAGTGAGGCTGAGGGAGGGCCTCAGCGTTCAGGACAAGTTGCACAATGCCAGACTGCTTGTTGACTTTGTGCGCGCTCACCTGGGAGACTGTCTACACCTGAATGAGAGAGACCTTCTCTACCTGCCACCTCCACTCAAGGTATGTTGTCATGTACTACAACAACAACAGCAGCCTCCATTCACCATCAAACGGCAGGGGCAGCACCATCAGCGTTTGTGCCAGGCAAAGTGCACTTTGAGACCACGTGAAGTGTAGGCAGTCAGGTTACGGGACAGACCAAGGCCTTGTGGGTTAACTGACTGAATGACTGGCAGATGTGCTCCCTACTATGCCAACTTTCTTTGTTATAGCTTCTATAACGTCGTCACACGTCGGAAAACATACGTAGATAAACAACAAAGACAGAAAGTCCCTTTTAGTCGTATAGACTGCTGGGGAAAGTAATATTAGCGAGGCACTACTCAGGCGAGTGAAGCGAGCGGTGAAATCCCTATCGCCTATCTTTTGCAAGGAAGACATAAGCAACCACTTATTTAGGCATTTAATGTGGGCATTGACACTGATCTACAATGCTGCAACAGGTTCAATCACATCTACTTTGCATCATATGGTGTTGTTGTCATATTACTTACTCGACTTACACTTGTTTACACCTCCGATTAACATGGTTAGTTACGTACGGTGTGAAAGAAGTTCTACATACATCTGTGCACAACATCACTGAGTTTCAAGACTTTTACTAGCAAGGGTCATACTAAGTTTTTACAAGATCCTCCCAATGAGCAACAACGATTGCTGTGCATTTCTCAATGAAGTAATTTGCGAGTTGTTATTTTTAAATCGCCAAATGTATGACCATGATGCCGGCACACAATCGCCTACTCTTAGAAATGCGTCTTTGACATCCACTGTGAAGCAGACGGCGCATATTGTACAATGCATACACCTCGGTATTAACGAGAGTGCCCGCTGGGCCCGAACCGCAAATCTCTGCAAAAAGTGGCAAACTCACAACCGCTCGGCCCATGCCAACTCCCCAAAAACACATAAGCCGTGAGAATCAATTGTTAACTGGCTCATTACCGAGCTCACTTATCGCCTTACCGCAGCAGTCTGGCACGCAGGGGGCACTTTTACAAATTAAATCGGTGATGATGGTGGTTGGCAAGTGTCATCTGCTCTCCCACACCTGCCTCATTGTCCCTCCCAGGTGAACCTGCTGGTTTTCGTGGTGGAGCTGTTGTGGTGGCTGGATGAGTGCCGGCCAGACTGTGTACAGCCGCTCATCTCGGAGACACAGGGTGTGTGTGTGCGCTGGTATTTGCACACACTAAAACCACGGCAAAGATCGCCCGTGTAGCCTTAACAGACTGTTGGTGCAATTGCTGTTAGCGAGCAGCACCTTTGAAGGCCTGTATGGCACATGATGGGTGGATGGCCAGCACCACGCCCAGCCACCTTTGTCTCCCCAGTGGCGACTTTTACACACGCGCCAAGTACTCATTTGAGACAGAGTCAACCTCGGGTAGAGGCCCAAGACCAGTTGAGATATAATTGTCACTGTTATTGGCCGTGAGTGGGAATTAAACTCGGGTCGCTGGGTTGGTAGCGACACGCGCTAACCTCTGCACTACCACTCCCCACATTTTTGCACAGAGACACACTCCCAACACACACATGCATACATACTAGGAATATGTTACTGATTTTTGGATCAACCTGAAAAAGGGTACCGATATTCAATATTTCGTAACGATGCGGAAAATATTTTTTGTTTGGATTGTCATTGCTTAATTTTCACATTGCGTACAAACAAAATCACACAAAAAATACTATTTTTATTTTACCAAGTAAGGCCCACTGAGCTATATAGCTATTTTTTCAGAAGCTAACTGACCACAAATGATAGCTCAACAAAGTGGCTTATCATGTGGAAACGTATAGCAGCCAAATACTCTAAATGCTTGTTTCTAAATGTGGAGGGAAAAACCGGAGGAACCAGAGAAATATGCAAACTCCAATTATACAGGCATCAGGGTCTGGCTCGAACCCCCCACAACCTCCGTCATACCAGGCGAGGTAGTTATCTTTTACATGGAGTCAATTCACCACCTCCTCCAACGCAAATGTCAGATGACTAACAGCTGCAGTGACAACGGTGCCGACTTTTTAGTGTGACATATTAGTGACATGCCCTTGTGTTTGTTTTTGTTGAAGAGGTTTCCAAAGCTCCAAACAACAGTTGGCTGGACTCCTTTGCAACGTGAGTTGATTGTATTTGTCCTTTTTTCATCATTATTCTTACACGTCACACTCATCTGAATGTTATTTGTTGGCACAACCATTCACTGGAATTAACATTTGAATTCATATGATTCGTGTAAACTGGCTTTAAATATAATCCTGCAATGCGAATTAAGGTCCTGCTGCATTGACATGATGTTCCCATGAGATACAAATATTGACCCATTTAATTTCTCTTGTTTTTAGAGATATTTTTTTAGTTATATATTTGTTTTACAGTTGAGAATGCTATCGTAGTTTGGCTCTAAATTATGAACGTTTCTTCTGCCTTAATCATCAAATGGCATTTAAGCATCTGGGAATTATCGGGCAAGAGTTTATCCAACAGAAATTCAACAATGTCATAATTTGAAAAAGAAAAAAATTACTCCTTGCAGGTCAAAAAAAAGTTAGTGCTAATCCATTTCTATTTAAAATCTTTGGGAAGTCCATCTAAAATGGTATTATTTTTCTTGAAAGTTGTGGGCACAATGATACAGATCTCTCGCGAACCCAATCACTAGACAAGCAATGATTCACACCCCCAGCAATGAAATGAATTATTCCTATTCAGGGTCACAATTTGACAATTTTTTCAAATTATAAAAAAATATTTGTTTTAATGATTTAATTTAAAAAAATGTAAGACATTACACTTAAATTGGACCAGATGTCTTGCACCTGACCATCTCATTAAAAATTCAATCGGATATGCACAGTGATGGAATATGAACACAGCCAACATTTTACCCTGTGACAATTTGGAGCCGAGATGGTCCTTCTAAAATTGCACCCATGGCCTCAAAAATACAACTGTGTCGACCTGCATTTTCATTATACTTGACCATGAGCATTCTAATACTAACTCATTTTGAGCCGATCTTTCCAGAAACGTATTCCTGACAAAAATGTTAAAATAATTTTATAAAAGTAAAAAAAAATCGTTCCCATAATTTCGAAAGAATGAGACCTGTGATAACAAAGTGTAACTTTTCCTAAGGGTGGATCGCTCTGAATGGGTTTCTGATAATATGGTCTCCTACACATATTTCGCAAAATGAGTGGGCAGGAAATATAATAACTGCACATATATTCATACATAATCTTACCTTGTGATGGAGAGAGGTAGCAAAAATTACCAAGCTTCTGCTGAAGTCTTTGATATGTTATTAAATAACTGTAAACGTTTCAAAGGTGTTCGTGAACTCCTTCAGAATAATTATTTTTTCTAATTATGCAATTTCTTCGACGGTAAAGATCATGGCTTTTAATATTGTCCGCCCATGTTATATTGAACCCACTTCATCAATGCTACCTGAACGTTTATTTTTTCACGAGTGATGACAATTTTGACTTTAAAATGTTTGTTTAACCACCCAATTTCCGTATGTAAATAACTTGACCTTAAGTAACCCATATCCCCTAATTAAGCAGAGTTGACTGCATCAAGATCGTTAGCCATTTATGTTTTGTAATAATTGCTGTGTAGAGCTGCATTACGCAACACAAATCCAGAGGTGTTAAGCATTGATGACTTTCAATGGGTTTTAGTCACCGTCCACTTACACATGACATATGCAGTAAACAGTCTTAGATAATGTAAGTCAAGATATATAACCTCTATTAGATAAGGCCAAGCTTTGTCAAATAGCGTCCTACCCAAGTGCCTAGGTAGCCCAGTAGCGTCCGGCACTGAACCAGCACCGCCATGGAACTGGGTTAAAACCCTGGGGCTGGTTATTGGTCTCTGAGGGGGGCTTATGCATGCATGTTGGAGCAATGTGCCATGGTTTCTTTGGTTCAAGCCATGGGACTGAGTGTCGCTTAAGGCTCTGATGCCTCTTTCAGGGCACTGAGCTAGCAATTCTGAGAAAGCCTGCTACAGCTCTTGGTAATTAAATAAATAACAGTTATTGCACAGTGAGCTTGATGTCAACCCAGTTATCATTGAGTGCACAGACATTTTATATTATCCAATGGAACTGCTGCACCATATTTTACAACTCATGCACTCATACTGGTAAAAACCTCTACAGGGCAGATGACAGAAAGTGATTGAGACAGCGTGGGGTAAATCTGCTGTTTCCCAATCTCCAGCGTGTCTGACCTCTCAGTAGGGAATTTTCATATTTGAGTGAAGGTTCAGAATGGAATTGCACTTTACTTCAAAGCTCCTGAAAAAAGGCTGTGTGTATCACATTCATCAATATATAAATATGCTTTTGTCTCTCTTTCCTTCCCCCTTACTGGCAGTCCCTTCTCCAACCCGCCTTCAAAAATCTCTGACAAAACGTCGACACCAATCAAGCCAGCGATACCCAAAAAGCCGGACAACATTTTTTTGTCCGGACTCTCGGACCCGGCTCCTGGTCACGGACCCCCATCCAGGTCCACCCCTCAAAAACTAACAATGCCGGCGTCGAGTCACCACCTGAAACCGAGACCCGCGCAGCAACCTGCCGCCCCGCATGCCGACGAGCTGGCAAACTTGAGCCCTGGCCCTGCCGTGGCGAACCGTCGAAACTTTTTCGAGACACTCGAGCGGAAAAAGCATCAAGGCGATGCGAAGGCAGGCACCCCCGCTTCATCGGGGTTCCCGGCGGCCTCTTCGACGTTGCCGCGGGGCTTCTCAAAGAAACCCGAGACGTCCACATTCATGTTTCCGAAGGTGGCGTCGAGACCGCCGCGAGGGAGCGCTGCAGTCGACCGAACCGCCGACAGCGGCAGCGCCGCCACTCTGGATTCCCCGCGGGTGCCGGGCACCGAGGGCCAGGCCAGCCGCGACTCGTGCGACCACGACTCGGGCGTCCTTTCCCAGAGTGACGACTCGGCCTTCGGTAGCTTCGGCACGGGGACGGTGCAGGCACCGCACGACTTGGACTCGCCCTTCACCACGTCCAGCCCCCTGGCCGGTGGCGCCAAAAAACAGCAGAAGCAGCTGTTGACGAGGCCGCGTGGGCACGAGGCCTTGCCGGAGTGCGACGTAGGCGGGCGCGGGTGGTTCGAGGAGAGGGTTCTGGCTGTGCAGGCTCAGTTCGAGGCGAAGCAGATGGCCATGCAGGCGCTGACACTGCAGGTACGTGGGTGGAGATGGCTGGCTCCGTCGAGTGTCTACCGCACGCTTGGTGTGGCCAGGTGGCCAGCAACACAGGGATATGGGGTCTGGGCCGTACCATCCTTCATAAGTGGTCACTAAAAGCACTTACCCCAGCAGTCTAGGTAAGCTAATAAAGGTGATCTCTGTCTTCTGTGCGTGTTTGCTCACACACAGGTGAGCGAGCTGTGCGCTCGGAGAGAAGCTCGGCAGCAGAAACGCAAAAGGGCGACGCGGCCGCAGCCCCAGGGAGGGGAAGCAGTGCATTGTGGGAGCTCTGCTGAGGAGGATGGCAGAGATGATTGTGGCAATAACAACGGCGATGAGGATGATGATGCACAAGGTGGGTGTAACATGTGTAGCACGGGCAGAGTGAAGCTGTTAAAACAGATGTAAAATATAACGCTGCAAGAACATGTTCCACTGTACAGTGTTACACGAACACTGTTTTACACTGACACTGCGGGATTACATTGTGGGCAGCAGATGGCAGTGCAGCAAAAAGTATTGTATTCTACATCTATGCTCTCACATCTACACTCTCTGATAATATATGCATTGTCCTTGAAACTGATTTGAATGCCTTTTGCTGTCCTCTGGTCTAGCACCGTTTGAGACGAGGCTAAAAAGAAAGCTGTCTCTGGTGTGGACCAATCGGTTTCAAGGACAATGCAAATATCAGAGTGTGTGTTTTTGTTTGCATTCTGACCACAAGCATTGTGGTTAATGCAGACATGATTCCTTGTAAAAGGTTTACGTTTGGCGTTTTAACATCTTAACACCCGTTTTGTTGCCAGAAAAAAAGGGAAAAACCTATTATCATATTTTGGTACTGGCAAAGGAGATCCCATGATGTGAATAGTTTTGTTCATAGTTTACTTGGTACACACTCACATCAAAGATCACAGCACTGCTAGTGACTCTCAAGTTGCTTTGTATACAGAACAATGAATGCGACCTGTGCAACTTGCTCGCTGGCTTTTCTGCGCAGGGGATAGTGACAGCGAGGAAATCACCCGCCTTGTGGAGACGTTGCTGGACCTGCAACGTGACATGAAGCATCTCTCGCTGGAGCAGGAAAACCTGATTAGAAACGGACCCAAGGAGGTGGACACATTTCGCCCAACCACCCCAGTCAACCCCAAGAAGCAGTTATCGTCCACGCTTCCTCGGGCCAAATCGTCAGACAATTTACTGGGACGCGGCGAAGCGCGGTTTGTCCAGCCCTCTCCAAAGACCCCGAGCTTCGAGGGCCGAGAACACCACCCCCTGCCGGCAAGGCACGTGGTCCAGAAGCCACCGACGTCCGGCACCTACAACTCGATGACCCTGCCGTCGAAAAAGTCGCGCGCAAGAGACGCCAACCGCAACCGCAGTCCGGAGCGCGACCACAATTTAAACGTGCGCCTCGGTGGAGATGGGGACTCGGCCTCGACCGTCCGCATCACTCGCCGCCATCAGCTGCTGAGCCCCCGGCCGTTCGCGAGCAGCGTGCAGACACCGCACCTCCGTCGGTTTTACGCCGGCGTGGACGCCACGTCCCCCACGGCCGGCGCCGGCCTCAACGGCAATGACGGCAAGGGGGGGGGGCTCTCAAACGGTAACGAGGAATGGACGCCCATGGTCGCCAGTCCCAAGCCACGAGTTGGGACCGCGGCCGCGAAGATTCGGTCGGCGAAGGTGGACGGCAGAGGTGGCGGCGACGTGAAGAGGGGGGACGGTACGAGCGGAGGCGGGCTCAGTAAACGCAACTCAAAGTCGACTCCGGACCTGAGCGGTGAACACTCGAACTCGAGGCAGCAGCAGCTGCAGCCGCGACCAGGAACGCCGCACAATGCAGGCGGGAGCACGCCGAGGTGGGCAAGAGAGTTCTGCTCTGTGTGTTTGTGTTTGGTTGGCGTTCCGATTGATGTGTGTGTTATTTTTGTATTCATCGGTATCGGCGCCTGCTTAGGTTTCAAGGCTGTGTAATTCACAAATGTGGTATTGCATCCTTCAATGCGTGCATATTTTTATTCTTAGGTTTTTTCGGTAAAGTCACGTAGGTAAAAAATTAATAAAAGTAAAATAAAATAAAAATCACGACGTTTCGGAGGCAACACAAGCTTCCGTCTTCAGGTGGAACCGTCATAGCCACGACAGCTGTATCAAGTAAATGAGTGCATATTTATCGGACTATCTATTAGTACAGTGCACTTGAGGCCCTGGTTCAATTCCTGGCTCTTTACCAGTGGCAATTGGTATGTAAAATGAGTGCTTGGTGTGGACAACCATGACCATCAATTTTGGAGAGTTAGACCGGACAGACGTGTGTAGTACTGGCACAATTTCCTTTGTGTCGTGTGCTGGCCTGGATAAGTAGTAGATTTTAGCATCTTTTGTCTGTAAATGGGGAAAATTTGTATTTATTACCTGTATTCGTGCATGTTTTGATGTGCGTGTCATAGACGGAGAGACGGGAGGGACACTCCAGAACCCTTGTTGTCTAAAAGGAGAACACCAGGGAGAGGAGTTGACCAGTCGCGCACTACGGGTATATAGTGCACACACATGCAGAGTCACTAACACAGGCAGGCTGTGGATAGCAACGTACACGCTTATGGCCATTTAAATACGCACAAACACAACACACACACACGTTCGCACAAGGATTCCCACCAGCTGTTCCATTCTCGCACACTAGCACGGGACCGGCATGCAGCGTTCGTGACGGCAACGTTAAGTATTTGATACCACTGGACGGGGCACGAGAAGCTGGTCCAGGCGGCTTGCGCGACTGACTTTTTCTTTTCAAAACCGATTTGAAAAGTTGCACATTTGGCAGACATATCCGTGCCAGCATGTGGTCGTCAAAGTGCACCTAGCCTGGCACAAGCGCCGTGGCGACGTCGTCACCTCTTAGTGGCAAACGACGGCTGTTTTTGTGTTGTTGGGTGTGTTTGTGCGTGCTCACTTGACTGTTGAGTTAGCGCACTGCCTCCTGAGCTACATTACTGGTTGTACAATACACCAGCGGCAATTAGCATCAGACTTTGGCTTGAGCCACCACTAGGTTATGTAAATGTTTTGCCGATTTTCGTGAATCCGTTACTGGATGACGGCCCCTTCTGCTCATGTGGGTAATGGGGGAGGTTTTGACAATATTCAGCCATGCTGTGTCAGTTCAGTTTGGTTAGGTGGGGAGTGTAGACATTGGAGCATAGAAGTACGCAACAACTGTCGATTTACGCGAGGTAAACCTTGCCTAAATTAATACAAGGTGTGTTCACAATTTAATACTGAGAATACATGCGGTGGCCCAACGACCACAGACTTAATAGGTGCTCGTGAACAGAAAATCCAGATTTTCTATAGGCTAAACTCTCAGTGGGTCGTCTTTTGCTCATTGCAAATATGCATGCACTCTGCTGAGCTCTAAAGGTGCCCCCTACAAAACTGCTTCAAGGCATAGCTTTGCATGCGCGCGTTGGTTTGTTTGACCTTTGGTGTACATGAGTACAGCCCTTGTGTTCGTGCTGTGCTGAATGAGTACCTCCCCGTGCCGTGGGGGTTACTTGGCCAAGCCGCTAGTCAGTGCGGGTTGGAGAGAAGGTGGTTATGAGAGATGTGTGAGCATAGAAGTACAGTACTATAATGGATTTTGTTATACCGCCTTCTGCTGCCCACCACACACCCCCAATAATAATCTCATCATACATGATCGTCACCCATAAAAGCAGTGTGAAGGGTCCACCCTGCTTGGCTTCCTGGGTGTGATGGGATCTGGGCACCTTTCAGGTGATTTGGTCACAGGCTGACATAGTATGTATAGATTCATATTCTTGGTTCTTTCGGTAAAGTCACGTGGAAGGGAAACAATAAAATAATAGTAAATATAAAACAATAAAATCCTCACGACGTTTCGACTGCAACACAAGCAATCATCATCAGGTGTGAAATCCACAGCAAGAAAATTTGAATAAAGTGGCGGTTTTTTCTTAACGTCAGCACCACGGACAGCGATTTTGGCAGTTGTCCAGATGGACGAGTCCATTTATGTTCAGAAAAGAGGAGGGGGAGAGGAAGAGAATGGAATGCGGTCTGAAAGTCACCGTAAGCGTGAACACAATCAATTAAGACCCGAAATGGTTGATCAAATCCTTCCAAAGATTATTAACTTACACAAACAATATGAATGCGTGTGTGTGCATGGGTTGTGTGTGTGTGTGTGGCCTTAATAGCCTGGCACAAGTGCCGTGGTGACATCACTGCCACTTGATGGCAAATGGGGGTTGTTGTTTTGTTTGTGTGCACATTTAACATGCTCAACAGGGACCGCTATAAGCAAGCTGCAGTCTACTTCGTGCGCATCGCTGGCATCGCTGCCTGCCCACAGTGCTGGGCGTGGATCTGCTGCTCGCAAGAGGTAAAAACATATATTCTGAACAGCGGGGATTCCCGATATAAACTCACACCTCGGTTTTCATGACATCGCCACTTTATAATTGGGCAATCAAAATGCCTGCCTGGCTGACAGCTGACCTGCCGCGCATTATTATTTTCCCCCTCTCCATGTAATGGTGCTTCACTTGCATTTTTTGTGCCGATGGTGAACTGTCAGGTGTGGACTGTTAATATTCCTCGTGGTGCGTTACACCAGGGCGATATCTTCTAGCAATTTAGAGCAATTTGATTCAGCCAAATGTGAAGTCTGTCTAGGGTTTGAAAGAAAAAAAAATCTAATTTCGTGTCATTTGAATCAATGTCATTCTGGTCAAATTCCCAAAATATTATTATTTCTGCATTCAAACGCTGTCGGCAGACTTCTTGTAGATAAAAACACTCGTATTCTATTAATCAATTTCTTATATGCCTAAGAGGTTTCATATTACTGGAATCAATTGCGAGCTATTTTAATTTATTTAAAACAATTCTGAATGATTTAAGAGTGTGCAATGCTGGTTAATAATGGCTGTGGGATAAGTGTGCTGTGCCCAGTAGTGTGCTTATTCTTGTGTGAACTCCTCCGTTCAGCCCCCGGTTTTTTTAATCTCTCAAACACAAACCAAGGAGGAGAGCCTTCGTAATGTGTGATGGTCAAAAGGTCATGGTCAGTTCTGTTGAGGCCTTCACATCGTGCTCTTGCTTCCTCGCTAGTGATTAGGCCCTCGACATTCAATACGCCACATGCAGACTGATGAAGGTGAATTCAGTATTTTACTTCTCATCAATAGGGACCCTGTTTTCAGGTTAAATATGAATAAACTCACCATTGGAACCTCATTTGCCAGAAGAAAAAATATGATAATTGTTTTTTTACCCTTTTATCTGGCAACAAAACTGACACCTTTTTTTAGATAATCAGAGTTGTGTTTTTTGTTTGCATTATGACTGCAGGTATTGTGGTCTATGCAAACATGACTCCTTGTAAAAAAGGTGTCAGTTTTGTTTCCAGATAAAAGGGTAAAAAAACAATTATCATATTTTTTCTTCTGGCAAATGAGGTTCCAATGGTGGAAATGCTTACCCCGAGCTCTCATACTCTGATGGTGCATTGTCTTTGAGTTGTGCGCCTTTTGGCGTCATCTGGTCCAACACCATGTGAGACTAGGCTCTAAGGAAAGCTGTCTCCAGTGTGGACCAATCAACTTCAAGGACAGTGCATACATTATCAGAGTTATGTTTTTTGTTTGCATTATGACTGCAGGTATTGTGGTCTATGCAAACATGACTCCTTGTAAAAAAAGGTGTCAGTTTTGTTGCCAGATAAAAAGGTAAAAAAACAATTATCATGAATAAACTCCTTTAAAAAAGTTTTTTTTTTTAAACAACGTTTTTTTGAACAACTTCGTTAAACTCCACCGTCGAGAAGTACGTCAATGATGCGGCGCCTGCTCCCACATAAACGCTTACTTGAATTCATTAATTCCGTAACTCGTTCACACAGAGCAGGCGCGCCTGAGACACGTGCCGCCTGCTTCTTGGGCGAGGCGATTCCAGAGTTTAGGGACCGCGGCGTTTTTCACCTACACAAATATAAATATAAATAATAAGGCATTCATACGAAATGTGAATTGCTTTAAAGTAGCAAATTAATTGATTAATCGATACAGGCATACATTGTCACCGGATCTGAGTGCGTGTGCAACATTATTAATTGATTGGACAACACGAAGTAGACTGAATTTTGATTACAAGATTTGACCACGACAAACATCGGAGTGGTTCGGGTATGCATTTTGTGAGCTCCAGCACAACCTTTGTATGTTCCCTTTAATAGGTATTTTCTAATTGCACTTGCTCCCCACATACACGTGTATATATATATATATATAAGCACACGTGGGAAGCAGTGAAGAAGTGGATAGTATACTGTACTATGAGCCCATCGACCTAACTTAGATTTCCGACTATGGTTAATATCAGTGGCGAGTGATATCAGTATCGATCGTGGGCTTCCTCTCAGTCCAGTCAGCCTTAAATCAGTACCTGGTGCCGGTGTGTAAACATCACAAAGGCAGATTCGGTCAGTCATGGTGCTCACCACACAACTCTCTTGTCTGTGGTTCCAGTCTTAATAGGTGCTTGCCAACACCACTTGTCCCAACGACTACACGGGGGATCTTTGTCTTTGTGATATATAAAAAAAAAATTACGAAGTATTTACTGTGTAAATGAAACTGCATCTCAAACAGCTGTACAGAAACATCTGTACAGACATGTATTGTATAGATGCATGTGCTCACACCCACGCGTGCATGTGTGTGTGCGCGTGTGTGTGCTTGTGTGTGTGTGTGCTTGTGTGTGTGTGCTTGTGTGTCTGTAGGTG
The DNA here is from genome assembly GCF_965212315.1 of Lampetra planeri. NCBI lineage: Eukaryota > Metazoa > Chordata > Hyperoartia > Petromyzontiformes > Petromyzontidae > Lampetra > Lampetra planeri. The sequence continues at coordinate 12,506,752 of NC_136112.1, forward strand.
TGGGTCGATGGAGGTGTTGGATGGGGAGGGAGTATCAAGCGAGGAGAGGGACTGGGACAGTCAATCAACTGGCTCTTCCACATACACAGGTATGAGCATTTATCATATGATGGATGACGTACAACGCAGTGCCTTACACTGGGATGGTGGTGGGTGGTGTGGCTGCGTGGGTGGCTGAGGAGGTCGCTGGGTTGGGATGGGTGTGGGTCGATGACAAGGATCTCGGTGATTGTGAAAATGGTAACGTTGCCGTTGGTGTCGGCGGTGATGTGTTGCAGGCCCCCGGCTGTTTGTGGAGCCGAGCAGTAAAACGAACCGCTCGCTGGTGCAGAATGCGGTGTCGCACTGCTGCCTGGCTGGCAAGGTGAACGAGAATCAAAAACTGAAGGTGCTACAGGTCAGTTGGTCACTCAAATAAGCGCCTCTGTCTCGCCCGTCAGTAGCTTGGTCGGTGAATTTTTCTGTCGTGCATGTCTTGGCCCCATAACCCTATCTGCCTCTGCGTTTGGGTATAAATATCTACTTCGTGCTACCCGAGAATGCCATGATATGAACTCCTAACAAGAAAGCTCTTGGAAATGGTGAGGAGGTGGGGGGACAGGCCCCAGGACACACTTTACTCTCAGCATACCCTGAATGACAGCTGATCCTAGCAGGAGAATGGGTGGATGTGGGCCTCAAGTTCCTTTTTATCTTTATTTTGCTCATTATCTTCGTCATACCCCCCCCCACACACAGTCCCCACTCCCCACCTTCGTTAGAAAATGAAAACTTTAACAAAAGCCCCCCTTTAGGAAGTAAAGACTTACCCAGAGGGCTTAATCCCGAGACAAGCAAGCTTTGCTCGTACGTTCATGTGCCATTCTGTTATGACTGTTGATTTGGGTTTAATAAAAACCGAAAATATCTATTTCGTATTTTCCATAATAGAGGTTTTTTTTGTGGGAGTAGGTATTTCGTATTTACATTTATAGGTCACTGCTTTGGCTGTGTGCAGCACAGGATGAAAATACTTTTTTCTACCTGTGCTTGCACATTGGCATAAATAAGTACAGCTTCAAAACTGATAAATATTTCAGATGAAATACAACTTTGAAAGGATCATTGGTGAATTGTAAACGTATTTAATATTTTTCAGTTGTGGTGTGTTTACTGATGACAACAACGGCAGTGATGATTTTCTCGACCTCATTTACTTCACTGCACATGTCCTGGATAATTGTCCGTGTGTGGAAGTCTTTTTTGCTGCATGCATCCAATGTTTTTTCGGATGCGCCGCAATTTTTGGCAGTCATTGATTTATTGACTAACAGGTATACATCAGAGGTACATATTCATAAGGACCTTAATCCAGATGCACTTTAGACGAATGGTACATGCATCTCAAGCATCTGTAAGCCGATAGCATCGTGTGTGCTCGTACTGACTCTTCAACCTGCGTCCTTTTGAAAAACGCTCTGACCTATCCCACGCTCAACACGCTTGCTGACATTTCCCCCCCCTTCCCCCCGGCTAATCAATTTCCACTCACCTTTTCACCATTCCTTCTTTCTCTCTCTCTCTCTCCCCATTTCATCCTCGCTCAACCTTCCCCCATCGCCTCTCGTTGCTGCAGGAGCTGGAGATGTGCGACGCGCCCCACTTTCTCATTCTGTTCCGGCCGGGCGGCGGCTGGCAGTTCCGCGCGCTCTACGCGCACTACCCCGAGACGGGTGCCGTGTGGCGGCTGTGCGGCCTTGGCCCCGCGAGCCTCACAGCTGGTTCGCTGACGGAGCGCGCCACCGCTCTCTACAAGTACAGCTCTGCACACAAGGGCTTCCTGCAGCTGCCGGCATCGCGCAGCCTGGGCCCGAGCGTTGACGCGTTCACCCTCAAGCAGAACCAGGGCTTTGTGAGCGACCGCCGGAAGTGGGCATCGGCCATGGAGCTCGACTGCTAAATGGGGCCCAGGGGTCACAGTGAGGGGGGAGGGACAGGGGTGTGCTATGGCGGTCGCCTGCTGAAAGCAGGGTGAGGACAAGCCAGGGTACGTGCGATTGGGCCGTGGCTCGGTCGGCACTGTCAGTCCCTCCTTTGCCGCCCCCGCCCCCCATCACCACTGCCCCCCACCCCTCCTGCCAGGGTTTGTGTGGACATTGTTGGCAGCTGCCACACACAGTGCCTGGTTATTGCACAGTTGTGATGTGTGTTGAGAGAGACGGACAGATATTTTGAGCACGCGCATGGCTTTTTTTTTTATTGGATCAGAGGTAATGGCAGCCAAGGGAAACAGGACATTAAGCATCTTTTTAAAGTCCCCACTGAGGAAGAGGCGCGAGTATTGCATTTGTGTGTGTGTGTGCTCGCACGCATGTGTGCAGCAATCGAGTGCAATTTATTCGTAAACTGTAAAATCCAAGGTTTGCTTCCCATAGCATCGTTGCTGTGTCTGAGGGAGGTTGGCTACAGCACACTTTGTTATGTTCCTAAGCAGATAGTCGTGGCCACTCTTGAAGCTGAGTCGTCGTGTATAGATGGGACCTTGATGTATGGTATACCTGGAGTATGCAGTACAGAAAGTAGGTGAGGGCACCCCATTTGTGCAGAGTGTGAGTTCTCCCTTGCTAGGCATGGATGTTCTCCCTTCATTGCAATTTCCTCCCAGTTGTGTAAGTACTTCAAAATGAAATGAAATATCCGAAGCAGGAACTTCTTGAAGCCTTGAGACCCAGTGAGTTTTTTCTGTGGAAAGATTTCCAAAATCGCATAGATTGAATAGCACCTGAATGCATCTTCAGTTTTAAAGCTGGATAGTAATTTTCTGTAATTGGTGACCACAATTAAATTGGTATTAAAGCAGCAGAATTTTCCATAAATTAGAGCATATATATTTTTTATAAATAAATCCAACATGAAAAAATAGTAAGTGAAAGGCCGTTGGCAAAAGAGTGTATTTTCTCATTAAAATAAACGTTCATTTTAAGCTACTTCATCGGCTGTAATTGCCTACTGTCTTTGTGCCAATGTTTTTTTGTCAGTTCCATCCAATTCAGTTGAGCTAAAATGCAATCCTATAAAATGGCCATAAAATTAAGTAGTTTTGTGAAACCACTCTGCAGATTGTTAAATTGTCTCACTGTAGTTAATATGCTGTGCTCAACTCGCTCGGGATATTGATCAATTGTGGCCAAGGATCTAAAAGAAAAATTATAAATTGCAATCCATTTCCTTAAAATGAGCAATGCCTCCAGCAATACAATTGTAGCTTCCGTAATTGTGAAGCTTCCCCCACCGGCCTTATAGCAACTACCAACGTTCATCAGATCCATGTCTCCGTCTCAGATTTTCACCTCTAAAGCCGACCCAAGCCATTCGTTTGCAACTTTGCAGATTTAGTGCCCTCATGCACATGAGACTGTGAAGTATTTATGTGGGAGCTGTGCAGTTGACAGAATTACAAATGTTGTCGTCAGGCTCTGCGTATTGGCTGCTTGTCTATCTCCGATGCAGACTAATCAGACCTGTATCCCTTCATCCCAGAAAGAGAAAAAAAACACGAGGTTGGATACCCTAGCAATCTGCAAGCCTGCCACCGAGCCGGTTTGCATGGAGTTGAAGGTTTAATTATCCCGAAAGATAGACGCTCAGTATTTAAATCCTTCACTACAGTATATTTCATACTAAAGCTTGGTGTGCGCTTTAAAGTGGATTGTAAACTGTGATGTCATTGTAAGAGTGAGCTTTTGGGTGCTAGTGTCCTAGCCAAAATCTGAAAATTCCTTGCAAGTAAATTGTAAAGAGCTAACAATTCTTCTTTTAAAACTATGACCTCTCTTGTACAAGATATTATGAGAATGGGCAAAAAAAATGTACATTGTTGATTTGGCTTCGTCTAAGCGGTGAAACGCAGACCTTAGTATTAAGAGACAGCTGCTGTTCGTGCGATTGTGTTTGGCAGTGGCACATCGAGATTGGTGTAAAATATCAAAAGCGAGTCAATGACAAAGAAATGTAAATATGAAAATAACTAACCTGCCAGTTGACGCCTCGTAGACTTTACACGGGGAGGTTCGTTTTGAGTAACCAAGTAATCACGAGGGAGTTTTTGTGATGAATCAAGTTTAATTATTTCAAAAGGCTCAGGGCTAATGGGTGGGTTGGGGTGATGGTGTGTTGCAGGTGATTTTGGTAAAACCACATGTTCTATGGGTTGTTAATCTCCACTAATGCCAATACAGTAATGTTGTGATTCACATTGGGTGTGCGTGCGTGTGTGCACGCATGCCCATCGTTGTGTATAATGATCAGCATCCAGTCTTTTAAGCTTTGGAGATCATGCCACCGAGGACATATCCTCAAACTGACACTGTGAGATCTACAATCACGGGGTACTCAAGTCTCTCAACACTATGTTTGAGACAGTATTTGTACAATGTTTGTGTTACACGTGTGCATTCATTCCCATCGTGCACGGTATTTCGGTGTTACTATTACACCTGTTCACGTATGCGTGCGTGTGTGTCTCTTTGTGTGCTGTTGTGTGTGCATGGGAGTAAGCGGTTGTGTAGTGGTTAGCACACTGTGCTGCAAATCCAGCGTCCGAGTTCGATCCTCACTCACGACCAACAAAAGTGGTGAATGTTTTAACCGGTCCTGAGTGTCCCTCTAGGTCAACTCAGCCTTAAATGAGTGCAGTAAGTCCTCTATTTACTTTTAGACTTAAAACTTTCGTGACTGCAGGAATTCATATTCTTGGTTCTTTCGGTAAATTCACGTAGATAGAAAACACAAAATAAAAAAAATGTAAGTAAAAAAATATATTTTAAATATAAATTGAAAGTAATAATAATAAAATAATAAATTGAAAGTAATAAAAGCAAAAAAACCACTCTCCGCCTGATAAAGACCGTTTGTGTTGCGATCGAAAGGTCATGGGTTTTTTGCTTTTACTATTTTCAATTTAGTTTACTACTTGAAATTTTTTTTATTTTATTGTGGTTTTTTGCTTTTATTATTTTCAAATTTTTTTCTTTATTATTATAAATATATATATATTTATCTGATTATGTTTTATTTTATTTTTTAGATTTTTGGTTTCATATCTACGTGACTTTACCGAAATAACCAAGCATATCCTCTATGATACGTCGAACCTATTTACGTTGTCTCACTATGGTCATCGCCAATGAACTGGGGAAAATAATTTGCCTTCAAATGCATTGAATTCACAACGACGTAGTTTTGGAAAAATTTGAAAGAAAAGAACGCGGCGGTGCCCCATACCCCAACTCCCTCTCAAGTCCCCTTCACCCCACACCAGGCCTCGAAATGCAATCTCTGTCACCATCTTCAGTAAGTGCTCAGTATGAACTTAGAACATGTATTTAAACTTGTTAGATAACATTATTTTTGGTATCTTTAATTAAAAATGTTAGAAAAATTTTGCTAGAAAAATTACCCTCGGGAACTTATCATAAATTAATGTGATTAAGTAAAATTTAAAAAAATTGGTTTCCATTTATATTGTTTAGCCAAACGTCGCATTTTCCAGCAACGCATCCCCAACGTAAATAGAGGACGTGTACCATACCTGGTGCGGTGTGTAAGCATCAGCACTGGGGAGACAATTCAGCCAGGCGCGCTGCTGGTCCCCCCCCCCCTTCCGCCATGTGCTGTGCCGATCTTCATAGGTGCTCGCTAACAGCAGTTGCACCAGCAGTCTGTTCAAGGCTATACAGGAGATCTTTGTCTTAACTGCGAACCGTCCTAGGTTTTATTCCCATCCACAGCTAACATCAGTGGCGACTGATACCCGAACCAGTCCTGGGCACCCACGAGGTATACTCGGTATTAAGCAAGTACCTGGCGTGGTTTGTAAACGTCAGCACTGGCAAGACAAGTATTTTCCAGGCATGGATTCTGGCCACACCACACCCTCGTGTGTGCCATTCTAGCTTTCATAGGTACTCACTATCAGCACTTGCTCCAGAAGCCCATGTAGGCTTTTTGGAGGATCTTTGTTTGTGTGAGCACCTTTGGATACGGATGGATGTTTTGACTGTATGGACTGCAGACTTGCCCTTGATTGGATCTAACCTAAGTCAGGCTGGCAGCACAGATCGCACCTCTGCACGCATCGTGCCCCACAGCTCTCGGCCTGACACCTGAGACAGCTTCCGAGGATTGCAGTGGCTGTATTGAGCGGTGGTAGAACATGACAAATGCTATTTGTGTTAAAGAATCAAACCTGAACTAAAGCTTAACATAAAGAGACCCTGACCTGGAGCTTGGCATTGGCTCTAGTATTCACTATAAATTTTGCACGAAAGCTTAAAAAATCTCAAACCTGTAACCAACTCTAGATTTGAAGTTTTCGTAACTGCAGGGATCCGTACTCTTTGGTTCTTTCGGTAAAGTCACGTAGGTATAAAATGAATCAAATTTAAATAAAAAATTGCTACAAACCTAGACCAACCCTTTAAAAAGACCCAGACATTGACCGAATAATTTTCAACCCTGGTTATAAAAAAAAAAAATCTTAACACAAGGTCTTAGACTGTGGCATAATTTATTTCCATGGAATTAATAAGGCTAGGATTAAGGGTAACCTTTTCCATAATCCTAGCTCTAGCAATTAAGAAGATACTCTGTCTCTAATTTTAACCATAACCTTATGCATAATTCTATCCCGAACATTAAAGAGAAGACGCCGAGCCCTAATCCTCCTATTGGCTAAACTCAAGCCTTCCCTGCAACCCAAGTTCAGTTCCTCATCCTAAATATCTCGAAGCCAAACCGTGATATTTCTGATTATGAATCATTACCAGAATTGATTACTACAGCATCAACCATGCTCATCGATGCAAATCACTGTTTTAATGATCACAGCTTATTTTTTCTCATTACAACCTCCAGGGAACTCACGTGCGTGCGTGTATATGTAAGTTTTTTTCGTCCTGTTCTGCGTTCGTGCAATTTAGCAGCCGGATCCGCTTTCCCCGTGTGGGTTAACAGCCATGTCTGTGTGTACTTTCTTAAGCAAGCGATTGCATTCTTAAGAATGCTACCGTGTACTGCTGTCCATCTCTCTGATGGTAACTACACCACGAATTTCCCAACCGACATGTATGCCCCGCGTGTGGCTTGCTAATGAGCACAAGGAGCGAGAGTGCCTTGCCAACCCGACATCGTGGTGTTAATAATGCATTTAAGCAAAAAAAAAATGCATGACACCTTCCATGCTGACGAAGCTGATGCGACAGAGGAAGGCCATACTCCACATATCCTCGTTACGGTGGCTGGGGTGAGGCGAGAAATGGACTTTGTGTCCAACTTCAGGCTTTCTCTGCAAAACAACTATCATTGGGAAAATCGTCTTGCGATAACAGGTGCTATTATAGTAACCACGTAGGTTTCCGTAGCCCACTCGCAATCCAAGTCGGGGCCGCCGAGTAAGGCCACGTGTTGAGCATTTCTTTTTCTCAAGGTTTTGCCACACGACTGAGACCCTCTTCAGGAGTTGATGAATGCGGAAAGTATTCACTTTCTGATGAAGATTCCCATAGTGCTGCGTGGCAAAAGCTTGCGAGAAGATGCGCTAAACACGTTGTTGCCTTTGCCCACACTCCTGCGGGTGTCTTCGGCTCCTGAAGATGCCCCTTGTCGTGCATGGAAAGCTTGAGAGAAGAGATCTTTATCCTGCGGCCTTACCCAGAAGACCACGTTGACCGCACTTGGATGTGCTGTTGTGTAAGGGCATTATTATTAAACGTCACCAATGTACAGGGAGAGGTCAAGAAGGTTTTACGGGGTGGTTACATTACTGTAGTACACACAATAAGTGTCAAATTTATTTTTAAAGGAAACTTTTTTAATACTGTATCTTGATCAAATTCGAGTAGAAAATTTGGGGCGACGGAATTGTGTATCGGATGACTAAATGTAATCACAACAAAAAGTTTAAACTTTTAAAATAGAGCTCTGTAAAATGTTTAGGACTTTGTACATCAATTGTTTGGTTTATTTTCATACCATGTTCACAAAAATGTGACCACTCATAAACTGACTACACATTAAGTACTGGTGGTGGCTTCAGCAACACTGAGGATTGGGGTCCAATTGGAGTGTCTCGTCTGAATCCAGGTTTATATATAAGCATCTGTTCATGGCAGATTAGGTGCCATGACTCGCTGTCATGTTGCTCAGCCCTATATACAACCACTGACTTTCCTATGTCAAAGAATGGATGTTGCAACAGGAAGCTGCTTGATTTTTGTTTATTTGTGTGTTAGTGCCAGTGTGTGTATGAGTGTTCGCGAGGGGAGCGGCGATGTTGCGGTTAGCGCCCTGCGTCATGAGCCCTGGCAACCCGAGTTCAATTTCCGCTCCGGACCAACACCAGTGACGATCTGAACCGGTTCTGGGCCTCCCCTAGGTCGACTCGGCCTCAAATTAGATCCTGGTGCAGTGTGTAAACATTGCCACGGGTGCTGGCCACCCACCCCCTCGTGTAGTGTTCTGGCCTTCATAGGTGCTTGCTAATAGCACTTGCCCCAAAAGTCTATTAAGGCTATATTGGGGATTTTTTCTTTCGCGAGTGTGTCGATGTAGTATTTAATGCACATCCATGTCACCTATGTTTGATTCCTGATAACGCACAACATCAATGACCAGTGGTATCTCAACCTGTACTGGGCCTCATCTAGGTCAACTCAACCGCAAATGAGTATCATGGTGCAGTGTGTAACATTGAGCATCGCGGAGACAAAGAAAGTGTGCATGTGCCATGTGAGCCTTACGTGCTCGCTAAAAGCAGTAAAGCTAAATGGTTTTTTTTGTCTCGATTTGTGCGAGAATGAATGTGTGAGTCTGTCCAATGCTGGTGAGCACAGCCAATGCAACCTCTTGCTTACAGCCCATTTTGTATTCGGTCGTTTCCATCTCTCATCACTACGCTACAGTGGCTCGGCCAAAGCAATAAATGCAGAGCGATGAGGAAGGCAGCCGCCCAGGCCAAACTCATGTTTCCTCCGAAATGTCGTTCGAAACCGCGGTGCGAATGGTGTAGCTGGGAGGATATTGTGCTACTGAAAGCGAATGTGACGTGACGAGAACTTTTGGACACAGTACAGAAACTATTGTTGATCCTGGTTCTTGTTTTGCGACTAGGACATATTCTTGTAAATGCCCGTCGTAGTCTTTGTATGTTTGATAATTAAAAAAAACACATTTAAGTGGGGAAGTTTCGCAATCAAAATGAAAACCTTGTTTCAAAAGTAGTTTAAGAGAATGTGCTGCTTGTTGAAAATTAACAGGACCCTTTTTAACTTTTGCAGACGCTCTGTTGAAGGTTGTCTCGCGCCACTAAACAGAAACTTTCAAAAAGGCTTTCCTTTGCCAAAACTTAAGGCGTGTATATTTTGTGCCCTCTGAGTCATTTTATTTTGTAAAAAAAAATTAGTCAAGTGTAACTGTGCTGTACGTGTCTTGTAACTGTAATCTATGTTTGATTAAACGAAAAAATGTTGGCCTGTTTAAACTTATTTTATATGTTCGTGTTTACAGGCAACACGGGCTGTGCATGACGAGGCTGCGTTTGTTCATAAATGTCTCTGAAACGGCGCAAAAAAGGACTCCGTTTTATGGCCTTTGGGTACAAACTTGTGGGTTAGCTGTTGTTCCTCTCAAATATATTTTTGCCGGCGAATGCTCATGACTGCAGGAACTCGTGGGGGTTGCTAGTTTTGTTTAAGAATAGGGAACTATTGCAGTTTTGGGCGGTTAAATGTAGGCTGGGATTGTTAATGGTATATGATCTGAACATCTGTATACTGTATTCTCTATTTGCTGTTAAAATAAATAAAAAATACAAGTAAAGCCGGTGGGATTGTCTGTAAAGTTTCAGGCGATCAGTTTGTTGCAGTCATTTTTAAATCCTTTATATTAAGTTCACTTGCTTGCTTGCGCGCTTACGACCGTGCAAATCTTTTGGTCGTTTTTTAACCCACTTCCCGTGATCCAATCGAGCTGACATTTTGCACACATACTCGTTGTGCGTGACAATTTATTTTAGTGAAAAAAAATGTCCAAAATTTTCCACTTTGTAGCAAATTTTTTTTTTTCATATTTAATTTAAAATACCAATGTGATAAAAATGAAACTCTTACTCAAGAAAAACAAATGAATAATAAAATAAAACCGATGCCACGCATATAAAGGATTTATAGTGAAAAACTTTGTTTTTACGGGTTAATTTTTTTATGTTGAAGTCTAATGCGTTGGGGCAACAAGGGTCTCGCGCGGTGACGAGCATAATTTTTGTCTCGAATTTCCTACTGCTTCTGAATGTACTTGCGCCATGTTGGTGCATTTAAATTGTTACATTTAACATACGCATGCGATTTGATTTGTCCCAAGTATTCTAGTTTCTAAACTGGAATAAAAGTATCCCCATGCTCCATTGAGTGTGGGGGGGGGGGGCAGTGCTCATTGTAATTGGGATCCTGAGCCAGTGGTGGAAATTCCACATTCCTGATACAGGTGACCAGAGCAACTACAGCTGATTTGCCACACGGCTGAAATGTAATTTTATCCGCACCAGAAGTCAACGGTCTAAGTTAACCCCTTCACTCTGATAGCCAGTGATATATATAGTCAGCCAGAGTGAAGGATTGGAGGTATTTAAACTAAACGTGCGTTTGCCCTGGATGCTCATGCATTTGCCCCGTCTGCTTAAAAAAAAATAAACCCACATGAATCAAAGTAGTCTCGGAAGTTCCATGGCATGCTGCGTAGTTTGCACTGTCCCCACAGCATTGGAGGTGAGGCCAGTCATTATGTAGTCAATACAGCGCCGTACATTTGAATATCCACTTACACAGTGTGCCTCCTTTGGCGATGTCTGGCATGGGTAGCCAATTTAGGCTGTGGTAAAAAAAAAATCCTTGCACATATCGAATTCTGTCTGCAGAAAAAAAACATTTATTATTTTTGACAATGCATTCGTCCTCAACCATGGTCATTCCACTGCTGGATGAAGGCTTCTCCAAGGTGCCACCATCTGTCACGATCGTGTGATGTACTAATCCAACTAGCACCTGCACACGAGCTGAATTCATCGCTCCATCTCATCGGTGGGCGTACACTCAGTTGTGCTCCGTTCCCTGGCTGCCACTCCATTGTTTTTGACTGATCCATCATCTCTTCGCGATGTGTCCTGCCTCAACTCACCATTTGTGTGTACATTTATTTTGAACGATGTTATGCACTTACATATGATCTCCTGCAGTCTCTATGTAATTCCAAGTACAATGGCTTTATTAATGCAGTAGTGCCAGTGGTAAAATTGCCCAGAATATATTCACGTTGTGCAAGTAAGCCAGATGCATTCGTCTGGCTTGTGGAGCCGTGGGGCATCAATACTTTGTCCAGGCTTTTTTTTTCCCTCTCAATCCACTGCTGGATGAGAGCCTCCCTAAGCCATGAATGCCAAGGCTTTGGTGACCTCGCCATACTAATCACCACGCTGATTCGGAATTGCAGAGTCCTGACTTGAGAGCATAGTACACTGTCCATGGCATGCACCCCGCAGCAGCTCAGAACAGGTGGTTTTGTGTTTGGCGGATGCCCATGCTAGTAGCACCTTCAAGGGCTCAATTCTGCTTCGGTTCCAAGGTCTAAAGATGAGGGCAATTCCAGTTGGCTTCGTTCCGGCCAGGACAAGATTATATCGCTCACCGTGCACATTTGTATCAAGAAAGCTAATTTCACTACCAAAATGTCTAAATACGCAGAATACTGTATGCCCATAGACCAGCGACAGCTGCGAGCATTGTTATTTGCGCAACTCGTTTAAATTCAATCAACACAAACGCCATTGCGTGGCAGGGAATTACTACATAGGAACATAAAATCTCACGAAGTTCATAGGTATTTGTGATTTTTAAATGGATAGGTTGGCACGTTTTGAACAATGTAAAATTACACTACTCAATCTGTTACGAACAGTTGTTTGATGCTCGGCCATTCCTTAGAACAAAGTGGATGTATTAATGCGAGGGCCATGATATTTGTTTTTTTCATCCACGCTATCAGCGGGGCAGCAACGGCGTAATGGTTTAGTGAACTGTGCTATGAACCCAATGACCGGAGTTCAATTTACGGTCACGGATAACATCAGTGACGGGTGATATATAAACGAGCCCTGGATCACCCAACCCGCCTGTTTCACCAACCCGCAATGGTCAGCGTATGTTGGACAAACTCCCACAAACGACGCGGCGTGGGAGACTATCATGTAGCAGTGGCTCGAACAAAGGGTCCATTTATACATTTGGTTATACTGGGAGGAACCTCCTGGTTACACCAGCCCACAGGGGATTATTGTGGCCGTCGTGCAGGGAGGGGCTGGGTGGGGAGGGTGGGGCTGGGTGGGGAGGGTGGAGAGGGGGCGCTGGGTGGGGAGGGGAGGTTGGTTAGGGGATGGGTGGGGAGTGTGGGGCTGGGTGGGGAGGGGCTGGTCACCCTGTGGTGCCCTTATAAAACTCAACGTTTAACCTACTAACGCCGGCTTGTGCCCGCCCTCACAGTCGGGCATATTTGCGAAATACACCACGCCGCCGTTGACCCTGGCCATTGACCGAGAAACCCAACGTTCCTACCAGCTCCCTCCGCAGGAGGAATGTGTTTGGTGGCATGAGCCAAGCTAATGGGCCCCATAGTGTGGAAGCAAAGCCTCTACGTGGTTTGCGAGACAGACTTTTCAGCAGTGAACATTAGTGACTATACTGTGCTGATGAGTCCTAATAAGGATAAAACCGGCCCGCAGTTGTGTTTCTCTATCCCTGCTGCTGCCTGTCGGGCGGTCGCATTTGTTGAAATTTATTTTGATGGTGATCCAAAGCCAGAGGACCACAATGCACTCCTTCAGGACATGCTGATGGCTTTTGCATAGAGTGCTGTGGGCGTCTTACACGTGTATGTGTTGTTTAAAACAAACCACTTTAAGTTATTATGTCTTGCATAAGCACATTTAGCAGCCATCCTAAAAGCGATGTTGCAGTGAGCAAAAATTAGATGTTTTCATTAAATATATGCATTTCTAAATGCAGGCTTCATTGAACGAGGCCAAGGCTGCCAATTTACTTCATTTCTAATGGTATTGACTTCCACGATGTCATGCCTCTGATAGTCATCTCTGCACTATAAATTGTATCCTTATCACTTTAAAGTGGCATCTTATCTGCTGACTCTTGAGTGCACAACTTGCCCGATTCTCTGAATAATTTAGGCAAATACTTAAAAGCACTTCCCATAGCGTGAAGACTATACTTGATAGCAAAGGAATATTTGGCAAGCTGCCAATGTGACCATCCTGAACACACGGACGGGTGACTGAGCCGCAGAGGTCGCAACCGGGTACCCGATACCCGGCTACCCGTACCCGGCCGGGTACGGGTACCCGTTTGCGACCCTGGTGCGGCCGAGTACGGGTACGGGTAGGTCGTGAGTCACTGGTGAGTAACCGTTTGTCACTCATTTCCCAATGTCTTGTCTCTTCTCACAATTCAAGTTCCTAGAATCAACCCACCCGCGCCTGCAAAATGGCTTCTTCCCAGAGGTCGCAATCGGGTACCCGTACCCTACCCGATACCCGGCCGGGTACGGGTAGCCGGGTATCGGGTAGGGTACGGGTACCCGATTGCGACCCTGGTGCGGCCGGGTACGGGTACGGGTAAGGAATCAAAACCCGTTTGCGACCTCTGCTGAGCCGTAAAGCGAAAGGCTCTGAATCGGAAGGTCGCGAGTTCAAATCCTGGTTGGAGGGATTGACTCAGCCCATCATCCCTCCTGGGTGATTAAATGAGTACCGCTTTGTCGGGAAATATTAATCCGAGATTAATTTCAAGGGGTACTCAATTTTGTTTTCAGAGCAGGCCTGATGAAAAAATGCATGAACTAACGATTTGGGAAATTTCCCTTAGATTGGAGAAGGGCAATTTCCTGTGCTTGACATCGCACGCAGGATTATGTGTTTGTCAGTTGTGGGGATAGGCGGTTGTCTTGTCAAATCTGGATCATTTATCCCAGCGATGTGGGAAAGGAAAGACAAAGGGGGAAAGCCAAAGGCCGTGCACCCCCACCACCACGAATAGGTGTCGAGATAAGCCGAATCCTTTTGACCTCATTCCATGGTGTCTCAAAAGGACTCAACTGGCTCCATATGCCCTCTTGGCTACTTGCCGCCCAACTTTTATCATTCTCAAATGGAGATCATTTGAGCGCAAAACTCCCTTAGGAGGTTGCGAGTTCACACCCTGGTTGGAGGTCGATTCGGCTCATGAATAATGTTGTGGGAAGTCAACATTGATGATGCTATGGAGAATAGTCCTGCCATGAGGAGTGCAATATTTACACCATCTCTCACGATCCTGCAATCTCGCACATGCGATTATTTCATTACTCCAACTTCTTTTTTCCTACTTTTTTTATATACAGATATTATCAACATCCACGTAAGCATTCTCATCTCTGTCCTTGGAAAAAAAAAAACTCAAATTCGTTTATAACGTACTAGCTTTACTACCCGGCTTTGCCCGGGACTTAGATTCACCACGCCCGGCCTCCTTTGTTTCCCCAGTGGCGATGTTCACACACAACACACCAGTTACTTGTTTGAGGCTGAGTCGACCTAGGGGAGGCCCAGGACCGGTTAAAATAATCGTCACCGGTGGTGGCCGTGAGCGGGTATCGAACTCGGGTCGTCGGGTTTGTAGCGCAGCGCGCTAACCGCTACACTACATTGCGTTACGCTTCCATATGCGCGGGTCACGTGACAAATGTGACGTCACAGCTCACTTGCTGTGCAAAATAAATGCATTATTGCGCCCCCACCCCCAAAAAAAATTCAAAAGTCTATTTTTATAATTTTTGCATGATGTACAGTCTGGAAAGTACCCACATGGCAAATTTCAAGTGTGTTGCATGTCGGGAAGTACGCTAAACATTTTGAACAGACAACGGCGTAATAATAGGTGATTTTGGGCAATGGTCCTTCTTCATGGCCTATATACCGGACATTGTAAATTGAATCTACTAGAATGATTTAATTCACCAAAAATTATGGGATGCTTAAATATCGTATAGTACCTGGGAATACAGTGATAGAGGCAGGGTTAAGACAGAAACGCGAGGTCGAAGTAGTGACCTCTCATGGCTGAAAGGAGAATTGGATAGAAGTCACTTCTGAAGGAGGGTGGACAGGAGCTGGATGGGAAGGCGGTGGGCGTTCGAAGAGGAATGCGGGTCAGAAAGGGCAACTCTTGACTTTCAAAAATCCCTCACGGAGACAAAAAAAAACAATGACATAAGCCAAAGGAATCACCGACGAAGGTAACATTTTTTTGTCGTTTCGAGAACCACCCACTACCAACTGACTGTGTCCACTCAGTTCATTCTGCCACGTGGCTCAGTCAACGTGAAAATACTTCAGGGTTGCGAAGAAGGCCGTGTACTCGCCACTGAATCGGTTCACACGAAGTTCAATGGTTCGAATCCTATTACCAGCATCGATTCAGGGCTTGGCGATGCACGCCTTTAATCTATCGCTGCAGAGGAAATGGTTGGTGGCTCACGTATATATGTATTTGTACAACTTGCCAAACCTCGCTGCATTCTGAGATGACCGTGAGACGGGCGGTACGGCGAGTGACCTGTTGAACCCCATGTGTGTGTGTGTGTGCGCGTGTGTGTGCGCGTGTGTGTGCGTGTGTGTGTGCGTGCGTCTTCTCGGCCACGGTCATTCCCTCCCTTCTCTACGCTTGCGAAACGTGGACCCCCCTAATGGAGCATCTTCGCCGGTTGGAAACATTTAGGCTGGCCTGCCTACGATCCATCCTGGGTTTAACCAGGCTGGATTGTGTGACGAGCTCACAAGTCCTTGAAAGATCTGGGCAAAGTCCCATCAGTGAGCTCCTCCGGCAGGCAAGGCTGCGTTGGCTGGGTCATGTAGCCCGCATGCCCAGCCACCGCATGCCTAAACAGCTTTTGTTTGGCCGGATCGAGGGGGCTAAACGGGCGCAGCACGGGCTAGAGAAGAGATGGAGTGATGTGGTACAGGAGGACGTGGAGCTGAGTGGACTTGCCGATGACTGGTACCAGCGGTGTCAAGATCGGCCTCAGTGGAGGAGGCTCGTGAAGGACGCTACTGGGCAGTTGGAGGCAGTCGCCCTCCAACAACAACGGAGGGCGGAGGAGCGACGCTCACAACAACGAGCGGAGCGCCGGGTGGCTAAAGCACAGCAAGTTGGTACAGTAGGGGGCACAGGTGGTGCATCAGCCAGTCATCTCGGTCATCTCGGTCAGTCGACCCGTGGCACCTGGGTCTGCCCTGTGACCTCCTGCCAGCGGGCGTTCGACACTTCACGTGGCCTCAAGGTGCACTTGGCCTGGCACAAGCGTCGTGGTGACGTCACCGCCACTTAGTGGCGAATGGCAGTTCTTGTTGTGTGCGTGTGTGTGTGTGCGTGTGTGTGTGTGGGAGCGTGGAAGGGTTTCCCCTCCCCGTGTGCCGTTGGTTTCTCCGAATACTCGTGTTTGCTCCAACACGAAGCAAACCGTTCTAGATTTGAAGTTTTCGTGACTGCAAGGATCCATACACGTTGGTTCTTTCGGTAAAGTCACGTAGGTGAAAAAGAAAAAAGAAATTAATTAAATCACGACGTGTCGATTGCAACATAAGCAATCATCATCAGGTGTGACAACCACAGCAAGACTTTTTTTACTGAAGTGGGAGAGAAGCCGGAGCCAAGGGGTTTATATATATAAACAGAAATTATTGCTGTGGTTGTCACACCTGATGATGATTGCTTGTGTTGCAATCGAAACGTCGTGATTTAATTTATTTAATTTTTCTTTTTTCTTCTTTATCTACGTGACTTTACCGAAAGAACCAAAGAGTACGAAGCAAAACGGTCACAAATGGAATCTTGCCCAAACAATTAAATTTTCCCAAACAACCCAATCATTGCAACGAGTAACAGTTGAGATAAAAAAAAAGTCCTGAGACTCGGTGAAACTCTCCTGGACAAATAAAAAATTAACCCGTAAAAACTAAGGTTTTCACTATAAATCCTTTATATGCGTGTTCAATTGGCCACAGCCCAGCCCACATTGGTCGTT
This sequence comes from Lampetra planeri, assembly GCF_965212315.1. Lineage (NCBI taxonomy): Eukaryota > Metazoa > Chordata > Hyperoartia > Petromyzontiformes > Petromyzontidae > Lampetra > Lampetra planeri. The sequence goes on from NC_136112.1 coordinate 12,523,909, forward strand.
GAAACGGGCGGCTAGAGTCCTCTCGTCCTCTGGCTTGAGATGGCTGCCACCTATGGGTCAGATGATTGCCTGCCACCATTAAGCAATTGGTAATTAAATATACTGTAATTTTTTTTTACCTAAAAAGTGTAAAATTTTGGAAAAAAATTTTCACGAAAAGAAATTGTCACGCACAACTGTGTGCAAAATGTCAGCTCGATTGGATCACGGGAAGTGGGTTAAAAAAACGACCGAAAGATTTGCACGGTCGTAAGCAAGCAAGCAAGTGAACTTGATATAAAGGATTTAACAACTAAACCCGTAAAAACAAAGTTTTTCACTATAAATCCTTTATATGCGTGGCGGCTAGAGTCTTTTCGTCCTCTGGCTTGAGATGGCTGCCACCTATGGGTCAGATGATTGTCTGCCAGTATTAAGCAATTGGTAATTAAATATTTAATTTGTTTTCCCTAAACAGTGTAAAATTTTGGGAATTTTTTTTCACGAACATTAATTGTCTCGCACAACGAGTCTGTGTGGAAAATGTCAGCTCGATTGGATCACGGGAAGTGGGTTAAAAAACGACCGAAAGATTTGCACGGTCGTAAGCAAGCACGCAAGCAAGCAAGCAAGCACGCACGCAAGCAAGCAAGCACGCAAGCAAGCAAGCACGCGAACTTAATATGAAGGATTTAAAAATGACCGACACCTGCTCATTCATTTTCTGCAGCACGTTCACAAAAGCCCGACATATGTTCTCAGGGCGACGTCAAAGATCCCCTGACATCCCAGTCATTCGCAAACAAAAGCCATTGTGTGTGTCAGTGTCTTAGCTTGAATCCAAAAACAACAAACCAGCCAATTGTATATATTGCCTTACAGTCCCAGTCACGACGTGAAGTTCCCAGCAACTTCCTTGCCCAGTTACATGCTAATTTCTCACTTTAGCATCATGCTAATCTCTCACATTAACATAGCCACTTCCGTGCCCAGTTACATGCTAATTTATCGCATTAACATCATGCTAATCTCTCACATTAACATAGCCACTTTCGTACCCAGTTACATGCTAATTTCTCACATTAGCATCACTCGACCCAGCCACCTCTTTATGACCCTTGGGCTACACACATTTCAAACCTTTTAAAAAGAGTCTGCATCAGCAGCAGACCATACTTTCCCACCTGATGACGGATGCTTGTGTCGCGTCCGAAACGTCGTGATCTATTTTATTTTCTACCTACGTGACTTTACCGAAAGAACCAAAGAGTATGGATTCCTGCTGTCACGAAAGCTTCAAATCAAGAACACATTCTTGCGGAGGGAGCTGGTAGGAACGTTGGGTTGCTCGGTCAATGGCCAGGGTCAACGGCGGCGTGGTGTATTCCGCAAGCCGGCGTGAGTAGGTTAAACGTTGGGTTTTATAAGGGCACCACGGAGTGACCAGCCCCTCCCCACCCAGCCCCACCCCTCCTACCCCCCACCCAGCCCCTCCCCACCCAGCCCCTCCCCACCCTCCCCTCCCCACCCAGCCCCTCCCCACACTCCCCACCCAGCCCCTCCCTGCACGACGGACACAATAATCCCCTGTGGGCTGGTGTAACCAGGAGGTTCCTACCAGTATTAATGCCTATGCTATTAACTGTCGCTATCGTGAGCAGAAGCCAATGCAGCAGAATCCATTGCTGCCCTCAGCTCTGCTCTCACGACGAATGCCCCCCAACTTGACCGACCAACCGACCCGCACTGACCACTCGCGGTTGTGTAATGGCCATGTAACCCCCCACGACCCACGACGCGACGTGGGAAGGTCCGCATCTCGCAATGGATTGACAAAAGGAACGCACAAGTACATGCGCACGTGTGCATGTAACTCTACCTACGCCTGTATACATCTCCCTTGCCAAACCCGATTGTGCAATTATTAATGTATTCTGCCCAGTTATTTATTGGCAGAACGTATTATTGTCTGGTGTCGGGTTAGTGACTCTATCCCAGCAGTAACAATTGCAGTGAACCCGACATGCGCTACCCCTGATGGGAAGTTCTATTTTGCTAAATGTGAATTTCCACAGCTGGTATAAATATTGTAGTGCCACTATTACCGTATTCTACGGATCATTACACACACTTTAACCCCCGCCCACCTCTGTATTTAAAAGTAAAGATTGTTTGGTGCGTCGGATAATCCGGTGAGTGTTGATGGGTTTGTGCGTGTGACCAGTGCAGGCGGTTTGCGCTACGCTGCACTCCCCGGAAACCGGCGACCCGAGTTCGATTCCCGTTCACGGCCAACACCAGTGACGAATATCTGAACCGGTCCTGGGCCTCCCCTAAATCGACTCGGCCTCAAATAAGTACTTGGTCATACGCGTGGTTCTTTCGGTAAAGTCACGTAGTTAAAGAAAATAATAAATAACACAAGCGATCGAAACGTCGTGGTTAAATTGTATTTATTTTTATTTTTTATTTTCTTTACCTACGTCCCTTTACCGAAAGAACCAAGAGTATGGATCCTTGCAGTCACGAAAACTTCAAATCTAGAAAGTACTTGGTCACCTGGTGTGGTGTAAACATCTCTACTTGGGAGACAAAGGCGGTCGGGCGTGGTGCTGGCCACCCACCCCCTTGTGCTATGCCGGCCTTCATAGGTCCTCACTAACAGCACTTTCCCCAATAGACTGTTAAGCCTATACGAGGATCGTTGTCTTTTGTGACCAAATCGGTATAATTTAATTGACACCGGGCATACGTTTTGGGGTGCCACTTACGTTTTGGAGCGTCTTATTACCCGTAGAATATGGTAAATATGTTTTCAATTAGATCCATTCTCGCGTCACGCAAAACTCACAGCAGTGGCATTCTGTTGTCGATGATCATCATGAACAAAGTGGCCGAAGGGTCGTCTTCTTGATTTGCTCGTGGTGAAGACAAAATATGCAGCGAACAAAAGGCACTGCACAATGGAGCTTGGAAACCTGGGTTCGAATCTTGGCCCTGGTCAGCATCAGTGGTGAAGTATGGTCAAACAATTGCCATGATGTATGCTTGTTAAACTTCTTTCGCACCGTACGTAGCCAACCGTGTTCATCAAAGGTGATGGCGGAGTGGCACGGGGCAGTATATTATTGCATTTGTATGATTCCCACTCACTGTTGGGTATCTAAATAACATGCGACACCTTCTTGGTTCTTTCGGTAAAGTCACGTAGAAGGGAAGAAATAAAATAATAAAAATAAAACATAATAAAATAATTCTCACGACGTTTCGGCCACAATGCAAGCAGCCGTCCTCAGGTGAAAACCAGGTCTGTCGACAGACCTGGTTTTCACCTGAATTATTTTATTGTTTTATTTTTATTATTTTATTACTTCCCTTCTACGTGACTTTACCGAAAGAACCAAGAAGACGAATCCCTGCAGTCACGAAAGCTTTAAATCGAAAAATATGCGACACGGTTGTCATTTTTATTATGCTCTTCTACAAGGGCTATGAAACTGAAGATGTTGCAGAGTTGTATTATGGTCCAGTCTATGAGAACAACCAGATACATTTGAAACCCAAACTTTACGATTTTGAGGGTAAACCCATGCACTGATATGGGTATTCACCAAAGCGTATAAGGGGTTCGTATTTGGAAGTTATTAACGAAGTTAAATCAAAATTCGACACCAGAATTAATTCAAAGCTACGAAAGCAATCGTTTGTGGCCCTCGACTTCGGAATATATTTTACTTGTTAATGCTTCTAAAGTGCATGTCGTGAATGCATTACTTATCTCTGTCTGCCCTGGTAAAAGCTGAACCCCGTATAAACGAAACGTTGGTTTCGATTTAAAGCTTTCGTGTCTGCAGGGCTTAATATTCTTGGTTCTTTCGGTAAAGTCACGTAGAAAGGGAAATAATAAAATAATAGAAATATAACTATCAAATTCTCACGACATTTTGATTGCAACACAAGCAATCATCATCAGGTGTGAAACCCACAGCAAGAAAATGTTTTGAAAAAAGTGGCGTTTTTTTTCTTAACGTCAGCACCACGGACAGCGAAACGTCGTGAGAATTTTGTTTCATTTTTATTATTTTATTATTTCCCTTCTACGTGACTTTACCGAAAGAACCAAGAATATGAAACGTTGGTTGTAAAGTAGCGTCACTTATTAGGGACTCTACCCGATATAAAAGCAATCCCGGCCAAACCGATCAAAGGGTTGCCCAGCACCGAGAGGTGAGCCCCAGTGGTAAGAGGCGGCGTTACTTCATGCTCCGTGCATCCGTGCGCGTGTTCTTTTGTTTTAACCTGCGTCTGTGGACCGTAATATCTGCGGGTTCTCAATGGCGATGAATCCAATGTCGTATATATTTTTGACGCAATTTTTGGTTTGCTGAAACAGTAACTAATTGGCACGGGTTGTCTACGTGGCTAACCTCACTGATTGGCCGTGTCCGGTGGTGGCGGGTTTAATGACACATTTATATTTTACGCGATCTAACCCAAAAAACACCCTCTATTATGAATAATTATTTGACTGCGGGGGGCGGGGGGGGGGGCTACGCGCAGGGGTATGAGCTCTAGCGGAGGGGGGGGGGGGTACGGGGTAGAATGTGGGGTCAAAGGTTGTGTGGGGCGGTGGCGCAGTGGTTAGCGCGCTGCGCTACGAACCCGGTCCACCCTAGTTCGATTCCCGCTCACAGCCGAGAACACCCGTGACGATTATTTGAACCGGTCCTGGGCCTCCCCGAGGTCGACTCAGCCTTAAATGAGTATCGTACCTGGTGCGATGTTTAAACATAGCCACTGGGGAGACAAAGACGGCCGGGCGTGGTGTTGGCCACCCACCCCCTCGTGTGCTGTTCCGGCCTTCATATGTGCTCGCTAACAGAGATTGCCCCAAAAAATCTGTTAAGCCGATACGAGGGGTCTTTGTGTATGTGTGTGTGTTCACTGCTGTGTGTGTGTTCACTGCTGTGTGTGTGCTCACTGCTGTGTGTGTGTGTGCTCACTGCTGTGTGTGTGTTCACTGCTGTGTGTGTGTGTGCTCACTGCTGTGTGTGTGTGTTCACTGCAGTGTGTGTGTTCACTGCTGTGTGTGTGTGTGCTCACTGCTGTGTGTGTGTGTTCACTGCAGTGTGTGTGTTCACTGCTGTGTGTGTGTGTGCTCACTGCTGTGTGTGTGTTCACTGCTGTGTGTGTGTGTGCTCACTGCTGTGTGTGTGTGTTCACTGCTGTGTGTGTGTTCACTGCTGTGTGTGTGTGTGTTCACTGCTGTGTGTGTGCTCACTGCTGTGTGTGTGTGTGCTCACTGCTGTGTGTGTGTTCACTGCTGTGTGTGTGTGTGTGCTCACTGCTGTGTGTGTATGTGTGTTCACTGCTGTGTGTGTATGTGTGTTCACCGCTGTGTGTGTGTGTTCACTGCTGTGTGTGTGTGTGTGTTCACTGCTGTGTGTGTGTGTGCTCACTGCTGTGTGTGTGTGTTCACTGCTGTGTGTGTGTGTGTGCTCACTGCTGTGTGTGTATGTGTGTTCACTGCTGTGTGTGTATGTGTGTTCACCGCTGTGTGTGTGTGTTCACTGCTGTGTGTGTGTGTTCACTGCTGTGTGTGTTCACTGCTGTGTGTGTGTTCACTGCCGTGTGTGTGTGTGCTCACTGCTGTGTGTGTGTTCACTGCTGTGTGTGTGTGCTCACTGCTGTGTGTGTGTTCACTGCTGTGTGTGTGTGTGTGTTCACTGCTGTGTGTGTGTGTTCACTGCTGTGTGTGTGTGTGCTCACTGCTGTGTGTGTGTTCACTGCCGTGTGTGTGTGCTCACTGCTGTGTGTGTGTGCTCACTGCTGTGTGTGTGTTCACTGCTGTGTGTGTGTGTGTTCACTGCTGTGTGTGTGTTCACTGCTGTGTGTGTGTGTGTTCACTGCTGTGTGTGTGTGTGTTCACTGCTGTGTGTGTGTTCACTGCCGTGTGTGTGTGTGTTCACTGCTGTGTGTGTGTGCTCACTGCTGTGTGTGTGTGCTCACTGCTGTGTGTGTGTTCACTGCTGTGTGTGTGTGTGTGTTCACTGCTGTGTGTGTGTGTTCACTGCTGTGTGTGTGTGTGCTCACTGCTGTGTGTGTGTTCACTGCTGTGTGTGTGTGCTCACTGCTGTGTGTGTGTGCTCACTGCTGTGTGTGTGTTCACTGCTGTGTGTGTGTGTGTGTTCACTGCTGTGTGTGTGTGTTCACTGCTGTGTGTGTGTGTGCTCACTGCTGTGTGTGTGTTCACTGCTGTGTGTGTGTGCTCACTGCTGTGTGTGTGTTCACTGCTGTGTGTGTGTGTTCACTGCTGTGTGTGTGTGTGCTCACTGCTGTGTGTGTGTTCACTGCTGTGTGTGTGTGTTCACTGCTGTGTGTGTGTGTGTTCACTGCTGTGTGTGTATGTGTGTTCACTGCTGTGTGTGTGTGTTCACTGCTGTGTGTGTGTGTGTTCACTGCTGTGTGTGTGTGTGTTCACTGCTGTGTGTGTGTGTGTGTTCACTGCTGTGTGTGTGTTCACTGCCGTGTGTGTGTGTGTTCACTGCTGTGTGTGTGTGTTCACTGCTGTGTGTGTGTGTGTTCACTGCTGTGTGTGTGTGTGTGTTCACTGCAGTGTGTGTGTGTGTTCACTGCTGTGTGTGTATGTGTGTTCACTGCTGTGTGTGTGTGTGTGTTCACTGCTGTGTGTGTGTGTGTGTTCACTGCTGTGTGTGTGTGTGTTCACTGCTGTGTGTGTATGTGTGTTCACTGCTGTGTGTGTGTTCACTGCCGTGTGTGTGTGTGTTCACTGCTGTGTGTGTGTGTGTTCACTGCTGTGTGTGTGTGTTCACTGCTGTGTGTGTGTTCACTGCCGTGTGTGTGTGTGTTCACTGCTGTGTGTGTGTGTTCACTGCTGTGTGTGTGCTCACTGCTGTGTGTGTGTGTTCACTGCAGTGTGTGTGTGTTCACTGCTGTGTGTGTGTGTGCTCACTGCTGTGTGTGTGCTCACTGCTGTGTGTGTGTGTTCACTGCAGTGTGTGTGTGTTCACTGCTGTGTGTGTGTGTTCACTGCTGTGTGTGTGTGTGCTCACTGCTGTGTGTGTGCTCACTGCTGTGTGTGTGTTCACCGCTGTGTGTGTGTGTTCACTGCTGTGTGTGTGTTCACTGCCGTGTGTGTGTGTGTTCACTGCCGTGTGTGTGTGTGTTCACTGCCGTGTGTGTGTGTGTTCACTGCTGTGTGTGTGTGTGTTCACTGCCGTGTGTGTGTTCACTGCTGTGTGTGTGTTCACTGCCGTGTGTGTGTGTGTGTTCACTGCTGTGTGTGTGTGTGTTCACTGCTGTGTGTGTGTGTGTTCACTGCTGTGTGTGTGTGTTCACTGCCGTGTGTGTGTGTTCACTGCTGTGTGTGTGTGTGTTCACTGCCGTGTGTGTGTGTGTTCACTGCTGTGTGTGTGTGTGTTCACTGCCGTGTGTGTGTGTTCACTGCTGTGTGTGGGTGTGTGTTCACTGCTGTGTGTGTGTTCACTGCCGTGTGTGTGTGTGTTCACTGCTGTGTGTGTGTGTGTTCACTGCTGTGTGTGTGTGTGTTCACTGCTGTGTGTGTGTGTTCACTGCCGTGTGTGTGTGTTCACTGCTGTGTGTGTGTGTTCACTGCCGTGTGTGTGTGTTCACTGCTGTGTGTGGGTGTGTGTTCACTGCTGTGTGTGTGTTCACTGCCGTGTGTGTGTGTGTTCACTGCCGTGTGTGTGTGTGTTCACTGCTGTGTGTGTGTGTGTGTTCACTGCTGTGTGTGTGTTCACTGCTGTGTGTGTGTGTGTTCACTGCTGTGTGTGTGTGTGTTCACTGCTGTGTGTGTGTGTGTGTTCACTGCTGTGTGTGTGTTCACTGCCGTGTGTGTGTGTGTGTTCACTGCTGTGTGTGGGTGTGTGTTCACTGCTGTGTGTGTGTGTGTTCACTGCTGTGTGTGGGTGTGTGTTCACTGCCGTGTGTGTGTGTGTGTTCACTGCCGTGTGTGTGTGTGTTCACTGCTGTGTGTGTGTGTGTGTTCACTGCCGTGTGTGTGTGTGTGTTCACTGCTGTGTGTGTGTGTGTGTTCACTGCCGTGTGTGTGTGTGTTCACTGCTGTGTGTGTGTGTGTTCACTGCTGTGTGTGGGTGTGTGTTCACTGCTGTGTGTGTGTTCACTGCCGTGTGTGTGTGTGTGTGTGTGTTCACTGCTGTGTGTGTGTGTGTTCACTGCTGTGTGTGTGTGTGTTCACTGCTGTGTGTGTGTGTGTGTTCACTGCTGTGTGTGTGTTCACTGCCGTGTGTGTGTGTGTTCACTGCTGTGTGTGGGTGTGTGTTCACTGCTGTGTGTGTGTTCACTGCTGTGTGTGTGTGTGTTCACTGCTGTGTGTGTGTGTGTTCACTGCTGTGTGTGTGTGTGTGTTCACTGCTGTGTGTGTGTTCACTGCCGTGTGTGTGTGTGTGTTCACTGCTGTGTGTGTGTTCACTGCCGTGTGTGTGTGTGTGTTCACTGCTGTGTGTGTGTGTGTTCACTGCTGTGTGTGTGTTCACTGCTGTGTGTGTGTGTTCACTGCTGTGTGTGTGTGTTCACTGCTGTGTGTGTGTTCACTGCTGTGTGTGTGTGTGTGTTCACTGCTGTGTGTGTGTGTTCACTGCTGTGTGTGTGTGTTCACTGCTGTGTGTGTGTGTTCACTGCTGTGTGTGTGTGTTCACTGCTGTGTGTGTGTGTTCACTGCTGTGTGTGTGTGTGTGTTCACTGCCGTGTGTGTGTTCACTGCTGTGTGTGTGTGTTCACTGCTGTGTGTGTGTGTGTGTTCACTGCCGTGTGTGTGTTCACTGCTGTGTGTGTGTGTTCACTGCTGTGTGTGTGTGTGTGTTCACTGCTGTGTGTGTGTGTTCACTGCCGTGTGTGTGTTCACTGCTGTGTGTGTGTGTTCACTGCTGTGTGTGTGTGTGTGTTCACTGCCGTGTGTGTGTTCACTGCTGTGTGTGTGTGTTCACTGCTGTGTGTGTGTGTGTGTTCACTGCTGTGTGTGTGTGTTCACTGCCGTGTGTTTGTTCACTGCTGTGTGTGTGTGTTCACTGCTGTGTGTGTGTGTTCACTGCTGTGTGTGTGTTCACTGCTGTGTGTGTGTGTTCACTGCTGTGTGTGTGTGTGTTCACTGCAGTGTGTGTGTGTGTTCACTGCTGTGTGTGTGTGTTCACTGCAGTGTGTGTGTGTGTTCACTGCAGTGTGTGTGTGTGTTCACTGCAGTGTGTGTGTGTGTTCACTGCAGTGTGTGTGTGTTCACTGCAGTGTGTGTGTGTTCACTGCTGTGTGTGTGTGTGTTCACTGCAGTGTGTGTGTGTGTTCACTGCTGTGTGTGTGTGTTCACTGCTGTGTGTGTGTGTTCACTGCTGTGTGTGTGTGTTCACTGCTGTGTGTGTGTGTGTTCACTGCTGTGTGTGTGTGTTCACTGCTGTGTGTGTGTGTTCACTGCTGTGTGTGTGTTCACTGCTGTGTGTGTGTGTGTGTGTTCACTGCTGTGTGTGTGTGTTCACTGCCGTGTGTGTGTGTTCACTGCTGTGTGTGTGTGTGTGTGTTCACTGCTGTGTGTGTGTGTTCACTGCTGTGTGTGTGTGTTCACTGCAGTGTGTGTGTTCACTGCTGTGTGTGTGTGTGTGTTCACTGCTGTGTGTGTGTGTTCACTGCTGTGTGTGTGTTCACTGCTGTGTGTGTGTGTTCACTGCTGTGTGTGTGTGTTCACTGCTGTGTGTGTGTGTGTGTTCACTGCTGTGTGTGTGTGTTCACTGCTGTGTGTGTGTGTTCACTGCTGTGTGTGTGTGTTCACTGCTGTGTGTGTGTGTGTGTTCACTGCTGTGTGTGTGTTCACTGCTGTGTGTGTGTGTTCACTGTGTATGTGTGTGTGTTCACTGCTGTGTGTGTGTGTTCACTGCTGTGTGTGTGTGTTCACTGCTGTGTGTGTGTGTTCACTGCTGTGTGTGTGTGTTCACTGCTGTGTGTGTGTGTTCACTGCTGTGTGTGTGTGTTCACTGCTGTGTGTGTGTGTTCACTGCTGTGTGTGTGTGTTCACTGTGTGTGTGTGTGTGTTCACTGCTGTGTGTGTGTGTGTGTTCACTGCTGTGTGTGTGTGTTCACTGCTGTGTGTGTGTGTTCACTGCTGTGTGTGTGTGTGTTCACTGCTGTGTGTGTGTGTGTGTTCACTGCTGTGTGTGTGTGTGTGTGTTCACTGCTGTGTGTGTGTTCACTGCTGTGTGTGTGTGTGTGCTCACTGCTGTGTGTGTGTTCACTGTGTGTGTGTGTGTTCACTGCTGTGTGTGTGTGTGTTCACTGCTGTGTGTGTGTGTGTGCTCACTGCTGTGTGTGTGTGCTCACTGCTGTGTGTGTGTGTGTTCACTGCTGTGTGTGTGTGTGCTCACTGCTGTGTGTGTGTGTTCACTGCTGTGTGTGTGTGTTCACTGCTGTGTGTGTGTGTTCACTGCTGTGTGTGTGTGTGTGTTCACTGCTGTGTGTGTGTGTTCACTGCAGTGTGTGTGTGTTCACTGCTGTGTGTGTGTGTTCACTGCTGTGTGTGTGTGTTCACTGCTGTGTGTGTGTGTTCACTGCTGTGTGTGTGTTCACTGCTGTGTGTGTGTTCACTGCTGTGTGTGTGTGTTCACTGCTGTGTGTGTGTGTGTTCACTGCTGTGTGTGTACTCACTGCTGTGTGTGTGTGTGTTCACTGCTGTGTGTGTGTACTCACTGCTGTGTGTGTGTGTTCACTGCAGTGTGTGTGTGTTCACTGCTGTGTGTGTGTGTTCACTGCTGTGTGTGTGTGTGTTCACTGCTGTGTGTGTACTCACTGCTGTGTGTGTGTGTGTTCACTGCTGTGTGTGTGTACTCACTGCTGTGTGTGTGTGTTCACTGCTGTGTGTGTGTGTGCTCACTGCTGTGTGTGTGTGTGTGCTCACTGCTGTGTGTGTGTGTGTGTGTTCACTGCTGTGTGTGTGTGTGTGTGTTCACTGCTGTGTGTGTGTGTTCACTGCTGTGTGTGTGTGTGTGTTCACTGCTGTGTGTGTGTTCACTGCTGTGTGTGTGTTCACTGCTGTGTGTGTGTTCACTGTGTGTGTGTGTGTTCACTGCTGTGTGTGTGTTCACTGCTGTGTGTGTGTGTGTGTTCACTGCCTTGTATGTGTGTGTGTTCACTGCTGTGTGTGTGTGCTCGCTGCTGCGTCTGTGTGTTCACCGGTGATGAATGATGATGAACCGAGGAGATAAAAGCGCTTTGATGCATTCACACTGCAGACTTAATTAAATACCAGATGCACACAGCGAATTGCCTTTATTGAGTGTTTGCAAGCGAAGCAATATATATATAATACTGCATAACTCCAATGGAAGAAATAAACAGCTTATGTGTGTATTTGCTATATTGTGCTCGCAAATAAAAACATACTGCGTAATATTCTTTTACTGTATAACCCGCGTAATTATTTAAACAAAAGCGAAACGCAGCGATACAAATGACACGCTGTGTGTGTGTGTGTGGTGTTCGTGATGTGTGTACACGTGTTTAACGCACGATTCCGTATCAATTGCAATGAGCCGTGATCAATCCACTGCTGGATGAAGCTCTCTCAAAGCCGGTGGGCACCTACTCTTGGGTTTTTTCGGTAAAGTGACGTAGGTGAAAAATAATAGTAATAAAATAAAATAATAATAAATGAAAATAACTAAATTAAATCACGACGTTTCGGAGGCAACACAAGTCTCCGTCTTCAGGTGGGACCGTCACAGCCAAATTTACTGTATCAAGGCACGATCCTGCCAAAGCAATATTGAGTCTTGGTATTAAATACTGTGAGCCTTTTAGGTGTGGACTGTCGAGGAAAGTGCTGTTGCCGAGCACCTATTTATGGGCGAATGCAGTCAGCATCAGGCTCGACCGCCTTTGTCTCCCCTTTATCTCCGCAGTTTACGTATTACAATTAAGGCTGAGTCGACCTACGGGAGGCTACCAAACAGGTTCACAGACACCGCCTTCCGCCGCTGATGTTAACCGAGGCTGGGAGATCCGAACTCAGATTCTCCGGGTTCGTGGCGCATTGCGCGAATCACTGCGCCACCGCTCCCCACGAACACATACAATGCACGAAACAAAGATCGCCCGTATAGCCTTTGGGGCAAGTGCTGTTAGCGTACACCTCCGAAGGCCGGTCCTGCACATGCACGAGACGGTGGGTGGCTAACACCACGCCTGGCTGCCTTTGTCTGCCCAGAGCTGATGTTTACACACCACACCAGGTAATCGTTTGAGGCTCAGTCGAACTAGGGGAGGCCCAGGACCGGTTAAAAATATACTCCAGTAATTATTAGTCGTGGACTCCAGCAGACAGGTTCGTAGCGCAGTGCCATAACCACCGCTCCCCACGTCATAATAACACACACACACAGAGGCACTCACACGTGTCTAATGAATATACGATATGACACGTGTCGTGCACACACACTCACACACACACACGCAAGCACGCTCATCTCACACAAATGTGACCGTGCTGTCGATGTGCACAGGGTACATACACGCATGCACCTCCACTGCATATCAACAGCATGTATCCACGGTGCATTGACACCGCACTTGACCCACACGTGGCGTGCGCAAACATCACTGCGCCGTTAAATGTGAACATTGCCACTCACTCAACTCATCCATTATCAAGCGGCCTCTGCGGAGAAGTGTTCACCACTCGAGTCGGTTTTTTAACAAGTTGACAATATTGTGCGGCATATATTTGATTTATTTATAAGTAAGTGTTAATGGAACCCGAGGTGTTAAATTACGTGTGGACGCGATGTTAAATTTAGCCGTGCGTTAATTTTTTTGCGGTTAGCCGGACACCTCCAAACAAAGCAATCGACGCAGCTCACGTAGAAGGGAAATAATAGAATGATAAAAATTAAACAATAAAATCCTCACGACGTTTCGATTGCAACACCAGCAATCATCATCAGGTGTGAAAACCACAGGAAGAAATGTAAAAAATGTAAAAACAAATTCTTGCTGTGGTTTTCACACCTGATAATGATTGCTTGTGTTGCAATCGAAACGTCGTGATAATTTTATTGTTTTATATTTTTATTATTTTATTATTTCCCTTCTACGTGACTTTACCGAAAGAACCAAGAATATGAATCCCTGCTGTCACGAAAGCTTTAAATCGAAATTCAATAGACGCAGCTCACGCAAGTTCTGGTTAGCGAGCATCTATTAAGGCCGGAACGGCACGCACGAGGATGCCGTGACCATAACCACGCCCGGCCACCTTTGTCTACCTGGTAATGACGCATTATACACAGCGGAATATGCACTGTACTAATTTAAGGCTGAGTCGATCTAGGGGATGTTCAGATATGCTGTCACCGGGTTCACAGCGTAGTGTTCGAACCACTGCGCCACCGCTCCCCGTCCACAACGCTTTATGTAAACACACGATGTGCATGCACGCCGCATAATTCCTTGCGCCGTTATATGCGTACGGCAGAGGCATGTAATGCACAAGGGGTTGAGCGGTGGCGCAATGGTTAGCGCACTGCGATATGAAACTGATGCCACGAGTTCCACTTCCCCCCGGGCACGGCCACCATCAGTGGCGAAATCATGGTGGCTCGTGTCGTGACGAGTACTGCAAGATCCGAAATGTCTGTCCCGTGCTCGCTGAGCGGCCTTGCTATCCGGTTTGCCGAACGAATGCACTCATCACACACAAAGTGCTTGCCACAAATGAACTACAATACCCTTAAATGTCGATTTAAAGCTTTCGTGACTGCAGGGATTCATCTTATTCGTGCTTTCGGTAAAGTCACGTAGAAGGGAAATAATAAAAAATAATAAAAATAAAACATAATAAAATGTATTTTATTATGTTTTATTATTTCCCTTCTACGTGACTTTACCGAAAGAACCAAGAAGATACAATACCCCTGCCGATCTCGTCAAGGAGCATAAACCGTCACGAGAACTCCGGTCATCCTCGTAGCAGCCGATTTTGGTCGACCACATTGCCGGATGAAGCTAGTGCGGGACCTGTAGCATCTGTTATAAAGGGGCCCTAAATTGAAAAAAATACACAAATATGAAAACACAAATGTGTAACTTGCGTAGTAAAGCAATTTTATTTTTCTCATTTGTTATCCAGCCAGATAACACCGAGTCGCTCATTAAAATGTTGAAGGCGGTATAGTACTATACTAATTGAGCAAGTGCAAAATCACTGAACCGGAATTGATAGCTTGAAAGCATTTAGCGCGGGGCCCTTTGAAGTGCGGAGTCCGTAGCATATGCAGCTACTTTTGCTACGTGGATAATCCGGCACTGGTTGGCCATCGAACAATGATGCGCTTCTGTGACCGTCTGGAACGCTCTTCCTTCTGATATCAGGAAGCCACTGGAGCTATGCACTTTCAAATCTAGTTTGAAACCCCATTTCTTTAGAACTGCTTCTTGTGTTTAGTTTGTTGTTCTTCCCCCGCACCTTCGATTAGCAGGGTTGGCTTACGTACGGCGCGAAAGAAGTGTAACATACATATCTGAACTAGTTCTAGGAATTCGCCCCCCCCCACCTTCACCAACCCACACGTGGCGAAGCATGGTCCCGAAATCCTCACGACCGACACGGCGTGGGGGAGACCTTCATCCAACAGTGGTTTGACAAAGGGCCGTGAATTATCACATCGTAATTATATCAGACAGCGCCCACACATGCGCATGTTTCACATAGACCACGGCTTCATAGCGTCTGTAACAGCGGGTAAATAAAAACACGCAGAGATGACATATGCGACGCAACACGTCAACACATCGCTGCATTGTAAATGTCGATATTGGTTTGGACGCAACAAGCATGTTTTTTTTTGTATTTACCTGTGAAAAAGGCGGAGTTCTGATCTTCTTTGCTTTTTTGCATTATTAAATTGCCAATAGTCAAACGAGTAATGACTGAGTGATCGGCGAGGAATAAAACGCGTCCGAGGGGACATCCACAGACGAGACGGAGCTCTGAAATCAGCGCTCGTGTGCAGGTTCTCTGTGGGTTTTTATTTACTTCACGGGATAGTACGAGTCGGCGGTGGATAGGCCATGACTGAACATAAAAAAAATCTATTTTATGATTACGTTCATATAGCGTCTCGCAATCGCTGACGAACCACAGAAAAGGTGAAAGGCTGACTGACAGAGGCAGTGAGGTGGCTCCAACAATTGATCTGCAGCTCTCGATGAAGAATACTTTCATCCCTTTCGTTGTGGGAGCACACCGGAGCACCCTGAGAAACCCCACGCACGCGAGGGAGCAACGCTCTATGCCATACAGAAGGGACGGATGATCGCACGGGGGGGGGGGGCTACGTACGGTGCGAAAGAAGTGAAACATACCTACATAGCAGTTTACACTCCTCTCTGTGCTGCGTGCTGCTGGCGAGCCAGGGTATTGCTCTTCGGTGTCCACGTGAAGGGAGTCCTCACGACATCCATAAACACATTCCTGCGGAGGGAGCTGGTAGGAACGTTGGGTTGCTCGGTCAATGGCCAGGGTCAACGGCGGCGTGGTGTATTCCGCAAATATGCCCGACTGTGAGGGCGGGCACAAGCCGGCGTGAGTAGGTTAAACGTTGAGTTTTATCATGGCACCACGGGTGACCAGCCCCTCCCCACCCAGCCCCACCCCTCCCACCCCCCACCCAGCCCCATCCTCCTCACTCAGCCCCTCCCCACCCAGCCCCTCCCCACCAGCCCCTCCCCACCCAGCCCAACCCTCCCTACCCAGCCCCTCCCCACCCTCCCCTCCCCACCCAGCCCCTCCCCACCCAGCCCCTCCCTGCACGACGGACGGACGGACACAATGATCCCCTGTGGGCTGGTGTAACCAGGAGGTTCCTACGAGTATTAGAATATTGTAACACGCCGGTGAATGCCATGGTCATACATTCCCAGCTATGTGTGCTCCCCTACTGTGTCTGTGTGTGTGTGCTCACTGTGGCGTGTGTGTATGTGTGCAGTATTAAAATTGAGTATAGATTGTCATATCAAACCTTACATACGCACACTCACACAGGCAGCCGCTATACCATTATAAAGGGAACACATGCTATTGCTCCATTATGTATCGACACGTACACTCTACTGTATGTACACAGAGACCACACGCATACCATTACCAAACAGGGTCAAACGCAAATGCAGAATATGTGCAAAGAGACAGATGCCCATTTTAGCCGGAATAGACTGATGGGGAAAATCCTATTTGCAAGCGCCTTAAAGCGTTCGTCGTGGCCAATAGCCACTCCACGCAACAACAACAACACACACAATGCACGCGACACGCACAGATTACCCACAAAAGACTCACACTCACACCCACGAAGGTGATAATCCACACACGCGCACGCATCACACGTGGACACGTCATATAAGGCACATTCCATTCTCACGTCACACACACACACACCACACCACGTACGCATACGCATCCCGCAAAGACAAATATCCTTTTAACAACAACAACAACAACAATACAAAACGTGCTCATGCTGTTGGGGGCGAGTGTTGTTAGCGAGCACCTATGGAGGCCCCGACACATGCACGAAGGGTGGGTGGCTCACCACAACGTCCTGGCCGCCTTTGTCTCCCCGGTGCTAATGTATTGCGCATCGCACCAGATACTCATTTGAGGCTGTCGACCCCCACCCCCCCAGAGGAGGCCCAGAACCGGTTCAAATATCCGCCGCCACCGATGTCGGTCGTGAGCGGGTTTCGAACGCTGGCGGCCGATTTCGCAGCGCAGTGCGCTAACCACAACCCCACCGCTCCCCGCGCGCGCCACGACCCCGCACGCACGCACGCGGCGGCGGAGGAGGAGGAGCGGAATATGACCGGCGGATCGAGGCGAGGAGGGGCAGTCGGCATGGAGGCGCGCGTTGTTGCGCCGCGCCGCGCCGGAGGAGAAGAGAGCGAGAAAGCTCAATTTCTCATCCCCGGCAGCAGAGAGGAAGAGGAATAAAATGAAATAATCTCTGAAAAACGTCCGGGACGTCGCACTGTGGTGTGGCAGGGGGGGGGACACAGTCGGCTCCCGGCAGCCATCCCCCGGCGTCGCACCGGCCGCCGCCGTCGCCGCCTCGTGTAGACCGGGGGCGTCGTGAACGTGGCATTACCATTTTCACGGGGTGAGAACAAAACAACAAAAAAACAATGTAATCAATATTTTATTTTGTCGGCGCTCGCGTGAACGTTGCGCGCCCATGAAGCATTCATTGTCTGGGTCGAATGAGACCGCGCAAGGCAATTAATGGGTTTGTCATATACAGTGCGTGCGGCGGGTGTGCGCGTGTGTTCTATATGAATGAATTAAATGACATCTGGGCCACTGTGCAGAGAGCCACTGCAGCAGATGTGGTGGCGGTGGGGTTTTCTTTTTTTTGGGGGGGGGGGATGGGGTGTTTATTCCGTGGCAACGAGCTGGCATCAACAGCGGCGCGATTTGCGAATTCCTCTCCTAAGAAAGAAGACGGGAACGCACGCGTATATATATATATTTTTTAAAAATAAAATCATCGACGGCGCTTGACCCAAATTCGTGGGACGATGCCCCCGACTGTTAAAAAGAAGAGGCACGGGAGGAAGAGATCGACGCGACACAGAGGTGACCTCAACTCATCCTATCTGCACCATCCGCACATCATCACACACCATTATCATCACCACCACCATCATCATCGACAGCATCACCATCGCTCGCGCGGCCGCACGCGCACATCGCATTGCATGGCTCTGCGGCTCAGCGTGGAGCAATGATAGAGCGAGCCTCGCTTGCGAGGTTGGTCATAGAAGCATGCGAGAGACAGGCGTTGTGTGTGTGTGTGTGCGTTCGGGGGATTAGAACCCCGGTTCACGGCCAACACCGATGGAGAATATCTGAAGCAGTCCTGGGTCTTGCTTCGGTCGATTTAGGCAACAATTTGTGCATGGAGCGATGTGTAAACATCGGGAGACAAAGGCGGCCGGGCGTGGTGCTGGCCACCCACGCCCTCATGTGCCGTGACGGCCTTCATAGGTGCTCGCTAACAGCACTCGTCCCATAAAGTCTATTAAGGCATACGGGTGGTCTTTGGCATTTTGGTGATCTTATTAACGTCCCGTTGTCTCCGCGTGTGTTTGTTGATGCGACCGTGTTGATGGTGACGAGTGGACATTGTCTGTGCGAGGTGACGCGGGTCCGGGAGTCGTCGTGAGTCTCTGTATGGACGAGCGTGGCGCTTCTGATGGAGCGTCCCGTGTCGCCGTTATCTCGCCGACCGCATCTACACGGTGGCCCTGTTTACATTCCCCGCTTTAATGCGTGCGAGTGTGCGCGCGAGATATCATTTCAATTCCACAAACAATCGTCAATCTACGTTGAAAAGACGCAGAATTGTACGTGGTTTTTTTTTGCAATTCGCATATCCACATCCAGTTATGTTCATTGCATTGTGTTGTTTGTATCTGTATACGTGTGTGTGTGTGTGCAGTACTGTATACGCATTTCATAATTGTAAACAAAACAGTTGGTGATCCCACGTTGCCAGTGATGCAGAAGCAGAAATAACCAAAAAAACATGATAGGTGACGTTTCGGGCAATGACCCTTCTTTATAGCACATATACACGGTTATTTCATGTGTGTGTATGCATGTGTATCGCTGGGGAGCGGTAGTGTAGCGGTTAGCGCGCTGCGCAAACGAACCCAGCGGCCCGAGTTCGGATTCGCGGCTCACGGCCACCACACCTGACGATTATGTGAACCGTTCCTGGAACTCCCCTAGGTCCACTCAGCCTCAAATGAGTACTTTGTGCGGTATGTAAACATCGCCACCAGGGAGACAAAGGCGGCCGGGCATGGTGCTGACCACCCAGCCCCCTCGTGCTCCTTAACAGCATTTACCCCAAACAGCCTTGACAAGGCTATAAGGGGGATCTTTATATTTATTTACGGCCAGAATATATTAAAGCCGTGCCGGCTTTAATAGATGCTCGCTAATAGCACTTGCCCCAAAAGTCTGTTCAGGCTATACGAGGCATCTTTGATTGCGCTCCATTGCTTCTATGTATTGTGTTGCTCAATATTTGTTTTTATCATAGTGAGGGATGGCGATGGGGATTGAGGGAGTTGTTCATTCAGCAGTGTGTACTCTGGAAAGCCTCGCTCAGGTTGAAGTCTCGTTTCCAGGAGGGTCATGTGTGTGTGGGCTGCACAGCGCGCGCGTGAAATAATAAAGGTCGCAGTGACAGTAATTAGTCCACATCACTAATTTAATCGGGGTTCGATACCGGGACACCGAGTTTCACAAGCACTCGGCAAACACAAATTAGTTACGGTCTAGGCGAGTTATGACCGAGGTGTTCCTTAGGCCGACTCAGCCAAATAGAAGCAACTTGGTGCGACATTGTCGTGGACATCAGCAATGGAGAGACAAAGGCGGCACCGGTCGTGTGTGCGTGGCGCTGACCCAAACCGTTGCCGGTCTTAATAGGAGCTCGCTAACAACACTCTCCCGTCAAGAGTGCTCTACTAAACGAGGCCGTATATCTTTGTTGCTGTGTGTGCGCGCTAACGTAATGCCAAATAATCGTCAGTGTCGCTGTAGAGAGCACACAGTATGTATATAAATAGATGAGCACGCAATGTCTCCTTCGCATATCTACAAAAGAAACGCATAACAGGTGACGTTTTGGGCAAAGGCCCCTTCCTCGTAGCACATTCATGGAGACGGAGTGGAGGATAAGAGTTGGCGACTGTAACATTGCACCAATGGGGGCCCCGACGATAATTATTATGTTCAAGTCGTGTCTTCTGCACGAGCGTTGTGCGTTATTGACGAAGGCGTTCACTTTGTTGTGCGACCCACAGCCAACGCAGCTTGAAGCGCCACCAAATCATTTATTCGCACATCTTGTCCCTGCGCGTGGCCAATAACCGCGTCCTGTGTGTTTAGACAATCCGTGGGCCTTCTGGGAGTGCTTGATTTGGGGCGAGGGGAGGGGGCAATGGGTTGTTTTAAAAACAGATACGGTAACTTAATTGAATGTGGACAGATGTATAAAGGTGACATTATCTGATTGTCTAATTTGTGATGATATTCTTCAAAACGATGCAAACGACTATTTTGTGTTACGTATTTATATATGTTTAGTCGAACCAGCACCCATATCGTACGGAGAGAACGTCCCTGCCTGTAACATTTGGCAGTTTACCAGTATCTATCTATCTCTCTCTCAATACAAGATTCATAACGCGCCATAATCAGCAAAAAACAAAGACGGGAAGCGCGGTTGGCTCTGAGAAAATGCAACGTAACGTGCGGAGCAAAAAGAAAAAATATATGTTTTGTGTCCGGTCTGATTCGTGCTGGATACAATCGCATTTGGAAATGTGATTTGTAACTTTGATCATTACCTGTGTATCGATAGTTCAATGTTCATGTGCCATTTTATTGAGGGACTGTTGTGGTCTGGGACTGTTTTGTTGTTTTTGTTGCCTTGCCAAATCTTGATGAATGGGACTTAAATCATTCATTTATTACGTATTTATATTTTGTTACTTGCTAATCATTTAAAAAAAATCACTCTTATCAGTTTTTGGGGTATTATTTGCTATTTGTAACTCGCTGACCCGCCCATAGTGGACATCTATAAAAAAAATCTTCATAGCTCATCGGATTCTTGTGGTCTAAATAAAGATTCGAAATTCTTAAAATGGCCCATTGGCTGGACCGCATTCCGTTAGGCAAGAGACTGTCGCAGGCCACCGTGGCTGCAGATGAACAACTCCGCTCTGTCCTCAGCCGCGCAGATGTCACAACAGAGGAGCAGCAGCAGCAAGTCCAAGTCAATAATGGCAGTTTCGCGTGGGTTTCGTGATGGTGTCAGATGGGTGGATGGCATCGCTCGAGTGGGGTGGTTGCTATTAAAGCGAATACCGCACCTCCGATTGGCGCCGTTGACTACGTGCGGTGCCAAAGAAGTTCAACGTACCGTCTCGGTAAGGCAAGGCCGTAATTATAATAATATATTGTGGGGGACACATCCCCCCCCCCTCCCCAATATTCAAATATGCTCAAAATGTCCCCCCCAATATATTGCTCTAAAATAGATTTCTGTTTATATGATTGTGGTTATGGTTGTACTTTACTAATCCCTAATCTCTGCCATTACATACAATGAAACAAGAAACAGTAAAAGAGAAAAAACAGAGCAATGTAATATAATACACTATTAGGCATTATTGTAAAAAATAAATACAAAGTTCATCCTGTGTGTTAGTGTATTTTTCTTTTAGGCAGGAAATGGCAGGAAATGAGTTTTTAAATTTAGATTTTTTTTATGGGGGGGGGACCCCCAGACCCCCTGGAAGATTTGGTCCCCCCCAATGTTGACTCCGTGGCTACGGCCTTGCGGTAAATACATACAGACCTTGAAGCGGACTCTCGTACGCGCTGGAAACCAACCGGTACAAGCTCTTTCACGACGTTTCCATATCTCGTGGAAGATGCGGCCATGGGGGGGGGGGGGGGTGATGGACTCTGTCGAGGAGGCTGTTTTTGGAGACACCGGAGACGTTTTCTTGATGCTCGACGTTTCTCTCCGCACGGCAGAGAATTGCAACAGTCGAGGCGTGCGTGCGTGCGGTAACTCGGCGACATCCGATCGTATTTGCGACACCCTTATATCTGTGCTATTTCTAATGTCATAACCTCGCTGATACGTGCAACGGGACCCGCACCGGAATGTTGCCTGTGCCGGACCAATGCTACTGACATTACGCACTCCCGGATGGCTCGAGGAGGAGATTGGGGTTTGCCGAAAACAAACAACTTTAATGTTGTTGTTGTTGTTGTTGTTTTTCTTTCATGTGGAGAGACGCATCCGTGTGAAAGGAGTCACAACATCGTCTGTTTATTTATTGTGTAATAACGCAATATCAGCCTGCAAACCGTGTCCCTGTCCATATTTTGCATGACATCGACAAGAGCCATTCGGTCTACGTTACGATGTATGCACGTGTCTATGTTGTACAGAACGTGTGGTGTGCTGTTGTGTATGTCATGTGCATAGCAATGAAAATGCACAGTGATAGCATGGCATTGTGGTAAGTCGAGATATAGCACCGTAATGAGCATGTTAGCGCGCGCCACGGTGGCGAGATGTTAACTACCTCGCCTGGTATACAGGAGGTTTGTGGGGTTGATCCTCCCACCCTGACGCCTGCTGCTGTATATTTAAAGTTTGCGGTGTCTCTATCCCCATGGTCGCGTCGATTTCCTTCCATGTCCTCCGAAGTTTCCATCCACATTTAGAATCAACAGCACGCATTTAGAGTAAATGGCTTCTATAAATGCCACACGATGTACCACTGCGTTGAGCTATCCATCAGTGTGCCAGGCCGCTGCTGAGAAAGAAGCCTATGGAGCCTTATCTGGTAAAATAAATTAAATAGTTCATAGTTTAGGTTGATGTTACCAATGACCGTGTCCACTGGCGCGTAGAAGCATAACGCTGACGGCAATTGTCCCCAACAGTCTGTAAAGGCTAGACGGGGGATCTTCGTCTTTGTGAAGCATGGGCGTGCATTCCTCATGACCGATACGGCGTGTAGAGGTCTTTCTTCATCCACCACCCAGCGTTGGATTGACGAAGCACTGCAAGCGATGATGCATTGCCATTAAATCGTGAAGGTAAAACGAGTCAAAGTGGATTCCAGCTCCGACGAGCGGGGAGCGGCGCTTATCTGTTTTTGTTACAGCCCTACGTCAGCGGTGGAAATTCCACATTACTATGGCGAGCGAGAAGCTATTCTGGCTGGAGGGCAGCTACTATTGACTTACCACAATATAGTGTTGATTTTATCGAGCCCAGGGAGTGATGGGTTGAGTGAACTACTGACCTGGATTTGAACTCGTTATAATTGTGAGTCGAGGGGCTCTATTGATCAGTGGCACGCACCGTCCGTAGATCGAGGAGGTGAACTCCATTGTTCATGTGTATGCACAGTACATATATGTATGATGATGATTGTTAAAGGGCACTTTATGAATTAAAATTGTTACGAGGAGCGGTCGGGGGAGCGGTCGGGGTAGCTGTGCCAGGAACGCGGCGGCCCGAGTTCGATTCCCGCTCATGGCCACCAACACCAGTGACGATTATCTGCACCGGTCCTGGGGCTCCCCTGGGTCGACTCGGCCTCAAATGAGTACCTGGTGCGGTGTGTAAACATCGCCACGAGGGAGATAGATGCGGCCGGGCGTGGTGCTGGCCAGCCACCCCCTCGTGTGTCGTTCCGGCCTTCATAGGTGCTCGCTAACCGCACTTGCCCCTACAATCTGTTAAGGCTATACGGGTGTTGTTTGTCTTCGTCTTGATGTTGTATCTGAGTGCATGTATAAACGTATGTATTTCAGTAGTGTAAGTTGTATGTTTGAATGTCGTCATCATCATCAACAGCAGTTGTGATCAATGTGCTGCTGAACCGGCATCGGTATCTGTGAAACTCCTGGACATTTACACCATTGTAACCTCATTTGCCAGTAGAAAAATATGATAATTAGTTGTATTACCCTTTTATCTGGCAACAAAACTGACACCTTTGTTTACAAGGAGTGATGTTTTTATAGACCACAATACCTGCAGTCGGAATGCAAACAAAAAACACAACTCTGATAATGTATGCACTGTCCTTGAAGTTGATTGGTCCACACCCGAGATAGCTTTCCTTAGAGCCTAGTCTCACATGGTGTTGGACCAGATGACGCGAAAAGGCGCACAATTCAAAAACCATCAAAGTATGAGAGCTTGGGGTAAGCATTTACACCATTGGAACCTCATTTGCCAGTAGAAAAATATGATAATTGGTTGTTTTACCCTTTTATCTGGCAACAAAACTGCCACCTTTTTTTAAAAGGAGTCATGTTTGGTGCAACACCATATGAGACTAGGCTCTAAGGAAAGCTGTCTCGGGTGTGGACCAATCAACTTCAAGGACAGTGCATACATTATCAGAGTTATGTTTTTTGTTTGCATTCCGACTGCAGGTATTGTGGTCTATGCAAACATGACTCCTTGTGAAAAAGGTGTCAGTTTTGTTGCCAGATAAAAGGGTAAAACAACCAATTATCCTGGACATCTGTGAAAAATAGCTTTATAGCTCATCGGATTCATCCAGTATAAACACATATTCTGATTGATTCTGAGTCATGGATAGTAACATTGAAAGTGGAGGGATCGGATATAAAGCAGATAGCAATGCATGTCTGAGTGTACGTATCAAAGTATGTATAGATTGTGGGGAGCGGTGGTGCAGCGGTTAGCGCTATGCTGCGCTACAAACCTGGCGACCCGGGTTCGATTCCCGCTCACGGCAAACATCAGTGACGATTATTTGAACCGGCCCTGGGCCTCCCCTAGGTCGACTCAGCCTCAAATGAGTACCTGGTGCGATGTGTAAACATCTACACTAGGGAGACAAAGGCGGCCGGGCGTGATGTTGTCCACCTACCCCCTCGTGTGCCGTGCCGGCCTTTATAGGTGCTCGCTAACAGCACTTGCCCCTACAGTCTGTTAAGGCTAAATGGGGGATCTTTATAGATGGGTGTATGTATGAACTACGTCTGTATGCATGTAAGTATTTACTTACGTATGAACTGCGTATGTATTAGTGTATTAATATACAGTACGTATTAGTGCATTGTGTGAGTGATGTATGAGTGTATTGTGTGTGCGTTGTGTATGAGTGATTTATGTATGATTGATGCATGAGTGTATTGTATGTGCGCATTGTACATGACTGATGTATGTATACATGTATGCATGTGAATTGTGTGTGTGTTGTATATGAGTGATGTATGTATGATCGATGCATGAGGGTACTGTGTGTGTGTGCATTGCATATGAGTGACCTATGTGTGGGGTGTCCTGTGTGTGTACTTTTATATATGATTGATGTATGTATTAGTGTGTGAGTGATGTGCGTGGGAGTGCATTGTGTGTGTGCGTCGTATGCTGTAACCTGTGTGCCATGCACGAGATCCGCTCTGCTGCATTCATTCATCACCCCCTGACAATCAGACGTTTCATTTGTCTGCAGGAGCCAACGGGCGAGATGTGGCAACAAAACCAATCCACACGTGGCAATTCATTAATTCGTGCATTTAAGCAGGTGTGCGATCGGTGTAACGCATTGATCCCCAGCACCTGCGGGGGGTCACCAACACCCGCGACGTGCCGATCTTGGGGGGGGGGGGGGAGGAGAAGGAGGGGGGGGGGATAATTGTGACCATACTTCACCACACTGGCCAGTACGGGTTGGTGAAAGCAGGAAGCATAGACGTTGAAGCGTAACAGCACGGCCCAACGCTCGCATGCTGCTGCACCGTGGTATGCCGAGGATGTAGCCCCTGCAGATCAGCCTACGAGATAGATAGGGCGTTATTGGCACAATCTGGGTATGAATAGGCCAACATCCGTTGTACAACGGCGGTGATATGACCGAGTGGCAGCAACGTTTCTTGCGTGTTGCAGACGTGCGCGGTTCGACCCCCAAAGGCCGCCCTGGTTATAGCTGCAAGGTGGCACTGCAGTTAACCACACGCGCGCGCCGTCGAGTGGACGTTAACGGAATCAGTGACGTGATCCATAAAAGCGCAGGCCGTGGGTCTCGGTGTAACGGCAAATTATAATAAATACTGCTGATTACTTAATTGGCTAAACCCGCATAGCAACATCGCCTCTTCCTGCTAGCAGACTATATCGGTCTGTGAAACACAGCGTGTCATCGTGACGCGGCCGTGATCATACCAAAGTGCTAAATTAGTATTACTAAGGAATGACAGCCTCGCGACCTCGAAACATCAAACATCAGCCACCACCAACAGGGCTCGCTATCCCGGGCATGGACCCCTACCCCCTAACCCTCAATTAAGCCCGGAGCGTGTCAGGATCCTTTTCATTAACAATGTGTCAGATGCTGCGTCACGGGGACGCGGGCGGGATTGATGGTGGTGCTGGTGGTGATGCGTTCAGTCACGCGCGGGCACACATGCACGCACACAGCCAAAGATCCCCCGTATAACCTTGACAAATGTTTTGGGGCAAGTGCTGCTAGCGAGCAGCCTTCGAAGGAGGGTCGCGACACACGATGGGATGCTGCGGCTAACGCCACGCCCGCCCGCCTTTGTCTCCCCGGTGGAAATGTTTTTTTCCGCACCGTGCCAGGTGCTCGTTTGGGGCTGAGTCGACCTAGTCGTGGAGGCTTAGGACCGATTCCAATTGTCATCACTGGTGTTGGCCGTGAGCGGGAATCGAACTCGGGTGGCCGGCCTCATAGCGCAGCGCGCTAACCACTGCACTACCTCTATCCCCTATCACGAAGTAAAACACTCACCCGCTCAGAGACCAGTCGACCTTCACAATGCTTTGTGAATAATCAGCAAGCGCTGAGTAAAGGTTAGCGTCTATTAAAGGTCGTCAAGGCAAGGTGGTGAAGAAAGCGTAACGGCTTGCGACCATCTCGGCTCGACTCCTGATCACAATCAGTGCTTCTTGGTATCGTGTTGACATATCTCATCCGTGAAAACGAGCTTCATAGGTCATCGGATTCTTCCCGGATAAATATTCAGATTCCTATTTTTTCCCTTATGGTGCCGGGGACGTGTGCGTGTAGGTGAGCAAAAATTATGCGTGAATAGCGCTTACGATTACCAGCTGTGCTTTAGAACAGTAATCCAACGTAACTTCCCTATCCTTAAGATAGGATTATGTATTGGCGTACGTTGTACACCAGTGGTAGTACCTTATGCTAACAATCGCTACTCCAAGCCACCCGCTAAGACCAGCGTTAGGAAAAAATATTGAGTGTGAAATAAATAAAACAAAATGTGTGCTGCGCACCTTTGTTTTCCCAGTGTTTATGTTTCCACACGAGATCAAGTTGCATATTTAAGGCGTGTGTTGACCTCAGGGGGAGGCCTAGGACCGGTTCAGATGTAACTGTCGAACGGTGTTGGCTATGGCCGGCAATCAAATTGAGGTCGCCAGTGTACGCAGGGCAGTGCACGAACCACTGCGCCACCACCGCACGCTTCATCATGCAACACGCAGACACAAGCATGAGACGCGAACACCTGCAAACACGATGCAAGTCAAAGGAAATTGCATGTACTGTATGCGTAATGGCGCAATATGCCAGTACAGGAATTCCCCGCTATAAGTTGCTGCACTGTGCGTTGTTTCGCATATACGTTGCCAATTCGTGAGTGAACATATTTCCTTTTAAGTGTAATGCTTTGCCCTACGTTGTTAAAAAAAATGCACAATATATATGTTTTTATCTTTACTTGGAACGCAAGTAAAAACGGACTATATGTTTTGTTACGTAAGCGCGTAGCCTGTACCAACGAAGATCCCTCTGCCCGGGTGTTCAGTCTCCGTCTGCCAGCCCGCCGTTTCGTGCGATATTTGATCACGTGTTAAGGTAGGAATAGAGCGTGAGGTGGTAGTTTTGAAAGAGTACCAAGGGATTAGAAAGATGAGTGCAAAACGCACAGTAAATGATGATGATAGTGCCTCTGGCAAGAAAATGCAAAGGAGATGTATTAATCGAGAGGTTAAATTCGAAGTTGTAGAGCGTTTTGGAGCAGGTAATAAGGCAGTCAATATTGCCAGAATGCTTGACCTCGGTGAGAATTATTCGTGTTAATGCGGAAAACATTCTCGAATGTGCTCAAAATGTGGCACCTTTGACTGCCACTAAAACAAGTCATATAGCAGCTGTGAAACTGGTATAGCAGTTAAGGAAAGACTTTTAAGTGTCTGGATTGAAGATACAAATCAGCGAAGCTCTGCAAACCATCTTTTCTAAGTTTTATCTAATTATTTGTTAATTACTATTCGTTAAAATGTATGTTAACTTATAATCATGTGCATTTTTGTACACTTCGTTAGTTTTAGTCACGCATTTTTTTCCCCATAAAAGTCGGCCAGGAACGCAACCCCTGATTTTAACATTATGTCAATGGGAAATTAAAGATCACTTTAAGTAATTTCAGGTCAAGTGACATTTCCCAGGAACGCATCGCTTTACGCACAGCGGGGGATTCTTGTGCATGCACGCACACCCAAACACACACGTGAATAATGAAGTGAATGAATGAACACGAGCAGACACGTTCACAAAGCTGACTTAGGGAGTGACAAAGAATAAAGATCGGGACTAACATGTTATTGACGAATTAATCTCATTTCCAGGTTGAACGATGACCAAGTCCTCCGGGTCGTCTCAACGAGGAATGAGCAGCATACACGGGCAGAGGTCTGGAGCTGCTGAATATAACTGACAACAAAGGAAATCATCGGAAGCAAATGTGAGGCTCAAAATAAGACTGAAATAGGGATGCTACTGCCGGTGGTGAAATGTGAACTCAAATCGTCGGAGGTCACAAAATTCCATCCCTTACAATAAAATCAAGGTAAAAAATGGAATGGCTGCAATGCAGCTGCTGTAGCATGTCTGTGCACTGGTGTGTGACCTTTATCAAATGGTAGAGTCTTCTAAAAGCGCGCACTTTATTTTACATCCACTCAAAGACAATATTCATCAATCCGGTCAACCAAAAGATGAACTCTCTCATGCACCTGCCTCCGAATTGTCCTATCACAACAACAATAGCCTCCTCCCACAAGAAGAAGGGATGTCATCTCTCAACTAGCGCCCTTGCTTCGACAGTCCGGCCAAGCACACGTTTGGCCGTAAATGCGAAGGAAGGGCCAACCAATGGCTTGTCTTCAATCGAGTTTGAAGACAAGCGAGGTGGGTCCACTCGACTTGGCTCCGGCTCAGCTCGTCCCACCAAAGCGCCACTAAGGCGACGGGGCGCTTGACAGAGGCGCTCGATACCGGAACGCACACACGTGCGTTTGAGGATCCTGTTCGGCCATGCCGGTACGCAAATACCGCCCGGTGCGGTTCCTGCGGCCTCCTTGGTCAGTGAAACGCGGCCATCTTGGGTGCCGCTCGCACCTCGTGGGGCCCTTCAGCATCTTCTGCCTCTTCGTCGTCCTCTCCGCCTTCCCGCCGCAGTGGCTAAGCTCGCGGCACGCTGCCCCTTTTGCCTTTTCTCCGGTTTCGCCAGACTACGGAGAGAGTGAGCGACAGCCCCAGCCGCCGCCGCTGCTAGTGGGGGAGGACGGAGGCGTCTTCTACCGCGCGCGGGGGTTCACACGGCGCCGCAACCCCGACGCGCTAGCAGCGTGGACGCTGCGGGCTCGGTCGGAGTGGACAGACGGGCATTCGAATTACGCGGGCGACGGAAAACCCGTTTATGCAAAGGCCACTGTGGTGAAGGTGAACACCTCAAAGTCTGGGCCAGCAGTCCACAGGTTGGTGTCAATGGGTCACGTGGAGTTTGCCGAGAACCTTTCTGTGGCCCACGCTGCCTCCGATGGTGACAACGATGTTCCGATGGAGAGCCAAAACTTTGCGTACATCCTCAACGAGCCCAACAAGTGTATGCCAAGCCACCCCTTTCTCGTGCTCCTCATATCTTCCGTGCCGGCGCAGCTCGACGCCCGCCAGGCTATCCGTGAAACCTGGGGGAACGAGAGTCTGGTGCCGGGCATCGTCATCAAACGGCTCTTCCTGCTGGGAGCGGCGCCTGCGGAGGCAGGATCGTTGCATGTGCAGTCGCTCCTCGAGGAAGAGAGCCGTCGTCACGGGGACCTCCTGCAGCAGAACTTTGTGGACACTTACTACAATCTGACGCTAAAGACCATGATGGGCCTCCACTGGGTGTCGGAGCACTGCTCTGACGTGGCCTACGTCATGAAGACCGACAGCGATATGTTTGTAAATGTGGAGTTTTTGGTGAGCACGGTTCTCAAGCCAGAGCTCCACCAGCCTTCGCTCCCTGACTACTTCACAGGCTACCTGATGCGTGGCTACTCCCCGAACCGCAACCCCGAGAGCAAATGGTACATGCCGGTGGAGGTGTACCCGGGGGAAAGGTACCCCACCTTCTGCTCGGGCACCGGCTACGTTCTGTCGGGCACGCTGGCCGCTCGCGTCTACCGCGTGTCCCTCACCATCCGGCGGCTGCACTTGGAGGACGTCTACGTGGGGCTGTGCTTGGCCAAACTCCGCGTGACGCCCACCGCTCCGCCCAGCGAGTTTCTCTTCAACCACTGGCGGGTGTCCTACTCGGCGTGCAAGTACAGCCACCTGGTCACGTCGCATCAGTTCTCGCCGGCCGAGCTGCGCCGCTACTGGGGTCACCTGCAGCAGCACCGGAGCAGCCCGTGCGCGGGCAGGCGTGGCAAGGGGCGCAACCGGAACATTCGAGCCCGTCGGCGCCGGCAGGAGATTCCAGAAAGGTTGCCCCGGAATGCGATTCACATCAACTGACGGGCCCCTGGAGAGGAACCAATGAATGGACGTGGAATGTCGAACGCTTACTTTCTGTGCTCGTACAACGTGAATATGAAAGGGATCTAGGTTTTTGATGTTGGCCGATTTACAGCAAGCTTCCTCTCGGCATTCCAGGATATCCTGTCGTAATGCATTTGAGGGTTTCTTTTTTTCCTGCAGAATCTTCCCCTGTGCCATTTTTTAAAAATCACAATTCCACCTTCCTCCTGCCTGCTGCACTTACTCCTTGCACTGCTTCCCATGACGTCATCTGTGTCCCATCTGATTCACATGTCCGAGTGACCTTGCCTGCCTTTGGATGTTATTGCTGTTATATCCATGACGTCTGATCTAAGTAGGGCAGTCATTTGCCACATTTCGTTTCTATTGCAGTGGATGAGAGAACCTGGAGTCATAATTGGTGACAAGAGCCTGAACAATGCTTCTGGAAAGATTATGGTTTAAGTTCATAGACCACACAACACATTTCGATGTGACACCGTTTGGACTCGGCAATTCCCTATATTGATTTTTAAACGTCCTTGCAGAAATTGTTTACATTTTATAACTTATACAGATTTGATAAAATGAAATCGTATAGCATGAAGTGCCCAGTACAGTTTATCTTTAAACAAACTATGGGTCCACTGTAGCGCTTTTGGGGCCAATGAATGAGTGTTTTTCGTGACATCTGACTGTCGACCACGCCTCGTTGGGCCCACCGAAATGAAGCTCACCCACTATGCTACCAGTCACCTACCGGAAAGTGTGACAGTTGCCACAAACACTGCTGCAAGCGATTATCATCTTGTATGGGATTGTTGTCATCCCCTACACAAGACTCTTGATGAACACCACGATTGTTGTGGTAAGCTGTGGTGTTGTGCTGCAGTGCCAAAGGGGTAGTGATTGTCATCAGGATGTTTTTTTTAAAAGCCATTTCAATCCACTGCTGAATTAAGGGGCTTCTTCGCCAGTGCCCCAACACCGAGTCCTATGCAGCCACGAAAGGACAATACAGCAGCGCTGAGTTTTACTCTGATTCGTTGTTGAATTCACCACACGATAGTGAAATTGTTTTCATGTTTTAAGGTGTTTTAGCTGAGCATTTTAAATAATGTATGGTCGTGCGAGCCTGTGACCATAACTCTCCGATTTCTCAACGTTACTGCTCTACACAGTGTTAGACTCCCAACCCAAAGTGTCACAATTACATGACGATTTGGGTAAGGGCTTGGTGCAGATCGTGTTGCAGTTTGGTTAACATGGGAATAAAATGGGGTCCCCTGTCCAATTTCCTTCATACATTGAAGGCTAGCGCCTGCACACCTTCAAACCGTGGACCCAGGTACAATTGTACCACTCGATAGCTATGCCGCCGAATGCAAATTTTCTGAATGCACCCAGTGCATGCAAATAATTTGCCTCGGGAGTATCCCACATCGTAAAAGGGCATTTCTTGTGGCTTTTTTGTCGTGAACTTTTAAATAATTGATGTTCGTATGAAACTTTAATACGCTATCGAAACCTTACAACAGAATCGAAAATTGGGCAAATTGATGAGAGGTTCATATAAAATAAATGGAACGGAAATGATAAAAGGTGATTCGGTGTAAATTTTAGGAAAGACTTTTGTGTGGGAGTCAAGTTGAATGTCAGCAAGCCTGGTATGTAACTTGAACCATAAAACCCCACTCTCAAATGTTGCTAGCCCCAACACGCGTAGTCTTAACCCTGCCTGGCATCTTTCACCATAAATAGGACACTTAACAAGCCTAACCTTTATCAGTCAACTTTAACAAGGCACGTCTTTAGCCTGACCCTAACACATCCGGCGCTTACCCAAACGCTAATCACTACCGTGTGTAGTTTGAACCTTGCCATATTGATTGATTGACCTTTTCTCTCCCGATATCAAATCGATGTCTCATCAACTCAAGTTCTTGATGCACATCCCAAGGAGCAATTTAAGCCATTTCCAATAATATTGTGAGTTAGTATTACTGTAGCCAATTCGCATGGCCTTTTTGTTTCCACGCAAATTATGGCCCGAAAGAGATCTCGGATCAAAATGTGATGCACTCTACCATCAAGTGTCCCTGCAGAAGGCAGTCTAACGGATAAGGGGGCCTTCCTGTTTGAGGCTGATGTTTTGAAGGCGCCCTTGGTAGGTATGTAGAATCGATTGAAAACAACCTCACAGCCTATAACGTGTCTCACTGTGTGTGTGTGCAGCCCTTGCCCCTGTGTGCACTATGAAATGTAACGTACGTGTATATGCACTATGAATTATGGTGTTGGGCCTTTCCTATTATCTGCATGCTGTAGGCCTAGGGCGTCATAGTGATGCAGAGTGCAGCGTAACTACCCACTGACTACTCGGTTGCAATTGTGTACATACAATATCAATGGGCTCTCACCTGCTTAAATAAAAGGATGTGAATTCATGGAATTTTTTACACGGTTATTTATCATGAAGTTTCACAGTACAGTATACTGACCATACAGGGTGCAATTAAGGCCGCAAATTAGCAGAGGCCAGCACTCGTGAAATAAAACTGAGCTCGTGCTTGTGTTGTCTCGCTTATGGCTCGGCCTGCGGTGTGTTGAGACTCGGGGGAGTGCAAAATGTAAAGACAATTAAATGTTTCCAACGAGGATTGTCCACCATGAGGCAAAGTGCACGTACATGCACAGCCCTTTTGTCAACCACTTCTGGACGAGGGCCCCTTCCCCATGCCATAACCTCCAGTTCGCACGGTTTGCTACGTACGGTTCGAAAGAAGCTCAACATGTGTACGAACATACATGCCATGGTAGTAATGCGTGTTGTGAGGCCATACTTGACCACACAGGTGGATCTCAAACTACCCAAGTGGGGAGGCCAGTCCCAAAAAAATAGGGCCCAACGTCAATAAAGAAGCACATTGTATTCTCTATGGTAAATATCAATAGAATACCAATTTTGGGGTCTCAAGAGCGGTGGGGGCGATCACCCTCCATAATTTCCTTCCCCTTGGATCCACTACTGCTTGACCACGCTAACTGGTTGGTGAAGGCAGGGCACGTAGACATGGGAGCATGGAAGTACAGCATGACAGTAGATTCTGGCTGTACTTCTCTCTGCTGTCTGCAACCTTAGGATAAGTAACCTTATGGCGGGACCCCGGGGTCCCATAAGCTCCCGGCTCTCGCATAAACATATTATAATGTAAACAAAAACTTTGCTCTTTTTCACCAATGGGTTTGAAGGATGGTGGCAAGTGTTGTCTTGTTAAACTATGCCTTTAAAACTGAAAACTACTTACACTATCAAAAAAATGATTTACACCCCTGTCAATCATCGTGTTACTCAGTGTGGATTTGTGAACACACTTTGTAAACAATACATAAAATAGTAAGCGTTTTCAATGCGCTGTTCATATTGTAACAAGCGTTTATACCAATGTTACTCTACAAAGCAGTGGGTCGCCGCTCCTCTTATCCGCATTGATACGAGCGGTATGTGCGGACTATGGCTTAACCGCAAAAAATAACTATCAGCGCAGATGCATACAGACAAGAGAAGTATTACCAACAGGAGAAATTGACGGTGCAACGCATCTCATCTGTTTAATATATGCAGGTAATAGGATTGTCATCGATTGATCCTGGCTGCAGACATTGGTAGGTCACAAATAATAATGAAGATAAGAGAGCAGTTTCATTGTGTTATGCATACCGTTATGATAAATAAGGGACTTAAGTCGTGTAGGCAGTTTGAGCAGCTTTGGATAAGACTTATGATCCTGCCCATACCCGAGCATGGAGTGGCATTCACTTGTTCAGCTCTTGTGCGCATTCGTCCTCGCTGCTGCGCTTGGACAACGACATGACAACAGAATGATCCGTGCCAGGTGGGTCGCGGCGTTTATGTGCGCGGTAGGACGGAGTCGCCAAAAAAAATAATGAATTTCGATTTTTACTTCCGTTTATTTCCTGGACGTCGGGGTCCTGCCATAAGGTTCATTTGGTAGTAGTGGTTAGTGTCCATTCAAAATGTGTGGGCCTGAGCCAGTGGTGGAAATTCCACATTCTGTTGGTGGGGGCCAGGATATCCATTGGAAGACTACGGCTGCCTTCCCGCAAAGTGTTATACAATGGTTCGGATATCACTCGCCACAGATAATAGAATTCGGATCACCAGGTCCATAGTGTTGTGCGCGAACCACTTCGTCACTGCTCCCCCTGGAAACATGCTTAATGTCACAGTATATGGAAGGGGAGAGGCCCAAAAGTTGTTCAACCACGAAAGCAGAGATCCAAGTCATTAATATATTCTGCTCACTAATGATATGTTCCCACGGCCTGGGTGAATGTGTTATAGCTTCCTTATCAAAGCAACACTGCCCACTAAAATCTGGTCATGCATCTGGGTTTGTCGCTGACTTGGCACGGTATTGCTACCATGGAAATCTGGGCTTCCTGACTCGGCTGGCCTGCTTTTCTAGTGGCTATGGGAATGTGGCACCACGTCCGATAAATAATCTGCCTGATAAGCCAGGCACATGGCAGTAGTAATGATTGACGTTGTCGTGCCTATCTGGTCAAATTATGTGACACTCAAGACATGATGGGGATTGGCATGTGGACTATGTTAGTGACCTTGATCTGAATTGACTTTGATAACATCGATAATCACGCCCTGCAGTCAGGATGCAGTCAGCATGACTTCTCTAGCTGAGTGTCACAATTGTAAATGCATGATGAAAATGAATGTTGATGCATTGTTCTTCATCTTTAGGCAACTAAGTATGTCAGTATTCAGCATTGTGTCAATCACAGTTTTTATGACAGGGTAGTGCCCTCCATCAATCCCAGCCTGAATCTCCCAAAAGCCATTGCGTCAAATCCACTTTAGTGAGGGTTCAAATCACATTTAGAATCAAAATCCGTTGTTAAAGTAATCTATCTGAATCTCATACTTGTCAAAACATGGATCATGTACTCACCATCCCATATATATACGAATAAAAACCATGATTTGTTTGTTTAAGTTGATTTTAGGAGTCAAAGGGGACCCTCCACAAGTCTTGAAGATTTTGCACGTAATTTCATCGCTATCATATATATCATGACAGTCCATAACAGTGCGCATGATGCATGAAAGGGCGAGTCATGCTATAAATCCCATACTATTCAGAGCACAATTCCGATACCAGTTAAGAGCAAACATTCCACAATGTGAGAGCCAGAATCCCATAATGTGAGAGACAGAATCAAATACTCCTCTGAAAGTAATTGTATTCGGACCCTCATTGCCATAAGGGAAGAGCTGATTCCCTTGAGTCAGAGCATGAATTCCATTATAGCGTTAGAACCAGTAATTCATTTTCCTCCTCTATGACCACCCATTTGTTTAATCTACGAAGTGTTTTCATTCGCACCTTACCTTAAAACATGTTTTACCGTATACCTCCTGCTTCGCTGGTCTAAGTGATGTAATCTGTCTGATGTCCATATTGGTTCGAACATCAATCCTCTGCCAGCACCCCGACGCATAAATACAGGCAAAACCACATCTATATTATACTGGTAGGAACCTCCTGGTTACACCAGCCCACAGGGGATTATTGTGTCCGTCCGTCCGTCTGTCGTGCATCCAAAAATGGGAGGGGTGGGGCTGGGTGGAGAGGGGAGGGTTGGGAGGGGCTGGGTAGGGAGGGTGGGGAGGGGCTGGGTGGGGAGGGGAGGGTTGAGAGGGGCTGGATGGGGAGGGTGGGGCTGGGTGGGGAGGGGAGGGTGGGGAGGGGCTGGGTGGGGAGGGTGGGACTGGGTGGGGGGTGGGAGGGGTGGGGCTGGGTGGGGAGGGGCTGGTCACCCCGTGGTGCCGTTATAAAACTCAACGTTTAACCTACTCACGCCGGCTTGTGCCCGCCCTCACAGTCGGCTATATTTGCGGAATACACCACGCCGCCGTTGACCCTGGCCATTGACCGAGCAACCCAACGTTCCTACAAGCTCCCTCTGCAGGAATGTGTTTTAATGTGGTTTTAGGAGTAAAAGCCTCCCGCCAAACGTGTTTTCCGTTGTCTTGAGATGTTGTTACATTTACACACGACCTGTATCTGCATTGTATTGTAATCTCATGCAGCTGCGTAACTGTCCGATAGATGCAAAAAAAATAAACTATTTGATTTTAAAAAAACATCCATCGCTGCTACGCGGAATCTCATAATAATGTTACCTCCCTAAAAATTACCCCACTGAAAAAAAGAACCTGTTCGAAGCCAAGCCTTTGTGTTCAGAAAAGCGGTCATCAAACTCAAATAAAACAACCGTGTTGAACAAAGCCATCAGACGCAAGGGTAAGTGGGCTGCATCCATCTCAGGCCTCGATGTGGCGGTAGCTACGTTGACATGCTAATCTCTCACGATACAATAGCCAGCCCAACAGCTTTGGGGTGCCCTCCATCTTCCGTCTCTAACCCCGCCCACTTACCCATGGGCTGCACCCATCTCAGGCCTATATAACACCCTGCTTCAGCAGCTCTCTTGCTATACGTTTTCACCTGAGGCCGATTGCTTGTGTTGCGATCGAAACGTCGTGATTTTTTTAAAATAATGTTTCTATCTACGTGACTTTACCGAAAGAGCCAAAGAGTTTGGTAGAGAGGAGGTGAATGAAATAGATGAGACGAAGCAATGGGCGAATCTGTTGTGCGTGAATTCGGTGAAAGTGAAATTTATGACCGTAAATGATGATGCTGATGATGAATGGATTGAAGGAACGGAGAATGAGTAATACCCATATAATGAGAATATGAAGAGGGAAC
The DNA here is from genome assembly GCF_965212315.1 of Lampetra planeri. Taxonomy (NCBI): domain Eukaryota; kingdom Metazoa; phylum Chordata; class Hyperoartia; order Petromyzontiformes; family Petromyzontidae; genus Lampetra; species Lampetra planeri. The sequence continues at coordinate 12,561,153 of NC_136112.1, forward strand.
AGTAACGGTGGTGATTGTGAGGGGGAGATTAAGGTGTCGTGGGGTGAGCTCGGGAACAATAAGTGAGTTTTGAGTGCGGAGCGGAAACTAGTGCGTGAAGGTGACTGTTTAATGTGGAGGGGCAGTTTGTTCCAGTGAACGGGGGCGAGAAGAGAAAATGAGCGAAAGCGTGGATTGAGCGCAAGGAGAAGGAAGAATGGAGAGAGACAGAAAAGTTTTAAATCGATCCATGGAGCCATTCTATAAACGTCGTAAATGTGGATCATTGTAAATAGGAGCCCGCCTGTATTTTAATAGGCGTGAAATGCCTCGACCGAACGACGTCTCAATCATTGTTCTATTGAAAAAAGGAGTTAAACTGATTTGATTAATTGCACATCCATTAGCCTCCCGTCACATGCATGGACATCGTAAAGAACTGAATAATGGTCAACTTAAGAGGTCAACCAACCGTGGGAACAAGCTAGTTTATAAAAGCCATTGACCACATAGAGCACTATGAATCGGATTATTCGTGGCCAGATCATCCTTCGTACCAGGCTTGTTGAATGGTGTTACTGTTAAATTGTTAAGCGGCATGAGATCTGTAGCAACCACGGTAAGAAGTGATTTTTGAAAAATTATGACCGAAAAGGATGAGAGGCAGTGGGGGCCTTAAAACAATGGAATCAAGCATATGTAGTACGTGGCTAATGGAAGCTCATTGGGAATCCTGGGACAAACATCATTTTAAATTCTGTAAGGGCCACATGCTTCTTGTCGTTCTGGCTCTTAGTGTCATGAGCGCTGAGGGTGTCTTGTATTATCGGCACTAATATAGTGGGCAAAATGTCATAAAAGATATGGGGAAAATAGTCGTTGGAGACACCCACGTGGGTTCTTCCATTTATTCGACCCCCCATTATGATGCAGAAAATCACTGTCCTGTCCAGGAGGTGGTGGTCCACGTGGTTGTGATTCCACCACGCTTGTAGATACTGGTGCCACTGGCATTTCGTACGACTCCTGAACGGGACTCGGTCATATCGACTTCCCCTCGAGCAGCAGTGATGGTTCGTTTCTACGTTGGTTTTGGCAGACACTGGTCAAGCGAAATCGGCCACGGTTGTTACGTACACTCAAAACATCTAGCCAGCCGGTGATTGTAAGCAAATGCACACTCATGGCTCCAGTATCAGTAATAGATGAAGCAGCATGCATGCCAAAAAAATATTGCCAACTGCAAACAGAATACAGCAGTCCGACAGTAACTCAGGACAGAAAAAATGTTTTACGTTATTCTAAATATGATTTGGGTATGACCGATATAATTAAACAAGCAATTGGCATGGGAGACACTCAGCCTGTTTGGCAAAATTATATAAAATTAGCATGTTGGATAAGGCAATCTGGCATGGTCAAGGTTTTCTCCACATTGGACTTAAGTGCCGATTATTGGCAAAATGGCTTTAGACGAAGCCACGAAGCTTAAAGCAAACTTCATCACCCCAGGAGGACTGTTCAAATTTCATGTCCTTCCAAAGGGTTTAAAACAGCTCCAGCCACCTTTCAGAGTTGCGATGGGAGTCCCACCTTATATATTTGGATCACACGTTTGTGTATCATTTGAGGAACATTTGCAATGCTTGCGACAAGATTTTCTACAGGAAGACAACCTGAAGCTAAGACCAATTTTTGTTTATGCATTTTTCTAAATAGTGTACGCTGCCTGGACCATAGTGTTAACCATGAAGGGGTAGCAACTGACACAGAGAACATTTAAGAGTGATAAAGTGTGGCCAGTGCCGAAGAATGCCAAAGAGGTTCTTCAATTTTTTTGGTTTATCCTCTTACAGAAAATGTATGCCAGAATTGCAAGTCTGTTACATGCATTCGTAGCAAACATCTCTGGGTTTAAATGGAGACCAAACGAGCTTAAGTAATTTGAGAAATTGAATAGAACCTTAATTGGCTAGCCAATATTTGAACAATCCAAATTCACTGAGCCAATTATTCTCGACACAGAAGCACGCGATCATGGGATCGAATGCGCATTGTCAGAGCACAGAGCGGGAAGGGAAGTTGTCGCTGCGTATTTCAGTCAAGTGCTCTCTCCAGCCATCACCTAATGGGAATTTTTGGCCTTGGTACATTATTTAGAGGCATTTCGGCCATATCTGTATGGCTGTACTTTTGCAGTACGGACAAATCATTTGGCTTATAGTATGTACTGAAAACGAATAACCCCTCGGGACAGCTGGCCAGGTGGTTGGAGGTGCTGGAGGAATTCTAATTTATAACCAAACATAGAGCAGGACAGAGACATACAAATGCAGACGCTGTCCAAGGTACCACAACTTCCTTTATTTGCCTCAGCAAGGCCATCCATAATGTGGTGGCAACACAACTGCTACCACCTGAAGCCAGAGATGACAATAATAACTAAACATGGGCAGACTGGGCCACTCAGCAAGCATGGAGCAGTTTAGACAAAAACGCAAAGATGGGGAAGAGGGAGAGACACTCGAATATCAGCCGCATATGGTGGAATGGGAGGGTATTTTGGTGATTGTCGTGCCGATAAAAATGACCACACATTCTGTACCAAAACAGAGGGACGATTTCATACGGGCGCATCATGATGGGCCATATGTTATGCATCAGGGGTCCCCTACCAAAATCAGAAAAGGGCAATGCATTTATATTGGTGACCAGGCGGCAAATGGCCTTCCTATTACCAGATCCAAAAGCAGAGCTGTTGGAGGATGTTTTTAAAAGGGCTTATGTGCTGAACAAAGGGCTGCCAGAGACCCTGTTTGCAGACCAGGAGAGACATGTGTCACCATCCGTTGATTATATACACACGCGTGCAGTGTTGGGGATGCCTACAATACAAACGTCCGCATGTCACTGGCACACTGGGGGCACGAGATCATCTTAATAGAACACTGTCCAGCTTGCTGTCACGTGCCGTAAATGAGCGCCAATCAAATTGGGATAACTTTGTCTTGAGAGTTCGGCAGAGGGCGGGTGCGGGTGTAAAGGGATTAACACGGCTCGCTACGTACGGTGCGAAACAAGTTCTATATACGTGTACAGTACATTTACGGAGGGGTACGGGTTCCCAGGTTGTGATTGCTCGCGGAATCGAAGCCGCGCGATGTCTGGTAACGATTCCGAAACGAACCCCTTTTTTGAATCAATTCCGAAGATTCCGAGGATCCAAGATTCAATCTCCATGCCATGAAAACGTCGTTAATCAATCAAAATCGACTGAGATCTATCGAAATCCACGCAGCAGAGGACTGCCTGGTTGTGATCTGGGCCACTGTCAGTTAATAATGTAAAGTAGGAGGCCGAGTTGCCCACGAGAGATTAGAGGCAGTGGGGGCAGCGGGTGCATTGCCCCCCCCCCCCACGGTGGCCAGAGCTACAAGTTGGGGCCCCCAGTGTAAAATAACAACTTATTTTGCGAAGAAGACGGAGTGCCCCTAACAGACTTCAATGTTCGAGGCCGTGAGCGTAACGATGTGGTTAGGCAAGAGGAGCCGCGATGCATAATGGCCGAGCTGCGACCGTGCGAGACACATACAAGGATGGGGCCCCACCTGACCGATTGCCGCACCTCCTGAGCTCATAATGTCGCTACTATGCCACTGCTTAGACGGGTAATCCTAAGGGAGGGGGGGGGAGAAGGGTTTGGGTTACATCCTTGACGGCATCTCAGGGTGTGGCGCAACAGGTTAGTAAAGTTTATGAAACATACATTGTGCGCATCCTTGCCATGGTTACGCACATCGCATGCGGACACGTAAATGTATTTCATTGACTTTGGAATACAGTCGAGAATTTGGACGAGATGCACGCGTACGTAAATACAGTATCACTGATGACTGGTCAGCTGGAACACAGTCGTTCCACATTTGCACACTCCACTGCTATAAATATAATGCTATCCACCGCAACCAAGTTTTTATTTCTCACTTCTGCTTAGTTTCAGCTTGTGGCTGCAATTTGAATAAGCGCTGACTCTTGTGTTATATCTGTTTTTCCGTGTCTGATTCCTTAATAAATACATGTAATTATTGGCAACATTACATCCATTATATTTGAAATGTTGCCAATAATTGACGGCAGCTGTGTACCAAATACGTTCATGAAATATATCGTCGAAGATAAGACGTATAAAATCAAAACGGCAAAAAATATCCCATACACCACCTTCAGGTTTACAGTCTTAGGTCACACCTGCATGTGGATTTAATCATCTGCGCCCTCTGAATCTGACTGGCACAGGAAGCCCATGTAGCCTCCCAAGAGAAGTAGACAACTTAATTGGTGGAAACAATATGGGTCCTGTTTCGCCTTTTGGCGTTATAAGCGAAAATTTATTCAACTATTTTTTTTACTATGATTATCATATCGGAAGACGCAGCTTCAAAAGGATGCCGTTCACTTTCATCGATAGCAAATTCAATTTTTCGATTTAAAGCTTTCGTGACTGCAGGGATTCATCTTCTTGGTTCTTTCGGTAAAGTCACGTAGAAGGGAAATAATAAAATATTAAAAATAAAACATAATAAAATAATTCTCACGACGTTTCGGCCACAATGCAAGCAGCCGTCCACAGGTGAAGAACAGGTCTGTCGGAAAAACAGCGTCTTAAATTCAACGTTCTTACATGACGACCGCATGTCGAGCGCCATATTGCTTTACTTTCGTTTAACTTAAAGATTATTTTTTTTTACTGTAATATTAGGTCTAATATGCCTAATTTACAACGAGTCAACGCCTGCAAAGAAATTGCAACGACCCACCAACAAATTAAGTGGCAAAAGAAATGAACGAGATTGTGCAAAAAACACCATTTGAAGATGTTATTGCTAATTTTGCAATGAAAAACATCTTGAGATGTTCATCTCCAGCATTCATTTTTCTCACCTTATGAAAATAAACGATTGACATGACTCTGCCTCTTTTTATATACACTGTGCCTACCCTTACTATGTAAATATATTTATTGAAGAAGATATCTTGGTTAAAACATTTTTATCATACATACAAACAAAAATAACATGACTGCAGGGATTCATCTTCTTGGTTTTTTCGGTGAAGTCACGTAGAAGGGAAGTAATAAAATAATAAAAATAAAAATAAAACATAATAAAATAATTCTCACGACGTTTCGGCCACAACGCAAGCAGCCGTCTTCAGGTGAAGAATGAGACACTGCCAAGCTTGGGGCTTATATATAAGCTGGGTTGGAAGAAGAGCGCCTTAACAAAAGAATGTGCATATCAAGAGGAATTTAGCATTTTCCATGAATATGCAAAATTCCTCTTGATATGCACATTCTTTTGTTAAGGCGCTCTTCTTCCAACCCAGCTTATATATAAGCTCCAAGCTTGGCAGTGTCTCATTCTTCACCTGAAGACGGCTGCTTGCGTTGTGGCCGAAACGTCGTGAGAATTATTTTATTATGTTTTATTTTTATTATTTTATTACTTCCCTTCTACGTGACTTTACCGAAAAAACCAAGAAGAAAAATAACATGGTCAAAATTTGTTTGTGCAGGTCCTTTAATTTTCGTAGGCCCCAGGCACGGTGCCGACTGTTCCTATTGGATAATACGGCCCTGCCACTGCCATTCGTTCAGCTCGATTGGGACGAATCAAGGAGACGAGGGCACACTGTTCCACGCCGACCTGGACAGAAAAAAAATATATAAATTTAATAGGTCCTTGTCAATCCACCGCTGGATAAAGACCTCACAACATGCCGATTATAGGGGTTGTTTGAACATATTTCACCATGCTGGTGAGTGCGGGTTGGTAAAGCGGGCGCGCGCCCAGGTCTTGTGTAGATATCACTACTGACGTGAGCCATGGCGGAGAACTCGATCTCATGTGACCAGGTTTACAGCACTATGTAATCACCACTGCGGATAGCGGGACTTGATTGTTCCAAGAACACACGCTCCCGGAAGTTCTTCCCTGGAAATCCCAATCTCCCATCACGCCCCTGCTTTTATCCCCTTGATTACCCTCTTCGTGAACCTTCCAGAAGGGTTGCCTAGTTCACCTCCTCTTAACCAACCCCCTTCTCTCATCCTCTATCGCCTCTAACCACCCTTCACTTCTCCATCTCATTTTCCGACTCTTTTCCCTTAAAAAGAATAAACTCCGCCAATTTGGTGCGCCCTGTCAGCTGTCCGTACGACAGCGATATTTCTTTTATGAGTTCATGAGTTCTTTAACTTACTGACGGTACATGAATGGTCCCAGAGCAAGTTTTGGTGTGACTACACACGGTATTTTAAACTAGCTGGATGGGCACCACGTGATACGTTTTCTCCCTCACTTTGCATATACATAATTAGCATATTCTCGCTATTGATAAGGGGCCGTCCATAAATGACGTCATGCACCTAGAGGGGGGGGGGGGGGTCAGACATTTGTGACGATGTGTGACGAGGGGGGGGGGGGGTGATAAATGTGATGTCACATCAAAATGCGCAACTTTAAATATATATAGACAACACGTTCTACTTAATTTAATAGACGTTTAAATAAATGTTTTCTCCTACAACATCAGAGTGCAGCGCCACATTAAATACGCACTACAATGACAATAGTTTAAATCGATTTGAAGCATGTGTAGAGGTGTAATTGTGTATGGGAGCGGATGGCAAACAAACACAAGGGGCGTGGTTAGGGCCGTACACATAGGAGGTGGCCACACCGACGTCCGCACCTGCATCCCCCACGGGCCCCTCCCGGGGGGGCCGCGGACTATAAGAGGGGGTGAGCCGGAGGGCTCGAGGTCGAGGTATCAGCTTTAACCAGCGAAGACGGAAGACCAGCTAGAATAGGCCCCGGAGCTCCCCTGGCTCGCTGTCCTTATAAGGGCCGACCAGGGCAAGCCGGTGGCGTGGCCCCGAGAGCCCAGACTGACGAGCAGGTCTGGGAACTCAGGGGGTCGGATCCCAGCTTGACCAGGGCTGGGACAGGTAGCCTCCCCTAGCTCCCTAGTGGAGGACTTGGGCTTAGGTTAGCGGGGCTTAGATGTTGTGTCTCCCTGTTAGCCGAGTAAGGGGACGTTACCCCTTAGGTCCTGTGTATACTCGCTAACTGTATACAAGTTGTGTTAATAAATAAGTGTGCCTCCGATCCCGTCGTCAAGCCTCCTGAGTAATTACTACATCTGGTGTCAGAAGTAAAACGTCCAAAGATGGACACACGAGGGACGACACGTACCAGGGAGTCGGAGAGGGAGGACACCGCGGCCGAATCACCACCAGAGATGGCCGAGGTCGGATCGGAGCAGCCGGGGCCGAGTACACCCGCGCCGCTACGACAGGAGGGGGGGGATGCGTCGGCCGAGGGACTTCGGCTGGCTCACTCCCACCTGGCGGAGCTGCTCTACGCCGCGGCCGCCGTGTTGGAGGAGATCACGCGGCTGGGAGCTGGAGGGGCTGCGCGGGAAGACGGCAGCAGCCGACGCACGCCGGCATTTCCCGCCACCCCGACGCGGCTCGCGGTTAAATTTCCCGCCATCACTACAGTGCGAGCAGAGGGCGGGGCCGGCCTGCGTCAGGTGACTGCTGAGGGCCAAGCACGAGCCGTGACATCATCAACGCCGGCCAGCGCGTCAACAACGGAGCGACCGGCGATGCCATGCTCACAGCCCGCCCACACTGTAACGTCGGCTGGGAACGAGGGAGCGAGATCCGCAGCCACGGACGTCGCCTTACAACAGCGACTGCCGCCTCTCAAGGAGTTCGTGGGAGCGGCTGGAGATTGGGGCGGCTTCAAAAGGCGGTTCATCGCTCATCAAGAGATGGCGAACTGGACGGACGCCGAGGCACTATGCGCGCTGCCGGCGATGCTGGACGACGACGCCCTGGCTACCCTCACCTCGGCGCCTAAGGAGAAGCGCGCCACGCTGCACCTGGCGCTGCAGCTGCTGTCAGCCGTCTATGGGCCGCCTTCGGACTGCAGGCAGCTGTTCCACGATCGGCATCGGGGCGCCAACGAATCGCCCCTGGCCTTCCGAACGGCTCTCCTGGCCCTGGCAAAGGCAGCTTTCCCGCGGATGGACGAGGAGGGAGTGGACGCCATGGTGGCTGAAAAGCTGCTGCTACTCGCCGATGAGCTGGACATCGCCGTCTTGGCTCAAGACGACGGAGAGATGTCGTCCCTGCTGGTCGCGCGCCACATCCACGGGGGCTTGCGGTCCCTGCGTCGCAAGGCTGCCAAGGGGGTGGCCGGCCATGCCATGGCGGCCACCGCCCTCCCATCAGAGGAGGTCTGCGGGGTGGAGCGGCGGGGGGAATGGAGATCGGCGGCACCGCAGGCTCGGAATGGACCGAGCCGCCAGGAGCAGCCCAGGCCATCTGGGGCGCTCACACGCTGCTACAACTGTGGCCTGCAAGGCCACGTTGCGTCAGGATGCCGGGCTCCCCGTCAGCGCGGAGCGACACCTCGTCAGGACGCCACGCCGTCTCCACCCAAGCTCCAGCAGAGAAATACGGCGAGTCGTGGCACCTCACACGTTTGGCCCATGCACACATCCGACACACACTCACGCGCTCAACTGAACAGGGTTCGAAAATCGCCGCCCATCGCGCGCGATTGTTCTGAAATGCGGCGAGCGCTCCAACCGGGTCAGTGGTCGGAGCTCGCCCATCGTGTCGTTGCTGCGTCGGCGGGATCATCGGTTGTGGTCGGTCATATTGATGGGGTAGAGGTGCGGATTTTAATTGACACAGGGGCATCGGCGACCATTATATCTGATTTGATTTATAACATCCTTCCCGTTCAAAGTCGTCCCTTGCTCCCTGTTGACGTGCCATGCTATGCTGCTAACGGGGGCTCGCTGGGCATTATTGGGCAAATCCGCGCCAAAGTTTGCATTGGAGACATTAAATTATCCGGGCCTGTTTTGGTTTCCTCCTCAC